>NW_023416314.1:10065306-10665306 GCF_014108235.1 Myotis myotis
TTTTATTTATGCATGCCCCCCCTTTTTGTAATTTATTGACTCCCACCCACTATTTATATATTTATGGGTGTGAATTGTCAAACTCAGACCCGACAAAATATTTATTTTTCTACTTTTTGTAAAAATTTTGCAAATAAAAAATGAGTACAAGAAAAAATAGAATTTATCAAACTTGTCACAAAATTAATAAAGAAAAATAAATTGGAAATCCAGTTTATTCTTGTGATGTATGCATTTATATATATATGTATACTAGAAGCTCGTTGCAAATTCGTGCATGGGTAGGGTCCCTCTGGGTGGCCTGCTGGGATCCGGCCCTAGTTTACACCCCCAGCTTCACAGCCCCGCAGCCCCACAACCCCGGCTGGTACTCTGCCATGGACAAGTGCCGCCCCCTCACCTGCTCCACCATCCAGTCTATGGGGTGATCAATTGGGGCCAGGTCCCCCACCCTCAGTACCTGGGAGCCATGCAGAAGCCCCGTCCCCACCGCCATTGGTCACAGTCTGTGGGGCAATAGGCAAGGCAATCAGGCCCCCTTCCGCATGCCAACTTGACCTGGTGGCGCCCACTCACCTGCTCCACCATCGCACAGCAGTCCCGGTCTCGTCGGTGCCCATCGGGGTCAGCAGTGCCGCCACTGCTGCCTGCTGCCAGCACCCTTTTGCCAATGCCCGCCATGTTCCACGCAGCCCCCCTGGTGGTCGGTGCATGTCATAGGAAGTATTCCAACTCCAGGTCCAATGACCACCCAAGGGGACAATTTGCATATTAGGCTTTTAGTATATAGGACATGTATCTATGTATATATGTATATGTGTATATAAATGTATATGTGTAGATAACTGATAGATGATAAAAAGAGAGATTTTTAAACCAGATAGCATGTATCTGAATTTGAGGTCTACCACTAACCTCGGGAGGTGTTTATGGAAATTCAGTGAGATAATTCGTGTAAACTGTTTAGCAGAATGCCAGGCATATAGTGATGCTCACCAACATATACACCTCAGATGTCAATAAGACTCTCTCTGGTACCAGACAGCTACATAAAATGTCCTTTGTTTGGAAAGTCTAAATAACATTTTAAGAAACCTAGAACCTTGCCCTAGCTGGTTTGTCTCAGTGGATAGATCAACCTGCAGATTGAAGGGCCCTGGGTTCGATTCTAGTCAAAGGGCACATGCCCGGGTTGGGAGCTCAATTCCCACTAGGGGTAGTGTAGGAGGCAGCCAATCAATAATTATCTCTCATCTTTGGTGTTTCTGTCTCTCTTCCTCTCCTTTCCTCTCTGAAATCAATAAGAATATATTTTTTTAAGAAAAGGAAAAACCCAGAACCTTGAGAATTTCCTGGCTTCTGCATTCAACATGCCATCCTTTCCCCACCATGGTAGACAGCCAGATGTGAAACTCCATTCTAATGAAATACTTGTGAATAGACATCACTTAAAGGCTTGGGGTCGTGCAGAGAGGTAACATGGAGCACCACTCATTTAAAACAATAATTACCGCCCCTTCTCCTACAAAGTGTCTCTAATCTCAAATCTTACTTTGGACATATCAACTACCAGCAGTTTAGCAAGGGGTTGTCTTGGCCCTGCTCCCATGGCACCCTGTCTCATCCAGGCAGAACAGTTGGAGGCCTTAGTGCCAGCCAACACTAAGCATGTAAACACAAACAGACACACACACGTAAGCACACCACACAGCATTTATACAAATTAAAGAATAATATGCTAATTATATCAGACATCTTCTGGACGTCCTTCTGGACAAAGCCACAGTGGCAGGGCCAAGGCAAAGGCGGTTAGGAGCAATCAAGCCAGCAGGGGAAAGCAGCAGAGGGTGATCAGGCCAGCAGGGGAGGGCAGTTAGGGAGCAATCAGGCAGGCAGGGGAGAGCAGTTAGGGGGCATTCAGGCAGGCAGGGGAGGTCAGTTAGGGGAGATCAGGCCAGCAGATAGATGCAGTTAGGATCATCAGGCTGGCAGGCAGAGTGGTTAAGGTCAATCAGGTAGGCAGGCAGGCAAGTGGTTAGGAACCAGAAGTTCCAGATTTTGAGAGGCATGTTCAACTGCTGGTTTAGGCCCAATCCCAGTCCAAATTTGGCAGTCAGACATCACCTGAGGGGTCCTGGTTTGGAGAGGGTGCAGGCTGGTGAATTTCATGCACCAGGCCTCTAGTGTTATAAATAAAAACCATGTTCTTAACATCATTAAAGGTGTTTGTTTAAGGAATTGAAATGATAGGTGTTATTAATTTTTTTCTTTATATTTATCTTTTCTTACAATTGTTCTTTAGTTGTGAATATATATTGTTCTTCAATAAGTATATATACTGCCTTTATTAAGAAAAAAATAATTTTTAAAAGAAAGAGAGGTGGTACATAATAAATTTAACACAATATTCTTTCAAAGTACAAACTTTTTTAAATGGCCACTTAGTTATATGCTTCAATTAGTTGGAAGTTTTTACTTACATGGAATAATTTATGAAATAACCCAATGATTGCAAACAAATGACAGAACTAGAGTGTTTCTCTTCCCATGAAGGTAAAACATTCTATTTAATATGTGTATATCTTGCCTTATATTCTCATATTTTATATAAGTGAAATCTATATTTAGGTGATATAAATTTTAATCAGTGGCTATTCAAAAAAAATATTCAAAGTCGTTTTAATGGAGCCCAAAATAACACATTATTCAAAGAATAATTTTTTAAAAGAAAATTATAAATCAAATACCATTGGTATGAAGCCTAAGTTTGTGGAGACATGAGAGAGGGGAGGGCCTAGAAAATTTACAGCTAGAGAGCCCATTCTATATATTAAAGTGGCAGCAATTCATTTCAATCATTTTAATCAAAGGGAAAATGGATGTACATGATTCCAAAAGTCTTCGTTTCTCTAACTCTTCACCTGAAAGTAACAGAAAACTACTGCAGTTAGGATAAATTGGTGTTTATAGGTCCCAAGGAGAGGAATACAGAGAGGACTTAGGAAGGGAAAGGGAACAGGAACTGAAATCCGCCAGGCAGGGTTGGATGCTCATCTGCTTCATTCATGTTTTTAAACATATTTTCTCCCATTTCAAAGGGAAGTGAAAGATAATTGCTCCACAGACGAAGCCAGAGTGAAATAAGTTGGGTCCTCTTAGTTTTCATTTAAAATGTCTAGAAAACAGAATTCAACTGGGGCCCAGATTTGGTAAAGAACTCCCCTTGTTCAAACAGCTAGAGGCAGAGATCTCCTTGTGTAGTTGTCACTCATGGTTTTAAAAGCCTTCTATTTTTTGTAACATTATTTCAACATAAATTCCTGGGGGGGGAAATCACTGTGTGCTATGCCAAAATTCCTAAAGACAAAGGTATGCAAATGTTTGACAAATGACTTTACAGTTTTATTAAGTGAATATCAGTAAAACCTTTAAAACACTAAGAAAAAAGGAAGATATATAAGAATATCAATCAAACGTAAAAAACCCATCAATGTTGCAGTGTGTATAGATTACAGCTCATACTGCATTTACCAGTTGTACTGGTTAATAATGCAGATTTTTTTCAATAGATGGAGTTACACATATGTTGATATATATGCGATTTGATATGTATGCTAATTTGTTGTATTGACAGCAAGCTTCAGAACTTCATATGTCAAATTTTCTGAGGGTGTTAACATCATAGATATTATTACACTTAAAAATGTCAAATTTTGTGCAAAAATAAAAGAGTATTTGCAGGAAGTTTTAATTCATTACTTAAAAAGTGCTGCTGAAAGTTATCGTATACTCCGGAAGCTTATGGTGAACATGCTCCATCTCAAGACACTTGTAAATGCTGGTTTAAATGATTTAAAAACGATGATTTCAATGTGAAAGACAAACAATGCCCAGGTCAACCGAATGTTCTTTAGACAGTGAATTTATTTTGAGAATCCCAAACGTGCAAAATCATGGGTTGATCCAGTCAACCATCAACATCAACTGCAAGACCAAATCGCTTTGGAAAGAAGACAATGCTCTTCATATGGTGAGATCAGGAAGGTGTGGTGTACTATGAGGTTCCAAAACCAGGTAAAAACGATAATACTGATCGCTACCAACAACAAATAATCAATTTGAACCATGCTTTGATTGTGAAACGACCAGAACGGGACGGAAGATGTGGCAAAGTAATTTTGCTTCATGATGGCGCACCATCACACATTTCAAAAACAGTCAAAGACATGTTAAAAGATCTTGCCTAGGAAGTATTAACCCACCCACTGTATTCCCCAGACCTTGCTCCTTCAGGTTACCACTTGCTTTCATTGATGGAACACGCACTTTCTGCACAGCACTTCAAAACCTAGGAAGAAATGGAAAATTGGGTTTCTGAATGGTTTGCCTCAAAACAAGCAAAGTTCTATTGGGACAATATCCACAAACTACCTGAAAGATGGGGGCAATGTGTAGCTAGCGATGGACATTACTTTGACTAAAGCATTTTAGATGTCTCTCTTGAAATTATCGTTTTCTTTGATTACAAAATCCACATTATTAACCAGTATATGATCATAGTAAGCTTTCTATTGAAGAATAATATTCACATTTATATAGAACTACAGGCCCGTTACACAAAGAGATTCCTGCAATAGACCTTCCTTTCCATGGCTGCCGGCACTGGTTTTCCTCCGGCACCCGGGACCCAGGCCTTCGCTCTGGCCGCAATGGAGAAGCGAACCCTCTTCAGCCTTCAGTCTTCGCTGCTCAGGCCTGAGCCTTCAGTCTTTGCTCCGGACCTGCGTATGCAAATTAACCGCCATCTTTGTTGGGTTAATTTGCATACTCATCTGATTGGCTGGTGGGAGTAGCAGAGAGACACCAATTTGTATGTTTCTCTTTTATTAGTGTAGATAGCTCCCATTTATGGATTATGTCTTTCAATCCAACAGCACATTTTTGAAAGCTATAGAATTGTCTGCTTTAGATGGGTCATCAACTGACTCACGGAATTGCTTAGAAGAGTAAAAGACTTCCAATAATGGCATTCGAGAGCACTGGCTAGGCCTCAAAGAGATGAGTGCCTCTCATCTGCCCTCTTACAGGGTCTCCTTGTGTGTAGTTGTCCCCTTTGCTTTAAAAGCCTTTCAGCTTTTATTATCCACAATTTTATTATTGGGAATATGCACTTTACTACCTACCAGGAACAGGGGAAAGAAGCCCAAACTCATAGAATCTATACTAGTAATAGGGGAATATGCAGTTTGTCTAGGATGCCCTCGCAGTAACAGTAACAACGGAACAGCAGGCTGGGTGGGGCGACAAGGCTGGCAGGCGGGTTTGTGAGGGATGACCAAACGAGTGAACAGAAGGCTGTTTGGGGCAACCAGGCCAGCAGGGGGTGGGGCAGTTGGGAGCAACCAGGCTGTCGGGGGGGAGGGGCGGGTGTTAGTTGCAGGTGACCTGGCTAGCAAGCTGGGCAGTTAGTGGTGAGCAGGTCGACAGGGTGTGCACTTGGGGGCAAACAGGCAGGCAGGAAGGTGAGCAGTTAGGAGCCATCGGTCCTGGTTTGTGAGAGGGACATCCCCCTAGGGGTCCTGGATTGGAGAGGGTGCAGGCTGGGCTGAGGGGACCCTCTTCACCCCCCCTGCATGAATTTCGCGCACCAGGCCTCTAGTGTCTTTATACTTGATGTGTGACAGAGGCTCTGCTGTTTGAAGAAGAGTAATAGATTTGAATAGTAAAAACATGAAATATTCCAGAAACCTAGCTTATCTGATAATCTAATAAATAGGTTATTTATAACTTCTATTTTGTAGGGTGGGGATATTGTCACATCACAAACTCTATAGTATCAATTTCTATCAATAAGATCTACAGTCATGAAGACAAATTCATGGGTTCTCCATTCTACTACATAATAAGTTTAGCTCACAATATGTCACACACAGATATTTGAATCTTATTTCATTTTGAGGCATTGTATACCACAAAAAGGACAAAACTATAAATATTTCAAGATTAATGTAGATATAAACTGACGGCAAAATTGTTATTTATGAAAGTTGAAAGCCTCACTACGAGTAATGTCTTTTTTGTTATTATTTCTAAATAAATGTGGTAATTTCTACTAAAGTTTTATAAGATGAAATAAAGAGAAAAATAAGTATAATCATATTCAATTATGAAAACCTATACACTATAATCTGCAGGAACTTAGTATACTCAAAACACTAGCTTTTTTTGCATGACTTCCAAAAACTTAAGCATCATGTTCCTAGAGATTTAACAGTGTAAAATGACAAAAGAAAAACAGGATACTGCTTTGTCACAGCTTTATTTTTCACAACCACATATAGCCACTGAAAGTTTAACCTCTATTTCATGTCAACATTATCTAATTCATGGCATCTGTAGCCATTCAGTTTGACTCAAGATAAAACAATAAAGTCAAGAAAATTATTTTATTTTTCAATCAGTTTCAATGTTCAATAAATATTCAAATTGCTAACAACTGCTGATCTTTGTATGGATTTCATTTTTGGAATCTTTTAATTGGCGTTTATCTTTTCTAAATTTAACGCTTGCCACAAACCCTTTGGAAAGTTAACATTAGTCAGACATGATATCTGTTCCCCCCATGGCCCCTTTCATCATTATGTTTTTACCCTGGAGCTTCTACGGGACTGTATTACAACCTGCGAAGCCATCACACAATGCTCCCCTTACTGTAAAAAGGACATCTTAGCTGCCGATCTCCTGGTTCTGCTCCGGCCTTTATTCATACAAACCTACTACAGTTTCTTTCATTTCCAGTAGTTAGAGTCTACATTTTGTTTTTATCAGAAATAAACTTTCTAGAAAAGCAAATTGCATACCTTTTTCCCCCCTAATTTCTGGGTTAATTTCATTTTATATTGGTGATTATTTAGTTGTTCATGGAAAGTAAAAGTTAATGCCTCTGTGTAGAATTAGTTTTAGTCCCTAGCCCTGGCCAGTGTCACTCAATGGTTAGAGTGTGGCTCCACATGCCAAAGGGTCACAAATTTGATTCTTGGTCAAAGGCACATACCTGGGTTTCAGGTTCAATCCATGGCCCTAGTTGGGCCACATGCAGGAGGAAACCAATTGATGTATGTCTTGCACATTGATGTCTCTCTCTCTCTCTCTCTCTCTCTCTCTTTCTCTCTCTCCACCTCCCTTCTCTCTCTTCCACTTTCTCTAAACATCAATGGGGAAAATGTCTTCCTGTGAGGATTAACAAAAAAACAAACAATAAAAGGAATTTATTTTAGTCCCTAGAGACAAAAACAACTATTTTTTATTGATATTATTTCCCTTTATAGCTAGGTTTAATTCATCTCACATTTCTTTTATTTATCTTTTTGTATGTATATGAGATTGTCTTTTATTTCTTCTTTTTTTTTGCTTAATCCCTTCACCTTTACTCAATGTTCTCTCTCTTTTTAAAAAAAAATATATTTTATTGATTTTTTACAGAAAGGAAGGGAGAGGGATAGAGAGTTAGAAACATCTATGAGAGAGAAACATCGACCAGCTGCCTCCTGCACACCTCCCACTGGGGATGTGCCCGCAACCCAGGTACATGCCCTTTCAGTCCGCAGTCCGACTATCCATGGAGCCAAACCGGTTTGGCTAAATGTTCTTTTAAAAATCATTTATAATATCCAAAAGAATCAGATGAGCAATAATACACAGTGTAACTCCTGCTTACTTTAAAGCTCTAGTGAGCTCAAAAGTAAAGCATACCCAGGTAACCTAGAAAGAATGGTGATATAAAGAATATCCCCCTACCCTACAAAAAGGGAGGCATTTATTTCTTCCCTGCAGATTTGTTTATTCTATACTTAACACAAGGATAGTAGGCTTTTAAAGGAATTTTGCTTAAAGAGGAGACAGTACACTCTTGTTTATATATATAAAAGCCTAATATGCAAAGTGTCCCCTGAGGAGTTCCACTGACCAGATGTTTGATCACTCTCTATGAATTGTGCTGAACACCAGGGGGCAGCACGGAACGAAGGAAGGCCTCAGCCAGCAGCCAGCAGCCAAGGAAAGGGGGCCCCAGATGGCAGCTGACAGCCACTAGTGACCCTAAACTGCATGAATTTTATGCACTGGGCCCCAAGTTGTAAAATAAACAAATATGAAGCAGAAGATACATAGGAAATTCATTGTGTTTTTCAAAATGATAGGTAAAAGTTTGCAAACTGTCCCCATTGGTGAACTGAAGACCTGTTATAATCAGGTAACAGGAAGTGTATCTGGGACTGAGTTCTTTTATCAGTTCCTGTATCCATAACCCTTGACCTACATAGTCTAGACTTCTGCTCCACAGGGAAATTCATTTGGCCTATGCTTCATTACATCAACTGCACTCTAGATATTTAGTAATTAATCTCACAAATTAATAAGGAACTGGGTAGGGGGGGTTACAGAGAGGGGGGAAAGAGGGACATCAGTAATACTCTGAAAATAAAGATTATTTTTTAAATAACTCAAATAAATGTTTAAAAATTTATAAAAGTTCTGTCCTTGCTCGTTTTGCTCATTGGATAGAGCATCGGCCTGCAGACTGAAGGGTCCCAGGTTCGATCCTGGTCAAGGACACATGCCCAGGTTGCAGTCTGGATACCCAGTAAGGGCATGTCAGAGGCAGCCAATCAATAATTCTTTCTCATCATTGATGTTTCTCTCTCTCCCTCTCCCTTCCACTCTGAAATCAATTTTTAAAAAAAAACAGAAAAGAAAAAGCTCCAAGTTTTGTTTAATGGGATTTGTTTTCAATGCCATTCCTGGCACCTTGAGAAATGCCTAATGCAAAGAGGGGGCTGTTATACTTGATAAATGAGTGAACGAATGAAAGCATTTGTCACACACTGAGCAGGATCCCTTGAAGTCCTTGGCCACACCTCACTTCCCAGCAGAGCTTCCTATCCCTGGGTCCTGCTGCATCTGGACATTTAAAGATGTTTGTCAAGTTGCCCTCCTCCCCTTCTTTTTCTCTCAGTGCTGAGTGGGGAAGGGAGGGAGGCCCTGGTCTCCTCTTAACTCCAGGCTGCTTTGCCTTTCTGACTCTCTCCCAAGGCCCAGTAGCCTTCTCCCTTCCTCTTCTCCCCTCCCCTGACAGCCTCCCTCTTGGAAGTTCCAGGCTCTTTATGGCAACACCCCTAGAGGTATCTTTCTTCTCTCTCTGCTCTGGCATATCTGCAGGAAGGCAAGTCTCTATGTCCCCTAACCAGCAGAGCACTGTGACCCCTCTTTGTGGGGCTAAGGCTTCCTTTATCCTGAGATTCCTCTTATGGCCTCACCTTCTGTAAGTGAATCAGAGTCTCTATCACTTTCCCTTTGGCTTCAGCTGCTCAACTGGTTCAAGGTCCAGCCCTGCATGGGCAGGCTTCCCCAGCCTGGAGCTCCCCTAGTGGCAGGTGTGTTTTCACTTTTCCTACATCAGCTGGGATTGCCCCTCTGTCCAGGCTAAAAGCTGCACCATGGAGCTCTGCAGAATTACACCTCAGCAGTGCTTCAAGTTCAGAGATACAGACAGAGCAGCAGGCTGAGACCCAGAAGAGGAGACTGAGAAGACACACCAAACAAGGCTGAGTGAGACCCAGGTGACAGCCTCTGAGTGGACACTTGGATCCCCATCTGCTGACAGAGACCAGAGACCAGAGGCCAGGATGAAGCGGGACTTGGCTGTGTGTTGCACGCTGGTGCTGGTGCTGATGCTGATGGCCTCGGTGCTGACCAGGACAGGAGCAGCTCCTGCCCCTACGCCCGCCAGGACCCACCTGGGTGCAAGGGGCTGCCTCATGGGCCAGTTCAAGTCTCTGTCGCCACAAGAGATGAAGGCCTTCAAGAGGGTCAAGGACGCCCTGGAAGAGTCGCTCCTGCTTAAGAACTGGAGCTGCAGCTCCCGCCCCCTCCCCAGGACCCGGGACCTGAGGCAGCTGCAGGTGTGGGAGCGCCCTGTGGCCTTGGAGGCTGAGCTGGCCCTGACACTGAAGGTCCTGGGGACCTTGAAGAACTCGACCCTGGGGGACATCCTGGACCAGCCCCTGCACACGCTGCACCACATCCACTCCAAGCTTCAGGCCTGTGTCCCAGCTCAGGCCACAGCAGGCCCCAGGCTACGGGGCCCCCTCCGCCAATGGCTGCATCGCCTCCGGGAGGCCGGGAAGAAGGAATCTCAGGGCTGCCTTGAAGCCTCTGTCACATTGAACCTCTTCCGCCTCCTCACCCGTGACCTGAGATGTGTGGCCGCTGGAGACCTGTGTGCCTGACCCTGACACCCACCGGCAACCTGTCCCAGCCTCTTGGATTTTATATATGCATTTCCCCCCATTTTAATTTATTGACTCCCACCCACTATTTATATATTTATGTGTGTGAATTGTTAAATTCAGACCCGACAAAATATTTATTTTTCTACTTTTTGTAAAAATTTTGCAAATAAAAAATGAGTACAAGAAAAAATAGAATTTATTAAACTTGTCTCAACATTAATAAAAAAAACATAAATTGGAAATCCAGTATATTCTTATGATATATTTATATGTATATCCACTTATATAAAGAGATAATATGCTATTTGGTCCTAACGGTGTCTCAGTCACCTCGGTCAAAGGTGCACAAGTACAGGAGCTGGTGCGCAGGGACAGGGGCGGGGACTTGCTCCACTGGGACATGATGCTGTAAGGGGGGCTTCAGGATGGCTGAGGCAGCCCTCCCGGCGGCAGCACATGCAGGCCCCAGGCGCCGCCCGGCCCTGAGTGTGGTCCATATTATGGGGGCGGAGCCTAGGCAGAGAGTTCTCAGCACTCCTGCTCTGGAGTCTGAAAGCATGGAAAGAAAGGGAGAGCACATAGGCAGTTAGGGAGATCAGACAAGGAGGGGAGAGCAGTTGAGGGCATCAGGCAGGCAGGCAGGTGAGTGCTTAGGAGCCAGTACTTCTGGATTACTAGAGGGATCCCAGATTGGACAGGGTGCATGTCAGGTTGAGGGACTCCCACCCCTGTGCACGTATTTCATGCACTGAGCCACTAGTATGTATATATATGTATATATTTATATAGGTATATATGCATGTATGTATGTATGTATATATGTACACTAGAGGCCCAGTGCACAAATTCATGTATGGGTGGGGTTCCTTGGTGTGGCCTGCAGGGATCGGGCCCCAGCTCACACCCCCAACCTCACAGCCCTGCAGCCCCACCTGGCACCCTGCCTTGGCCTGGCACCTCCCCCTCACCTGTGCCACCATCCCACCTGTGGGGCGATTAATCGGGGCCAGGTCCCCCACTCGGCTCTCTCAGTGCCTGGGAGCCAGGCGGCAGCCCCGCAACCGCCGCTGCTGGTCGCCATCTGCAGACCGATAAGCAGGGCAATCAGGCCCTGCTTTCACCCACCTTGGCCTGATACTGCCCTCTCACCTGCTCCACCATCCCGCCGCAGGCCCGCTCTCGTCGGGGCCCATCGGGGCCAGCAGCGCCTCCACTGCTGCCCTCTGCCAGCACCCTGTTGCTGGCACCAGCCATGTTCCACTCCACCCCCTGGTGGTCAGTGCACATCATAGCAAGTGGACAAACTCCAGGTCAAACAAGCACCCAAGGGGACAATTTGCATATTAGGCTTTTATTATATAGGATGTGTGTGTGTGTGTGTGTGTGTGTGTGTGTGTGTGTGTATGAGTAGATAACTGATCGATGGTAAAGAGAGAGACTTTTAAACAAGATAGCATATATCTGCATTTGAGTTCTACCATTAACCTCAGGATTTTATGGAAATTCAGTGAGATAATTCATGTAAACTGTTTAGCAGAATGCCATGCACATAGTGTTACTCACCAGCATATACACCTCAGATATCAACTAGACTCTCTCTGGTACCAGAAGGCTGCATAAAATGTCCTTGGTTTCAAAAGTCTAAATGATTATTTAGGAAACCTAGAACCTTGCCCTAGCAGGTTTGGCTCAGTGGATAGAGCATCAGCCTGCAGACTGAAGGGCCCTGAGTTTGATTCCTGTCAAAGGGCACATGGCCGGTTTGCAAGCTTAACCCCCAGTAGGGGGCGTGCAGAAGGCAGCCAAGCAATGATTCACTCTCATCACTGGTGTTTCTATCTCTCTCTTCCTCTCCTTTCCTCTCTGAAATAAAATATATGTATATATATTTTAAATAAAGAAAAAACCCAGATCCTTGAGAATTTCCTGGCTTCTGCATTCAACATGCCATCCTTTCCCCACCATGGTAGACAGCCAGATGTGAAACTCCATTCTAATGAAATACTTGTGAACAGACATCACTTAAAGGCTTGGGGTCGTGCAGAGAGGTAATATGGAGCACCATTGGTTTAAAACAATAATTACTACCCTTTCTCCTATAAAGCGTCTTTAATCTCAAATCTTATTTTGGACATATCAGCTACCAAGAGTTTAGCAAGGGGTTGTCTTGGCCCTGCTCCGCATGGCACCCTGTCTCATCCAGGCAGAGCAGTTGGAGGCCTTAGTGCCAGCCAACACTAAGCATGTAAACACACACAGACACACACACACTCACATACACATAAGCATGTTATACATGAAAACCATGGCCTTAACATCATTAAAGGTGTTTATTTTTGGAATTAAAATTATAGGTGATTTTAATTTTTTTCTTTATATTTATCTTTATTTGACAATTGTTCTTCAGTGAGTATATATTGCCTTTATTATGAGAAAAAATAATTTTTAAAAGAAAGAGAGGTGGTACATAATAAATTTAAGACAATATTCTTTCAAAGTACAAGCTTTTTTAAATGGCCACTTAATTATATGCTACAGTTAGTTGGAAGTGTTTACTTACATGGAATAATCTATGAAATAATCCAATAATTGCAAGCAAATTACAGGACTAGAGTGTTTCTCTCCCCATGAAAGTGAAACATTCTATTTAATATGTGGATATCTTGCCTTATATTCTCATATTTTATGTAAATAAAAGCTATATTTATGTGATATAAACTTTAATCAGTGACTATTCAAAAAAATATTCAAAGTTGTTTTAATGGAGCCCAAAATAACACATTATTCAAAGAATACATTTTAAAAAAATTATGATTCAAATACCATTGGGATGAAGCCTAAGTTTGTGGAGACATGAGAGGGGGGAGGGCCTTGAGAGCCCATTCTATTTATTAAAGTGGCAGCAATTCATTTCACTCATTTTAATCAAAGGGAAAATGGATGTACATGATTCCAAAAGTCTTCGTTTTTCTAACTCTTCCCTTGAAAGTAACAGAAATCTATTGCAGTTAGCATAAAAGGGTGTTCATAGGTCCCAAGGAGCAGAATACAGAGAGGACTTAGGAAGGGAAAGGGAACAGGAACTGAAATCCACCAGACCGGGTTGGATGCTCATCTGCTTCATTCATGTTTTTAAACATAGTTCGTCCCATTTCAAAGGGAAGTGAAAGATAGTTGCTCCCAGACTAAGGCAGAGTGAAATAAGTTGGGTCCTCTTAGTTTTCATTCAAAATGTGTAGCAAATAGAATTCAATTGGGGCCCATATTTGGTAAGGAATTCCCCTGTCCAAACAGGGGAATCTGTGTAGTTGTCACTCATGGCTTTAAAAGCCTTCTATTTTTGTTACCTAACATTATCCTATATAGTAAAAGGCTAATATACAAATCGACCAAATGGTGGAACAACTGGTTGCTATGATGCACACTGACTACCAGGGAGCAGACCCTCAATGCAGGAGCTGCCCCTTGGTGGTCAGTGCGCTCCTCCGAGGGTAGCACCACTCAGCCAGAAACCCTGAGCCGGGCTCATGGCTGGTGAGCGAGGCGGCAGTGGCAGGAGCCTCTCCTGCCTCTGCGGCAGTACTAAGGATGTCCGATAGACGGCTTAGGCCTGCTCCTCATGGAGCAGGCCGTCAGTCGGACATCCCCCAAGAGCTCCTGGACTGCAAGAGGGTGTAGGCTGGGTTGAGGGCCCCCCCCCTACCCAAGTGCACAAATTTCATGCACAGGACCTCTAGTTTCAGTATAAGTTCCTGGGAAAGAAAATCGCTGTGTGCTATGCCAAAATTCCTAAAGACAAAGGTATGCAAATGTTTGACAAACGTCTTTACAGTTTTATTAAGTGGATATCAGTAAAACTTTTAAAACACTAAGAAAAAGGAAGATATGTAAGAATATCAGTCAAACATAAAAACCCCATCAATGTCGCAGTGTATATAGGTTATAGCTCATACTGCATTTATATGATCATAGTAAGCTTTCCATAGAAGAATAATATTCACATTTATATAGAATAGCTCCCATTTATGGATATGCCCTTCAATTCAATAGCACTTTTTTGAAAGCTATAGAATGTCGGCTTTCAATGGGTCATCAACTGACTCAAGGAATTGCTTAGAAGAGTAAAAGTCTTCCAATAATGGCATTTGAGAGCACTGCCTAGTCCTCAAAGAGATGAGTGCCTCTCATCTGCCCTGTGACAGGGTCTCCTTGTGTGTAGTTGTCCCCTTTGCTTTAAAGCCTTTCAGCTTTCATTATCCACAATTTTATTGTTGGGAATATGCACTTTACTACCTACCAGGAACAGGGAAAAATGCCCAAGGTCATGGAATATCTTTATGATTGATGTGTGACAGAGACTCTGTTGTTTGAAGAAAAGCAATAGATTTGAATAACAGAAACATGAAATATTCCAGGAACCTAGGATATCTGAAAATCTAATAAATGGGTTATTTATAACTTCCATTTTGTAGGGTGGGGATATTTTTCACATCACAAACGCTATAGTATCTATTTCTGTCAATAAGATCTACATTCATGAAGACCAATTCACGGGTTCTCCAAGCTACTATAAAATAAGTTTAGCCTACATTGTGTCACACACAGATATTTGAATCTTATTTCATTTTTAGGCATTGTACACCACAGAAAGGACAAAACTATAAATATTTCAAGATTAATGTAATATAAACTGAAGGCAAAAATTGTTATTATTGAAAGTTTAAAGCCTCACTAGGAGTAATGTCTTTTTTTTGTTATTATTTACACATAAATGTGTTAATTTCTACTAAAGTTTTATAAGATGAAATAAAGAGAAAAATAAGTATAATCATATTCAATAATGGAAAAGTATGCACTTTAGTCTGCAGGAACTTAGTATACTCAGAACACTAGCATTTATTGCAGGCCTTCCAAAAATTTGAGCATCCTATTTCTGCAGATTTGAACAGTGTAAAATGACAAAGAAAAACAGAATACTGCTTTGTCACACCTTTATTTTTCACAGCCACATATAGCAACTGAAAGTTTAACCTCTAATTCATCTCAACATTATCTAATTCATGGCATCTATAGCCATTCAGTTTGACTCAAGTTAAAACAATAAAGGACAAGAAAATTATTTTATTTTTCAATCAGTTTCAATGTTCAATGAATATTCAAATTGCTAACAACTGCTGATCTTTGTACTGATTTCATTTGAGAATTTTTTTTATTTTCTTTATTGATTAAGGTATTACATATATGTCCTTACCCCACCCCCACCCCCCTCCACACTCCCGCTCATGCTCTCACCACCCTGGTGTCTGTGTCCATTGGTTATGCTTATATGCATGCACACAAGTCCTTTGGTTGTTCTTTACCCCATACCCCCCCCCCCCACCTTCCCTCTGAGGTTTGACCATCTGATTGACGCTTCTCTGTCTCTGGATCTGTTTTTGATCATCAGTTTATATTGTGCATTATATTCCACAAATGAGTGAGATCATGTGATATTTATCTTTCTCTGACTGGCTTTTTTTGCTTAGCATAATGCTCTCCAAGTCCATCCATGCTGTTGCAAATGGTAGGAGTTCTTCCTTTTTACAGCAGCGTAGTATTCCACTGTGTAGCCCACCCCCATCCGAGGAGCAGCCCACCCCCACCAGCCAGAGGAGCCACATTTTAGGAATTTTTTTAATTGGCATTTATCTTTTCTAAATTTAACGCTTGCCACAAACCCTTTGGAAACGTTAACATTAGTCAGACATGATATCTGTTCCCAACCGAACCCCACCCCATGGCCCCTTTCATCATTATGTTGCTACCCTGGACTCTTCTCCGGGACTATATTACAACCACAAAGCCGTCACACAATGCTCCCCTTACTGTAAAAGGACATCTTAGCTGCCGATCTCCTGGTTCTGCTACGGCCTTTATTCATACATACTTACTACAGTTTCTTTCTTTTCCAATAGTTAGAGTCTACATTTTGTTTTTATCAGGAATGAATTTTCTAGAAAAGCAAATTGCATACCTTTTTTCCCCCAAATTTCTGAGTTAATTTCATTTTATATTGGTGATTATTTAGTTGTTCATGAAAAGTAAAAGTTAGTGGCTCTGTGTAGAATTAGTTTTAGTCCTTAGCCCTGGCCAGTGTTATTCAATGGTTAGAGTGTGGCTCCACACACCAAAGGGTCAGAAATTTGATTCTTGGTCAAAGGCACATACCTGGGTTGCAGGTTCAATCCATGGCCTTAGTTGGGGCACATGCAGGAGTAAACCAATTGATGTATCTCTTTCACATCTCTCTCTCTCTCTCTCTCTCTCTCTCTCTCTCTCTCTCTCTCTCTCTTTCCACCACCTCCAACTTTCTCTAAACATCAATGGGGAAAAAATTCTCTGGTGCGGATTAACAAAAAACAAAACAATAAAAGGAATTCGTTTTAGTTCCTAGAGACAAAAACAACTATTTTTTATTGATATTATTTCCCTTTATAGGTAGGTTTAATTCAATTCACATTTCTTTTATTTATCTTTTTGTCTGTATATGAGATTGTCTTTTTTTTTTGCTTAATCCATTCACCTTTACTCATTGTTCTTTTAAAAAGCACTTATAAACCCCACAAGAATCAGTTGGGCAATAACATACAGTGTAATTCCTGCTTACTTTAAAGTTCTAGTGAACTCAAAGGAAAAGCCTACCCAGGTAACCTAGAAAGAATGATGATAAAAAGAATATCCCCCTACCCTACAAAAAGGAGGCATTCATTTCTTCTCTGCAGATTTGTTTATTCTATACTTAACACAAGGATAGTGGGCTTTTAAAGGAATTTTGCTTAAAGAGGAGATAGTACTCTTGTTAATCCTATATAATAAAAGAGAAACATGCAAATTAACTATCCCTCTGATACACTCAAGCCATGCCCACAAGCCATGCCCACTAGCCAGTCAGGAGCAATTATGCAAATTAACCCAACTAAGATGGCGGTGGCCACAGAGCTAGAGCGAGCAGGAGGCTTGGGTTGCCCCCGACGATGGAGGAAGCCAAGCTTCCCTCTTGCCCTGGCCCACCCTGGGCTCCGCTCAAGGCTACAAAGTTTCTATTATAGAAGATAAATAAATCCCAGATACCTGCTTCCAAAAAAGAAAGAAGAAAAAAAAAAGGAGAGGCTGGGAGCTTGGGTCGCTAGGGGGCATGGCCAACCTGAAAATGGCCATCAGCCCCTCAACCAGGCTGGAAAGGCACCCCAGCAGGACCCCCCCCCCCACCACCACCACCCTGAAGGGGCTGTGGCCAGCCTGAAAACAGCCCTCATCCCCTCACCCAGGCTGGCCAGGCACCCCAGTGGGGACCCCACCCTGAAGGGGATGTGGCTAGCCTGAAAACAGCCCTCATCCCCTCACCCAGGCTGGCAAGGCACTCCAGCAGGACCCCCACCCTGATCTGAGACACCCTTCAGGGAAAACCAGCCGGCCCCCACTCGTGCACCAAGTCTCTATCCTAAAAGGGTAATATGCAAATTGATCCTAACAGCAGAACGACTGGGAATGACTGGTCACTATGACACACACTGACCACCAGGGGGCAGACACTCAATGCAGGAGCTTCCCCCCTGGTGGTCAGTGCTCTCCCACAGGGAGAACTCTGCTTAGCCACAAGCCAGGCTGATGGCTGCCAGCACAGCAGTGGTGGCAGGAGCCTCTCCCGCCTCCTCAGCAGCACTAAGGATGTCTAACTGCAGCTTAGGCCTGCTCCCTGTTGGCAAGTGGACATCCCCTGAGAGGTCCTGGGCTGCCAGAGGGATGTCTGACTGCCAGCTTATGTCCGGTCCCCCAGGGAGCAGATCTAACCCATCAGGTGGACATCCCCTGAGGAGTCCCAGACTGCAAGAGGGCACAGGCCAGGCTGAGGGACCCCACTGAGTGCACAAATTTTTGTGCACCGGGCCTCTAGTCTATATATATATAAAAGCTTATATGCAAAATGTCCCCTTGGGAGTTCGACCAACCCGGAGTTCAATTGCTTGCTATGACATGTGCTGACCACCAGGGGTCAGCATGGAATAAAGGAAGGGCCCAGCCAGCATCTGGCAAGCACTAGGGACAAATTTTGTGCACTGGGCCTCTAGTTGTAAAATAAACAAATATTGAAGCAGAAGGTACATAGGAAATTCATTGTGTTTTCCAAATGACAGGTGAAAGCTTGCAAACTGTCCCCATTGGTGAACTGAAAACAGATTGTCAAACTGCAGCGGGAAGGCCAGGGAGGGTTGGGGGGCAGGAGGGAGGGGGGTAAGAGATCAACCAAAAGACTTGTATGCATGCATATAAGCATAACCAATGGACATAAGACACTGGGGGGTAGGGGAGGCTAGGGGACTGTCAAAGGCAGGGGGGAAAAAAGGACACATATGTAATACCCTTTGTAATACTTTAAGCAATAAAAAAAAAAAGAAAAAAAAATAGCGACAGCGAACCCCTGCAGGCCCTAGGGCACCATACTCTGGGTCAAGGTAACCTCCATGGTCACTGTGAGGAGCCGGGCGCGGCTGGACACACATGGCCATGTGGCGTCAGCTTGCCCGGGCCAGTGCACCTCTCCTACGAGTGCCTTTATCAGGTTCTTGGGCAGTCCCACCCACCAGTCCTGGTCTAAAGACACTGCTCCCGGTGCCAACTTTCGAGGATGTTTCCATTTCTGAAAGCCCCAAGCTTAGATTTTTTTTTTTTTTTTTTTTTCAGGCTCAGTGGCAATGTATTTCTCAGAGGGTGCAGGCTGCAAAGCTGAATGCCTGGTTAGAGCTTTAGCGACCATTCCAGGTCGCATTTAGGAAGGAGCCAGCTATTTCACTAAGCACAGCCACACATTAGGATGGAGCTGCTATATAGGAAGGATTGGATGAAGGCAAGCGGAACCTGGGACAAGGGAGTGGGGGAGGGGCACAGGAGTAAACAGCGAGTTTGGCAACCACAGCGCCTATGCAACCTGGCCAAGCTTAGATTTGTTGAAAGAATACCACTTGTGCCAAAAGTGCGAAAAGAACCTAAGAACTTGCGTGACATACAGGGACCTTCAACTGAAGATACTGAGTTCACAGAAGGCAATTTTGCAATCAAGACCTGTTATAATCACGTAAGAGGAAGTGTATCTGGGTCTGAGTTCTCTTATCAGTTCCTATATCCATAACCCTTGACCTACAGAGTCTAGACATCTGCCCCACAGGGAAATCCATCGGGCCTATGCTTCATTACCTCAGCAGCATTCTAGATCCTTACTGCTTAATCTCACAAGTTAATCAGTGCTAACTTTTTAATGGATGATACTGATTCAATATATAATCTGCCAAGATATGTATTGATAGTAACATAATTATTAGAAACAAAATCCCAAATCCCAATGTTTACATACTAAAATATTCTCAAGTCTTTATACTAAAAAGTCCTCAAGTTTTTGTGACTTTTAAAATGGGTTCTTTTATTTCAGTAATAATGATAGAAATTAATAAAGCCTTCCTAGATATCAACTTATAATCAAGTAGTGGGTGATTTCAGTGTTTTGGTCAACTTGTGAATTCTTATTCTCCATTATATCGGTGTCAAACTTTATAAAGAAAGATAGAGGTTTAGTTTAAAACTGGTGTTTCTCACATTAGAATGCAAGGTCATGGAGGTCAGAAGGTAATCTTTTGAATCTGTGATTTCTCAAGTTTGAGAAACAGTAATTTAACTTGAAGACTGAATCCAATGTAGAAGGGGTATGGGTTTAGCACTAGTGTAGGTAGGTCTTTGTGTCTTTCTCAGATTGCACCAAGGAACTCCCACTTCTCCTCTAATGTATGCCTGGAGTGGCTGTTAACAAAAGACACCCAATACATTTTGAAATTTCGTCAGAAGGAAACATATGGATGAAAAGGGAAGCTTTGCAACATTTCTGATGAGCAGCTGTTCAGGTTGGTTGAATCCTTTGCTGAGTCTGTGTGCTTCTGCACCTCTGAGATGAATTCAGAATTATGGAAAGGGATGAATGGAAAGGGATAGACGTATGCAACAGCTAATGTGCTATGGAAAGGTCAAAGGGCTTAGGGTTCAAACAAAACTAGCTCAGGTTTGAGTTCTGACCTTAGTACTTACTGCTCGTCAGTCAGGTAGAGCTGAGGACTAAGTGAAATAATAAATGTAAATATCAATATGCAACTCAATACCTGGCTCATAGGCAGCTGAATAAAATCTATGTTCACTTTAGTTAGAAATTGGTTTAAAATTGAGATCTTTTCACACTAAATCTTATGCTGTTACCTTTATAATGCTGTACTTCTCTGGGGGAAAAAAATGAAGAGTAAATTACAGGGAGAAATGTATTTTATAGTCTTTTCTCCAAAACAGAAAATTTATATATATATACACATACATATATATATAAAGCATAATATGCTAATTAGACCGGATGTCCTTCTGGACTAAGCCGGGGCTTCCAGGGCTGGGGCAAGCTACCACAGCTGCAAGGGCCCAGCCCCTTGCACGAATTTCGTGCATCGGGCCTCTAATATATATAGAGGCCCTTTGTACGAAGAGATTTGTGCAATAGGCCTTCCCTTCCCCTGGCTGCCAGCACGTTTTCTTCTGGTACCCAGGACCCAGGTCTTTGCTCAGTCGTCACTGCTCCGGCCGGAGCCTTCAGTCTTTGCTCCACTGCTTTGCCCCTACATATGCAAATTAATCGCCATCTTTGTTGGGTTAATTTGCATACTCTCCTGATTGGCTGGTGAGTCCAGCGGAGGGACGGTCAATTTACATGTTTGTCTATTATTAGGTAAGATTAGTTTTAATATTGTTGTAGATTACAAAGCATTTTGAGCTCATCTAATATGAACAATTTAATGTATGCTGTTCCCAAACACTTGGAAAAGTTTAAATACAAAATTAAGGGAACACAAAGTCACACAATCTTGTTTCCAGAGTCACTTTCAGTCAGCCCCACACAGCTGTTGCACTGGGAATTATCCAATTGCACACAGATAGATCTCTTTCCATTCATTTGGATAATTCTGAATTCCTTTCAGAGGAAGCATAATGCCAGTGCAGAAGTACACAGACTCAGTAACGGCCACCCTAAGGAAGGATTCAACCAACTAGAACAGCTGCTCATCAGAAATGTTGCAAAGCTTCCTTTTTCATCCATATGTTTCTTCCTGATAGTCAAAATTTCAAAATATATTGTATACCTTTTGTTCTGACATAGTGTTAAAATATTTTCTGAATTGTGCTATTCAAAATATTCCAGACCTTGAAGTAAGAAGAGATAACACAGCTTCTGGTTGTGTGTGTGTGTGTGTGTGTGTGTGTGTGTGTGTATTTGTGTGAAGAATTAAAAATCTTACCAGTCTATTACGTAATTGAAACTCTAAGGTATAAAGTCAAAAGACAAAATTAATCTAAGAAAATGCACCAGCATCTAGCTTCACATCACTAGCTACATTGAAATAGATAAATCACTTAAATGCTGATTAGATGTAACAAAATTATTAGAGCTCAGTGGACTTAAATGCAAGTCTCCCTGGATTACATCCTGACTTTAGCTTCTATATCTTCCTGACCTTGGGCTTCTCCTCTGCCTGTACCTCAGCCTCACATGACAAATAGAAACAATAATACTACCTTCCTCATGTTTTGGAAGACTAATTGAGTCCATCTATGAAAAATGCTTAGAATAGTGCCTGAGTCATCATAAACACAGTGTAAGCTATAGTTGTCATTATTAATGATATCAACGTACCCCTATGTTGTTTAAGAAAATTCATTGCAAGACAATTTGATGGTTTTATAATCAGGATTAATTTAAATGAGGTTTTAAAGCATTTTCTTAGAATCTCAACATTTCTATAATTTACATACAGGCTAGATCAATAGCTATATAAATTAAATTTTACTAATAAAACATTTAATTCAATATTAATTATTAAATATGAGCATTTCATGTTTACATGGCATGAGTACAGGAGTCTGCTCATCGTACTCATATTTGTAAGCCTGGTAAGTAGCACAGCACGAGGCATGTATGATCATGAGTCAGCATGTACTGAATGAGTGAGAGCTCTTCAGTAAATAATGGGGATTGGCTCAGGCTTCGTGAAATGATTTTTTTTAAAAATATATTTTATTGATTCTCTACAGAGAGGAAGGGAGAGAGACAGAGAGTTAGAAACATCGATGAGAGAGAAACACCGATCAGCTGCCTCCTGCACATCTCCTACTGGGGATATGCCCGCAACCCAGGTACATGCCCCTGACCGGAATCGAACCTGGGACCCCTCAGTCCTCAGGCCGACGCTCTATCCACTGAGCCAAACCGGTTTCGGCTTGAAATGATTTTTTGTTGTTCAAATCATCTTCTCTACCATAGCACAGAAAATATAAATTGTCTGTTGGTAAGTTATGCAAATTTTAAATTTTACTAATATAAGTTTTTCTTGCAATTGAAGGTCTAACCATACTCATTTTTCTGGTATAAATAAGATTTATGTTATTAAAAAAGACTTGTTAAAACAAAATATGACCTCTTTTGCAAGATAAAACTAATTTTTAAAAGGTTAGCATCACTTCTTGGAAGGACTTTGATTCTGATTCAGTGGGTATAGGATGGGGTCCAGACATCTGCAGTCTCAGGCAAAATATGAATCTGGATACCATATTTTGGGAAACACTAAAGAAATAATAAAAATTAACATGCATTGATCCCATACTTTATATTCTAGCTACTGTCTAAATGCTTTATATAAATCAACACATTTGATACCCCAACACAGCCATGTGCCAGAATTCAAACCCAGGCAAGTCTGCCTCCAAAATCCATGTTCTTGCTATTACATTGTAAAAGATACTGGGGCTCAAGTAATCAGGGAAATCAACTAGTCTTTCTAAGATTCGATTTATCGTTTTCAAATTCAAAATGTATTCATTTGGGTGAGAAATGAATGAGGTGAAATTCACCAATACATGTTTTTAAGTGTTTTGTGTGTACATATAAAGTATGCATATATATATATATAAATTATTACTAGATAGATCAATCATATCAATCTGAAAGGCAATAAAACTTGTTACTAATATCAAATGGAGAAAAAGCAAGATATTGCTAAAGGAAAGAATTTTCAGAATATAAACAAATAGAACGTTAACTGAGATTGATTTAGTTTATTAAATACCAGTGAGACATAACTTGCTTTTTGGAAAGTTGTGACTAATCAACATCAGACATTCCCAAAGCATGAACTAGTCTTGCAGTATCTTACACTGTAGGTATTGTTCACATTATATATAACTTCCCATGAGAAACTTACATTATAACTCAAGTCATGCTTGTATCTTTAAGGTTATATGACAACAAAAAGTCATTTGTTTTATATTTAACATCTCATAGCTGACTTCTCTTAACGGCTATCTGTTTTTACTCTAGTACTAAATCAGATGAATGAAAGTAAAGGAAATAGTGGAAAACTCTTGTCACTGATCTCAGTTGACAGGGATAAAGGTGCTGCTCATACCTGGAATGAAATGGCTGCTATTCACCAGCAATTTCTGACAATGCTTTGAAACATAAACGCCCTCATTATGACACTTAAGAACACATTATTGGGTTGAATCTTTTATTATAATCTTTCATCTTGAGTCATGATGGAAGTAAGACAATAAATTGTTTCTTTTTAGGTTCATTCATTATAACAAATTTCAAAGTCTAATCGTTTGAGCAATGTAGATTTTACTTTTCATTATATTATTGATTTGTGAAACATTTATATTTATTATGATAAATTTATCTTCATGTGACATTTTTAAGTAAAAAAAAAAAGAGTACATTAAACAGAATCCAAGAGTGCAGTATAATATTCATTAATTTATTTAACCAAATATGGTCATGTGCTGATGTCCCATGGGCTAGATTCTGAGAATCAAACTATAAATAAGATAAAGTGCATACTCTAGCCTTTCTCTTCTAATTCAGTAGGAGTAAAAAAATCTTGCCCACAGGCAAGGTCTTTTATTAAATGAGGTTCATTTGCTTTTTTTTGTAAGGTAAGCTTAAAAGTAATGTTGCTATTACTCTGCAGGAGTAGCTCTGTTAGAATCTTCAATCTACAAAACAGTGGTTTTAATTGAACCACAAGCAATTCCACTGTGAATTGGACTTAAACATGCTGCTATGGGGCATCTTGGAGTTTCAGAAAAGAGAAATGGACCCGCTCACGCAGAGAGAAATCGCCTCCCTTTTGGAGGTAACCAGAAAGCTACTGGAGCCAAGCCTCACCCCCGCGGAGACAGCGCATTGTTTCTGACTCTTCCAGCTTCTTCTCAGAAAACAGCTGAAAAGCACTCTTTTCCTCAGTGCACACTTTAAACATTACAGTGATTTCCATGCCTGCCGCTCTGGTGAAGAGTAGAGACTCTAACACAAGCCAAAGACAATTGATTAATTGAATACCGACCTCAGTTCATTTCCTAACTTTTCAAAATCTATTTTTCTGGGTGTAAAGGCATGGGCCTCTATGATAAGCTCATACTCAAAATAATTAATAGATGATTATATAAAGCTTTATAGTGGAACTCTGAGCTACCATAGTAAATGAATATTGGTGATTATTTTCTCCCAATTAAAAGTACATAGAGCCCCATTGTTTGTGTAGTACTGTGTTAGACCGATGTATACATAAAGCATGAAACATTGTCCCTGTAGTCAGAGAGAGAAATCTAAGGCCAGGGAATCATTAGGTAAGCAACATAAGACAGTCTAGAAAAGGTGAAGAATTCTGTACATAAGAAACAGGAAAGTTGATGAACACTAGGAGAATTATGCAAGTATTATTGATACTATGCAAGTTTAATATTTTTAAATGTTGCTTAAGTATTATTTGTAGAATAAAAAGATGACTTGTGACAGTATCCCTCGTTTGGGGTTTTTAATTTTATTATGTTTTATTTACATTAGCACTGAATAGAACGTCTTTACTATAATCTGTTCCTATTTAATGAATTGGAGTAGACTGATTTTCAATTACAAAAAGGAAATCCTACCCCCAAATCAAAGAAAGAGAAACACATGGAATTAGTCCATGTTTAATCAATAACATAATGCTAAATACTATTGCTAAAATAAAATAATGTTTGATTTAAAAATTGAAATTAAATGACTACTTGCCAAAACTATCATTTTAGAAATTACAATATGTTAGATTTAAAAATGGCATTGGGCCCTGCTGGCATGGCTCGGTTGGTTGGAGCATTGTCCCAAACACTGAAAGGTGGCAGATTCGATTCCCAGTCAGGTCACATACTCAGGTTGTTAGTTCGATCCCCCAGTCTGAGCGCATGCTGGAGGCAACCAATTGATGTCTCTCTCTCCTCTCTCTCTCTCTCTCTCTTTCTCTCTCTCTCTCTCTCTCTTTCCTTCTCTCTTCTTCTCTCCCTTCCTCTCTAAATAAAAAAATAATTAAAAATAAAATGACATTAAAATCTACTAAACCAACCCATTAAACTCTATGTGAAGGTTCTAAAATTAATAGGATTAAGATACTCTGCAACATCGCTATTACTTTCCATAGCAGCTGCAAATATCCATGCAAATAAATGGTAGAAAAATAAAGGTTTCCCACTGTCTGTCAGAATCTCTAGGACTGATTTGGATTAAAACCTAGAAATCAGGTACTAAATTAAGAACAATCTATTAAAAACCTTGAAAAGTCTCATAGTCTGACAACAATATATTCATATGAAGTCTAGGCAGTGCCATGAAGATTATGCTAAGAAAGTTGGATGATGAATGCTTGAATTCTTGAGTCAAAGGGAATTTGGGTTTAGGACTGACTTGTCTACAATGAAATGTGGGAATTAAACATTTCCGGCTACACAGAGGTAGATGAAAGCATTTAAAATGTACTACCCTCATTCTAAAGATAAAATCTGACTAAAACTAAGTAAGCATTTTGGTATACAAAGAACATAAACTTTGCAGTATCATTAAATGGAATTGACAAAGACCAAGGAGGTATAAAAGGCACGCAAGACAATTAAGATGTTAATTCCTTCATGTGATAAAATATAGATCTAGAAATAGTGATAGGCTTCCAGTCTGATGAGCTGCAACTATAAAAGGCCACTGAGGGAATCTTACCCACGATTCAAAGTTTATATTATATCTCAGACTTCTGAGGAATTTTTTCATGACGACTCAAACCCCCAATGGTTTTTATTTTCTCTGAACTCATCTAGTACAGTTCTAACATAACACCAATTGCAGCCATATGTATGGCAAATAAATGCACACTTAAACTTTCCAAGTGTTCTGAGACAGGGTGTGTGTGTCCTACTGCTCCTGCGGTGTTCTTGCAGCATAATTCACTTGGATGGTGGAATGAAGGGCCCTTACTTAACTTGCCTGTGGCCATGAAGTTGTACTTCTTCCAGCCTTGTTTTAAAACAAACAAACAAACAAAACACACACACACACACACACACACACACACACACACATGCACATGCACACACACACACATGCACATGCACACACGCACACGCACACACACACAAAACACCTGGGAAACTTTTAGAGTTAATCATTCCCCTGGCTCATTACAACTCCAACAAATCAAATTCTGCTATCTCATTTCTGTTGACATGACTTCAAAACAGAAGTTAATATTCTAAGCAGATCAAGTGAAATTTAAGCTTTCAGAAGCACATTCTGTAAATGAATGTCTTTAATTTCATTGTTGCTCAGGGTGACTTTACTAACCAAAAGAAGCAGCACACACACACACACACACACACACACACACACACACACACACACAAAATTGCTAAGTGAAGTCATTGTGGTATTCTTAACAGTCCTAAGTGTCAATTTGAAGAATAGGCCGCTTCTTTGGAAGCACTCCTATTTAAAACCGAGTGGACAGCAACACTGATGGATGATCGCGGCAGCCTGAGTCACACAAGGGGACTTTATGTTTCTGCAAGGAAAGGGGGAAATGCAGAATTTATTTCTATCATTCTCACACAGCTATGAAATGCTGTTAGCTTTTCAAAATGCAAAACTGTCCAACAAAATCTGAGAGAAGATAAACCATTCTTTCCTTCCACCTGCACTACTGAGAACCACTGGCTGGGTGGGAACTTCTCCAAATTTCTTTATTCTGTCTCCCTTTTTGCATCCTTTTACTATCCAAACTGTTTTCTCTAGCTAACCTGTCAGAGAGACATCTGTTACCATTATAGAAGCCAATGCCCATCGGTGTGTGTCACGCTTCGGTAATTCAGTGCCAAGGTTCTGGGACAAATCTTTTTTACCAAGCTTTGTCTGGAAATTCTCCGTAGCTTCATCGGCCCCTAGAGGCACATGTATGATCCACCCTCAACTTTAGACACCAGGTAGGAGGTGATCTATGAGCTTAGTTATTTTCTCCCATTCTGCAAAAAATGACATGCCACCTCTATAGCTCTCATGCCAGTTTTAAATTGTCCTGTCAGGCACAAAGAATTTAGAAAAAATTATGAAGCATCCCTAACAGAACCTTAACGCCCTTGTGCACTGTTCTTCCATCACTTTTAACCTTTCTGTCTCAAGCCAGGAAACTAAAAGGATTCGATATAGTGCTCTAAATTGAAAAATGTAGCAGTTCCTGCAGGCCTTACTCCAGGTTTTCAAGGTGCAGTAGAATTATCATATTATTACTAATGCTTCAAATTTAATGCTTTGATGAACCCAAAGAGGTTTTTTGAGATCCAAAGATGGTAAGAAAACCTAAGCCTGGAAGAGGCAAATTGACATGATGATCACTGCATGTGGAATCATGTACTTCCATTCACTTTTTATGGGGCTTGATCATTTGCATGCCTTCCTACCCCAAGGAAACTTGGCAGTCTTTTGTAAAAAGCCCTCTTCACCTTGACCGCATTCTACCCTATTCATTATCACCCAGTGTCTGTGTCAGCAGATCCCATGGCCTCTGTGAGTGTCCTGCCCACTGGCTGGATGATGAGCTCCACTGTTCCTCCCCCGAAAGTGCTGAGGGAGCGTCCAGCCAGATGGCCTTCTTGCTGATCATGTCTAAGGGGTGTGCTGCTTTGTTTTGTTTTTCCCCTAAGTTGGCTCATTTAATATAGGCTATTTCTGAGGCAGTTTGGTCTGAGCCAACAAAAAATAGTAATATAGTTGTAGTATGAATTATAGTGCTGCCTTTCAAATCAATGACAGTGGCCAAATTAAAGGTATTTTCTATAGTGTTAAAGAGAAAATCTGTGACGTGTGTATATATATATATATATATATATATATATATATATATATATAATCAGGTTCAAGTATAGTCTGCTTTGTTGTTTGATGTCAAAAAATAAGCTTGTGCATTTCACACACACTTTGCTTCTGTAGAAGACACTGAGATTGTTTTTCTAATTCACATTTTAAAGGTTAACAATATTTCAGACTCAATATATACATGAGGCAGCCATCATCATTGTTAAGGGAGTGTGTCTTCATTTCATTCCTAAGTTCTTAGTGGTGTTTTCCTTCAACAATCAGTGAATGTGCCTTGGAGTGCCGAGTTCTATCCCTGTCCAGTCTTCTCAGCTGCCTGGATCATGTATCTGCACAAAAACTTGTTCCTAGTAAGATTAGCCGCCCAGTACTGAAGCAGCAGCAGCTTTCCCCTTAGGTAGCTGAATGCTTTTAAAATTTCATTTATAAATCCCATATGTTAAAGACACACACAAAAATAGATTACCAAAGAGCAAAACTATACTCAGATCTGCTCATATGAAAAGCATAAATAAAATAGTATTAGGTTTGTAGAATGAAAGTCAACACCAGGCTGTGGGATATGGAAAAAAAAGTAAACAAGAAATAAACCTGTATCAAAATCTAGAAGTTTAATTATTTTAAAAATATTTTAAATATATTTGGATGTAAAAAGTAATTTGCAAAGGGAATGGCCATAGTCAAATGTGTAATTTATTTTGTTTAATTTCTTTACAGAGTTCTTAGGAGAGAAAAAAAAATGACATTATTAATGAAAACACAATCCTTGTACCTTATAATTGAAATGTTTGGGTATTTATATCATAATCATTATAGAGATATCTTTTCAAGAATAAAATATGCCCTTTTCATATGGAAAAACTAACACAGTTCTTAATCATAACTTTGATATATGTTTAATCTCCCTAATCTAATTTTGCTTTCATTATCTGTATTTTGAAATGTAAGTTTTTAAAATTACTACACATTGGTTTAACATACCTGAAAATATTTCTTTAGTTCTTCCAACAGTTATCGGTAAGAGGGAGGCACTTATGGCTATACATATAATTTTTAGGATCTATCAGTTTGATTTTAATTTTTAATTAAAATCCTTATCTAAATTGTTTTGTTCAACAAAGATGATTTAATGGGTTAAGACACTACTTTCAATATAGTTTATAGTCTAGAGCAGGAGACAGACACTAAATTGATAAGTTCTTCACAGACATGTGGTCTGGTCTGTGCCAGTTTATCCAACATGCAAAGATAGGCTGCATATCATCTCTATTGTTTGTATGAAAAATCAAAGTGTTAAGACTTTAAACAATACAGCCAAGGTCATATCAGACTCTCAAAGCTCCCCTTCATTCTCTTATTTAAGGAAAAGTGCTCAAAGGTGCACAAATAAAACAGGTTCTTGTGCCAACAGAGTAATAAATCGCATTAAAATCACTTTGGTTCAGTTCAGAAAACATTTATAGACAACTACCATACTCTGGACACTAAGCTAACTCCCAGAGAGTCAATAAGACTGGGCTACTCCTCCACAGGGCCCTAGGTTAGACAAAGCAGGTGTGAGTATGGTCCAGAAAGTCTCTTGAATGCACATCTAAAGCCAATGCCTTTCCCTTACTTTAAAATATATAGACAGTAGCCAGGATACCACACACACCCTGTCTACCACTTTCTCAAGGGTAAATAGAAGGCAGATGACACGGGCCAAGTATTAGGATCGGCATATCTAGACACAGTCCCTGCTAATTCTTCCTGTGTAGAATTTCTCCCATAGAATACAGCAGCAGGGAGCTCAAAAGGGTGGGTAACGCTGCTTGGGGAGAGTTTTGAGAGCCCTAAAACGCAGACACTCTGCTACCTCTCTTAAAACTTACCTTTAAACATTCTTAACGAAGTAAGAATGAATGTGTTCAGACTTGGAAGCCTCTGTAAGGTTTCCCTTCCCGTGGGGACTTGAAGAGCAGTGTTTCAGTTCAGACAGCAGCGTGTCTGGCAGACAGAGGGTCACCTAATTTAGGGAAAGGCAAACGAGGGCGTGAATACACAGGCAGGTAACTGCACTCCTGTCCGTCAGCTGTCCAAAAACAGAGACATGCCCAAAGTGCTGCCTGAACACCACAACAGTTTTCCTACCCAGCGTGCTGAAGCTGGGGTAGAGTGGGGGTGGTGTGGGGGGGGAGCAGAGCCATATCTTCTCAGGGTGACATCTCTGTCTTGAAAAGTTAGGAGCTCGTCAGGAGCAATGGGATCTCAGTGAAGGAAGAGCTGCCCTAGTAAGGACACGAAGACGTAGGCATTAAATTCCGTGTATCAAGGAGACCCACATACAGCAGGCAGTCATGGAAATGTGTGTTTTCACAGGTAATAACGATCTCTCCCAATTTTCAAAAGATCTATTTATTGTCAGCCACTTAAATTCAGAACTTCAGTACCTGATTTTTAAAAAAACTGTTACTGCAGGTGTTCCTAGGCACTTATTGATCTTAAAAGAGGATAAAGCAAAAGGCAAACATAGACACCCACAAATAAACAATGTGGGTGTCTGATTGGTTAGGCACTGCTGTCCCCTCCCATTGGAATAAAAGCTCAGGACACATTTGTTCTATTATCCACAGTTCTATCTTCAGCACCTAGAACAAGAACTGGCACATATAGTTACGGGTATATGGTTACATAGTAGAGACTGGGGATTTAGTGACAGACAAGACAGATCTGATGTCTGTCCTTAAGGAGTTGGCACTCTAGTACAGGGATTTTAATCTAGGATAAGAGGAGGGGAGTCAGAAATTTGTATGGGAAATAAATGACATCTTTATTTTTCTTAACCAATAACTAAAATTTAGCATCAAATTTAAATATGAATATAGGCCACAAGCCTCAGAAGTACTGGCAGTTGCTGTGACTTTGTCACCCTTAACCAAAGAAGTTTTATACATATATGTATACTAGGAGGACCAGTGTACGAAATTTGTGCACTGGGAGTTGGTGTCCCTCAGCCCAGCCTGCACCCTCTCTAATCTGGGAACCCTCAGGGGATGTCCGACTGCTGGTTTAGGCCTGATCCCTAAACCGGCAGTCGGACATCCCTCTCACAATCCAGGACTGCTGGCTCCCAACCGCTTGCCTGCCTGCCTGATTGCCCCTAACCGCTTCTGCCTGCCAGTCTTATCAACCCCTAACCACTCCCTTGCCAGCCTAATTAACACCTAATTGCTCCCCTGCCAACACAATTGCCCCCAACTGCCCTCTCCTACCGGCCTGGTCACCCCTAACTGCCCTCCCCTGCCGACTCTGTCGCCACCAACTTCCCTCCCCTGCCAGCCTGGTCACCCCCAACTGCCCCCCCTGCAGGCCTGGTCGCCCCTAACTGCCTTTCCCTGCTGGCTCGGTCACCCCCAACTGCCCTTAACTGCAGGCCTAGTCGCCCCTAACTGCCCTCCTCTGCCATTGTGGTGGCCATCTTGTGACCACATGGGGGTGGCCATCTTGTGCGAGGGCGTGACAGTCAATTTGCATATTACCTCCTTACTGTATAGGATCCCATGGACACAGACAATAGTGTGGTGAAGGTGGGGTGGGGGTGGGGGTATTGGGAGGAGGGTTATGGATGACATCTGTAATACTGTCAACAATAAAAAATAAATTTTAAAAAACCCACAGATAATTTCTACCACTTTTTAGTGTTGCAGATATCTTAAAATGCCATATTGCTTGTCATGACTTAAGTTGTTTGCTGTTGACGTGCCACTAAGTTTTATTGCTTAATGCATTAATAAAAAGGCAAGTATATTAATATATTGTAAATTTAGGTTTAGTACTTTGAAATTGTATTCAGTATAACTCTTTTTGGTTGTTGATGTTACCCTAAGTAATTTATCTTATGCACTCACAAATATTGTTTTGAGCCCTAGCCGGTTTAGCTCAGTGAATAGAGCATCAGCTTGCAGACTGAAGGGTCCAGGGTTTGATTCCAGTCAAGGGCACATGCCTGGGTTGTGGGCTAGATCCCCAGTAGGGGTGTGCAGGAGGCAGCCGATCAATGATTCTCTCTCATCATTGATGTTTTTTTCTCTCTCTCCCTCTCCCTTACTCTCTGAAATCAATAAAAATATAGTTTGAAAACATTTTTTAATGAAAACATTGTTTTGAGAAGGAAATTACAGGCCTCACCAGTATGTTAAATAGGTTCTTTATATCAAAGATGTTAAGAACTCCAAGTCTAGAGGGAGAAACCAAATAAATTAAACATGTAATTATGATTTGATGATATGGCAAGTGCTCTGATAGAGGAAGAATATGATGCTTTCATTTTACATACATAGGAGGGATGAGGTGGTCTTATAAGGATTCTAGAGAAGTCATGCCTCTGCCCTCTCTGAAAAATTAGTAGGAGAGTAGAATACATTCAAAGAACTGAAGGAAGTGTGTTATGCAAAGAACTGGAATGTGAGCCTGTGAGTAGAGGAGGCAGGTGCTTGGAGGATGAGAAGTGAAGCTGAAGAAGTGCACAGACCCAGTAAAATAAGACTCAAAAGAATTTTCACTTCATTCTGAGGATAGTGGGAAACTGTTGATGAGTTTTAAAAACTGAAAGGAAAAAGTAATTGTTCTGAAGAGAACTGATTTTGGGAGGGGCAAGGGTTAATCTGGGAGAGTAATCCATATACACTGTACTCACAATAATTCAGGAAGGTGATATGAGACCAGCATTTGGTATTTTTAAGAATATACAGAAATTGTCGAAACCGGTTTGGCTCAGTGGATAGAGCATCGGCCTGCGGACTGAAAGGTCCCCGGTTCGATTCCAGTTAAGGGCATGTACCTGGGTTGTGGGCACATCCCCAGTAGGGGATGTGCAGGAGGCAGCTGATCAATGTTTCTCTCTCATCGATGTTTCTAACTCTCTATCTCTCTCCCTTCCTCTCTGTAAAAAATCAATAAAATATATTAAAAAAAATATATACGGAAATAAAGAAAATCAGTATTAATACTTATTATGCTTTCATAATCAGCTTTACTACAATCATTTTATTATCCATTGCGTAAGTTTTTTCACTGTAGCTAATGCAAACCATTTACACTTCTTTCAGTGGCTAATTTAATTCAAAGTGGGTTAGAGGAAGTAAGGCAGAAGCTTCAGCAAATGGCAACTGGCACTTCAATGGAGAGTCCATACAAGAAAGACTGCCAGCCACAACTACCTGCTGGGGGACCCATTTCTGATCACTACCCTAATTTGATTTCTGGATAAGATATCCTATATAATAAAAGCGCAATATGCAAATTGACCCTACCAGCAGAATGACCAGAACAACCGCTCAACCAGTCACTATGAGGTGCACTGACCACCTCTCGATCCCTTTCCCCAGTCGGCAGGCTCGCTTCGCCCAATGGCAAATGGGGAACCAGGGGTGGGTGGTGAGGGATGTGGGCGGTGCCAAGCCAAGGCCCCCATCCCGCCAGTCACCCCACACACAGAGGGTGACCTGCTGTGGGGGCGGGGCCGGTGAGCGGGTGGGAACGGCTGACCTCTCAGTCCCTCCCCCGGCCAGCAGGCTCTGATTGCCCAATGGCGAATGGGGAACTGAGAGTGGGTGGTGGCAGGGGGCAGGGAAGATGGCCCTGATTGCAGGCCAGGCCTAGGGACGTACCTGCATACGAATGTCATGCGCCGAGCCTCTAGTATATATATAATTTTAAAAGGTATTTATATCAATTTTTTTGTTTTAATTTTATCTCTTTTTAGCCAAATTCTCTTTTTTCCTTACTGTTTGTTCCCCAGGATTGATTCTGTCTAACATATCCATTATCCTAAAATGAAATGCAGTACATTGTTTAGCAGAATTGTCCCATTTTTTTTTTTCTTTCTAAGATGTGTTCATTTATTTGGGTCCTTTCTGTTGATTAAATATAAACCTATTGTTTTCTCTCTTTCCAAACCCAGTGAAGCATGATATTACTTTGATTTTTTAGATAAGATTATTTTATATGTTTTTATATATTACCTATATATGATTTTTATTATTATCTTAGAGACAATGAGTGATGAGATATAGAAACTGTGTGAGCTGGCATCCTATAGTATCTAGTTCCCACTGTGACCAACCTCATGAATATCAGTGCTCATTGTCATCACACATTTCCAAATCTGATAAACAGACATCATTAACTCCATTTACTTTAAGCAACCTTCTTGTGTATGAGGTTATTTCCATCAGTGTTTTGTTCTTCCATCATTCTGTGAGGTAAAGAAAAGACAAATAGCCCTAACCGGTTTGGCTCAGTGGATAGAGCATCGGCCTGCGGACTTAAGTGGCCCAGGTTCGATTCCAGTCAAGGGCATGTACCTTGGTTGTGGGCACATACCCAGTAGGGAGTGTGCAGGAGGCAGCTGGTCGATGTTTCTCTCTCATCGATGTTTCTAACTCTCTATCCCTCTCCCTTCCTCTCTGTAAAAAATCAATAAAATATATTTTTTTTAAAAAAGACAAATAGGTAGTAGGTATTTATCTTCAGTGGTTCTCAATCTTCTGGCCCTTTAAATACAGTTCCTCATGTTGTGACCCAACCATAAAATTATTTTCTTTGCTACTTCATAACTGTAATGTTGCTACTGTTATGAATCATAATGTACATATCTGATATGCAGGATGGTCTTAGGCGACCCTGTGAAAGGATCATTCGACCGCCAAAGTGGTCGTGACCCACAGGTTGAGAACTGCTGGTAGAGTATAAACACATGGGAAACTAAGAAAATAACAACATGAAAGAAAAATTACATTTTTTATAATAAAGTAACCCTTTAAGTAAATTAGTAGAATCTATTCTCCTCTGAACATTTCAAAATAGTTGCACTAGACTTATACTGAGCAATAATTATTTCATAGCTACTGATGCTTTTGTCTTATAAAGACCTCACAAAGATTTTTGTCATTTGCTTTTCTTTTTCATACAATCTAAACTTTAATATCTCGTTCCAGTAATGAGACAAAAGAAGACAAAAGTAAACCAGACACTATACAGAAGGCATTACAGCAAAAACATTAACATATAAAAATGCTAAAAAATCTGTGTTTAGATTAAAAAGAGGACACAAACAAGGCTCAGGAGCAATGCAAGAATATAAAAAAAAGGCTTAAGGAGTGGTATACACCTCTTAGAAGATAATTATGGTGTATATGTAACCAAAAAAATCCAAGTATTTTGGTTCTATAAATATGAACAATCAGGAAACCTGATTACAGAGTGAGCTTCAGGGTCTACAATTACACTCTGACTCTCAAGTTACCAGCACCTAAAGTTTCAACTCTCCTGTACTTACCTAGGAATACCACTATAATATTAAAATTTATTCCCCACTTTCACTCTTTATTTATTGTAATTAGTCGGGTCTCCAATGTCCTTCTGATCTAATTCATACTTTGTTCCCATAATCTAGTGGAATATCACCCTCACTTAAATCCGTTTAATTACACTGCCTTTTAGAAACCATCTTGGATTCATTTATATCTTGTTCCTTTCCACTTCTTAGGATTTATAATATGCACCACACCATTTAGCAATCCTGGGCCGATTTTTGCTATTTACTATTGGCTTCATCTGCTCTCCAGCAAGAATGTAAACTCCACATCAGCATGCATTCCAGGGCACAGCACAGAGCTCAGTGCATTTATTGAGGTGATTGCTAACTAAAATTTAAACAACATAAATTACATAAATTTTTGGAACAAGATAATGCCAAGTTTGAATTCTGCCAACTCTATGTGTTTACTTATTTAGCAAATATCTATTGACCATGCACTATGTGCCAGGAACTATTCTAGAATTAGCAATAAATCCAAGACAAATGGCTCAGTTGGTTGGCGCATCGTCCCATACACTAAAAAGATTGTGGGTTCGATTCCTGGTCAGGGCACATACATACCTAGGTTGTTGGTTCAATCCCCAATCAGGGCGCATATGGGATGCAACTAATCTATGTTTCTCTTTCACACTGATGTTTTTTTCTCCCTCTCTTCTTTCTTTTCTCTCTAAAATCAAATGCAATCACAATGCACATCCACACAAAATATCTCTCTCACACACACACACACCATTATCTATACCCATGCAGTTTATATTTAAGTGGGAGAGGCAAACAATAAAATGACACATTAGGTGACATATTGGCAAAGAAAAAATAAAGCAAGGAATAGAGATATGAAATGTTAGAAGGAAGGTGAAGGAAGTGAGGGATTTAGTCTTGAGAACATCTGTGAGAGAGTTTTCAGGCAGGAGGGCCACTCACTGCAAACCCTTAAGAGATGAAACAGCTTTTTTACAGTGTTTGAGGGATAGTGACAAACCAAAGTGGCCAGAAAGAGAAAACAAGTAAGAGAACAGGAAGTTAGCTCGGAGAGAGAATGGATTATATATCACATGGGAATTTGCAGGTCATAGTAAGAATTTCATTTTGAAATAAAAGAGAAATGACATAACCTGACTTACATTTTAACAGGATCTCTCATTACTGATTAAGAACAGGAGTGTGAAGAAACATGAAGGCCATTGAGGAGGCTATAGCAATAAGCCAGGCAAGAAATGGCTGTCAGTAGTGGTCAAATTCAAGATATATTTTTATTTATAGCCAATAGGACTTGTTATTATTAAGTGTGGGGAGAAAGAGGGAATGAACAATGACATCAAGCTCTTAGGCTCCAGCAGCCAGAAAGTAAATTGTCATTACTGAGATGAAGACAAACAGAAGAACCTTGGTGATGAATGGAGGACAACTTAGATTTTACCATGTTAATTTTGAAGTGCTTGTTAAACCTCTAAGTGAACATGTTAAGTAGACATATATGTTGGTCAGAAATTCAAAGAAATGGACCAGGACAGTTTGGGAATTATTAGCATTAAGATGGTATTTAAAGCCATTTCTAGAGAATGTCAGTACCTACCCAGAGAGGCTAGAAAAACAAGAGAAATCCAAGTAAGGAATTCTGCCTTGGGGCACATGATGCATAGAGATGGATGAGATGAAAGGGAACCAGAAAAGAGACTGAGAAATGAGTGACTAGAGAGATAGAAGGAAAAATAAGTAAGTGTGGTAGTCTTCTCTGCCAAGTACCAAATGGTTTCAAGGAAGAGTGATCAATAGGTAAAGTGTTATTTATAGGTTGCGTAAGACTAGGTCTGAGAAATTCCCATTGGATTTAACAATGTGCTGGTCATTGGTGACATTTACAAGAGCACTTTCACTGGAGGGGGTAAAAACCTAATTTGAGTATGTTCAAGGGAACAGGAGGAGAGAAATTGAAGACAAAAGAGAGAGAGGACACTTTCGTGGAGTTTTTCTGTAAAGAGAAAAATGGAAATGAAGCAGTACCTGGAGGGAAAATGCTTTAAGATATGAGAGAAATAGCCCTAGCTGGTTTGGCGCAGTGCATAGAGCGTTGGCCTGCAAACTGAAGGGTCCTGGGTTCAATTCCGGTCAAGGACACATGTCTGGGTTGCAGTCTCAATCCCCAGTAGGGAGCATGCAGAAAGCAGCCGATCAATGGTTCTCTCTCATCATTGGTGTTTTTATCTCCCTCTCCCTCTCCTTTCCTCTCTGAAATCAATAAGAATATGTTTTTTAAAAAGATATTAGAAAAATAACAGGATATCCATAAGCTAATATATGATCACTAGGAATGTGGGGGGAGAATGGTGATTCTGGAAACAAAGGAGAGAATTGCTGAAAATGTTCTTAAGTAGGCAGGGGCAGATGGGATGAAGTGTACACATAGAAAACTTTACCTTACCCAGAGCACAAGTCATTAACCCACAGTGACAAAAGAAAAAGTAGAATATTTGCACACAGAATCAGATTCATGAGTAGATACAGTGATAGAAGCTTGTGGAGTTTCTTTTCTGAAAGCTTCAATTTTAAGATTAAAAAAAAGTTAGTCATCTCCAGAAACTGAGAATGTGGAAAAGTTGTGGTACATTTGAGGAGAAAGAATAAAAGATTAAGAAATCATCTAAGATGGTAAGAAAAAGAATTGACTAGGGATAGAGGGTGATTTTCAGACGCCATTAAAGGGAGATGAATTGCTATGGCTGTGAATTTTTATCAGCCCCATTCAGCTATATGGATATAGTCTCAGACTGATGAAAAACTAGATTTAATCTGGGTTGGAACTTTGTCACATGAATATGATAAACTGAAGAAAAGTAATGGATTTGAGTAATCATGATGACCCGTGATGAATTTTAAGCTGGTTTAGGAGGCAATAAAACACATGGAACAAAAGGAGTAGGATCAATGGATTGATGATTCTAACAGGGAGAAAGGATTTCTGGAGTCTGGCTCTAGAGGGCATTAGTTGGAGAGACAGAAGGTAAAGTTTAGAGCAGCGGTTCTCAACCTGTGGGTTGCGACCCCTTTGGGGGGCGAACGACCCTTTCACAGGGGTCACCTAAGACCATTGGAAAACACATATATAATTACATACTGTTATTGTGATTAATCACTATGCTTTAATTATGTTCAATTTGTAACAATGAAATTGAGGGTCACCACAACATGAGGAACTATATTGAAGGGTCACGACAATAGGAAGGTTGAGAACCACTGGTTAGAGGGTGACTAATTGCAGTTGAGATTATATAGGGATTACAGTTTTTATCAATGTTAAGACAACACCTATGGGAGTGCATAGCTACAGTGTGATTGGGTGAAATCAAGATCACAGGAACTAAAGAAGTAACTAAACTAAGATAGCCTATTTTAATATTGGAATCACAGCTTACTAACTATAACTCTTGGCAAGCTACTTACACTGTCTGAGCCTCAGCTTTTTATTCCCACTACATTATTTTCCACATGGAGAAACATCTTTTAATTGAAAACTTTGGGTTATAAATAATAGCAACTATTATTTATTGTCAACAGTGCACAAGCATTGTGCTTATTGTTAGTGAGGCCAACTGGGAGGAAAAAACTATAGGAAGGTGGATTTTGACTCAAAATAAGAAAGAATTTTTTAATAATAAATGTAATTAAAATAAAATTGAGTTGCTTGATATTGTGCTTGGGATCACTGGAGGTTGTTCAAGGAAAGATTTCATGAGATCTAAAAATAATAATCTAGGATACTAGTGTGATACCTCTGTATGAGTCACAAAGGAAAAGGCAAGGTTGAAGAAAAGGCCAGCATCTGGAATGCCAGTTCAAGCAGAACAAGACAAGCAATTAGTGGAGATCCGAGAAAGGGAATGACTTAACCAAGGCCCAGCAGGGCAGGTGGTCTGTCTAGGTCCAGATGGGCAGATGCTTCCACATCAAGGCGATTCATCAGTTTGATCAATGACCCAAAACAAACTTACAAACCCAAGGTGTCTGCGTTCCAGAGACTGGCAGTGGAGAATGGAATATAAGAACAAAAATCAGCCAAATGGAGGCTAGAGTTCAAGAGCAAGAATCCATTTGCAGGTAGAACACCAAAGGCAAAGCCAGAATGACAGTGCTAGACAAGGAGATATTGAAATTGAGTTTCTTCTGTGCATTCCTATTTAAGAGACAGGGCAATCTCTCTTAGATTTAGAAAAATCTGAGATAACTACATACTTTCAGAATGAATATGAGTAGGCATACATTAATAACAAATAAAATCAAGCACTTAACCACATTAGTGGCCTCAGCTATAAAGATGTAGAAAGTAGTAGCTAACTGAACTCTGGGCAAAACATGATACAATCAAGTCTATAAATAAAGGTAATTTCTAATTATTAATATTTCTTAGTCTCTTACCATAGGTAAGATATTTTCTCTGTTCTAATCAATAATTAGTGAAGCTAATGATCCAATTAAAAATTAAATCTTTTTCCAAAAGAAGATATTGATGGCTAACAGGTACATTAAAAGATACTTAGTGTCATTAATCATCAGGGAAATGGAAATCAGAACCACAAGGAACTATCACCTCATACCTGTTATAATAGCTACTATAAAAAAAAGACAAGAAATAACCAAGTGTTCTCAAGGATGAAGAGAAAAGGGAACCTTTTGCACTGTTGGTGGAAATGTAATCTATTTTCATTCAATTAGTATATCCTTCATTTCTGAATGGTTCTTTTTTATGGTTTCAATGACCTTTTTTATTCTGTTGAAATTCTCATTAAGTTCCTTGAGCATCTTTATAACCATTGTTTTGAGCTCTATATTTGGTAGTTTGCTTGCCTCCATTTCATTTTGTTTTTTCTGGAGATTTCTCTTGTTCTTTCATTTGGTACCTGGCTCTTTCTCTCCTCATCTTGGTTGCTTCCCTGTGTTTGTTTCTATGTATAGGTAGAGCTTCCCAGTCTTGGTAGAGTGGACTTATGTAGTATGTGTCCTGTGCAGCCTCCCTGGTCACCTGGGCTGAGTGTTCCAAGTGTGTCCCATGTGGACTGTGTGCACTGTCATAGTTAGCCTTGATTGCTTTTGGTATGTCGTTGGGAGGCCCTATCCTGCAGACCAATTGGCTGCAAGGACCAGCTGTGACTATAGAATAGGAGCTGCTGTACAGAAGCCAACCCCATGCAGTGAGACTCATTTCAGTGAGGCTTTGCTGCCTGCCAAGTTTTCCTCTTGAGTGTATTGCTTGTGGAGGTGGCTGGGTTTTAATATGATGTGGCCTGAAGCTGTCCACTGGATGCCCTGCCAGGGACACCTGGCATGAGCTACAAAGCAATCTGCAAATTGTTTCTACTTGTGCTGGGCTTAGAGGTGCCCATGAAAGGCCAAGATGCAAACCAGGGCTGACTGCCACTATATCTGGGCCTGGGGACCCTTAGCAAGAGTTATGTGGCTCATTAAAGCCAAATGTTGCTTTTTTGAGAGATTTTAGGAAAGTCCAAAGTATGAGCCAAGACAGGCATTTTGTATGGAAAAGCCACCAGAAACAGCCTGGGTGGGCCTTAAAGTTGGGTGGGCTGGAGTCTCAGGAAATCACCAAGCTAGATCAACATTATTAGCCAGGTTGATGGAGACTTAGATATAGTGCCCATCTACTGGCTCTGTGGGGGAGGGCTCAGCAAAGGAGCAATGGCCTCTGATAGCACTTATGTCTGGGAGAAAGCTGCCCCTTCAGCCCTTGCTGGACAATTCAGTTCCTCCCCATGCATCCCTGTAGGCTTCTGAGCTGCTGCTCCTGGTGTTTTGGAGCTCAGAGCCAGTGAGTCCGATTAAGTCCTTGTATGGGTCCCTTAAGAGGAACATCTGGGACTCCAGCAGCTCTCTCACTCAGCCACAATCCCTGCTGGGGTTTTTGTTTTTAAAAAAATATATTTTATTAATTCTTTAAAGGGAGGAAGGGAAAGGGATAGAGAGTTAGAAACATCAATGAAAGAGAAACACCGATCAGCTGCCTCCTGCACATCCACTACTCAGGATGTGCCCACAGCCAAGGTACATGCCCTTGACCAGAATTGAACCTGGGACCCTTCAGTCCACAGGTCGATGCTCTATTCACTGAAGCAAACCAGTTAGGGCATCCCTGCTGGTTTTTACAGCCAGAAGTTATGGGGATTTCTCTTCCTGGCACTGGAATCCTGGGCTGGGGAAAGGGGACTGATATAAGACTGGGACTTCTCAGTCCTCAGTGGGGACCTCTGCAGCCAAGATGTCCCTCCCAATTTTTATCTATGACACATGGGTGTGGGACCAGTCCCTTCTGTGTCTTCACCATTCCTACCAATTTTAATGAGGCTTATTCTTTATCTCCTTAATTATAGGACTTCTGTTCAGCTAGATTTCAGATGTTCTGAATGATAGTTTTTCTGTAACTTAGGTGTAATTTTTTATGTGGCTTTGGGAGGTTCCATGTACTGCATTTACCTATGTCGCCATCTTGATGGAAACCTGTTTTAATGTATTAATATTTGTATGCTTTAATGTATGTTTAGCCTAGTACATTGCTTATAAAAATAATTTTTATATGTTTTATGGGATTTTTTTTCATTTCTCATATCTTAGACTGTTCTTACATGTAGCATTATATCTGTTGAAGATTACCAGATTCTTGCAAGATGCAAGGGAGATATTTGGTATTATTTCCATATTACAAAGAAGACAGAGGATCTGAGACTTTAGGTTACTGTGAAGTCTAGAGTTTTTTATTGGCTAATGATACATTGATGTGTAAATAAATACTTCTTCAATATACATGCTTACAGATGTATACATACAATTTTTTATATATCTGAGAGTCTTATGGATGATATTATTATTCTTCATGAAGTGTAACTAAAGTTATTATGTATGTTATTGTGAAAATAATTACAATCAAAAATTAATTGTTTTAACTGCATTAAGTCATAATTGAGTTAATTAAATTCATAGGCCTTTCTGAGAAATATTTTAGATCAATGTTAATGAACAGCTAAATAAATTGAGGTGCTATTTCCATTAATGTTCTTTTAATTAATTAAGCAAAACACATTACATATTTTTCATAAAAAAATATATGAGCTTGGTTTGAGGCTTAAAAAAATGTAGACATGACCCTACTCTCAAAGAAAGCTTATAATACAGCTGGTAGGTTGGATAGATAAGTGAATGTTATTGGCGCTATACCAAAAAATAACAACATAAAATAAAATAAAATAAAGAGCCATGTTTATTAATATTTTGAAGGGCACAATTGAGAAGAGCTCTTTCTTGTATGTTTGGTTACTTCTTAGATTTGAAAAAAACAAAAGGTAATTTGAAAAAGAGAAGAATGAGGAATTGAAGCTTGGAAAATTAACAAACCTATTTGTTTGCTATATATAGAAACTTTATTGTAGAATGTATTGCTACCTATCTATGTTTGATGTTACATGTACTTAGGTATAGATTAGTAATCTAATGGTTCACTCTTACATTGCATATAGGGAATGTTCACTAAACATCTTAATTAACAAATTCTGATATATTTTCTCAAAATAATTTCACTTAGACTTTTAGACTTTTTGTTGTTGGTCCTCACCCGAGAATATGTTTTCCATTGATTTTTAGAGTAGGTGAAAAGAGGCAGGGGGAGGAAAAGAGGGAGAGAGAGAGAGAGAGAGAGAGAGAGAGAGAGAGAGAGAGCGGCATTGATGTGAGAGAAGTACATCAATTGGTTGTCTCCCACCTGCACCTTGACCAGGGTCGGGGATCAACCTTCAACCTAAGTATGTGCCCTTGGCTGAGAATCAAACCCATGACCCTTTTGTGAGTGGGCTGACAATCTAACCACTTAGACACATCGGCCAGGGCTCACTTAGATGTTTAAAAATATAAGCCTGAGTATTAAAGTCATATTATTTCTTAAAGTTATCTTTAGTTTTCCCTAAACAATCACAATAAATAATCCTAATAAATAATCACAATTTTCTGAACGTCCAGCATTCTTGCTTCCATTAAATTAAAACACACACATACCTTACCATACCACATACACACTAAACCATCTTCAGGAAATGGCACGTTCTGGAAATTTAAAGGGAAAAGGGCAGAATTTTCTTCTTAACAGATTTTTTAAACTATGAATTGTATTTAAAAGAGATAAAATGAATTCTGGCTGTTTTCTCTTGCACAGAAGAAGGACAGTAGACATGAGGAGTTCATGATAAGGATAGCTGAAGATGTCAAGAGGGTAACTAAGTCATAGCTAAATATAATTGGTTAAAATAAAGGAGAAAACTATCAAAGATTTTTATGTGGATGATTACACAACTTTAGAATTCTGAAAGCATGGTAGCAGCTCATGGTAAGTTAATGGCCTCATTTTTTTTAACCACTCTCCTTCTCCTCTTTGAATGAGTGACAGAATGTTTTACTTGAAAACCATTCCTATATGATGTGTAGATCATCGCAAAGTTATTTTCAGTTAAATGACTGGAACACAGTAGTTTACCTTCTTCCAAGGAGGACATAAACATGACTGTATCAAGGGGAAAAAACAAACAAACAAGAAAACCCCTGCTTGATACATCTACACTAATAAGAGGGTAATATGTTAATTAGACCGGGAGACCTTCCAGACGTCCTTTCAGACAAAGCCATGGTGGCGGGGTGGAGGTAGAGGTGGTTAGGAGTGATCAGGCCAGCAGGGGGAGCCGTTGGGGGTGGGCTGGCTGGCAGGGGGGACAGTTGGAGGCGAGCAGACTGACAGAGGGAAGACATTGGGGGCGAGCTGGCTGGTGCGGGGTGGGGGGGGTGGCGGCAGTTGGGGGTGATCAGGCTGGCGGGGAGGGGGGCAGTAGGGGGCTAGCAGGCTGGCAGGCAGAGTGCTTAGGGGCAATCAAGCAGGCAGGCAGGTGAGCAGTTAGGAGCCAGCGGTCCCGAATTGTGAGAGGGATGTCTGACTGCCAGTCACCGGAAGTCGGGCATCCCCTGAGGGATCCCAGATTGGAGAGGCACAGGCCGGGCTGAGGGACCCCCCCTTCCTATGCATGAATTTCATGCACTGGGCCACTAGTGTGACTATATAATAGGAAAATGCACTTTAGAGGTTAGCTGCATCCTCCGGAGTTAAAGCAGCTGTTTTCAGGACTTTTACTTTTCAGACAGAGAATTTTTAAATTAGAAACAATTTTATACTGAATTGCAAATTTGGTTGCTAATATTTTAAATTAACACTGTTGAATTGATTATTTTAAGCTGGTCTTTCCTCATTCTATTTCTGTAAAGCTGATATTGTAACCTGATTATTTATTTAGGAATGAGTAATGGAGCTAACAAGGAATCAGTGTACTGTTTCATAAGCAATCTGTGTTGCGTAATTAATGTGACTCATCTGTAAATGATTGATCAGGGAAGAGAAAATAGAGTGAAAAGATAGCCCGTGATCTGGTAAGACAGCCCACTCACCAGCAACTGCTGTTTAAGAGGGAAAATATTAACAATTAAGTCTAAAATGGTTTTCAGATCAATAGAAATCTTCAAAATGCCCAAAGAGTGTAAAGTTTAAGTGCATAGGAAGAAATTACAAAAGCAAAGGAAAGCGGCTACGAAAAGAAAAACCCATACCAGAGACCAGTTTTTAGAATAATAGAAGCAAAAATCAATAGCCAAAATCAAAGCATTGTCATAAAACAAATGGTTCAATTAAAAGAAGACACATAAACGCCAAAAAATAAAATAAAAAAATCCAGGATGGTAAAGGCCAGTGTCTGTGACCTGCTTGGTTTTCTGACCGTAGCAATTGCTAATAGCTTCAGAGCTTATCCCATGAATAGACATCTACATTTTAATAAGGACTTGTGATATTTTAAAAGCCTTCTAGATACAAAGTTGATGTTCCATTATTAAAGGACAGAATGTCAGACTCTGTTAAGGTTATTTTGTGGCAAAGAGCTTTCCTCAGTAATTTGTAAATGTGGCCTCACTGGAAACCAAGGGTCTGACCTAAGAGTCCATTTAATCAAGAAATTTAGGAGGAAACTGACATTATATAAGAACCAAAGGTGAGAAGTGAGGGATTAGAGGCCTTAAAACAGTACAGAACCAAAGCAATTTGTAATTGCAGAAGACAAAGTCAAAGCTTTCCTGATTTTTTACTCTAATAAAAGTAATCTATCTTTTCTTCCTTGTCCTCCTTAGGCCAATAATTATAGGATTCTTCTTTTTTTTTTTTTTACATAAAGTTTTTAAACTTCTAATGAAATAAGAAGACTAAACTTATTTCATTGCCATCATTTTCTCCAATATCCTACTAAAATGACAGTAAAAGAAGATAAATAAATAGTGAGATTGTGGTCATAAACCCACATGAACAATGAGATTGGAAGGGCAATGAAATTGGGGAGCTATAAATCAGAAAGATTCCAAGCATTTGACTTGTCAGAACAGAGGAAGCTGATGCCTTGGTGGAAACAAGAAGATAGATCATAGAGCCCATTCTAAAGGTTCAAGGATAGAGGCACCAATTTTAGTGAAAAGATAATGCTTACAGCTGGAAAAAGATACATTGGTTAAAAGTCTATTTTTTATAAAAAATTTCAAAATCTCCGTTTCTTTTCTAAGACAGGTAACTGCCATTTGCTCATCTCCCACCCCATGTAAATCTGAATGTATACTTTCTAAAGAGAACAAAGCAAAGATATCTTAGACTTGGGGACATGAAGTAGAGTTTAGGGGAAAAGTGCCATGATGAAAACAGCCTGTGAAGTGAAATTCTGGATATTGAATGGTAATCCCCTTTTAGTCTTTTTGAGTGCCTTACTTGTAAATATTAGCAGACACTCCATGAAAAATATGAGAAACAGCCCAACTGGAAAATTATCCACTCAAATGAAACAAAACAAATAAAATAAATTTCAGTGAAGGAAACCAAAGAATGAAATGATACCATGTATGAATGGAATAAGAACAGGAGACTATTAAAGAGGAATATTCAGAGAACAACAACAAAAAGCCTTGAAAATTATAAATAAGATAACAAAGATATCAACTATATACATATGGAAAAGCAATAAAACACTGCAGTGTGGCTTTGACAAAAATCTCTTAGTAGGTACAACCAAAATACAAAGAGGAATTAAAGGAGTAAAAAACTGAAGAAAGTTTGAGAATTGGCCCATGACCCCCACGGTCCAAATAATAGGAATTCTTCAAATAATACAGTGAAAACTAAACATTTCACAGACTCCAAGAATAAGAATTTCCAAATTGAACAGATCCACAGATGGTTCAGAACAATGAATTGGGGTGGGGTCAGGAACACAGCCTTATTCATGTCATCTTTTAATTACGAACATTGAGAATGAAAAACAGGTGCTGCCAAGCAAGTGTGGCTCAATGGTTGAGCATTGACCCAGGAACCAAGAGGGCATCAGTTCGTTTCCTGGTCAGGGCACATGCCGGGTTTGTGGGCTTAATCCCCAGTAGGGGGTGTGCAGAAAGGAACCAATCCATGTTTCTCTCTATCCTTCTCCCTTCCCCTCTCTCTAAAATCAATTAAAAAATATTTTTTAAAAGAAAAACAGGTGCTAAGAGCTTCCAGAGTGGATAATAAAGTGGCTTAATATAAATAATTTGAAATAAAATAACACTGTACATTGATCTTACTTCATAGTACAATTTTATTAGAAGAAAGAGAATGGAAGTAAGGTAAGTGAGCATGTATTGAGGAGGGTCAAGGTAGCTCACTCTTCACCTTTCATGACAAGCAGTCGCTAGATAATATTTAACATTGAAAAAAGGCCACAACAATCTCTGTATAAGTATGAAATTTAGAACTTATATATTTAAATATCTAGAATACAGTCAAAAACTGTCAGGAATTTCAAGTACTTACCTCTGAGGAATGAAAACTGAGGATAGAGAGGAAAGATTTTTTTTATGCTTTGTAGAATTAGTTGTCTAATTAAATTGGCTACATGCATAATTTTTATATATTTTAATAAATAAGTGTGTTTTTATGTTAATTTCTACTTATTTGGTATTTATAGAATTCAATGACATCTCTAATATCTGACTTAAGTATCTTCATTGAAAATTGATTACTTCAACTGAAGTAATGAAAAAAGATACTACATTTTCCATAGCTGCTGCCCCAATCTGCATTTTCTCCAACAATACACAAGGATTCCCTTTTCTCCACATTTTTGCCAAGACTTGTTTGTTGATTTATTGATGATAGCTCTTCAGACAGGTGTGAGGTGATATCTCATTGTGATTTTAATTTGGATTTCTCTGATAATGATGTTGAACATCTTTTCATATGTCTATTAGCTATATATCCTCTTTGGAGAAGTGTCTATTCAAGTCCTCTGCCCATTTTTTTATGTGTTTGTTTTATTGGTGTTGAGTTGTGTGAGTTATTTATAAATTTTGGATGTTAACTTCTCAGTTGTATCATCGGTGAACATGTTCTTCCATTCAGTAGGTTGTCTTTTCATTTTGTTGATTGTTTCCTTTGCTGTGAAAAAAAATTTTAGTTTGATGTAGTCCCATTTGTTTATTTTTCTTTTGTTTTTCTTGCTCAAGTAGATATATTCATAAAAAATATTACTAAAAGCAATGTCAAAGATTTTATTGCCTATGCTTCCTTCTAGGAGTTTTGTGGTTTGGGGTCTTGTGTTTAACTCTGTAATCCAGTTTGAGTTTATTTTTATATATGGCATAAGAAGGTGGTCCAGTTTTATTTTATTTATCCAGTTTCCCCAACACTATTTATCAAAAGACTGTTTTTACCCCAGTGTATATTCTTGCTTTTTTGTGATAGATTAATTAACCACATAAGCATGTATTTATTTCTGTCTATTCTGTTCCATTGTTATATGTGTCTATTTTTATGTCAGTACCATGGTGTTTTGATTACTGTAACCTTGTAATATAGTTTGATACCAGGTAGCATGATAACTCCAACTTTGTTCTTCTTTCTCAAGATTGCTAAGACTATGCAGTGTCATTTGTGGTTCCATATAAATTTTAGTATTAATTATTCTAGTTCTGTGAAAATTACCATTGGAATTTTAATTATTTTCTAGATATTTTTCACAATTATCTTCTGTACAACTTCAAATTATCTCTACTGTCTGTTACATTTTTACTGTTTTCAATGTTAATTTCATTTGGTCTGTTGCAAAGTACAGGTCACGGTCCTTTCATTTGATTCTGTCTTGTCCAATTTTTAAGAATAACTATTTCTAGAATTTATTTATTTGAAATTTATTAAATTTAATTAAGGAGATAATATTCTCCTCTACATCTTTACAGCGGTGTCCATCTTTTTATGTATATACTAAAAATGTTTTCCATGACCAAAAATTATTGTTTTCCATTTATTCATCCATAAGTTCATTTGTGGATACTTGCTGTGGACTTCTTTTTTTAACGTTTTTATTAAACATTAAAAAGAGGAAAGGAGAGGGAGAGAGAAACATCGATGATGAGAGAGAGTTATCATTTGGCTGCCTCCTGTGTGCCTTCTATGGAGGATCGAGCCTGCAACCCAGGCATGTGCCCTAACCAGGAATTAAACTGTGACCTCCTGGTTCATGGGTTGATGCTCAACCACTGAGCCACACCAGGTGAGCCTTGCTGTGGATTTCAATTCATCTTGAGGGCTAGTTTAAAACTTGCTAATAGTGACAGGAGAAGATTTGACTTTGGGTGGTGGGCATAGAGATCTTGTAACATAGAAACCCAAGCCTGAAACCTTTATGTTCGTGCTGACCACTGTCTCCCCATCAATTTAATAAATAAATATTTTTTAAATAAAAATAAAACTCACCCCTAGACTTCTACTTGACATTGAAACCCTACCCAGGTCTAGGACCAGAGTGGGGAAAGATAAGTAAAGAGAGGGCAACTTTTATTTTTTTTCCCATATGGCCTAGCAGCTCAGAGTCCCTTCTCTCTGGATCCAGGGTTTGAAAGCAAACTAGGAAAAACTGCAAGTAGAGATTCATTTCCACTGGATTCATGGCACTAAACCTTCTTAGGATTTGTAATAACCTCTATCTTTTTTCCATTGTTGTTGCTTGACCTTAACTATTTCAATTTTGATAAATAAATTGAAGAATGGTAAGGTGTGCTCATACCTATAATGAACTCATTTCCCCAGAAATGATAAAACCAGGTATTTTGCAGATTCACAGACAAATTTAAACTAAGTTGATAGAAATTTTTGATAAAAATTTAAAGTCTGTCTTCTCCCCAAAGATTAATAAATGCCAGTATCTAACCTGTCTCACACATAGTAAAACACAGATTCAATTGATATGTCCTGAAATTTAAAATAACTACTAATTTAAAAGTCTGATAGCTAATAAAAATAAATATGAATAACAAATGGGGGGAAATCTGCAGCTAATTCATAATATAACAGCAAATGTAGAACTTAATTCCAAGAGAAAACAAATAGCTTCACAAATATATGAAATAAGTGCACATATTTCAAAATTTTTATTCAGTTAATGATCAAATAAAGGTTATGCTAGATCAATTTGGCATTATTTCTAACTAGACTAGAGGCCCATTGCACAAATTCATGCACCAGTGAGGTCCCTCAGCCTGGCCTGTGGGATTGGGCAGAAACCAGCTCTCCAACATCCCCCGAGGGGTCCCAGATTGCGAGAGAATGCAGACCAGGCCGAGGGACCCGGCTTCTCTGATCACCAGCTGGGGGGGCTGGCCTTTCCCCAGATTCTTGGATCCAGGGCAGGGGGCAGGGCAAAGTGCCTTTACCCTGCCACCCGGCTCTTGCCTGCCGCCTGGGTTTCTGATCACCGTTCTTCCGTCCTTCCCCTTTTGCCTCCCATCATTGAGCCTACGTATGCAAATTAACCTCCATCTTTGTTGGTGGTTAACCGCCATCTTTGTTGGCAGTTAATTTGCATATCGCCGTGATTAGCCAATGGGAAGGGTAGCGAAGTTATGGTTAATTACCATGTTTGTCTATTATTAGATAGGATAGTTTATAAGAGTGCAAATATTTAAGGCTAAGCTTTGTTACTTGTTATAAGTAAGTGCAACCCATTGCTTTCCCCCGTTTCTCAGTCTGTTCCACTAATCTGTCACTGTTGACCTGTAAGGAGAGGAAAGGCTTTAATTTTGCTTTGACTCACGAATTTTATCTGCCCAGCCTGGAGTTCATCTTGGGGCTTCCATGTTTGAACATATTGTCTTCTTTGAACCCAAGCAACTAACACCCATATGTTTTTATTTTTATCTGAATTAATAATAATAATAACCATGACTATTCTAGGATGGGGTTAGATTCCTTAAAAAAAAAAAAAATAGCTATATAATCAATGTGAAGTAGAATAAGATTGTCACTAACACATTGAAAAACTTAAACATCAAGGCAGTTCAAGAGCAACGCTTTTGTTCTATACAAAGGAAAACGTTATGTTTGTTACCACACTGTTGGCTAATGAATTAATTCACAACCCTAACAGCCTGTTGTGGGCTGGCAGCTGTAGTTCCATAACTTAGTTTTATGTCTGGAAGACAGACAGCCTGCCAGTCACTAACCTCTCTCTTTCCTAAGAGTTGGGAGTTGGGCGAGGAGTTGGGAGCCAGACCTTGGCCTGACTGAGAGCAGGGTCTGTTCACCTCTCACAGCATCTGGCCACCTTGTGAAGGTGAATAAAAGACCCAGCCAATGACACCTGCCACACAAATCAGTCTAGTGAGAGCCTGTCATAGTGAGAGCCCACCTTTAAAAGTCCTTTCCATTTCGTCTTAGCGGCACCAGTCCTCAAAGGGTGAATGCCCTGCACATCTTCACACAACCAAACAGGGTTTCTGGAGGATGCGTGATCCAGGTGAGGAGGGAAAAAAAATCCCTTGAGGTGCTTTCCTAAGATGTACCCGTCTCCCACCTTCTTCCTGAGGTCTGGCTGAATCTCTAAAGAGGAGGTTAGATAACCATAGTTGAGCTCGCCTGGCTATTCAGGTAAAGTTCTCTCACAGTCGCCCCGGCACCTTTCAGAATTTCCCCTGACACCTGAAGGCAGCGCTATGCAGATTTTTTTTTTTTTTTGCATAAAACACAGTAAGGAAAAGGGCAATTTTTTTAGGCTGCCTTCTTCAAAACGATTTTTCTGAGAACGCGTGCAACTCTGTTTAAGCATTTTTAAAAGGTTTGATTACTGCTTGCTTGCTTTTAGGGCTGTTTCCGAAGCTGCCTGGCCCGCACTGCAGTACTGATTGCAGGGCTACACCTCTGAGCAAATTGTATGCAAGACGAGATCCTATGGATCTGAGAGGAGGCGGGAGCGGGATGAGTTAGTTAGGAGAGGCGAGTTGCATTTTTGCTAGAGCGCAGTCACCTCTTCTTCCAATTAGAGCATCATCCACGCAGGGATCCTTGGTGGCTAGAGGAGAAAGCAAGCCAAGAGCGCTGCAGGGAATGTGGCGGCAGCACTCAGCGAGGCAATGCTGAGGGACGCGGATGAAAAACACGTTGTGACTTTCAGATTTCCTTCAAGAGTCTCAGACTCTAAAAGAGAAAGAAATGGAAATGCTCACTGCAACTTATCTGGGAGGCAGAGGTAGGGAGGCCTTTAATCCGTGTCTTCCGTTCCCATTCCTCCCGCCCCATCTCTTATGTCCCTTTTGTGTGTCAAATCCCAAATGTCACATCTCCAGAGGCAGCCTCTGGTGGCAGCGGCGTGTGAGTCCTATGCTGGCCGTGAACAAAGGGCTGACTTGAAGTGCTCGGTCCAGGGAGGAGTCTTAATGCCACCTCTGAATGAGACCGTGAGTGATAGTATCAGTACACTTTATTGTTTATGAAAATGAGACTCACATTGGGCGGCCTGATAAAATACAGGACACCCCATGACTTTTGAATTTTAACTAAACAATGAACAACATTTTTTTTAAAGGATGTCCCCAATGTTGCATAAGACATGGTAAAAATTTATTTATTTTTTATCTGATATTCCAATTTCACTGAGCATCCTGCATTTTTACTTACTCCATCTGGCAACCTTAGACTCAGGCTACATTGCAAAGCTAGGCTAGACAAAGCAGGTAAATGATATTCAAAGCTTACACTCACTCTCCCTAAGTGCTTTCGCGGGACAAGAATTAACTAAGATCAGCATCCATCCGTGTGGAAACCATTTGTTCCTTCCTGCCCCTCCTCCCTTCGTCTCACCCCTCCTTCCCTCCCTCCCTAACTGTTCTGGAAGGGAGCCTGCGGGCTGTGATTCTAGAGAAAAGACAGTTCAGTAGTATACCCAGAATGAGCACCTAGACAGAGAGGGGCGTTGAGCAGAAGAAAGGAAAACACCCAAAGCAAATTTTAAATACCTTTGAACATCTCACTCTTTTGCCAAGAACCATCACTGTAATGTGAGAATTATGTTAGAATTACTCATTAATTCACAAATGCTTTTGAGTCTCTACTGGGAGCCTGCAAGTCCTTTACTTTCCCCATATCAATGCCCCTGGCTTCCTCTGCCCTTTCCCATGTAACACACTGGGGTTCTTTCCTCTTTATTTGATAAGCACGTGTGGATTAACCAAGCTTCACGGATGTGTTGTGAATAACTGGCCAGTCTGACTGGATGGAACCTTTAGAAACGTTTCCAGCCCTCTCACTCTCCAATGAGAACGCGGGGCCCAGGCAAGTTCTCACTGTGCTTTCCTCTGCCTGGTGCTATCTCCTGGTGCGATGTGAAGGCCCATGCCTGGCAGGGCTCGGGACTCAGCCACACCTGTTTGAATCCCATCTCTGTAACCTACTGTCACCTTTGTCCTTTGAGGAAATTTGCATGGCCTTTATGAGCCTATTTCTTTCTCTTTGAAATAGTGATAATAATGACCTAGTCTGTTTTGCAAAATTTAAATGAGATATCACTATCAAATTACTAATACAGAGTGGAAACTCAGTGTTCCTTTCTGTCCTCTCCGACTCCCTTACTTAGGAACGTGTCACAGCTACATAACGTTATCGCCCAAATTATTCCAGGGTTCTCATTCTGACCTTCTCTGCAAAACATTCTGCTCATAAACAGAGGCAATTCATAGATCTGGAGGGAAAGAACTAGGGAAGAGGACTTTTGTTCTTTTTAAAAAGATGATTACAAAGAAATTAGGAAATTAGAAATGACTAGCTAGTCTCTTTATCTAGGTTAAGAAATAAATACCGGAGTTAGCCTGAAAAATGAGACATACCATTTTTATAAGGGTTGGGTGGAAGGGTAAAAGGAGGAAGCATCATGAACCCACATCTGGTCTGCTCATATTCAGATGTGAGTTAATTAGAGATGCTTAATAAGGAGGAGCGTATCCATTATGGAATCCTATATAATAAAAGCTAATATGCAAATTGACCAAACAGCAGAACAACCAGTCGCTATGACACGTACTGACCACCAGGGGGAAGACACTCAACATAGGAGCTGCTCCCTGGTGGTCAGTGCGCTCCCACAGGGGGAGTGCCTCTCAGCCATAAGCTGGGCTCATGGCTGGTGAGTGCAGAGGTGGTGGCAGGAGCCTCTCCCGCCTCCACAGCAGTCAGACATCCCCCGAGAGTTCCCATACTGCAAGAGGGCACAGCCTGGGCTGAGATACCCCCCCCCAACACAAGTGCACAAATTTTTTGCACCAGGCCTCTAGTTGTTTCATATTGAGCAACATTATGTAGAGCTTGAAATCTTTTCAGGAATTGAATAGTTGTAATAAAATTCATGTTGTTAATACTGAGTCACTAAAGTGCCAAGAATAGTTCTGCAAAATAAAGAAAACTTATAGGAGTTCAAGGCAGAAGCATTCTGCTTTATACATTACTAGAGGCCCAGTGCATGAATTTGTGCACCAGTGGGGTCCGTTGGCCTGGCCTGTGGGATTGGGCCAAAACCAGCTCTCACACATCCCCTGAGGGGTTCTGGATTGCAAGAGGGTACAGGCCAGGCCAAGAGACCCCACTGGTGCACAATCAGGGCCAGGGAAGGACATGGGAGGTTGGCCAGCCGGGGAGGGACTGCAGGAGGGTTCCAGGACATGTCCGGCCCATCTTGCTCAGTCCCAATCGGCCAGACCCCAGCAGCAAGCTAACCTACTGGTCGGAGCTTCTGCCCCCTGGTGGTCATTGCACGTCATAGAGAACAGTTGAGCAGCCTTAGCATATCATTAGCATATTACTCTTTGATTGGTTGAACAGCTGACTGGTCGACCAGGCACTTAGCATATTAGGCTTTTATTATATAGGATAAAGTGACTCAGTAGATAAGCAATCAAAAATTTCCCATGAGGAAGACTGGTATGGGACACAGTTAGTTTTAACTCTAACCAGGATATAGGAAAACCCTGAAACAACAAACACGGAAAGTGTACAGGCTCTGGAGTCAGGTAATAAGGCTTTGAATGTGGGCTCTGCCACTTACTAGCTATGCAGCACTTGGAGACTTTACTCAAGCCCACCTAACTCCTCATTTCCTTATTGCTATAAACCAGGATCCTAGTAACTGTCCAGTTCATAGGATTGTTCACAATCCTTCTGGCTTCAGAAAGTGCTGAGTGTGGAGTATGTACCTGGACCTGGGCTCAAAAAGCTGAGGGAACATGAACACAAGATGGACATTCGCAAGCTCTAAATACTATGAAAGAAACAAACAGGAAGACGTGACTGAGGGTGAAGGGCAGGGTGGGGGTGTGTGCTTTGAATAGGTGGTCTCTTTCAGGTTGTATTTCAACAGAGACCTGAAGGCTAAGAGAGAATCAGCCCTGCAAAAATCAATAGCAAGAAAAAAAGGACCAAAGATTTCCAGAGGATGAAACAGCAAGTGCGAGTGTGCTGAGCTGAAAAAAAAAATTGATGTTTTGCAAAATAAGTAAGAGAAGGAAGCATGGGTAGGGGAGTGGGGGGGTAGCAGTTGGTGAGAAAAGGAGAGCCTTTTAACCCACAGTAAAGAGTTTAGTTTTATTTCAGTGCAAAGTGAGGCAGAGGAGATTTTTTAAAAGGGGATGACCAATCAATCCAATTTATTCTGATTTGTAGTTTAAAAAAATCTTGTGGCTGCTATAGAGAAAATGAATTTTAGTGTCTGTTACATAGTAAGTGTCCGATAGTTGTTAGTAATTAATTTGTGATTATTATTTATTTAGTAATACCTCTGTTAATCATTATTGTTGCTATTATTCTAGATGTACAATCTGAACATTAGTGACAATGCCATATGTAAAATGATCGTTTACAGAAACTAAATTGTTCTCTACCATTAAAATAGGATAAATTCTGTTGCAGCAAATGTTGGTTTTGTGTAGCCTTGGGCAAATTAACCTCTCTGAAATTCAGTGTCTTCATTTGCAAAATGGTAATAATGGTAAGGCTATTGCAGAATTCAAATGAGAAAACATATAAAATGCCTGGTAGAGAGGTAGATAACAGGCAAAGAGCAAATGCTACTCGTTATTATAATGTTAAGCTTATACACAAAGGGAAAAAACAAAAGTAAGCTTCAGATCCTTGAGAACACATGCAATATGTACAGAAACAAATGCACAGCAGTTCCTGTGAACATCTATTGTTGCATATTCCTGTCCAGCTCTTTCTCTTACCCCTTCTGCTATGAGGAATCTACCAACTCATGGAGAGTGCCTTCCAAGGATGTACTCGGTTTGGAACATAATCAGCAAAGATAAGCACTGTTGCTGTTAGGATTCTTTCATCTCAAAGAAAGGGAATGGAAATGCCCTTCACTTCCCAAAGCCTTGCTGTTCTCCCCACTCTTCTCCTGTCCTCTCACCTGACTCCTGACCCCCCTCAGGAGTCATGCCAGGGCACCCCCACGCCCAGAGCTCTCTGGGTCCTGTCTGTTGCTAGGCCATCTGCTGTTGCTGCTGCGCTGGCTGTTGCTGCTAAAAGCTGAGGAAGGAACCTTGCAGATATCTTTAGAGGGTTGGATGAGTCCTAACAGATTTCTTCTTTCTTTGTTTTAAAGCATGAGCAGAGTTGACAGTTTGGAAATAATTTCTGCTATATATAAGTTTTTAATAAATATTTCAGGAAGTCAGGTAGCTTCAAGGAGCATTTAACTCTAATGGGAAAAGGTCATGCCTTTTATAAAATCTCTCAGTCGTTTTAGAGTTCACTGAGTTTACTAATGTCCCCATGTATTTATTCAATTTTCTGCAGGTTTCCAGGACTAAATTAAGACAACTCCCTCTTACTGCCCAGGATCCCACCTCCCTGTTATGCATATCACTCTGGGGGTGTGAGACAGCATGATGGAGCCTGAGGCCGCATAGCTTTGGATTCCCTGTGCCTAGGGTCCCCAACTCATTTTAGATCTATGACATTGGGCCAGACACCTCACTTCTCTTCATTAGCTTTAGTTTCCTATTCAGAAAAATAGTACCTGTCTTATAAGGTATTTTATACTTAGAAATAGTCCCTGTGTGATTTCTAAGAGTGTCTTACATATAAATGATCAATAAATACTTGTAAGTTTTATGTACATTTTTTCCTGCTTAGTTCTAGTTTTCCTGGAAATGAACCAAATGCCCATAGACTAATGAATACATGAACAAAATATGGTCTATCTGTTATGCCCAGAGTTCAGGGTCCCCAATAATCCACCACCAGGGAGCCCCCTCCGATGCAAAAGCAATGAGTCTTTATTGATCAATTCTAGAATTGGCTCCCAGCCTCTATCCGGCGCAGTGGTGAGGCGAGAGAGCGTGTCCCAGGAGAACAAAGGTTATATAGGGCTAGCTATTTGGGGTGGGCTTTAGGGGTGACGTGAGTTACAGAGATTGGTCAGGGTTTTACAGCATAAGGGTCAGGAAGTGACCATCACATTCTGAAGGTTGGAGCCGTCCTCCACTATAGCCTTATTAGGACCTTAGCTACATTTATGGAGCTTCATTGGTCCACTCAGGTGGGTGGTTGGGAGAGTTAGGACAATACCAGCATTCTTGTAGTCACTCTGGGGGCAGGGGGGGGGGGGGGGCGGCTTGGGCTGAGGGCCCAGCCTTGCAAGACAAGATAGAGGAGAGGGAGAAGAGTATGTCTCTGCTTCGTCCTTGAAGAGGGAGGAGGGTGTATTTCTGCTTAGTTCTTTCAAGTTCCGTTCTGTCCCTTCATATCTATACAATGGAATATTCAGCAATAAAAAGGAATGAAGTACTGATACATGCTACATACAATATGTATGAAAGTTGAAAACATGCTAAGTGAAAGAATCCGGAGACAAAAGGCCACATATTGTATGACTCCATTTATTATAAATGTTCAGAATATGCAAATCCATAAAGATAAACAGTAGATTGGTGGTTGCCAAGGACTGTGAAAAAGAGGTAAGATAAAGTGGCCACTAATGGGTACAGGGTTTCTTTATGGAGTAATGAAAATTCCTGAAATTAAATTGTGGTTATAGTTGTGCAATATAGTGAATATACTAAAAGTTATTAAGCTGTAAACTTTACAAGAGTAAATTTTATGTAAATTATATATATATTTTTTAAGAAAACATGTTCAAAAAGAACAATACAAGTATGATGTTCAGAGAGCCAAAATCTTGTAGAATATCTATAGATTTTACTTAAAAAAGATTTATCACATTCTTGTCATCTTTAAATGTGTTGAAATAAAATTAGCTACTTCTCCTCTTGGAAATTTCCCACAATAACAAACAAGAAAATTGTAAACAATGACAAAGCCCAATATCAGTAAAGTTGGAAAACAACAGGAACCTTAAAACAAAACAAAACATTTATTTAAAAAAATTTTTGCCCAAAGCAGTATTAAGCTGGGTTGGGTTGGAAGGCAATGTAGAAAAGACATCAAGGCCCCACATCTCAGAAGTACTGGGAAAGGATGGGTCTTACTAGTAACGTCAGGTTGAGAGACACAACCTCAAGTCTAAAACCTAAATTCCATGTCTGTGACAGTGGGCCAGGCTGGCAGAGGGGTGATCTAGTGGATAAGAGAGGCTTTATGTTGCCAACAACGCAGCATCTGTCTTTCTCCACTGGATGGGGAGAACTAAACAAACTGATAGCCAAAACCCAAGCTCTCATGGAAAATCTCTATTTCCTAGAAAAGAGTTGTATCCATCCCTTTCCAATATATGTTGCCTACAAATAGCTACTTCTGGAAAAACTGATCACCTTCAAAAGTTAATCATCAAAAAAAGTACAGAGAGGGGGAGATGAGGAGGGTAGAAAGGAATGATGCAAACAACTAAAGAACATGCATCATAGATTAATTGAATCCAGTGAAACTGATGGCAAACATTTTAATTTAATGATGCACGCCTAAAATGAAGTAAGAGCACAAAGCAGAGATACAAATGCTCAAGAACAGAGGTCAAGAAAGTAGCTTAAGAAAAAAAATAACAGAAATACAGATGAAAATACAAAGACGAGAGAGAATTGATATTACTAAAAATATAGTATGGATCATCAAAAGTAAGCAAAATAAAATGGCCAGCTTAAAGTTTTTCCAGAGATTAGATAGCAAGTTGCAGTATGGAAGACAGGCCCAGGAGATCAACCCTTTGCATAATTAATTAGAGTCCCAAGAGCTGGTTAGGAAAAGGGAATGTTTGGTTTCTGGCCTAATGAGTTGGATATGCCTGTGCCCCACTCATATGGGAAGTCCCCCCGAGAGCTGGGAGCACAGGCCTCTCCCTCAGGAACTGCACAGTCACATCTTTTTCACATTCAGAGCAGTGGCCTGGGCAACCTTCCCCACAGCAACAGCCTGCATGTCCTGCTGGTGATCATTCTAGGCATTATTTCCACTCATACGTAGGGGTAAAGTGCTGGTCTCCATCTTCCTTGCTTGTTAGATTATTTTCTCCAGGAATTCAGTTAATATTTTATTACACATAGTAATAGTGACAAAGATAGTCTAGGTCAGTGATATTCAACCTTCTTCATCTCATGGCACACATAAACTAATTACTAACTTTCTGCAGCACAATCGAAAATGTATTTTTGCCTATTTGACCAAAAAAAAAAAATGGGTATAATTTTGATTCATTCATACCAGATGGCTATTGTTGGGTTGGCTGTTGCCATTTTTTTATTTGGCATCTAAGGGAAAAGAGGTCAGTGCCCCTGACTAGATAGTCAGGTATTGCATGTTTTAAAAATTCTTGTGGCACCCCTGTTGGTAATCTCTGCTTTTCAGGGGTGGGGAATAAGACCTGAGGGCTGAATAAGACCCAAGAAATCATTTGGTCCGGCCCTGCCAAGGCATTCGGGTGAATTAATTAAATGTCTGACCAAATACAGCGGGATTATTGTTAAGTTGTTAACGTAAAAGAAACCACTGAAACCTGTAAAGAATTTTTGTGAGTTTATTTGAGCCAAACTGTCGACATACGCCGGGAAGCAGAACCTCAACGAATTGAGATAATGCTCCGGAGAATGGCGGGGTACATTTGTATTTATACATTTCAATCAAAGGAGGAACATAGGGGGGTTACATGAAATCCATTGGTGATAGATTAAGGAGGAGGGATAAAGCAAAGCAGGGAAACCCCTGGGATTGGATGAAAAGTAAAATGATGGACACATACTTAGGTGGGTGCAGGAACAATTAACATGATAATGGAGGAATCTGGTATCTGTCCTGGGGCCCAGCACATTTGGTTGTGCCCCAGGGGCTCCAGAAAAAGGGAAGTTACAAGTTATTCAGACATTTCAAGGATATGTTATCATAGATGCAAAAAGACAGGCTCAGTTAAGGTAAAGGTTGACCTTGTCAGTGAAGATAACGGCTTAGGACATGACTACCCACTATAACCTGTTTGTAGTTAAATATTTAATTTTCAGACCATCTTTTGTGATTATTTTAGGTCTCTGAGTTTGCTAGGCTGCCACGCAGGCCTCCCCTGAGCTTGTCAGGTCAGCATGTGGCCCCTTTCGTCCACAAAGTTGATAATTTTGTATGGCCCGGGAATGATGTTATAAATATCCAAATGGCCCCTGGCAGAAAAAAGGTTCCCCACCCCTGGTGTAGATAGACAGCATCCTCAGAATGGTCACACACTTCCTCTGAGGGAAGCTTCAGTCACCTTAGAGCGCAAAAGGCCTTCTGAGCCGTTTCATGACTAATGCAGCTGCCACATCTGACACCTGCCCTTCGTGAGCACAGGAGAGGGCAGGATGGGAACCAAGTGGTTAAAGGGCAAGCAGCAGGGCAGTTAAGGCCGCCCAGAAGGGCTTATGCTAACAGCCATACATAAGTGACCTTTACTCTCCGGTGCTGACAGGCATTTAATATCGGCCTCTGAAAATTGCTCCAAGTTTGTTATAGGATTTTATAAGTCATGTGTTCTGTACCAAAACTCTTCCTCCGTTTTTAATCCATTTTTATGATCCTATAACAAAGTCAAGCTGCGTGAATTAGGTTAGATTTCATGGTCATGCATTGCAGGCAAGGAAACTGGGACAATAGAGGAATTTTTTTCCCTTCCATTTCTAAGGTACCTGGATTAAGCACCTTAAAAGCAGCCATTCAAGTCTAGGCGCTTTCAGTTTATTTCAGTATATAATTTGTCCCTCAGGGAATGAAACCTTTTATGGTTTCAGGAAGAACTAGGGCAGCTAAGGGTGGAAAAGAGGAAATAGCTCTTCCCTTTACTTATTTATCTGCATGCTCTGGTGGAGAGACATACAGGGTAGCATTCTAGAACCTGCAGTCCAAAGTGATATTGTCTGGTTTTGTATGCTGGCTCTCTCTCTTACTGTTTATGTGCCCTGTGCAAGGCCACTAATATCCCTGTACCTCACTCTCCCCATCTGCAAAAATGAAAATGATCATGGACCTATTTCAGTGACAATTTTTATAATTTACTCATAATTTACTCACAGCAGTGCTTAGCACATAGCAGGCACCCAATTAATTTTGTGTTTTATAACATGCATACATTATCACACATTACATGTAAACTTCTCAACAATACAATAAAATAAGTAGATGTTACTATCCCTCTTATGGGTTGAATTGTTATTCTCTTTAAAAAAAAATGATAGTCTTGACTGGTTTGGCTCGATGGATAGAGCATCGGCCTTCCGGCTGAAGGGCCCCAGGTTCAATTCTGGTCACGGGCATTTACCTTGGTTGCTGGCACATCCCCAGTAGGGGGTATGCAGGAGGCAGCGGATTGATGTTTCTCTCTCATTGATGTTTCTAACTCTCTATCCCTCTCCCTTCCTCTCTGTAAAAAAAAATCAATAAAACATATTTGAAAAATAAAAATTTAAAAAATGAAATAAAATTAAAAAAAACGATAGGTTGAAATCCCAATGCCCGGTACCTCAGAACATGAACTTATTTGGATAGACAGTCATTGCAGATGTAATTAGTTAAGAGGAGGTCATACTGGAGTAGGGTGTCCTTAATCAAATATGACTGGAATTCTTATAAGAATGACCATGTAATGATGGAGACATGAAAAGAGAGTGCCATGTGACAACAAACTGAGATTTCAGGTATGCAGTTCCAAGCCGAGGAACACCAAAGATTGTTAGAAAGTCCCGGAAGCTAGGAATAAGCAGGAAAACATTCCCTACGGGCTTCTGAGGGAAGTAGCCCTGCCGACATGTGGATTTGGGACTGTTATTTTAATCCACCGAATTTGTAGTACTTTGTTATCACAGCTCTGGGAAACGAATACAATCCCCGTTTCACAAACAAGAACATTCAAGCCCACAGAGTAAGATTACACAAATTAATAGGTAGAATGTTTGAGATTCAAGACCCAGCCCAACTCCTTGTCTCTCTCTATCATCCCTTCAGAAACCTTACAGTCCAGCCATGCTCCTCAACTAACCCTTCCTCAAACATGGCGAGCAAGGACACATGGTGTCTTTGCTCAGAGGTAGGAAAATATTTTGATTGACTGTCTCCTCCATGTCAGGCATCACACTGGGCAAATTTCATATGCAATGTTCCCTCAACCTGAAGTGAGTTTTCCTCCATTTTCCCTCTATGAAAATCCATATCTTTCAACTGCCAAGTCAAACACCCAAATCTATGTTTTTGATCTACCTCGCCAGAATTACTTCATTTTTCCTATTTATTTCTACATCCTATTACTCATGATCTCATTTAGCTAGAATTTCATTCTGTTGTGTTTGTAGGTGTGTGTCAACCTCACTGAATGTAAGTACATTATAGTTAAAACTATAGGCCTGTTGCATGAAGAGATTCTTGCAATAGGCCTTCCCTTCCCTTGGCTGCTGGCTCCGGTTTGCCTCTGGCACCCAACCCAGGCCTTCGCTCTGGCCGGGCTCTGGCCGGAGCCGGCCCCAGAGCTGTCAGGCTTCGCTCAGCCGCTTGGAGCCTACCTATGCAAATTAACCTCCATCGTTGTTGGGTTACTTTGCATACTCTCCTGATTGTCTGGTTACTGTAGCGAAGGTACGGTCAATTTACATGTTTGTCTATTATTAGGTAAGATTGTAATGTAATAGCTCTTTAAGGAACAATAGATTGAGGCCCTGAAAATTTATTTAGACACCACAGTTTTGAAATGTAACTTCTGCTACAGATGCTTATGCCATCTGTAATCTTGGCTCTATTCTCCAACCCAGAAAAATTTATCAATAGGCAATTAGGAAGAGAGGGAGGACTTCCATGACATTGCATGAGGTTGTTTTTGTTGTTGTTGTTTAATTGGTTCTCCATTTACACCACTCTTGATCCCTTTTCCTCAATCACATGCCTTCTGTTAAATTTGAAATTTCACTGAATTTTTAGAAGATCCAGAACTGAAAACTCATTTATCTGAATACTCAATAAAATGATCAGATGAAAACTTAAATTCAAGAGTTATATTTTAGTCTTGGCCAGGTGGCTCAGTTGGTTTGAGCATCCTCTTGCACACCAAAAGGTTAGGTTGTGATATGGGATTTTTCAACTGGAACACATGGTGTTCCCCTGGGCAGGATGGTTCCCCAGAGTCTTTGTCCGTTGGAGTCCAAGAATGAATCCACCAATGGAATATGGTATAGCAAAGGTGGACATTTATTGAAGAACAAATAAAGACTCCCACGTGGGGAAGGGGAAAGAATTTCACAGCACAGACTCCCACATGGAGAGTGGGAAAGAGTCCTACTGAGTTCCTGTTTTCCCAGGTTTATAAAGGCTGCAGTCCCTGTGTCCTGATATCCCCTCTGATTGGTCAATATTCCCCTTTGATTTGGTCACTACAGCAACTCCAGAGCTCAAAGGTCAAACTTCACATGGTAGTAACCAATCCAAGGGAATATTGACCAATCAGAGGGGAAATCAAGGCACCAAGAATTGCAGCCTTTATAACCCTGGGAAAACAGGAGCTCAGTGGGACTTCCTCCTCCCTTCCCACGTGGGAGTCTGTGCTGTGAGATTCTTTCCCCTTCCCTACGTGGGAGTCTGTACTTGTTCTTCAATAAACGTCCACCTTTGCTATACCATCTTCCATCGGTGGATTCATTCTTCAACTCCAAAGAACAAAGAATTCAGGGAACCATCCTACCCAGAGGAATACTGCATGTTCCAGTCCAAAAATCCCGTATCACCAGTCAAGGCACATAACTAGGTTTGGGTTTGATCCTAGTTGGGTGAATACCAGAGGCAACTGATTGATGTTTTTCTTTCACATCAATGTCTCTCTCTCTCTCTCTTTATCTCTCTCTCTAATATTAATAAATATATCTTTGGATGAGGATTTAAAAAGAATTGCAATTTAGAAAATATTTTCAGAAAATAATCTAAGGAAACAAAGGGAAAATCAAAATCAGAATGATTTAATTAAAACTGTATGAAAACAACTTAATTTTGATAATATTACTCCTTCTGAAGAAAATGTAAGCAGATCTTACTAATTTTAACTCAGTAATTTGTAATTCTTATTCATAATCCTATATAATAAAAGGCTAATATGCAAATAGACCAAAAGGCAGAACAATTGGTCGCTATGACGCACACTGACCACCAGAGGGAGACACTCAATGCAGGAGCTGCCCCCTGATGATCAGTGTGCTCCCACAGGAGGAGCCGCAGCTCAGCCAGAAGCCCTGAGCCTGGCTCACGGCTGGAGAGTGCAGTGGCAGTGGCAGGAGTCTCTCCCGCCACTTCCGCAGCAGTCAGACATCCCCGAAGGGCCCCTGGACTGTGAGAGGGTGCAGGCCAGGCTGAGGGCCCCTCCCCCCCACCCCCACCCCCAGTGTACAAATTTCATGCACCAAGCCTCTAGTTTCTTCATAAATTGCATGCTAAAACAAATCCTACACACACACACACACACACTCACCCACACCACGTGGCACAAACCATGACATCATATTAAGCAGGCAGGCTGATTTCACCACTAGTCTGAGGTAACCACAAAATGCAGCAAAACTACTTCATATTGCAAATGAGCTGGTCTGGCTTTCGCTAGCTGTGAAGGTTCCCAGAGCTAGAAAACGCTTTGTACTGTAGAACAATTTGCATTACAAAGAGATGGTAATACCTAAAGCTTAAGTGGAGCTGAAATGCTTAGCTTAAAGCCAAGCCATTTCTTTGTAGACAATGTTATGTTAACTTCTTAGCATCTTTCATTCTTACAAGTAATAAGGCACTTGACAAATAATATAAATATAGTTTCATGACTGCTGTGTAATAATAAACAAGACGAAGTTTAAATGCGAGCCAAGGACTTTGCTAGGAGTACTGCCCAGAGTTACCCTGAAGGACAGCAGATTCATCTTTGAGAAAAATAATCTGAGTTTATTGACCATTCTGTTTCCTTTTTGTTTGATTTTAGAGAATTATTTGTAAGTGTGGGAAATTTATATACTTACTCTAAGTGTTTATGGTTATGTAAGTTGATGTCACCAAGTTGATTTCAAACTCTCAGGAAAGAAACATGTTTTAACTACTTTTATATGTGTAACATTTAGCATAATGTTGGCAAATAGGGTGCTCTAGATATGCATTGATTTTTCTACCCCGATCTTACTTTTACCATATTTGCTCAGTTCTTTTCCTATGATCTTACAAACTTTTTAGAATTAGAATTTTGTTGTGTTTTGGTAATTGAGTAATTAAAGTGTAATAAATTTGGATTTAATTAGCCTTGTGATAGGTCTTAATTAAATATCTTCTTAATAAAATAACAGTATAATGGCAGTAAAAAGAGTGAAATGATCTAAAAATAGATGGAGATACTATGTCACAAAAGTATATAATCAAAATGGATTTTTTATGGGTGTGTATATTTGGGAATTATTTGCATGGTCTGGATACAATGTAAATGTTGAATAAATATATTTTTGTTGGTCAAGTCCTTCCTGCCACCTTTAGTACAATGATGCTTTCTGAACATTTCTTCTTTTCAAAATGTTCTAAGCACTCAGGCCTTTTCATTATTTGCAGACTATTCCCAATGTTTAATATTCTTTTAGAGTGACAGTGGTGCTAGGCAATATATTCACTCTCAATTCAATCAGATTTGATATTTCCCCGCTAATAGTGTTCAGGATTTTTGTCAGGATCTTCTGGGATGCATTGTGATGAGTCAGGACTCTTATAAAACTTCATTGGGAATCACAGTGGTTTTGGGAGATTCATGTATGTCTCCCAAGGCATTTATCCAGAGGGGGTTTTCACTTATTTATAGAACACATCTTGAGTCACAGAAGTAAGCACTTACAGACCATAGAGATGGATTTCTTTTTTTTCTTCTTTTTTCTTTTTCTTGTCATAGATATCTAGTTTCTTCTTCAAGTTCGGGCAAGAATTCTGTGGTTAGGTTCCCGTGGAGAGGAAATAAGATATCAACCAAAAAGGGGAAGAGGTCAAGAAAAGGAAGGGGAGAGGACAAAACAAACAAGTAAAAAATAACATGGGTCAGAAGCTTGAAGAGCTGCTGGTGTGAACTTGAGAAAGCAGGTGGTGCAGAGGGTATTTTGCAAGATGGGTGGAAACAACTGATGAAAATAGTAGGGGTGGCATTCTCCCAAGATACTGTGGTTACCATTGGAACATGGTAAATGAATCTAAAATTGAAAGTTATTTTTCAAGCCCTTGCTTATTGTACAAAGTATAATGACACGTATGGATATTGCAGTTGGAACTGGCAATGAAGTGTGACGCTCCAGGTAACTAGTAAGCTCTACATGGTTTAAATCTGAAGGATATTTTTAAGATAGGATCTTTTTCAAATATATTTCTTTATTGATTTCAGAGAGGAAGGGAGAGGGAGAGATAGAAACATCAATGATGAGAATCATTGATTGGCTGCCTCCTGCACATCCTCCAGTGGGGACTGAGCCCACAACCCAGGCATGCGCCCCCGGCCAGAATCGAACCTGGGACCTCCCAGTCCGCAGGCCTACGCTCTATCCACTGAGCCAAACCAGCCAGAGCATGAGATAGGATTTTTTAATCATTTCAATGAACCCATGAGTTCTGGGCTGAATTGTGTCCCTTCAAAATTCTTATATTGAAACCCTAACCCTAAACACCCCAGAAGTATCCATATTGGGAGATAAGGCCTTTAAAGAGGTGATTATGTTAAATAAGGCCAGTAGAGTGGACCATAATCCAGTCTGACTGTTGTCCTTATAAGAAGAGGAAATTGGACACACAGTGACACACCAGAGGTGCAGAGAGAAAAGAGGCACAAAGAGAAGGCAGCCATTTACTAGCCAAGGAATGAAGCCTCAGCCTTAGAAGAAATCAAACTCCCTGACATCTTAAACTTGGACTCCAGCCTCCAGAACGGTGACAAATATATTTCCGTTGCTTACGACACCTAGACACACACCTTGCAAACTAATATCGTGTGCATATAGTTTCAAAAGACAAACAGTTTAGTTAGGCTTAAAAGCACCCCCGTGAGCTCCTGTTCTATCTCCTGCTCCTCTGAATGTTCCTTCCCCAAGGTCATCACTTCAGCTCTTTTCATTGTTTTTCCTGCTATGTACCTCCTTATTTTTAAAGTTTTTTATATTACTTTATACATTTTTCATAGACAAGCCGTAATGGCTTCCTACTAAGGAAAATGGGGACTTAGCTCTCCAGCAACTTATTCCACTATCACTAACCACATCCACACCCACATTTCATTTCTACATTCACGATATAGACCCTTCACAATCCATGGTGTTTTCCTATCTATGCCTGTTTAAATATCATTCATAGTTGAGTTTTGTAGAGCGCCATGATTACAATTAGACAGTGTTTTGTTTTTCGTGGAGTTAACAATTGCCTCATGGATTGTGTACAAGTAACAAGTCAGTTATTTCTCTGGGACAATCTTCCAATACACCAAATGTTTTGGAGAGACCTCTGCAGTCATCTGAAGGCTACATGATCTACTGCAGGCATCTTCTTAAACACTTTGGGTCTTTCCTAAGCCCGGTCTGTGATGGTGAATGTGTGGTCATGTTAAGGCATCCGTGGAGCAGTGATGCAGTGTAAGTGGTACACTGACTCTGTGCATCAGACATTTGGTTTCAACAAGAGCACAGCAAACTAACAGCCACTTTACAAAAGCCAGTACCTGGAAGCCGTGTAAGGAAACAAAGATTTCCAAGCCCCAGTGGAGTGGCTCTGGGTAAAAGCTGCCATTTTGCCAGAAGTTTCAATTAGAAAAATCATGGGTCACAGCGATATTTCTCTCAAAGTCCAATTAGGGGCCACAAAGGCACTAGCACTCCTCCAACTGTACCTCCTCTTATTTGGAATCAGCCCTTCCCCACCCCCCGCACATATAACTCCATTATATGTTCTACAGTGGAAGCCACAAAAATAGTACATTGAATTGGCCCCAAAGGCCCTATTCACAGGTCATTTTAGCTTCCCCAACCCTTATTCCCACTGTGAACTCTATCAAATATAGTCAGTGGATTGTGGGTATCCCCTCTCCCCTCCTCTCCCCCCAGACAGGGTAAGATGGTAAGCACCTATATCCAACAGAGCTATAAAAGTTTGAGGCCATTCCCTCCCCAACGTACATGCACATGTGTCTACAGCCTTCAGTTCTCCTTAAGGACCAGGGACCTAACCCTAGCCCTAGCCATCTTTCTCCTTAAAGCTGCTGAATTTGGGATAAGGTGGAAGGCAGGAGAAGTAGACTGGAGGGAGAGGGCATGGCGGGAGAAAGCAATTCTCTGCAGGTAAGCTAGGCATTGCTTTCGGGGTTTTTCTCAGGTTGTGTTGCTGCTAGAATTTTGAAGTTCTTCAGGTCAGTTGTGCATTCTCCAGTGAGTCACCTGTATCAGCATTATTAACCAAATCCAGGGCAGTAAGACCCCCAAAACTAGTCAAGACCTCATTCATGGTTTCTTATTGAAGTTCATCTAAATCGGAGAACTCTATTTTAATGGACCAAACTCCCTTAGAGCTGCTAACACCCACTGTAAAAATAAATAAGTAAATAAATGGACTCAGACCTTTTACTGTCTGAGTATAACTACGTTTGATAGACTGCAAGAGGTGCTAGTCCAATGATGGCCTCGCTGTTTACATTCTTCTTTAACTAACATTACATGCCTCTCCACCCAATCTTGCAAGCAAAGCAGCCAAAATTGTAACAATGCATTTGGTTTCTGGCTACTGAGCAGTCACAAATTTCTTTCCTTTCTCTATCAGAGGATGTACAACTCTAAAATTTTTATATGAAAAGAAAAAAAACCTTTCTTCCCACAAGGAAAGAATATGTGTTATATTTATAATATCTTCCCACAATAGAGCAAATATGAAACTGATTACCAGATGGACCAGGAAGTTCCCAGGCCAAATTGAGTTAACTCGAACTAGGGAGCTACTTGGGCTGCTGTCTTTGAGCCTACTTCCTGTTACTCAGTCAACCAATACCCCAATTCCTTCTCATTAATAGGTAATGAAGTGAAGGATCATTTATTGCCTGGTTAACCATATAATGTAGTCAACATCTTTGCTACTGATTCCTATATATTTCCTTCAAATCCTGCCAATCAGCCTGTGAGACTCCTTCCGTTTTCAGGGATCCATATCTCTCAGCACCCCATCCTCATGCCACAACTGTTAAGAATGCCCTAGGTCTGTAATTTTACTCATCTGCAAGCTAACTAGTTATACTGCCACCGTTTCATGGATGCTGGTGGAAGGTATAAAACTCCTGCATCAAAGACAAACAACAGTATATTAGTCACAGCAATAAATTCACAGTGGCTAGAGTATCATCATTTCTGTTCCGTTCTCCAAGCCCCAATTTCCGGAGATGAAACAGAGAGGGTCAGGTGACAGACACTGCATGCAGAGTAGGTTGCATCTACTGTGAGGAACTCCCAGTTTAGGGGTTTTGAATCTTTTATCATAGACAGGAAGCTTGCTAGCCTTAAGTTCCAGAGGGAAGGGAGATACTATTTTCAAAAGCTGTAAACAAACCTACTCTGTCCTCTGGGAGATTCTGCCTCTATTTTCCAAGGCTGTTTGCTATACAAATATCCAGGTGCAGATAGTCTGGAACAAAGAGTGAGTTCTCACAAGACATGCATAAAAGTGAGAGACCATGAACAATTATCTACCAATAATTAAGTGTTAGATAAACATATGTTCTTGAATTAAATCTTCTGAATAGATTATTTCCATATTCAAGACCTTCATTTCTGGGATGCTTTGCTGTTTTTCCTTTCTGACACTCCTATTATCAATCATAAGATTTTTCTGGATTTATCTTCTAATTTTCTTGTTTCCTCACTTTTCCTCCTTTTCTTCTTGTTCTACTTTATGACAAATTTTCTCAACTGTCTCTTCCAACTCAGTTACTAAATTTTTAATTTCTGCTGTCATTTTTTACATTTCCCAAAATCTCTCCTCTTTTGAAGTGTTTTAAATGGTTCTTTTCAAAAGCTTACTTTTTGTGTTTCATGGCTACAGTACTTTCTCTCAGTTCTCTGAGCTTATCAGTTATAATGGCTTTGTGTTTTCTAAGTCTTCCACTCCCGCATTGCCACATTTCCTTTAAGTTCGGTTGTTTGTAATGTTTTTTATGTTTTTATTTTATTTTATTATTTATAAATTAGAGGTTTTCTTAGAATGTATGATATTCCTTGCCTATTGAAGATTGAGGGCACATAAAACCGAGTCGGAGCTCTGTAGGAATGCCTGGAGCTTATCAAGTTGGTTGGTCTCAACATGGAATGATTGGGCAAGAATCCAGCTGTTTTGGCTCCCTACGTCTTTCCTCTTGGGCTAATCAATATTCCAAGAGAGGCATCACCAATCTCTTGCTTGTTGTATGTAATCCTGGCTGCTGAAGTTCTCAGAACGTGCTGGAGAAAGGGGCTGAGATTCCTCATCTTTTAACACACAGACTTTCACGTTACCCCTTCCCTCACTGCATTTGTGCTGAAGTCCTGGCCAGGCAGGGAACTACCTGTCTCCTGCCAGCATTAAAAAAAGAATCTGGACGCCTAGCCTGTTCTGTTTCTGTTATGTGGTCCTACCAACTATCCAGCCTTCAGAAGGACCTGACGCCTCCAAATCCCGAGACATTCTGATGTTCTGCAGCATTATTTGTCTTGGTTCTTAATTCCCCGCCTAGAGACACACAGCTTTCCTCTTCCTGAGCTTATCCACGTTTGTCACCACCTGTCGGTGTGCTTTCCAGCTTCCAATACTTCATTGACATCTCTAGTGTGTTCTCGTATCTTCTCCAGTTTTCTTTGTTATTGTGTGTTGTTGTTTTTTTATCTTAGTTTGATCCTTTACAATGCCATTGTAGTTGGATTGCAGGAAGAAAACAAAAATATACATTTATATTCAGTCTAACATATTTGCCAGAACAATGTAGACTTATAAGGACCTATGGAGAAAGAAAGAAGCAAAATAAGGAAATACTCTCAATTCTCACAGGTGAAATTGGGGCTTCTTATGTTAATTGTACAGCATTCTTTATAAATTTCCCAAGACGCCAAATATAAAATTTTTAAGCCCAGCAATTATTTTCAAATGGCCTAGCAAAATATCTAATATCACTTTAAAACATGAAGTGAAAAAGGTTTTTAGACTTGGGTAATTCCAAATTATTTACTTGAAATCTGAGTAGATTCCAAAAATATATTATTATACACAAGTGTTAAAAATAATTAAAGAAAACAATTGAGTTGATACATACAAACTTTATTTACCATGTCATGAAGCAAGCAGTCTCCATTCACAGGGGTTCATAAAACTACAATATGGGGTACAAAACAGGAAGCTTTCATAGGATAAGTAATACGTTTTGGTTTGCTGACCTAGACCCCATCCTGGGCCTAGAAATTTACTTCAACCCAAGATCCCAATGTCAGTTGTGTAAATTGCATTGCTGATCGATCACTATTAAACAAAATAGAATATATTTGGGAGAAAAAAAACCCAATAAACTGGGGAAATAATCTAAAGTTCAATTTCAGAAAATTTTCTCACATTAAAGCTACTTATCTTAGAAACAACCTTCCTCCTTTCATAGGTTTACTAAAATATTTGGTAATTTTATTATACAGTCAGAGAATGATAGAGAAGAGAATGGTATAACTATTATGGAACCACTGTCCTATATAATAAAAGCCTAATATGCTAAGTGTCCGGTCCTCTGGTTAGCCGTTCAACCAATCAAAGCGTAATATGCTAATGATATGCTAAGGCCACTCAACCTTCACTATGACGTGCATTGACCACTAGGGGGCAGAGAGTGGACTGGTTGACCAGTTGCTATTATGGGCACTGACCACCATGGGGCAGATGTTCCAACCGGTAGGTTAGCTTGCTGCTGGGTTCCGGCTGATCAGGACTGAGCAAGACAGGCTGGACACGCCCTGGAGCCCTCCCATAGTCCCTCCCTGGCTTGCCACCTCCTGTGTCCCTCCCTGGCCCCGATGCATCAGTGGGGTCCCTCGTCTTGGCCTGTGCCTTCTTGCAATCCAGGACCCCTCAGGGGATGTTGGAGATCTGGTTTCAGCACAATGGTGGAACAACCAGTTGCTATGATATGCACTGACCACCAGGGGCCAGACGCTCAATGCAGGAGCTGCCCCCTGGTGGTCAATGTGCTCCCACAGGGGGAGCACCGCTCAGCCAGAAGCCAGGCTCATGGCTGGTGAGCACAAGGCAGTGGCGGGAGCTTCTCCTGCCTCCACAGCAGCGCTAAGGATGTCCGACTGACGGCTTAGGGCCACTCCTCCCGGGGGGAGCGGGCCTAAGCCATCAGTTGGATGTCCTCCAAGGGCTCCCGGACTGCGAGAGGGCACAGGCTGGGCTGAGGGACCCCCCCCCAAGTGCACGAATTTTGTGCACCCAGCCTCTAGTCCAGTGATGGCGAGCCTATGACACGCGTGTCAGAGGTGACACACAAACTCATTTTTTTGGTTGATTTTTCTTTGTTAAATGGCATTTAAATATATAAAATAAATATCCAAAATATAAATCTTTGTTTTACTATGGTTGCAAATATCAAAAAAATTCTATATGTGACATGGAACCAGAGTTAAGTTAGGGTTTTTCAAAATGCTGACATGCCGAGCTCAAAAGATTTGCCATCACTGCTCTAGTCTCTAATAAAAGGAAAAGATAATGAGAGCTAAAAATTTGTTGAAATCTTCTTCCATCCATCACTGCTACAGAGTTAGAGAAGAAATAGAGTTATAAGATATTATTGCTGATTAGCTTATGCTTTTTCAGAAAAGAAGAGAAATTAATGGGAATACCAAAAAGAAAAATATGCATTTATGAAGTCTTCTTACATTTTATTAAGCTAAATAAATATTTTAATCCACAATTTTTAGTTAAATTAGCAGAGTATTAAATAAATTTGCTTTATTATATGTGGAGGGGTTAAATAATGAATCACATATTCTGAATAAAAGAAATAGGTATGGCCAAAGCCGGTTTGGCTCAGTGGATAGAGCGTCGGCTTGTGGACTGAGGGGTCCCAGGTTCGATTCCGGTCAGGGGCATGTGCCTGGGCTGCGGGCACATTCCCGGTGGGGATGTGCAGGAGGCAGCTGATAGATGTTTCTCTCTCATCAATGTTTCTAGCTCTCTGTCTCTCTCACTTCCTCTCTGTAAAAAATCAATAAAATATATTTAAAAAAAAAAAAGAAAAGAAATAGGTATGTTTTTAATGTAAAGAAGAATTTTAGCACATATGAAAAGACCATGCAGCAATGCTTCTTAAGTGTAGTGCTGTGTTGCTTTGTTAAGATACCATCAGTGAAAGAGGGCTGCTTTTTCCATTAGAATTTTTATTGTGACACTATTTTTAGTCATTAAAAATAGATCCACCATATAATTTCATTCATATGTGGAATATAAAACAAAAACATAACAAAGGAACAAGTATAACAGAACAGAAAGAGACTCCTGGATACAGACAGTGCAATGGTGGTTACCAGAGGGGAGGTGGTGTGTGAGGAGAGCGAAATAGATAAAGGGGGCCACATACTAGTATATGGTGACAGAGGGAAACTAGACATTTTGTGGTGAGCACACAATAGAGTATACAGATATTCAATTATCATGCTGTATACCTGAAACCTATATGATGTTGGTAACCAATGTTACTTCAATTAAAAAAAAAAAAAAGAGCCCTGGCTAGTGCTATATAGTGGTTAGAGCATTGGCCCTCACACCAAAGGGTCTCGAGTTTGATTCCCGGGCAAAGGCAGGTACCTGGGTTGCAGGTTCCATCCTCACCCTGGTTGCAGGGTGTGTGTGTGTGGGGGGGGAGTGTACAGGAGACAACCAATCAATGTGTCTCTCTCACATCAATGTTTCTCTCTCTCTTCCTCTCCATCCCTTCTTTCATCTCTCTCTAAAAAAAGTCAACAGAAAAATTATCCTTGGGTGAGGATTTAAAAAAAAATAGTTATTGTGAGTTATGCAAAAAAAAAAAAAAAAAAAGCACACAGGATTTTATTTTGACCTGAAAATTGACATCACAAATGTGAATTAAATCTGATTACTCATTTTTAAATACAAGTGAAGAGAAAAGACTCTAGATATTTCAAACATATTACTGTTTCTCCTTCACAAATTTAATTTGTTTCTTAAGTGAATGAGTGCCTCTGGGCATTTGTACAGGAAAAATAAAATCTCCCAAGCTGTTTTGTTCTATAGAACAGTCACGGGATTCATGCTGAATCCAGAAGGATTTTAAAGGTGGACAAGTGACACAGCCAAGCGTATATTTCTTATGCATGAGAAACTGTGGTTGGCACAGGAGCCACCCCCGACCCCGCATGTGGTACGTACCCAGATGATTCCATGTGTTGGAAATGCGGCCTAAGCACTGTTGGCAGTTCCTACCCAGACAGCCAATACAGGGTACCAGCTGAGGCTACCAAAACGGATTAAAATCATATTTGGGAAAGCGTGTACTTCCCAGTCACAGTTCAAGATAAAGAGAGATTTAAACATGCCATTTTGCTAGTTAGAAAACTTTCTGGAAGATGAAAGACTGGTGAAACAAATCCCCGTGTTTCCATAAAAAGAGTATAAGGCTTTCCGATTTTCAATTTTTCTGTGCCCCATGGTCTGATTTTTCATACGTGCTATAACAAAAGTTTCCAAGGGCCGTACACTGTTCTTGAGGATTATCTCTTGTTCCATGTGGTATCACAAGATGTCAATTTTGACGTGAGATTGTTTATATTCAGCTTCTTACAGTCCTCTAAATATTCAGAGGCAATGTTCAGATTTTCCTCAGAGAATAGCTTGCTGATATTACAAATTGGGGACTGGAGAATGGGAAGGAGGAATAGAGTCCCAGTAATCCCAGACAGAACTGTGATAGGCAAAGGCATCAGCGAATGGCTATATTTATTGTCATACACACACACATGCAAACACATGTGTGCACACACGCTCACTCACACACACACAAACAGACTGATCATCTCTGATTCTCAGTAGGTGCAATTATAACCCTTTTGTAGATTAGAATAATAAATCTCGTTGGGGCTCAGCAACTTAAGGAAGACCATCTAATTAGTAAGGTCAACAGATACGCAAACTGAGGACTTGTCTAAAACATCAAGTCCCTTCTGAGCTGACACCAAGTTCTGATGATGCAAGAGCAGCAACGAGCTCCTCAGCAGGAGCTACAGGGAGTCGTGAAACGTCTCCTAATGTTTAAGGTCTTCTTCAGTCATCTGCCACAAATTGAGAAGACTTCAGAGAGTGGCTGTTAAAAGGCTTTAATTTCCAGCCTCGTGTGCCAGTGACAGAGGTAGCAATGACTGCTGGTTTCCAGGAATAGCCCCTGCACTTGTGTGTGTGTAGAAATTGAAGGGACTTGGCCAGGCAGTTTAAATTGAAATGTGATCAACTACCCACAGAGTTTGTCCTAGTGCCTGTAGGACCACTTAAAGTGGCCCAGTTTTGAGACATATTCCCCACTCAGTGTCAACATGTGCTAACATAGTTGCTGATATCTGCTTGGGGAGATGTTTGAAGGAAAGGAAAATTTTTATTTGATCTATTGGGACTTGTTCCACTTTCTTTATATGATAAAAATTGAAGGGAGAAAAAAAAATATATATATATATGCTTTAAGTACAGTATAAGGAGGGCTGAGTTGGGGACACATGTGACTATGAGTATGAATTGCAGCATAAGACAATATGCAGATAAGGATAAACAACGTATGTATAAAACCCAATCTCTTAGCCTGACATCCATGATCTCTCATCCCTGTGCTATTAACAATCACTCCATTCTGTTTGTTGAGAAATTCAGTGGAAAGTGTTCCAACTGGACAGTGGGGTGACAGATTTGTGCTTTCGAAATACCGCTGACGACAGCCCTGGCCGGGTAACTCAGTTGATTAGAAGGCTGTCCCAATATGCCAAGGTCATGGGCTCGATCCCTGATAGGGCACATACAAGAATCAACCAATGAATGATCAATAAGTAAAACAACAATCTCTCCTCTCTCTCTCTCTCTCTCTCTCTCTCTCTCTCTCTCTCTCTCTCTCTCTCTCTCCCTCCCTCCCTCCCTCCCTCCCTTCCTCTCTCGCTCTCTAAAAATCAATAAGTAAACATTTTTAAAATAGTTTTTAAATATAAATAAATAAAAACTGCCCTTTAAAAAAGAAACATTACTGAATGGGTTATTAATGGAAGAAAATAGAAACTATAGACAGGATGACTATTTAGGAAACAAGAGTTGTGATTTAGTCTCAAAGAAGAAAAGCAGACGAACTAAAATAATGAAAGTGAGAATGGACATGGTCCTGGCTTGAATTTCAAAATACCAAGATTCACCCAAGGTTTCTCCACTGCGGAATGTTTAGTCTGAAGGCTATATGGATGAAAATCGAGAGGATCCACATGAGATAAGGACTTGCGAAGAGAAGAGCACACTCCTTCTTGCAGTCACCTACCTCCCAAAGGTGATGAAGACACTAGCCCTGTAAATGACAAGCTGCCTGCCTCCCAGCAGGTTGTCTGGTCTTATAGACAAGTGACCGGATAACAGGGTCTCTACACCCAGGATTTCAAGGTGTTTGAAGCTTCTTAAGCTTGGGTTTTATTTCCTTGATTGAGGTTTTATCTACTCAGTTAGACATAGGCATAACATATAAAAGGATAACCAGAAGCTTAGATTGCAAAGAATTGTCTTGGAAACTGTCAACCAAAGTTTACATACCACTTTTAGTTAATGGTCTTCTTTGCCTGTACCTTGGGCTCTTTAAAGAGGTGAATTGAATACATACTCATTTACACACACACACACACACACACACACACAGTTGTACTTATCTTTCATTGGTAACAAACTACCCCAAACTTAATGACTTGAAAAAGCATTATTCCTAATGACTATTTGTCATGACTTGCTCAGCTGGGCAGTTCTACTCCCTGTGATGATGAACAGGTCGCAGTCATTTGGGGACTTGACTGGCTAGAATAGTGATGGCGAACCTTTTGAGCTCGGCGTGTCAGCATTTTGAAAAACCTTAACTCTGGTGCCGTGTCACATATAGAAATTCTTTGATATTTGCAACCATAGTAAAACAACAATTTATATTTTGGATATTTATTTGATATATTTAAATGCCATTTAACAAAGAAAAATCAACCAAAAAAATGAGTTCGCATGTCACCTCTGACACACGTGTCATAGGTTCGCCATCACTGGGCTAGAATGTCCAGGATGACTCACTCACATGATTGTCAGGTTGATGCCAGCTGTCACTTGGGATTTCAGCTTGTCTATTAAGCAACATGCTTTGGTTCTCCTTTCTGTATCTTTCTTAAAACTCCACATCTGGTTCTAAGAAGGAGTGTTTCCAAATGATAAGTCCCAATGTGCAAGCACTGTGTTTGAGACTTAGCAACTTTTCATTTGCATCTCTTTGGTAAGATCCCATTGGCCAAAGCTACTCATGAGATCAGCACAGACCCAAGGGAAGGAGAAACAAGCTCCACTTCTCAATGTGGGAAGCAGCATGAACAAAAAGGGAGAGGGAATTTTGAAGGCCATCTTTGGAAACTCTCTACTAAACACACACTCATTTGTATACAATATTACTAAAATATTTACGTTTAAATTAAAACAAAAATCTTCCTGCATTATAATTTTCACACGTAACAATCCATACTCAGAATATTGTCCTCTACTTATTAACTAAATTTAGAATGTGATAAAGTGTCATGAATGTTTAAGAGGGGGCCTCTGATGAATTGAGAATTGTCCACAGACTCCCCTCTATTGTATAAAATCAAGCCATTGGTGACTGTTGAGTTAATGGAGTAAGCGGTCCAGTGTCAGGAGTGCTGCCATGGTCAGTTCTGCATGGTCAGTTCAACATGAGCTTCATTAAGGGACTATGTGAAAGGCATTGCTTAGAATTGTGCAGTATAAAGCCATCTACCTACCGCATCCTTTATTCTATAGTTTCCAAATTGAAAGACTGGGTAGATAGTGATGTAAGTAACTGAGATAGAAAACCCAGGAAAATAAATGAAGTGTAGTGGAGAAAACAATGAATTCCATTTTGGACATGCTAGGTTTGAGGTGCCTGTCCCATATCCACATCTAACTGTGGGATGGGTCATAGGAAATGTTCATTTGGAGCAGAGTAGGAAGGGGAGTTGATGGTATCATTGAAGGACAACAGGGCCTGAAATGAAAGCCTGGAAGGATGGGAGCCAGTGAAGCTTTCTGAGAAAGAGCAGTCTGAAAGATGCCGCAAGGTGACACGTGTCTGCTAGAATGAGCTATATCGGTAAAAGCCTTTTTCTTAGGACAAACGTAAAGACTCCGCTTAAAACAGGTCAATTAACTTTCCATCACAGTCTTTACACAAGCTGTCTGAGGGTCTCCCAGAGACAGGGCACTAATTCCCAGGGAAGCTGCTTTTCCTCTGACCTTAAATACGGATAAGATTGCTTCGAGTAGTGATTTACAGTTTACAGGGCATGTTCACTCCCTTTATCTAATTTGTTCTCAATCATCGCCCTCTGGAGTACACAGGGCAGGTATTAGTATCTTCCTTTTACAGATGAGCAAACTGAAGCCAAGAGAAGTGATTATTCCAAAGTGGATGGAACTGTGTCCTCTGACTCCTAATTCAGTTCTGTTTCTGCTGGGCTGCTTGATTATATCAAGGATCAAGTCCTTACTTTTCAATCAGCCCCCAATGCCTCTAACTTAGGAGCGTTCTGTCTCAGCGTTATGTGTGTTGCAGGCAAGATGGGGCAGGAGCTGGGACTCCAGGGTGACTGACACCTGTCCTGCATTTGTGTGGCTGTGCATTCTATTCCCTCTCTTTCTGTGGCATGGATTTGAGAGATGTTACTTTTTTCCACATGATGAGGAAATTTAATTAGTTCTCTCTGCCTTTAGAGATTTATTTGAACAAGGCTTGCAATCAAGACCTCAAACATACTTTTTTGAATCAAATATGAGAAACATTTCATCTTTTCAACTGCAAATTTATATAAATATAAATTCTTAACAGTTTAAAAACACTTTTTTTCTTCAACTATCCATATCATTAAACAACCCCTCCTTTTAGAAATCCTCTACCAGAACTTTTTCTGTATTTTTAAGCAGTTTTCATGTTTCATCACGTATGCAACAAATATTTATTGAATTCTTAGCAAATGTTGGACACTCTGTAACATTCTTGGGTTACAACATGGTTATCACCCCAAAATAACTTGTGTTAATATTTGGTGAACATTATTTCAGCTATAGATAGATGATAGATAGATACATAGATAGATAGATAATAGTCATATTCTTACTCCATATTTCAATTATTCCATCTCTTTGTAACATTTTAATTATTCAAGATAATAGTTATTAACCTTGTAAATTAATCTGTGCAAATATACTAGGTCAATAGGAAACTATTGAAGGACAGTTGATGGCTTGGAGCCCAAATAATCCCACACATGCCACCCATTCACCTGGCCCCATGCATTACAAAGCCCTGACCATTCCATGCTGAAACCAGCAAGGACAGTGTATGAGTACAGCAGCACTGAACGGAGAGTGACATGGCGCTCTCTGCGGCACTTGACCCCACTAGTGAGTGTGTTTTGAGAGAGTAATGCAAGTGTTCTCTGTGGGAAGCGCGCTAGCAATTTTAGGATAAGAAGACATGAATCAGATGAATCAAAGAAGTTATGGAAAATGTGGCTTTTGTGTAGAAATATGTATAAAGAGTTATTTAATGAAACTTTCAGTTATAAGTATTACTGTCCTGCTACATAAAGACCTTCTTCTAGCTACCGTGCTGTGTGCATGGGCTGATAAGTTCAGTTCCTTGTAGGTTCAAGCAGATATCGTGTCTGTAGCAAGTTGATGTACTAGCAAAGAGAAAAACTGTCAAGCTAACTGTTTAAACGTCAGCCTACTCCATACAGTCTTCAATAAATGTTAGCATCTCCCTCATAATATCATTCATTGGTGTAATGCATTTGATTCAAGAGTTTCTGCTCAATGTACAGGGTGGGGAAGAAGTACGTTTACAATTCTTAATGTGGAAAATAATGCAATCATTAATAAATAATAATACCAAATAAACACTGTATTTTATATACTCACAGCTGTAAACCTACTTTTGTCCTATCTGTATATATGTGTAAAATCAAAAGATCATTAAAATTTCCAATTATTTACATTTTTTATAAAATTTAAATGTCCCTTAGTTTGTAGAAATGTGAAATTGAAAATCTCAAAGACCTTTCTTTTATGTTCTTTATAATATATGTAATAATTTATTTTAATATTTTATTTAATTTTATTATTAAATGTACTTATTTTAAAAGTTGAGCAAAACAAAGCAAAAGAAAATTCATCACATCATTAACTTTTAAGTAGAGAATTTTCTTCATCATTAAAAATATCCTTTGGTCAGATGTATGCAATTTGATTTACCCATGACAGATACACCCATTGCATGACATGGTCTTTACTAATGTATTTGTAGAACGCTATATTACAAATTGCATGAAGGTCCAGATTCACAAAAAGAGATGCATGTGATGTAATTTTTATTTAATTATACCATACTGTGGTTTTCCATTTTCATCCTTTACTATCCTATATACTAAAAGCCTAATATGCAAATTGTCCCCTCAACTGGAAGTTAGACCAGGGGGTGGGGCCACTGGCAGCGGCAGGCGGCCAGGGGAAGGGAGGCACCCTGGCCGGCAGCCGGAAGCCACTAGGGACCCTGCCTGTGCAAGAATTTCATGCACTGGGCCTCTAGTAATAAATAAGAAATACAGCTATGAATGCAACAGTGGGTAAAGTCAAATGGTGATGAAATGCAATCCGTACATCCAAGTAACTTTCTGCAAATCATGGCCCTGACCAGGTGCCTCAAGTGGTTGAAGCATTGTCCTGATATGTCGGGGTTTCGGGTTGGATATCAGGTCAGGTCAGGGCACATACACACAAGAATCAACCAATGGGTACATGGATGGATGTAGCAGCAAATCGGTGTTTCCCTCTCTCCCTCTTTCCTCTCTCTAAAATAAATAAAAATTTGAGAGGGAAAATAAGATCTGCAAATCCATGGCTCTGGTTAATTAGCAGTCTGGCTAGATTCCCAGGTGGTACATATTAAACTCCATTATTTTTATGGCTTTTAATGGACAAGAAAAAAGAAAGTCATTGAATTTGGAAAAGCAGAGACCATTGGCAATATTTGAGAGAGCAGTGTCATTAAAGTGTGTGTGTGGGGGGGGGGGGGGGGCGGCTATAAAGAAAATGGGATGCGGTAAAATGAAACCAGCAGATAAATGCTTGGCATTTGAGACATTTAGTAATGAAAGAAAGAAAAAATAAATAAGACAATAACTAATAGGATAAGAAATAGAGTGGATAAAACAGTTTAACAAGATGGAAGAGTCACCGTATGTTTGAGGGTAGAAGATAAGTGCCTATAAAAGAACGATCTTACGAATATCATGGAGAAGAGTGAAATAAAAGTGATAACGAAAATGTTTTACAAATTAAGAGAATTTCAGTTCACTGATTGTTTCCTTAGCTTTTCTCAATAGAAAAGAGTTTAAGCCCCAGGCTGCTGGATAGGAAAACTAAATAGGTAGAGCAGCATGAGGCTCTGGAAGAGGCAATTTTACTGTATCCCTCTCTCCTCCTTTCTCCTAACAGGCCAGAGCACAAAAGCAGGGAGTTAAAGGGGGTTGAGGGGAGGAGGAGAAAGTACAGGGGTGCTGGCTTGCTCTCTTTGACTCATCTTGCAGGCAGTGGGGGGAGGAGCTAATATTGGGACCACCTCACTTAATTGCGATGTGAAGGCTGTTCAGGTACATGTTTCATTTTGAAGTGTCTGACGAAAAGCTTTCAGTCACTCAACTGGAAACAATACGGTAATAGGAGGAGCATAGACTAGACTAGCTGACAGATGGCGTTCCTTTCCCCCCATCAGTCCTTCTGCCCTTCATTTACTCTGGGTTCCCTGCCTTGACAGGTCTTCCTTCATGTTATAGACACTTGTCCTCACTCTAGACTCCAACTTTAGAGCACTCATAGCTTGTACTGTCTCTGCCATCATAGATGTCAATGGCTCTCAAAGCTTATTTCCCGTTTGAATCACATGGAAAGCGTGTGAGTCCCGAACACAGAGATCCTGGTTCGGTAGGTCTGGTGTAGAGCCCAGGGACGGTTTTTTTAACAAGCACAGCAGGTGATTCTGATGTAGATGATCTGAAAATGACTCTGAAAAAAATAGTCCTAAGTCAGTGGTTCTCAACCTTGGCTGCAAATTAGAATCACCTGGGAATCTTTTTAAAATCCTGATTTCTGGGCCTCATCCTCCTGAAATTCTGTTTCTTTGTTACTAATGTTGTGGCCCCACCCCATAACAAAGAAACAGAATTTCTGGAGGGTGAGGCCCAGGAATCAGGAATTTAAAAAGATCCCCAGGTGATTCTAATGTGCAGCCAAGGTTGAGAACCACTGTCCTAAGTAATGTACAAGGATGTATATGTGTGTGCATTATTTCTAATATTAATTTCTAATCATTATTTCTAATACTGATAATTTTTAATCTGTATTGTGTGTATATACATATACACACACATATATGTATGTAAATAAATACTGCAAACAATATTTGCATTATATTCAAACTAGTAGCAGGGTGACTCAAGTACAGTAATGTGGTTATAATTATCATTTTCCAGCTGTGACTGGTGTTGCTAAGTGGTTAGAGCATTGCCCTGCACATCCAAGGGTCTCAGGTTCGATTCCCAGTCAAGGGCACATACCTGAGTTGCAGGTTCGATCCGAAGCCCAGGTCAGGGCAAGTGCTGGAGGCAACCAATCAGTGTGTCTCTCTCACCTCGATGTTTTTCTCTCTCTCTCTCAAAATCAATGGAAAAAATATCTTTGAGTAAAGATTAACAAAAAAGAAAGAAAAAAATAAAAATAGTGCCTTTCCACTATTGAGGATGTTCCCACAGGCCCCTTAAGACCACACTGGATCTTCACCTGCTGGATCCATTACCTCAGTTGGAGTCACTGGCAATAAAGAGAAGGAAGTGCCCTGGCGCCTTCATTATTGAAGAAAGGGTAAGGAGCATGGCCGTAGATGCAGGTGTTTGGCAGTGCTTCCAGGTAAAGGGGATACAACTTCCCAGCTGTCCTTTACCTTCTCAGCCAGGCAGAACAGACAGGCCAACTGCTGAAGGTAAGGCCAGAGGGAGACTACATTTGGAAATCAAAATGGGGAAGAGAAGCACCCTGTAGAACTCCACTAGGAATCAAGGAGTTCTTGACAGGCTACCATGAAATAGGTTCTCCTGGTGTGGAGAAATTTTTCAAATCAGGATGCCCTAAATTTTGCATGATTTTCAAGTTCTAGCATAGTATTTATTCTTACTATCTTTTTAAAGTCAAAAATATTGCAAATTGGAGTGTTTGGAATATTATGATTTCCCAGTAAGAACTATCATTGTGGTGCGCAGCGCTAGGTGAGAATACATGCAGGGTGATTAATTCTGTTTCTAATACAATCGCTTATCTTCCCGAAACACTCGTAATGAACTAGAGAGATAAAGCCCACTCTCATCTGAAGACACTTTACTTAGATTGGTTTCAAAAGGATTGGCCTACTTCTGACAATTTTCAAGTTTACACTAAGGGGGTTTTGATAATTAAAATAAATTAAACTTTGATAAAGAGCTGATTACAGAATTCAATAAAAGGTGAAGGTAAAAAAAAAAACACACACGTATTTAACACTAGCATTATTTCCCAATAAAGATAAAATCACCTAATCAAGTAATTATGGTTCTCTTTCTGTGAGTTAAAATGTTTTAAGTTTTGATAAAACCTGGAGGCTCCATTTCTACAAATTAAGCAGTAACATCAGCATGCAGCACAGGAGCCTACTAAGGACCATGGGCCTGTTTCATTCTGTGTAATGAAACAGGCTTTCTCCTACTGTGGGCTCAGACCAGCCTATTCCTTTATAGTTACTAGTTCACAGTCAGTCCCAATCAGGAGAGGCTCTCACTTCCGCAACGGCACTCGCCAGCCATGAGCCCTGTGTTTGGTGCCCATCGGTCAGCTGAGCGGTGCTCCCACTGTGGGAGCGCACTGACCACCAGGGGGCAGCTCCTGCATTGAGCGTCTGCCCCCTGGTGGTCAGTGCGCATCGTAGCAACCAGTCAAATGGTTGAATGGTCGCCTAGGCTTTTATATATAGAGATACCTTACACTCCTTAGGCTCCCAAGTAAATGCTTGACTGTGGAGTTCTGGTCTGACCCTGCAGAATGATCTAAGAATTATTGGCTGAAAAAGTACAGAAGAGCTGACACTCATCTGACTGCTGAGGCAGGAGCCCTACACCCATCCTTCCCGGCCCCCACCCTGCATCAACTCTGAGAACTGCTGGACTGAAGTCATTGTCTCTCGCCTGGAGACAGACAGGATGGTGACTAATGACACACCCCAGGAACTTGATGGCTCCATGAAACTGACATTCAGGCTCTTACTAGTACTGCCTTCTTCTTTGGTCCTTGCTCCCAGTGCTATTTCATTTGTTTCCTCAGTCTCCAGTGCTCACCACTTATATAAGCAGACAGGGTCATCATCCTACCCCAGGCATGTACAGGGCTCCTCTAGCCTGCCCCACTGCCATGGCTGAGTTCCCTCTCTTTCTGATGTTATGAAGATGTGGATAGGGCAGATTCTGTAACTCTAGAAAATGAGAGAAGTTATTGCTATTAAACTTTCACAGTAGTGTGTCTGGAGCTCTCAAATTGTATCTACTACTCTCTGTCTTATCAGGAAAGTATTTATGTGCAGTCATCTTTCCTATTGTAGGGTAGCATTCTGCTTCTCCTCATACAGTGTGAGCTGCTCATGGGCATGGGCCGGTTTTAATTCTCTTTGCAAGTCTAAATCACTATATCTAAATACAAAAATGTGTTCAATAAATATGAATTTTTAAAAATGAGCAGAAGAGAAACAATAATCTCTCAACTTCTGTTTATATTCTGATAATGAATGCCATTTTTACCTTTTTTAGGTCATTTCATCTCTGTCTCATTTTATTTGACCATAAAATGGAAAATATGTCACTCTTGAAAAAGCATCGCATGTTTGTAGAAGATGCTATGTCAAAATCTTATAAAAGCACAATCAATAATTACTAAGAATAAATGCATTAAAGATGGAAAATAAAGAGCTCTATCCTAGCTCCAGTTCATTACTAATGATTGATACTTAATTCTTATATTCAGCTTCTCTACTGTGAAATGAAAATAGTCATAACTCCCTTCATCCCTTGTATTCAGAGGCGTTCTAAGGATAAAGAGGTGGGTATAAATAAATACATTATTAGTTCCTTTTTAAAAGACTATTTTTTAAGGATTGAGTATTGAAAGTTTAGTAAAAATAATGGAGGACTTCTTTCTTATGTATGCAATCTTTAATAATAAAAATAGGGATAAATCAGAATTATAGGACACTTTAACAAAAATAGCATTTTATGTATATCAAGCATATTGAATGGCATGCAGTTGACCAAGAGTTGAGAACAAATACAATTCCTTGGGGGGGGGGGTCTTCTTATAGTATATATAACAATTATTTATAATTACAGTAATTAACATTTGTCTTATAACAAATGTTTCTCTAGTGTATTTTAACCAGAATATTATAATTTCCATAACCATCTTATAAAGAAATATTTCCAAAATATACTTTTAATTATGATCAACTTTTTCTAAGTTGTTTTATTAGTATTACTTTTTATGAAATTTCACTAATAGCTAAGGGAAACATAAACCTTAGCCTGCCTTATCTAAACATTTTACAAATAATACATTAGTTTAGTCTGCACTAAGTAGGTCTTTTTAGATTGTTCATGTTATTATTGACAAAACAAAAATTATATGGCTTACAACAATTTGACTATTTAGCAAGTTTTTATAGATAATATTACTATATTTCAAACAATTCTTATCTATTTTAAATTGTAGATTAAAATGACAACTTTTATTCATTTTAAGGTCAATACATTTTTCTTTTTATAAATTGAACTAAAGTTTCCGTCATTTTAAACTCTTAGACACAAGTCTTTCCTCATTGATGCTTTCTGAAATCTTCAATAATCAAATTATTGTTCATAAAAAAAGTGAACAATATTATTGGTACTAAAATATATTTCATTTTCTATACTGTATAACCACTAATAAATGCTCCCAGTGCACATTATTTCTGTTTAAAATACCAAGACTGTTCCCTGTAACTCATGGGGAACTTAAGTAGAAGATGATCAGGGAACAGAAAATTGTTTTTGTAGAAGTCTCTCAATACACCTGCAACACGTGCACATGGCATTTTACATGCATCTCACTGTGCTGTATAATACTCGTGGCAAATGGCCATGTTCCCCTGTGCCTACGAGGTCTGAACAATGCAGTTTCTTTATCTATAATAATAAAAGCGTAATATGCTAATTAGACCAGAGGTCCCTCCAGACGAAGCCAGGGCTTCGAGGGAAGCCTGGGTCCCGAGTGCCAGAGGGAAACCGGTCCTGGTGTTGGGGGAAGGAAGGCCTACTCTTGCATGAATTTCATGCATTGGGCCTCTGGTTACATTATAAGATTCTCCAAAGTTGCTTTGAGAGGGCTCTCAAACAATTTCAGTCTGTCTGCTGTAAGTGTAACTTTTGACATCAAACATACAAACACCTTAGCTACTCAAAATATGGTGAGAAATGTTCTTCTGTTAGAAAACCAATCTCATAGAGAAACCTAATTCTGAAGGCCCTTCCATTTCTGTATGCCTGCGGCTTCACAAATTGTCCCTTTTCATCTATTATTAACCAAGAGGTTTGCCCTTTTCTTCCTTTTGTGGACCTTTTCATAATCGACCTTCCTAAATCCTCAAAAACTGCACTGCTGCCCTCCAGAACTTATGGAAAGCTCTAAGACAAGCAAAGGAGCCCATCTGTGTAGACGTGGCTGCCTGTTTGTTAAGTGGCTCCACAAATTTGCATTTGATTTTGGGCTTCTATAGGAGTCTAGGTCCCTCCATGACAAAATTTCAACGATTGGCCTCCTTCCTATATCTTTTAATGGTTTTTCTTTAACCCTCATTTCTCGACAATAGGGTTTTTTTCAAATAAGTCAGCATTCAAACACTTAAACTGAAGAGGGGGTACCGAGTGGGTATTCCCAAGGAAAGTCCTTACAACTTGTGAAGTCTTATTCTTGTTTCCACATACAGATCTTAGCCCCAGCACCTTTTCGTAAACTCTTTTTGTCCTTTGATGATGAATTGCAGGCACATCATTGTTCTCTCTGTGGCCCTGTGGGAGGCAGAGCTGAGCGGGCTATGCCTGTGGGTGGCCAGGGTTCCGTCACAGCAGGGCTGCAGAGCTGGAGTCCACAGCGCAGGTTTCTTAGGGACACACCTTCCAGCGCTGGGAGGAGAAAACTCGGGACAGCGGAGAGAGTTTTCTCTACAGCACATTTTTCAATTGAAGAAATATTCTGTATCCTAAGGTTATACAGGGCGTCCCCAAAACATGTCTGCACAGTTTAACAGCTGACAGCTCAACTGATGTTTCTTTCTTTTAAGCCAGACTAAGCTTTGAACAAAGGAAACTCATCCTAAATGCTGCTGGAAATTTGAAAACGCAGTTGAAGTACATACACTGCCTTTATAATTATTCAAAGTGTGTATCCATTTGTGGGGGTGGTCACTAAGCTTTGAACAAAGAAAATTTATCCACTAGACCTTTTGATGGGGATACATAAAAGATAAAGTTTACGGTACAAAACCAGCAGCAGTTAACACATTGAGGGCGCACAAATACCAAACGAAATGATTCTTGATGTTTGCTATTCCATTGCTTCACGTTATTGGCAGTGCCTGGACCGGAAGGGACATCAGTTTGAAAACAGGCATTGACCAAAATAAAAAAAAAGTACTCATTTCTGTAGATTATTTTAAATTTTAAAAATGAACTATATACTTATAAACACTGACTGTATAACCATTCAAAGTATGTATACATGTTTTGCACACCCTATATTTTTCTTACTCTTTTAGTATTAAAATGTTTTCTTTTCTATAAAAGTAAGCAGGTATGGAAGTTGGTTATAAGGTTTTTGGGTATTTTTTTTAATCATCCTCAGTTCTTAAAATAAAACTTTGCCAATTCAAGTAGGTGCTCCCATTTTTGTTGTTGCTAATGTTCCAAAACCTGTAGAGCCCTTGAATTCAAAGTCACACCAAGCTCTCACTCTGGTTCTTGAATCTGCAGCCCTCAAATCTACATAGTTAACTTGTCTCAGCTAATGGGGCACAGCCACTGTCCTTCATTCATGAACTAATCTTTATTGGATACCTACTATACCGTACACTAAGCACTGGGGATGTTGGTTTTACTATTTTATTTAACTTTTTAAATTTGATTTTTAAATGGGGTTTTTAGGGAAGGCCTCATGGAGAAGGTACTATTGGAGTGAAACTTGAACCAGGTGAGGGAGCCCTGTTGCTTCCTGGGGGAAAAGCACAAAGGGGAGAGGGAAGAGCATGTGCAAAGTCTTAATGAAAGAGGATGCTACTCCTTATGAAGGAGCAGCAGTGAAGTCAGTGTATTTGAGCTAAGTGAGCAAATTGTTAAGAAGAGGTCCAAGGACTATAAGAGTGGGAGGAAAGTACCATTGAAAAACAACCCCCCCCCCCAATGACATGGAAAGAAAGCTATTGAAGAATTGTGAGCAGAGATGTAGCATAATATGACTTTCCATAATTTAGGATCGGTCTGGCCACTGTGATAAGAATAGACTTGCAAGAAGACCAGGACCAAAACAGGAAAAATTGTTTGAAGGCTATTGCAATAGCTGAGGTGAGAGATGATGATAATTTGGACCACAACAGTTATAGTGAAGATATTGAAAACCTTTCACATTTATTTTGAAGGTAGAATTATACAAGATTTAACAAGACTAGGTCATACTTTCCTGATATGTATGGGTAAATAACCTCCCACATCATTCTACCAGCAAATGCTTAACTGTAACTTTACTGAAGCTGGTCATGAGACAATCGCATAATAATCCTCAGTCCACACTTTCTTATCTCTTCCAAAGCTGTGACAGTTAGTCGTTTAAAAGAAGAAAACAAAGACCAAAAGCAATGAAATACAATGGAGAGTAGTTTCAGTTCCTGTGAATCTGAAACCAACCAAGCATTAAAGGATTAAAGATTTCTTAATGTCAATCCAATACAATGCTGAAGAGAAAGAGAACCAAACTTTTGGATAACCCTTAAGTGAATTTTAAAAGAATTTATTTTAATGGGAACCCATAGGCATGTACTGTTTTTCTCCTTTTGGTCTATTTTGCTCAAAGCTAATGGGAGCTCATATCCTCTTAAAGACTCAACTCCTCAGCCCTGTCCAGACTTCTCCAAGGACAAGTGCAATGTTATCAGAGACATGAGAAAGGATTTTTTAGACACTTCTCTGCTACTAGCTACGTCTTCCCATACTGGTGAGATTTGTATTCATATTATCTTGGAAAAGGGTCTAAATAAGGAGGATGTAGGTTAGGATCTTGATTAACAAAGACAAACTTTTTGCTCATTCTGTATTATGAAAGGAATTTATCAGGAGGTTCTTTCTTCTATAAGGCATTAAGAATGCATTGCTACTTTGCAAAATACTTAACTCTAAGGTCTAAATAAATAAATAAGATTTATGTCTGAGAATTAGATCCTTGAAGAATAGCATAATCTTTACATTGCCTTCCTCAAATAACAACTGGTGGACTAGAATTTTCATAGGAAACAGAGACAGTGACGTGCTATTCCATTGCTTCAGGAAAATAACTAGCTTAGGAGTCAGGAGACTCCTGTTTTAGTCTATGTCATACCTAGAATTTATGTCTTGGTAAGTCATTGGGGAGGGCGCAGGACATTCATTTCCTCAAGTTAAAAATGAACTAGATGATCCTTAAAGTCTCTCTGGGCTGCAAATGGTCAATGAGCTTTTAGATTTGCTAGCGGAGTAGAAATGCATAAGCTCTATATGCTGTAAGTAAAAGATGAACAGATGGCAAAGCTGACATTCTGCTAAAAAATTCAGAAACCTAATTTATACTCTCTTCTGGATACAAGATCGTTCCACATCTATAAAGAAGCAAGTCCCAGGGTAAAATAAAAATCCTTTGAACTCTAGCATTCTTCAGTTTGATTTAAAAGAAAAACTTTTTTCAGATTACATTGAAATCATGCTTAAGAACAGTCAATCTACAGAAACTGTTAGAATCATCAAATATGGAAAGGGGCATTATATAAATAGCAGCCCATGTTTAAGGAAGTCAGCAGTGTTTGGGGAACATCCAAGTGAATACTCATTTATGTCAGTGGTTCCTGGTATAGATTGTTTTATTAAATTTATTGGAGTGACATTGGTCAACATGAACATGTAGGTTTCAAGTGTGGATTTCTGTGTTACAAGATCTGTATATTGCACCATGTGCCCACCAAAGTCAAATCTTCTGTCCCCTGGCATAAATTGTTGATTCCGAAAGCAAAGCAGACACTTTATTTACTGACTTATTGCCATATTGTAAATATTTGATGAAAAATAAATAGCTTCAATTGATTTTCTATCCTGATAATACAAACTTGACTCAAATATGCTACAATCATCAGATCATAGACAAATGTTTTTATATCCATATCATTTTCAGGCAAACTTATTTTAATTAAAAATATAAGTAACCTTTGATTTTTCAATGCTAATTCCTATTCAGAAAACTCCCCTACATTAATCCTGGTATCAGCAAAAGCCATTCCGTACTGTGATTCAAATATAATCTTTGAAATAGTCCTGTAGGGTTTTGGGGCCCTTTCTAGATGGGAAGAACTTGGGCAAGCAAATAGATAGATTTAAGTAGTAATTCAAAAGCTTTTTCGCTAGAGTTGACCTAATTCTTTGATTTAATGTTTGATATCCTTCAGAAAAGGCAGTTGCTTGTATGTCCTGAGCATTGTATGTGCCAGGAGACATTAACTCAAAGTGACCACAGGGCAGCATTCACAGGCTACTGTGAGGAAGAACTTTTGTTCATTATTGTAAGGTTTTCAATGGTTGTGACAGTTGGACCAGATCTACGAAAGACTCTTGGGGAGCAGGTGGGGAGGGGAAGGGGCTTCACTTCTCTGTGAAGGTGCAGTTAAAGCAGCAAGTGTATCCCTAACAAGAATAGCAGAAGCTGCAGCACTCCTCAGAAATACCCCAGTACCCAGAAGTGCTTCACTGCCAGAGGCATTCTGGGTCAAAAATGGGCTCTTAATAGGGGAATGAAAGTAACCCAAACAGAATGGAATTAAGTGTTCATTGTATTATAGACTATATTATAGAAGAGTATAAAAAGCAGACTTTAATGTCAGAGCAAAGCTCTATCAATTAATAGCCAAGTAACTTTGTCAACAACTTAATTTCTCTATCATCAGTTCCTTTATATAAAATGAAGACAATACAGGTAACACCATGCCCATAAAGCACTTAATACAGCACTTAATTCTTTGGATTATGTAAGTCTTCAATAATCATTAGTTATTTTTATTTTTTTAATTCTTTATTATTTAAAGTATTAGATATAGCATTACATATGTTTCCTTTTTTCCCCCATTGGCCACCCCCAGCACACGCCTCTACCCCGCTAGTGTCTGTGTCCATTGGTTATGCTTATATGCATGCATACAAGTCCTTTGGTTGATCTCTTATTCCCCACCCTCGCCTTCCCTCTGAAGATTGATGGCCTGTTTGATGCTTCTATGTCTCTGGATCTATTTTTGTTCTTCAGTTTATGGTGTTCATTATATTCCACACAAATGAGTGAGATAATGTGATATTTTTCTTTCACCGACTGGCTTATTTTACTTAGCATAATGCTTTCCAGGTCCACCCATGCTGTTCCAAATGGTAAGAATTCTTTCTTTTTTATAGCAGCATAGTATTCTATTATGTAGATTGCCACAATTTTTTAATCCATTCATCTGCTGATGGACACTTAGGTTGTTTCCAAATCTTGGCTATTGTAAATTGTGCTGCTATGAACAGTGGGGTGCATATGTCCTTTCTGATTATTGTTTGTGATTTCTTGGGTTATATTTCTAGAAGTGGGAAAGATCAAGATAAAAATCTAATGCACAGCAAAAAAACAAACAAACAAAACAAAACCAAAAAAAACCATCAACAAAACAACAAGAAAGCCCACTGCATGAGAAAACATATTTGCCAATGTTACATCCGATAAGGACCTAATCTCCAAAATTTATAGGGAACTAATTCATCTAAACAAAAGGAAAATAAACAATCCAATCAAAAAATGGGCAAAGGACTTAAATAGACACTTTTTGAAAGTGGACATTCAGAAGGCCACAAGACATATGAAAACATGCTCAAAATCACTAATCATCTGAGAGATGCAAATCAAAATGATAATGAGATACCATCTCAGACCTGTCAGAATGGCTATCATCAACAAATGGAAAAATGACAAATGCTGGTGGAGAGAAAGGAACTCTCCTGCACTGCTGGTGGGAATGCGGACTGGTGCAGCCACTGTAGAGAACAGTATGGAGTTTCCTCAAAAAATTAAAAATGGAACTTCCATTTGACCCAGTTATTTTTATTATTATCTTTACTATCATTAGGATTGATCAAATAGGGGGTAATATTGAAAGACAGGATTTTTACTGTTGCCATCCAATTCAATCTAACGCTCATTGAATTTATTCTTTTCTTTGTGTGAAAAAAATAACTGGAGAAACAAAAATGACTAAGAACTCATCTAACACTTTAAGAAGATTAGACAAGTAAACTAACAATTAAAATTATTATAATTCAACATTCTTGAGATCAGTAACTGATTCACTATATACTTTGTACTTTCAAAAGTACCACAGAGTACTTACTTGATAAATAATTTCATTAAATTGGTGAGACATGAGCTATAATTACTGTATAAACAAATAGCTAGGGAAATAAAACTTCAATATAAGGTCAGAAAAGTCTTCTAAAATGCCCTAACACTAAAACTGAGGTGTAGAGTAAGATTGCCAAGTTGCAAGTGAGGAAAAAGAATACAAACTTTCTTAGCATAAGGAGTAGTCATTGCAATGCATTAAGAAGAGAGAACATATGTAATACTCTTTGTAATACTTTAAGCAATAAAACAAATTTTTTTTAAAAAGTATCTAGAAGAAAAGAAAAAAAAAGAAGAAGAAAGAACTGGGTTTATTCATCAAACTTACATGATGCATACCTAAGAGAGACAGTAAGGGATTGGTGTGGGATGATAAAGCACCCCTAGCCCACCTGCACCTCCAGTCAGTCATTCTGTCCCATTCTTCCCTTATTTTTCTTGATAGCACATTTAACTTCTTGTTGTTATACTAGCAATGTATTTGTGTATTTGTCTATTGTCTGCCTCAGCCACTGGACTGTAAGCTTCATGAAGGTAGGCACATAGTACTGTTTTTATTATTTCTATGTTTGCAGTCCTAGAGCAATGGCCTGTCAGACAATCCACACTCAATAAATATTCATTGAATGTGCCCTGACTGGTTTTGCTCAGTGGATAGAGTGTCGGCCTGCAGACTGAAGGGTCCCAGGTTTGATTCCGGTCAAGGGCATGTACCTTGGTTGCAGGCACATTCCCAATAGAGGGTGTGCAGGAGGCAGCTGATCGATGCTTCTCTCTCATCGATGTTTCTAACTCTCTGTCCCTCTTCCTTCCTCTCTGTAAAAAATCAATAAAATATATTTAAAAATATATATTCATTGAATGAAAATTGACAGAATGACTAAGGAGGGAGTTGCTTATGAAATATTTTAAATATAATATTTAGGAAGAAATATCAAGATGACTTAGCATGAGGGTGGAGAACAGTGACAAGTCTGAGAGTATCTCCTGGGTTTCTGACTGAAGTGACTGATGGAATGGCTAATAACTGCATATGAAATTCAAGACTAAGAGTTAAACTTTTGTTTGTGCTTTTGAGAGGATGTGGGGTGTTGTTATACATTATGATTCCCCCATCCAGCCAGTGTTGCTCAGTGGTTGAGAGTCAGCCCATGAACCAGGAGGTCACGGATCGATTCTTGGTCAAGGCACATGCCCAGGTTGCAGGCCCCATCACCAGTAGGGAGGCATGCAGGAGCCAGCTGATGGATGATTCTCTCTCATATTGATGTTTCTCCCTTCCTCTCCCTTTCTGTCTCTGAAATCAATAAAAACATTATGATTTCCTCAAAGTTGTAGGGAGGAATTTCCTTACCTACCAAGAATTGACACAGTATTTCCCGCAAGTGGACAACAGCATTCTGCATTCAGTCTACCATGGGAAATGAAGCTAATTTTTATTAAAAGCTACAGAGCAGATTACTATAATCAGCAAAATCCTACATTAATCATCTTCTTTGCATAGAAGTCAAAATTAAATGATGTAAGGGCTTTCAATAACCTGCCTCAGAGCCGTATAGTTGAAATGAGAAACACAATTTTTGCAGTTGAAAGTCAGCGAGTCTACCCCAGAACTCATCATTTGTCATCCAGCATGCTGTTCAAGAAATCACTCTTTATTTAGGTGAACACCACCAGAGTCATTTCCCCACGAAAGAAATTTAATAGTGAATAATCAAATGTATTCACTCTCACAGTCACTGGCATGAGTTGGCAATTACTTCTTGGAACTGAGCTATTCTCAGTGGGATATAAAAATTAGGCTAATCATATGGTGACTACTTACTTCATCCTGTATTTGTTCCTGTTAGGAACAGAAATTGTCTCTGTAATTGTATACAAAATCCTGTTACTAGAATGAATCATCACAAGAAAATTATGTACAGCTACTCCTTTTCTGAAGAAAAGACAAAAGTAGCATTTTAAAATATCACTTTCAAATCAAGCAAAATGAATGGTTTTGGCTTTGTGCATAAAAGCCAGGCCCAAATTAATACTATTTACAGTTTGGCATGTGAATATAACAACTGATATTTAATATGTTGTGTAACACTTCTGTGTGTTTTGTTGCTAGTGGTTGCTTTCATGATTAATTAATGAGCTCTCTATTGGATTCAAACTTCAACATAGGATAGAATAAATTAATGCATCTTTTAAGAACCAGAATTCTATGTCATTGGCTATCTTGCACCCTCAACCAATGAACCAACTTTTCCATGTTAGCTGAGGATTTGTTTTTATGAACCAAAAGCATTTCTGTTTTTATCATTTAGAATAGGTTTCACAATTCCTTTAACGTTTGGATTTTTTTTTTTTAGGCTTACTTTAGTCTTTATTAATGACTCAAGGTGGTTGCTCTGAAGACTGATAATGGAAACTCTAGATCAATTTTCAGGGAAACTCTAAGGACTTGCTGAGGCGTGCCAGACTCTTGGTTTCTACAAATCATGACCTCCTTCTGCCCTGGTTTAGAATTGTATCTACCATATTCTTTGGGGGTCAAAATGTATAAAATAAGTAGTTCTCAAGTCACTGTAATTCCACTTAATATTCCTTATCATCAGTGCAAAAGATATATCTCTATGCTGGAACATAACACATGGTTGAAATTTGAATATTTTAGACTAACACAAATGGCAATCTCACATGGTTCCACCTGGTATAATGAAAAATGAGGGGACAAGTATAGAATTTAGAGTATTAACATTCTCCTTTCCCCCCATTTTTTTGAGACTCAATCTAGACTAGGGGAGTCATAGCATTATACCTGAGATAATTTTAGTAGCCTCCTATTTGGATTATTCCATTTCTTCCTTCTCTTTCTATGTGAATCTGTCATTTCCACTACTACTATAAAAGCAATTTTATACATCTGTCTCTTTTCTGTTCCAAAGCCTCCAGTGTTTGCCTTTTGTCAATGGAGTAAAATTGAACTTTCAGTATCTAATTGCTCAAAAGTATTTATTGAGGGCCATTTAGTTGACAGACACTCTTTTAGCACATTGAACAAAACAAAATCTGCCTTTGTGAGCTTACATTCTAGGAGAGAAATAGACTAAAAAAGAAAACAGAAAAAATATGCAGTATATTAGATGGTGGTATTGGGGTGAAAATAAAACACAGAAGGGACATAGGGAACCTCGGGACAGGGCGTTGAAAATTTAGAGGAGGTAGCCTCGGATGGCCTCACTGAAGAGCGGGCATTTGGGTAAAGACTAAAGGAAGTGAAAGGGTGAGCCTCAAAGACCCACCTTGGAGAGAGCACCCCAGGACAAAAGCCTCAGATGGGTGCATGCCTGGCAGGTTGTCACAACTGCAAAGAGGCCAGTTAGCTGGTGATGTCTGAGAGCTGATGAGCAGTAGATGAGGTCAGAGGTGTGGGGCTGTCCAGGCCACCTTAAAGAAGCGATGAGAGGATTTTGAGCTATGAGCTACATGAGCTGGCTTGCTTGCAACTATGCTATTCATAGTCTGAAGGGGGCAAAGGCAGAACAAGGACACCTTGCAATGATCCAGACAAGAGACTATGATGGTTTGGACCTGGGTGGTGACAGTGGAGACAGGAAGAAATTGTCATATTCTTGATATATTTTTAAGATAACTGACAGGAAATGTTAAAATATGAGATGTGTTGTGAGAGAAAGAGAAGAATTGACGATAACTGTTATTTAAAGGCCTTCCTGACACAGCTTTGACCTTCCTTTCCTATTTCATCTCCTGCTATTGGCTAAAGGGTAGTGGAAAAGTCCCTAGACTTAATTAAGCATGGAAGGCCTGAATTCAAACTGTAGCGCTGTCACTTTTTAGGATTAGGATCTGATATAAATCACATAAGCTAGCTCTGTTTCTTTACCTATAGATGAGGATATTAATAGTTACTTACAGGGCTCTTATGAGGTCCAATCATATTGTAAAGTGATAATAAAGCATAATATAGTTTATGAATCCAGTACTCCAGCAAACTAGTCTATTAATTATCAGGCCTACATTAAGTATTTCTCAATCTTCCTGCCTCTCTGCCTTTGTGTTATGCTGCAGTAGCTCATCTGTGAAACACTCCCATCCTCTAAGGACCCCATCACATCACAGGTCGTTCTCCCTGCAGTAAAATCCCTCTCACTACCCCTCTTTCTAACTCAACACTTTGCTTTCCCAAAATGTTGGCATATTGAGTAAGTTTAACATTCAAAATTAAATCTCAAACACTTTAAATGCTTAATATGAGAGACAAACATTGTTTGGGTGTCTATTAATTCACAAATTATATTTTAATCCCTTTAAAAGCATACAATGGTTGCATTTTGTGCTTCTGAATTGTAAACTCTATATAGTATGATATGAAAAATAAATAAAAGCAGAATCGTGAATTTTATATGGGGTAATATAAAAAATAGAAAAATCTCTATGAGCAAAATAATATCTACATAGAAATGTTTGTTCTAATTAGGAACTTAGTCTTTAGGATTTGATTTTTAAAATTATGCAAGTTTTTAAAGAATGCCTTTATTGCATAAGGAAGTTGCCTATAGTAAAAAAAGATACTCATAGTACTGAAGAGATAAAAAAATGTTAGGGGAAAACTTGAAAAGAAATTCAGTTTATTCTTACGGAATATTCAAAATCTACAGAGATGATTTCTAGAAAAAAGCAAAGTCTATAGCAAGAAAGAAAAATGGTGTCTCAAACCTGTCATAATTTAATATATTGCTTTGAGATGAAGAAGGTAACTGCAACGAGTGTATCATCAGGAGTCCATTGACACCTGAAATCCAAATAGAAAAATATGTGTTTCTTCAAGAGATCAAAAAAAGACCTAAGAGTTTCTTTCTTCTGAAAGAAAAGCAAAATGACCACCAGTAGAACAGATGTTGGTCACGCTCAAATCCTCCTCCTCCTTATCCCTATGTTTCATCAGCCACCAAATTAATTCATTCCACCCTTTAATCAAGACTCTATGCCCATTTGGATTAGTTAAATATGGTCTCCTAACTGGCTTTTCTAGTTCTTGTGTTAAAGTCAGCCACTGTATTGTTCACAATCAGCTAAATGATCACTCTAAAACACATTCAGTCTTGTCACTCTCTTCTTAAAGTCTTTACCGGGTAAAGAACAAAATGATGTGGCCGGGTAGAGAAGGCCCTGTGGTATGCCCCATTCCTGGTCATCTCTGCAGCCTTTAAAGCTCTTTTCATAGACCACACCAATTCTCCACATACCCTCCTTGTTTGTCAAACACACAAGATTAACTGCAGTGTTTCAGGTTCCTGAATGTGTCCTGCTATGCCTCTTCTTATTTCTAAACTTTTTAACACCCTGATTCCTCTCTACAAATTTCCCATTCATTCATTCATTCATTCATTCAAACAACTCTATTTAACATCTACTGAGCACCCACTGGTTTAAGTTCTGAGCACAGAAATAGAACCTACCTTCATGGAACAGTGTGGTGGCTGCAAGACACTAATAACATCATCATTCAAATGTATTTAGAAACTGTGGTCAAATCTAAGAAAGAAATTTGCAGAAAGCTGTAAGAGCTTACCTGACAGAGAAGTGATATAGTCAGAAGGTAAGTCATGTCTGAGATAAAATCTGAAAGAAAAAGCACAAGGGAAACAGTCTTTTAAAGGGAGCAGTATCACGTGCAAAGGCACTGAGGTGGAGCTACATGGTACCTTCTAGAACATCTGAGAAGGCCATTTTTGCTGGATGTTAGGAAGGTGAGTAGGATGGTATAGAAAATGAGTCTGGAAAGAGGTAGGGGACAAGTGTGACCATGTTTGAGTATGTATCATAAAATAGTAAGAAAACACTGAAGCCTTCATGCAAGGAAGGGCCACAGAGTTTCTGTCTAAAAACATCAAGTTAGTTCTTATGTGAACAAGTGAATATATGACTTAATGGGCTCATCTATTCTTTGTACTGAAATAAAATTCTCCAGTGGCCCAGTTCTAGAAAAGCCCAAGAGAAATAAGTAAAAATAGCATTAGGGCATCCCTGAGAGGCGCCGTTCAGGGGCCTTGAACCTGTGGCAAATAGTTGAAATTACTTGCTATATGCCTGTAGTAATAAGGGTTAGATTGCATGGCAACTTACAGGAAAGTTGCAAGATTTAAAGTATCAAATTCCCCTAGATGATGCCAGGTGAATTGCATATGGGCACTACAATGTAGGAATCAGGTGACAATAAGTGTTATTGTCAGAAAATGTAAAAGGCCTTAGGACCCAGAAGGACCACCTTTGAAGATGGACTTTCTATTTTTACTCTTGGTTATTTGTAGAAAATAGAACACTAAAGACATTCCATCTTATCTTAGGTTTAAATGTATGGCTTCAAGCAGTATAAGTTGGAAGACCTTTGTTCACTTTCACGGTGCCGTTCTTGAACTATGGCATAAAGAAATGCTAGGGTCGCCACTGCAGATAATTGTAACCAAGCTGCAATGTCAGTCACTCTGTCTGCGTGCTGAGACCTCTGGGTCCGGGCTGCAGCCTTGGACATGTTTCAGGGCCCAAGTGCTTTAGAAACAAACTAAAAGGTTACCAGAGCTGCTCTGCAGCTCCAGGACGGTGGCATTCAGGGCCCTGAGGATTGCAGACTCCTTCCTATTCCTCTCTGTGACTGAGGCTATGCACAACATGAAATAAACTTCCAGACACACACACCTTTCTTTTCAAATGCTGGTAATTGTGCCAGACCAGAGAAATCAATGGTGTGGTAATGGGGACCCACATAGCAATTTACAAGATTAATGAGAGAGGCTTTGATTTGAGGAAGTACACGCTGTTGCTACCTCCCTTTGTTACTTCTTTTTAAGCTTTGCAACTCCTCATGGGACTTACCCAGTTCTCTCATTCCCAAACCATCGCCCATGACCTAGATGTTGCTCTATCCCATATTCATGACAATAGCATACCCCTCATCTCATTATTATATTACCCTGATGGTTTTTCTTGATAATTTCTACCTTCTCACTTCTCATTTTCTCCTCAATCTCTCACTCTCATGAAATATGACTGAAATACCTCGCATTCCATTGACGCTGCTCCTATTGAGTGCACCAATGACCTAATTAAAAAGCCTTATGAACACTTCTCTGTTATTAGTTAAATGAAATTTCTTTCTATCAGATGGTTAACTTCCTACTTTTTAAAATTAACCCTGACATAAATTTCTCCTGATTCTCTTCCTGCCCCTCTGTGTACAGATAGTTGAATCAAATAACTTGCAAAAGAGAACATCAAACACACAAGCTCAGCTTGTGTTGCTAGCAGCCACATCTCTGGATAGTATTACTCATCCAAAATAGGTCATTATCCATAGATGATATAAACATGTTGATGTGTAAGGCTGCAGTCACTCAAGATTGCTTATATCACTCTGATTCTATTTAACATAATTGATAATATAACTGCATGAGATAACATTTAAAAATATTTGTAGGTGTAATTGATAGTTTCTTCAATAACTATGAAAAAGCCCTGAATTACTAGTCTAGTAATGTGATTTGTGCACAGTATGCCCTCACCACTATTATATTCAAATTATTTTGGTTTTGATGTTATTCATATAATACTATATAATTTGTATAATAGTTACCTAAGTATCAGTTTTACTAGACAGTTGATTCCTTGTAGGATCAAAATCACGTCTGGACATATCTTAATGAATCTTGGATGTAGTAAGTTTTCAATAAATTAGATTGATTAAAATGTTAGACAGCTTTTCTTTTTTAAGAAGAAGACTTGAAAGTCCTTTACAGTAGTGAATTTCCCATTAGTGTAATGATATTCACCTAAAACTACAATATTCCTTTTCTGGCCAGCAATATTGCATAACAGATTGTCTAGTAACTAGAAGAATACAAATCATAGTCAGATGTAGAATTAGTACAACTTGACTTGTGATTTTCCAGTTTATATAACAGGTAGGTTACATAATCATAGATTCAATAGCAGTATTTGCTTCAATTTACAATGTATTCCCAACTATCTTAGCAAATAAATAAGACACATATCTACGCAGCAATGAAAAATAAAACATTAAAATCAAACACAGCTTACTAAAGATTTCAAGTTTTCAACCAGGCTCTGAAACTATAATTATTGGTCTTTTGCACTATATTGAAAAGATGCACTATATTGAAAAGATGCCATTTATTTTTGATTAAAATTAATGGTTCTTTTTAGACAGCCAACTTTCTTTGCCATTTAACAAAGATTGTATCCTAGGGTTTTGTATTATTTCAGGTCTAGTGTTATTTAAAAGTCTGAAAAATCAGATAACAAAATGTTGAATTTATTTTTGTTTTATTCGTGTAAAAGTCCTGTAGGCAGGAAAATAACAACCTGGATGCCTAATACTGACATAAAGCCTGATAATCACATGATGCAAAAAAAAAAAAAAAGAAGAAGAAGAAGCACTAACTAAAAAACTACCAAGCTGTGGATTGATTCCAGGGAGCAGGAAGACTCCTTTGACATGTGTGGCCAATGTTTATCATTTTTACAACATGCAAAAATTATCAAACTAACAAAAAGTCTTTAAATAATTTTGGTATGACACAATAAGTAAAGAGAGAAAAAAATAGTAAGATGTCAATTAGTATTGTACAAAAAACACATCTTCATAGGTCATCAAAAATGAATAAAAGGGACATTGCCTCACTTATTATCAGGGAAGAAGTCCCAGTAACAGAATAAATGAGGCATGAGCATGTACATTAAGATAGGACTCTGATCATCATGTTACCTGTGCGTCCAATAGGAAACAAGGGAGAGAGTACTGGGTTTGGGGAGAGGAGGTGGGGACAATCTAGGTAAGATTTGAAAAAATAATTACAGGCATACAGCACAAAAGGAAAGACTAAATGGAGCAAGATATAGTAATTAACATGTCCTCTTTGGGGAATTTTTTTTTTTCATTTAGATAAAAATGAATCCTGACTGCCACAATATTTCATTTGGCAGGATATCAGGTAATTTATATTTCAAATATGATCTCATCATCAGTTCCATCTGTTGATACTAAGTGAACATTCATAATGCTTGAAACTCTGACGGGTAGAACACATACCTAAAAATCAAAATCTTTGAATCTGAGACACACATACCAATGAAAACTGATAAGTATGCTCTTATCTTGCATAGGTTGTATACTCATTTTAAGTCTTCCCATTTCATCTACCAGCTCTCCATTCTAACTCCAGGGGCCAGAGCAGGGAGAAACAATAGGAAGATGCCAGAGAATGAGCTCAAATAAGTGTTAAACCTTTTTTTGCTAATCTCCCGAGGATATATTTAGAGAGAGTGGAAGGGAGGGTGGAGGAGAGACAGATGAAAGAAACCTCAGTGTGAAAGAGACATACAGATTGGTTGCTTCCTGCACATGCACTGGCTCGGGTATTGAACCCAAAACTCTGGTAGGTGCCCTTGACCAGGAATTGAACCCACGACCCTTCAGTGCAGGGGCTGAGACTCTAACCATTGGGCAACCGACCAGGGCACCTTCTTAAAGAGGACTAGCATATTTTTTTATGCTAAGCCACAGGGAGGGAAATAATACGTTAAGGGGCTCTGATCCTAACCAATCCTTGTTTAAGGGCTATTCATAGATCCAAAGTATCTTTCCCTTTCTCTCACATTTCATTTCATAACTGAAAGCTGTAAAAAGCGAAAGGTCATGTTGGCATGAGGAAGTCCTCTAAGTGCTGGATTCATAAATTTGCCACTTTATCCTTAACCCAGATACTAAGATCCGTGACTTCCCTTCTACATGCAGAAAATCTGGACCAAGTACAGGGTAGAGGCTATCCAGTCCTCTCTGGAAGCCTGTCTCCAGCTAGTAAATACCCCTCTTCCCTCAGCCATCTTGAATGTACTTCTCAACCTCCAAGGCCCAACTCAAGTTGTTTCTATTTCATGGTATTTTTCCTTGTCCCATCCAGACAGATTTAACCAAACTCTCCCTTGGGCCAAACTTTTATCCTGAGGGCTATTATCATTATGGTTTTTAAACTAATTTACATTTGTGAATTTGAATGCCTATCTCCTCTACTAGACTATGAATTTGAGTACACAGTGAAGTCTCTTGTAATGGGTCATTCAATCCATCCCCATTCAACATTATTCCCACGCTACAAGAGAGCTAAATAATGCCTTCCCTATGTAATAAAAGCCTAGGTGGTGTCACGTGCAACATCATCCCAAGATGGCCACCCTCACGTCATCTGCCACAAGATGGCCTGCAGGGGAGGGCACTTGGGGGTGACCAGTCCTGCAGGAGAGGACTATTGGGGTGATTGGGCCAGCAGGGGAGGGCAGTTGGGGGAGATCAGGCCTGCAGGGGAGCAGTTAGGCATCAATCAGGCCAGCAGGAGAGCAGTTAGGGGGCGATCAGGCAGGCAGGCAAACATGTAAGGGGTTAGGAGCCAGCAGTCCCGGATTGTGAGAGGGATGTCTGACTGCCAGTTTAGGCAGAGATCCGGCCTAAACTGGCAGTCGGACATCCCCCAAGGGGTCCCAGATCGGAGAGGGTGCAGGCTGGGCTGAGGGACACCCCCTCTTCCCCCATGCACAAATTTTGTACACCGGGCCTCTAGTTTACAATAATGGGTCCTCCATAAATATTTTTGCATTGTCATAACCAAAAACGCAGGTTTGGCTGCCTGCCACACGGAAAGCCAAACTCATCAAACAGGTGCTGGTCCAAAAAGAAAGATGTTTATTCATGCGTAGCAACCTGGAGAACAGTGGACTTTCACCTCAAAGATCATTCCCCCTTCCTGTTCAAGCCCACTGTTCTTATAGAGATAAGGAGGGAGGGATTTTATCTACTTAATTATCTTGCTAGCTTTCCTGTGCTGGGACCCTGTCCATTCATCTTCCTATCTGTTTGCACACTTGGTGTAAGAACCTACCCCTGTGGCCATTAGGCCAATGGGGGAGATTCCCAGACACTTCATCTTACTGTTGATTGTAACATTGTTCCTTTAACATCTTCTCTTGTGTAGTTGAACCAAAAAATGTTGTTGCTACCTTGTTCAAAGGGAGAGTCAAAACATATGTTCAAAATTAATTCTATCTATTGTGTAAAATTACCAAAAAGCATCTATGAAATTATTATTGATTACAGGTGGTACTGTATTTGGTTTTTGGTTTATCTTATTAAAAATGTGTCTAGAGCAATGTAATATTCTTCAGTAGAGAAACTTTGAGAGCTTATTCAAAGAAGGATGTTGCTACTTCCTGTTTTATTCAAGAACTATTTTAAAGGATCTTATTGTCCCAGGCCAAAAAAATGATTTGAAAATAACCATTTTAATTTTTAAATTTATAAGCATCCACTGTATATTTTGGAACATAATAATGTAGGTATAGAATCAGTGACTGCCTACATAATTAAAGGGAAGTAAAGGATGCTCTTAGTAACCACCTGTATTTTTTCCCCACTAGGATATTCAATACTTCAAGCTATTATGGAAAAAGCAGGACAAAATGGTTGGCATGTCAGCGCTATATGTGTGGAAAATTTTAATGATGTCAGCTATAGACAACTTCTAGAAGAACTGGATAGAAGACAAGAGAAGAAATTTGTCATAGACTGTGAGATAGAGAGGCTTCAAAACATATTAGAACAGGTAAGTCCTGGATTTTATACTATTATTAACCTAGTTCTTGTACTAAAAAAGCTGACCTTTGGTTTACTTGTCCCCATCAATATCTTCTTCCAACCATTAAGTTTGAAATGTGGAGTTAGGAAGTTTTCATTCTATGGTTTATCTCCAAGATTAAATAATAATCTGCTATTGCAAAGGCCATTTTGGTTTAGATCTCAAAGCAGGAAGGAGCACTATTTCTCAGACATTTTTAAGCTGTACAATAGAAAGAGCCCTTTGTGAACCATCAAGATTTCTTGACCTCCTATTTTCATAAACATCATTTTTTTTCTTCTATATCTATATATTTTTTAAATTTATCTTTATGGTTGAAAGTAATACAGATGTCCCATTTTTCCCCCATTAACCCCTCCACCTTGCACTCTCCCCCCCCCACCACCACCAGCCATTCACCACACTATTATCTGTGGCCATGGGTTATGCGTACCTGCATATAAATTCTTTGGTTAATCTCTCCCCACCCACTCGCCTAATTTTGAAGATTAATGCCATTCCATCTAAAATATTTGAATATTGTAATATTTGTGATGGTGTGCTTTTTCTAACCTTTAGAGGAATAGTTACATGAGAAATAACAACATGAATTAGTAAAGCAATGAAACAAAGCAAAATTAAGTGGCATAGGGTGCACAGCATAATTTCTTCAAGATGTGTTAAGTAAATACATTATCGCCATAAGAAAGGTGGTTTTCAACTCTCCGCATGAGAGAAGAATCCTTGAATAAAGCTTTTGAAATGTAATTTTTGGACCAGATTCTTTGTCTGCCAGAATCAAAGAATGAATCCACAGACAGAAAGTGGTATAGCAAAGGTGGAGTTTATTAAAGAACAAATACAGACTCCCACGGGAGAGGGAAAGGGTCCCACTGAGTTCCTTTTCCTTGTGGCTTATAAAGGCTACAAATCCTGGTGCCTTGATATCCCCTCTGATTGGTCACTATTCCCTTAAACTGGTTACTATAGTAACTCCTGGGCTCAAAGGGGAACCAAAAACCAAATACAGTACTACCCTCCTTCCTTATTGCTTTCCTATTCCCTTTGGGCTTTCTTCTTCTTCTGGATGAAGGGCTTCCTTCCCTTTATTTTGTAAATATAGACCTTTTGCTGTTCCCAGCTCCCTCATTCTATGGAAATGTACCTGTTGCAGCTTTTCAGCTTCCCTATTCTATGGAAATATGCCTTCTGCTGCTCTGAAACCCTGTGCTTGCTTCCTCCATGGTCCCCTTAATTTCTAAAATTTCTAAAATTTCCTAAACCTGTCCTATTTTACCCCTAAAATTCCTGTTTCACTTTCAATAAGTATTTGTTGATTTGATTTGAAGGAAACTATAAAATAGAGCTTTGTCATTGTGTTAAATGATAGGAAAATATTGCCAAATAATGGATAACATTTGTGTTCCCCCTAACCTGCATATCATGATGAAGCTTCGAAAGGCCTTATTTGACCAAAATTGCAGTGAATGAGTGCCATCTAGTGGTCTCAGAAATGTTTGCCTATATTCATCTACAATAAGGAGTTGGCTAGACAATATTGCAGCATGATTTTTTTTTTATTAGTTTGCTATATATACTTTATCTACATAATTACATGATTTGATTTGTGGTAGTAAATTTACCAACTAAAAGGTTTATTTCTAATAATAACTTAAATATGCAGCTATTCAAAACCAGCATGTGTTTCGGAGATTCCTCATTATAAGAGGGCATTAAACCAACTGCCTTATATTTCCTTCCTCAACTATATTAGAGTTTGTAAAAGTTAAAAATTTTTAAAAATATAGTATTTCTTTTAACGGTCTAGTAAAGCCAGAGCATACTGTAGAGGAAATGACAGTGTATGCACCTTCTGTCATCCTTTATAGAAAAAAAAAAACAAAAAAAAAAAACCTTGATTGAAGAAATATGTTCATATTATATTGGGAAATAATTCATTACAAACCTGTACATTATCCAGGTTTATTCCTAAAAGAGCCCAAAATTATTAAGGTTGTCACTATTCAGGGTATATGAAATTTTTACTGTATATTTATGGAAACCAAGGAAAAACATTCTTTCTTACTTCAGCTCAAAGTTTCATACTTCCTCTCTCCCACTCCCGTCCAGATTGAGGGTTTGGGTTGTTTGACCTGAACAACTGAGGCTTTGTAAATAGCTCCTCATGAAGCCCAGAGAGCAGTCCATTCTAAGACCTGCTGGTTGCCAAGTTCCTGTCCGAGCTTGAGAGACACTCAGAAAGACCCTCCACGTAGCACCTATGCTTCCAAGACTGTGTCTGGAGAAGGCAGCTGAGTGGTTAACGCACACTGACCCATTTCAGAGGCGTAGCTGGTTTCTCAGAAGAAAATCGGCACACTCGAGTGATTTGGATTAACTCTTTGAATAAGTCTTAACTAAGCTCTTGCTAAGGGAACTGGACATCTTAATTTTTCTTGTCATTTCAAAGAAATTATTTCTTTTCTTTTTCCTAGCCTCATTGAGATATGAATTATGTATAACATTGTGTCAGTTTAAGATGTACAAATGATAATGAAATACCCTAATAATATATTGTGAAATGATTACCACAGTAGGATTAGTTAAAAGCCCATTACTTCACATAATTATCATTTCTTTGGGTGGCTAAGGACATTTACCATCCATTTTCTCAGCAACTTTCAAGGATATAATACAGTGTTGTTAATAGTAGTCACCATGCTGTACATTACAACCCCAGAACTTAGAAACCTTGAATGTCTACATTTTCTATTTCTATTTTTCTTGCTGAATGCTAAAAGGTTTCTGTTTTATCATGATAGCATAGTGATAACGAGGCTAGTAATAGACCTTTGTTCCTTTAAAATGCCTCTTAGGTATAACTCTCATCAATTATAGCAAAGTCTAGGATATTGTGAGAATATAATGTACTCTTAATTGTCATATAAAGTTTCTCTGTAAGAAAAGCTTATTTCTGGTTCTGCAAATGATTTTTACTATATATATATTATATACATATATATGTGTATGTGTGTATATATATGTATATAAATATATATATATATTCACTGTACCACTAAGCAAAATAACTTTTAATGTTTCTAGTTGTACCCCTGACTCATCTAAACACAAGAGCTAATCCAGATATTGTCAGGAATTTGTACATGCATTTCCATAGCTCTGTGGTTCAACACCTTGAATAGATAGAGATAACATAGAAAACAAGTTTAGACAATAAATCAAAGCATTTTTTTAAGTAAAATGCTAAGTAATATTGATCAGAAAAGTATTTTAAAAGAAGTAGCCCTCTCTCAGGAGATGGTGAAATTAATACTATGAAGATAAGGAGATGTGTCAGTAAGTTTCTAGAAAGATGGGCACCCTTCATATCACAGTAGCACACTGTCAATAATTACTTTTTGGACAATTTAATTTGTATCAATTTTAAAAACCATAATGTATATAGCTCACACAATTTCCTCTCAAAATATGTTAATGAACAAAGGTAGTTAGAGAAACATTTCATCTTCCGTATGTTTTCCAAATCATTTTTATGCCATGAACTAATGCATTTTTATAAATGTACTAGAGGCCTGGTGCACAAAAATTCGTACACTCCGGGGGGCGGGGGGGCAGGTCCCTCAGCCTGGCCTTCGCCCTCTTGCAGTCTGGGAGCCCTCAGGGGATGTCCGATTGATGGCACAGAGGGCAGGCCTAAGCCACAGTCTGGCCTCCCTCTGCGGAAGGTGACAGGCGGGCCAATCAAGGGACAGGGCGGTGAGTGACTGGCCCTGCCCCCCATCACCCCGCCACTGGTGGCCTCTCTCTGTAGGAGGTGACCAGGTGGACCAATCAGAAGACTGCGCTGGCCAGCGAGTGGCCAGCCCCACCCCCCCACCCCACCCTCCCGATCGCCCCTCCACCACCGCTAATCGCTGCTGCCCTCTTCATCGCCATCCCCTCCCTCTGCCTGCTGGCATGTGCCTTGGCTGGCCTGGCACCGCCTGCTCGTTGGTCCTGGCCCCCCACCAACTGGTTGTTTCGCTGTTCAGTCAATTTGCATATTATGCTTTTATTATATAGGATTGCTTTTTAAAATAGCAGTTAACTATATTCTCATTCAAACATTTCAAAACATGAGCTTCAAAACAATTATTTGAAATTATAGCTTAAAGTATATTGATTTTTCTACCTTAAGTTACACCATAGGAAAAAAAATGGAAAAATTATATAAATATCCCTCACTGAGTTATTTAAAACAATAGAAACATAACAAAACTATGTTATATTTTTGTCATTTTGTTTGCATCACTCTTCAATAAAACAAATTTCATTTTTGGCTCTCAAAATCTAATGAGCAATTTGGTCCACTCCTCTGCAGAAAAACAACATTGAAAACTTACAACTAAAAATATTTTTTAGTATTTGTTGAACTTTTTATCAATTATTGATAGAAAGAATCTCAAATTTTACTTAAATTAATATAATCAGTTGGACAATGGCATTATTCATTTCACCCCATTTTCTTGCTCTAACAATATGTCATTTTATAGACTAGCTCATAATAGCTAAATTTAACTGGAAGCAAATGAATTGTTTTCATATCAAAATAAATGACTTATAGCTGGAGCCTTTCAAACATTATTTTATGTTTACAGATATCTATTAATTTTTAATCTTGAACCTGACTACTTGAAAAGAGTCCCTCAGTATGCTAATACCTTATCAGTTGAACACTGAAGAAGCAGATTTTGATTTATAAGTTTAATCCAATAGCAAAAAAGCAACAAAAACTTGATCCTTATCTTTCTGGCATCTGGCATCAAACATTACTTGAACAAAATAGCACTTAAAATTAATGGTTGCTCACAGATTTACTCCATCATGAGAAAAACCTAAGGCCCTACAACTAGATTTCTATGTTCCTGTTTGTCAAGGAACTGTTTCTCATGAACATTCAACTCATCCTTTGAAACATGCAGTTGTCACAATGGGCAATGGTCTGGCTTGTACTCTCCTAATTCATTCTTTGATCAATTCACTTGTGGCCTCAAAATTATGATTTTTCAAAAAAAGATAAGTGTTTTCACTTTTTCAGAGATGAATAAGAAATCTTTAATTGTTTATTTTTAAAGTAAGTGAATCACCCTAATCAGTTTGGCTCAGTGGATAGAGCATCAGCCTGTGGACTGAAGGGTTCCAGGTTCAATTCCGGTCAAGGGCATGTACCTTGGTTGCGGGCACATACCCAGTAGGGAGTGTGCAGGAGGAAGCTGGTCGATGTTTCTCTCTCATCGATGTTTCTAACTCTCTATCCCTCTCCCTGCCTCTCTGTAAAAACTCAATAAAATATATTTTTAAAAAAATCAATAAAATATATTTTTTTAATTAAATAAATAAAGGATGTGAATCAGTTAACACATGATTCTTTTTTTTTATAGTAGACTTTTATGTTTTTATTGACTTTAGAGAGCTAGAGATGAAGGGGGCGGGAGAGAAATATCTATGTGAGAGGGAAGCATCCAGCAGCTGCCACCTGCACACCCTTAGTGGGAATGAAGTCCACAACCTGGACATGTGCCCTGACCAGAAATCAAACCGCCAACCTTTTGGTCCATGGGACAATGCTCAACCAACTGAGCCACCCATCCATGGCTCTTCTCCTTTCTTACCTTAAATAAGGAGCACTGGACTGAGGTGATCTTGAAAAGTCTTACTCTCTCTAAAAGTTAATAATGTTATTTGCCATGAAGACTTCCTAATGATTGTGTGTGATCCTGAAGCAATATATAATTTTACCCATAGGGTATTGCACTGAAGAGGAGCAAAAAAAAAAAAAAAAAAAACACCTCAGTCAAGTGGCATTTTATGTATATTCATTCATTCTACAAATATTTAGTGAGTTCTCACTTTGTGTCAGGCACTGTGCTCTGCTAAAGATAAAGTGATGAGCAATACGATACATTTTCTGTCGTACTTAGTAACTCTTATCTAGTTAACTGTGGGTTAAGCAGAGAGCATTTGCTAAAATACTAATAAAATAAATGTATCCTCTCCTTTGGAAGCACAGTGCATAGAAAGTGATCAACAATTTCTTATTGCTGCAGGGATTTTTCTCTGAGTGGCAGTTCTTGTTGGATAGATGATGATATTAAAGGCAGTAGATAGAGAACTGGAGTTATATTGGCCCTGGGACATAGCATAGATGTTTCTAAGGAATGTAACTGAATAAACAAAGCAGATATGAGGTGAAGATGGCAAGAAGTGACCTTAGAGCATGAAATAGCTGTTTATCAAAAGAATGGAGAAAGCCTGACCAGTATGGCTTAGTGGTTGATCGTCGACCTGTGAATCGTGGTTTGATTCCCTGTCAGGGCACATACCCGGGTTTCAGGCTCAATCCTCAGTAGGGGGCATGCAGGAGGCAGCTGATCAATTATTCTCTTTCATCATTGATATTTCTATATCTCTCTCCTTCCCCCTTCTTCTCTCTGAAATAAATTTTTTTTAAAAAAACTTTAGCCCTGACCAGTTTGGCTCAGTGGATAGAGCATCGGCCTGCAGACTGAAAGGTCCCAGGTTCGATTCCGGTCAAGGGTATGTACCTTGGTTGCTGGCACATCCCCAGTAGGAGGTGTGCAGGAGGCAGCTGATAGATGTTTCTCTCTCATCGATGTTTCTAACTCTCTATCCCTCTCCCCTCCTCTCTGTAAAAAAAAAAAATCAATAAAATATATTTTTTTAAAAAAACTTTAAAAAAGAAAAAAGAGGTAAGTGACAAAAAGGAACACCAAGAGAAAAGCTAGCTTCAGTTTAAGTAGTCCTTATAGAAGAGACATGATCATTGGAGATAATAGCTTCAATTATTTGTATCAATTAGAGCAGGATTGAGCAACATACATTCTGATAGTAGGAATGAGCCAACAGCAGGAGATGGGACAACTCTGCACTTGACTCCTTATTTATTCATTCAACATCTATCTATGTACCAGACATCATTCCAGGCACTGCAGGCTGTAACAAGATGAGCAAAACACGGTCCCTATACCGGGAACTCACAAATATAAATAATTACTATGTGTTGGGTTCAGAAACAGAATTAGTACCGAATGTATCAGAAATCCAGAAGATGCAGTGATAAGTATAATCACAACAGTCAGAAATGCAGCCTGGGGGGGGGGGGGGGGGGGGGGTGGGAGGGAGAGATAAAATGGAAAAAGCACTGTATTTTCCCAGGAATGGAAAAAGGGTAGGAGTGTTCTAGATAGAAACTGCAAAGTCCAGGTAGTCTGAGGAAGTCCAGGAGATGAGTTCTGTGGGATAAGAATTGGGTGGAGGGCCAAGGTGAAGCTGTGAAGACTGGAGGTAGCAGGAAGAAGGATTGATTGTATTGCATTCGTTTCGTGCTCTGCCTTTGCTGTTGAAATCTTCTCCCCATCAAAGCAGGGTCTATGTTTATCATTTACCAATATATTCCCAGTGATGAAAGGGGATCAAAAAATAATTGTGGAATAAATGAAAGACTGAATGAGCTTCCCATGAAGACGCAGGCAGGAATTAAGGGAAGAGCACCGAGCAGCACTTGAAGTTTCAGGGGGTAAGCCCTCCATCATCGGTGAAGCTTTCCTATCCAGAATCTCACCCTCCGGAGATGATTGGAAATTCAGGTTTTCTAGAGTTCGTTGTATAGGCTGTAAAAAGCACAGGAGTTTTATTTCCATATATTAAAGCAACAAGGAGTGAGATACAACGGGAACAAACCGGGCACTCAGATAAATAAATTACTACAGCAAAGAAATCATCTGAGCAATTTCCCGCACTGCAGTGCTGGCAGCGCTTGCTGCAATTGCATCACCATAAAGCAACTTCTGCATAGGAGCTTGGCTAGGGCAGGAGCTGCAACAAAGTAAGGAGAAACTTAAAAGGCAGGAGGTTATGTTTAAAAAGGGGGCTTTTACGTCTTTAATCTTCCTTTTTTAGTTGAACTGATTTAAAGGTGCAAATCCCATGATGCACCGGGTTTGTTGTTTTCACAGAAAACAGAAACACCTTTACAGACTTCGGTCAGGCTGGTGCAAATGGGAATTAGTGGGCGTTATAAAGGCTTCTCTGATTGTCTCTTAGCAACGATTACCATGGTTACAGCTATTCCTTATTTTCTTATAGAGTAAAAATGCTAAAATAAAAGGAAAAGTAAAGAAAGCAAAACATAATTTTTTTAAGAAGAAAAATATGGCCCTAGCTGGTTTGGCTCAGTGGATAGAGCGTCGGCCTGCAGACTGAAGGGACCCGGGTTCGATTCCAGTCAAGGGCATGTACCTTGGTTGCGAGCACAACCCCAGTAGGGAGTGTGCAAGAGGCAGCTGATCGATGTTTTTCTCTCATCGATGTTTCTAACTCTCTATCCCTCTCCCTTCCTCTTTGTAAAAAAATCAATAAAACATATTTTTTTTAAAAAGAAGAAAAATATGGTTGTTGAATGCAAGTACTTTTATCTTAGAATTGTGAATTATAGGATTTAATTGTGTTCAACTAAATTTGTTTTAGTCGATGCTGCAAGAACACTTATTAGAATAGTTGTCATTTTGTTGTTGACTCGAACATTCAAAAGCTCAGCTTCTTTTAAAAAGATAAAGGAAAATCTGCTTGATAATTTTAGATATATAAAATAAATTAGTTTTTCTAGCCTTAAATAAAAATCAGCTGCACATACTTATGTACCATGGTTTAGGGATAGGTGAATAATAGTCCTCGTTAAATAGAAATAAAGGGGATAACTTCATAATTTATTTCAGTCGAATTTTGCAGCTGCTTTTTAAAAGTTTAAAAGGCAGTGAGATTAACAAAATGGAAGCCAAACATCCAACAGTGCCTTTGAGTATATTTTCTGAGTCTTGTAAGCATTATAAATATAACTACACCTTATAAATTCTAGGGAATTTATATTAAACAGTTTAGTAATTGAGTTTACTACCTGTTAGTAAATGAAGTGATGCATTAGAGAGATAATGGAACAAATTCATTCCTAATCCTCTCCTTGAGATTAACCACATCAATGTGCAGGACTTCTCTGCCAATTGTCTAGATTTTCTCTGAGTTTAAGATCAGATAGAAGGAAATTAAAGCGGTGTCATTTTTACAAAAAAAAAAAGGGGGGGGGATAAGTTTTACATAGTTTGTACATAAGAAGTTTACTTTCTATTTGAAGAGTCATATTTAACACATGATTATTATAGTCTTCCAAAGTCCAGGCTGAAATTGTCTCTGTACTTGCCCTTTGTCCTTCCTTTAAGACAACAGAGCATATATTGGAAATACATATTGGGATATATATATATGTATATATATATGTATATATGTATATATGTATATATGTAAATATATATATGAATTTTATTTTTACAATTAGCTTTGTGCTGATTTTTTCTGATTGTTATCATATAAACTTTAAAGTCAAATATTCTAGTATAATAGAATGATATAATAATGCAAAAATTTTGCAAGTAACACGAGAAACAAATTCTCTTGTCTCTGCCCACCCCACCATTCATTTTCCTTTCTTACAAGTATACACAACACTTACCCATTTGCTCATTTATTCAACAAACGTTTATTCACTATCTACTAATTTTCAAGCACCATATATAAAGTTACATTGATTTCAGTGTATCCCTTGAAGGAATTTCAATTGTAAAGGAAAACAGAGGAACACAAACAAATAATACAGCACCATGTGGTGAGGTGTACTAAAGGTGAAAGCAAATTATCGAAAGATGAGTCAGCATTCCCAGGAAGAAAAGCTGGGAGAGCGCCCTCAAGGCGTGTTCAGAGAAGCGCTCTGGGAGGAAGCCTCGTGTGCAGGGCTGGAACCTCCAGCGCTGGGGGAGGAGAAGGCAGATGGCAGACAGATTATGAAGGGCTCCTAGGCTTTACCTGGGAGTTTTAAATTCATCATAATATTTACATGTCATTGGAGGTTTTACATAGGATGGAATTTGTATTTTAAAAGGATAATTCTGTTGACAACATAGACAATGGACTGGAAGGTGGACATCCCTGTGACTAAATGTACTAAATGAGCATATGTTCTTAATCTTTATACTTTGTATTTATGTGTCATAGATAACAGCATATAACTTTATGTATTTGATGTCTACGCAACAAATATTTATTCAGTGCTTATTATGGACCAGACACTGCTGTAAGCTCAGTAAATTCTCTGCCTCATGGAGCTTGTATTTTAGTGAGGGGGGCCACACAATAAAACAAATTATATATATACTAGAGGCCCAGTGCACAAATTTGTGCACCAGTGGGGTCCCTTGACCTGGCTTATGGGATCAGACTGAAACCAGTTCTCTGACATCCCCTGAGGGGTCCCGAATTGCGAGAGGGCGCAGGCCAGGCTGAGGGACCCAACCGGTGCACAATCGGGGACAGGGAGGGATGCAGGAGGTTGGCCAGCTGGGAAGGGACTCCAGTCCCAATCAGCGGGACCCCAGCAGCAAGCTAACTTACAGGTTGGAGCATCAGTGTACATCGTAGCAACTGGTTGACCAGCTGACTGTCTGCCCCCTGCTGGTCAGTTCACATCATAGCGAGTGGTTTAGCAGCCTTAGCATATCATTAGCATATTATACTTTGACTAGAGGCCAGGGAACAAAAATTTGTGCACTGGAGGGGGGGTCCCTCAGCCCAGCTTGCCCCCTATCACATACTGGGAGCCCTCAGGGGATGTCCTACTCCCTGCTCCCTGCTCCCTGCTCCCCTTGGGGAGAGGGCCTAAGCCTCAGTCTGGCCTCCTTTTCTGGGAGGCAACCGGGCTGTTCAGAGGAAGGCACCAACCCCATCACCCCGCTGCTGCAGCCACTGCCAGTCACTGCAGCCACCAAGGTGTTTTCATCAACACGGATTCCAGTCCCTTTACCGTGAAAAAATGACAACTTTCTTTAGGCATTTTCAAGATGTGTCTTTCATAGGATATGACATTTCTTTATTATATTTTTTATCCTCACCTGAGGATATGTTTCCATTGATTTTTAGAGAATGTGGAAGAGAAAGTGAAAGGCAGAGAGAAACATCAAAGTGAGAGAAACACTTTGATTGGTTGCCTCCTGCATGAGCCCTGACCTGGGCCCAGGCCAGGGAGGAGCCTGCAACCTAGGTACATGCCCTTAGTCAGAATTGAACCCAGACCCAGCAGTGGGCAGGCCGAGGCATTATCCACTGAGCAAAACCAGCTAGGACAGAATATGACATTTCTTAACCCTTCAGCAGTGGACCTTCCTTTTTTTCTCCAGGAGTGTGGTAAAAAACCCTAGATCACCTATTTGGATTCTTATTACCCAAGTTACTAAGAATATTACCAGTGGCATACAGGGAGCTTAACCAATGAGCGGTCAGAAAAGGTGTTTCCTCTGTAGTTCACACCAATTGCTGGCTTGGCCCCTGCCCAGGCCTAATGCCTCTGGCCGAGTCATTAGACCTGGGCAGGGGACCTCCAGATCCCTCAATTGTTGGCTCAGCCCCTGCTCCCCATGATCGCTGGCTCTGCCCCTCTCCCCGCCATCACCAGCTCCCTCCCTGCTCCCCGCAATCGCTGGCTCCACCCCGGCACAGGCCTAATGCCTCTGGCCAAGGCCTTAGGCCTGGGCAGGGGACCCCCAGCTCCCACCTTGGCCGGCTCTTCCCCCCCCACCCCCCTGCTACTCGTGATCTCTGGCACTGCCCCTGCCCAGAGCTAACACCTCTAGCCAAGGAGTAAGGCTAGAGGACTCCCAACTCCCTATGATCCCCGACGCTGCCCCTGCTCATGATCACTGGCTCCGCCCATGCCCTGGCCTAACGCCTCTGGCCAAGACATTAGGCCTGGGAAGTGGACCCCCCAGCCCCCCGCGATCTCCCGCTCAGCCCCTGCCCAGGCCTAATGCCTCTGACCAAGGCATTAGGCCTGGGCAGGGGACCCCCAGCTCCCACCTTGGCCGGCTCTTCCCCCCCCACCCCCCTGCTACTCGTGATCTCTGGCACTGCCCCTGCCCAGAGCTAACACCTCTAGCCAAGGAGTAAGGCTAGAGGACTCCCAACTCCCTATGATCCCCGACGCTGCCCCTGCTCATGATCACTGGCTCCGCCCATGCCCTGGCCTAACGCCTCTGGCCAAGACATTAGGCCTGGGAAGTGGACCCCCCAGCCCCCCGCGATCTCCCGCTCAGCCCCTGCCCAGGCCTAATGCCTCTGACCAAGGCATTAGGCCTGGGCAGGGGACCCCCAGCTGCTCACAATCGCTGACTCCACCCCAGCTCCCTGTGATGGCTGGTTCCACCCCTGCCCAGGCCTAAGGCCTCGGTTAGAGGCCTTAGGCCTGGGCAGGGGACCCTCAACTCTCTATGATCACCAACTCCACCCCTGCTCGCAATAGCTGGCTCTGTCCATGCCGAGGCCTAACCCTCTGACTGAGGTGTTAGGACTGGGCAGGGGACCCCCAGATCCCCACAATCTCCTTCTCTGCCCCTGCCTAGGCCTAATGCCTCTGGCAGAAGCATTAGGCATGGACAGGGGACCCACACCTCCCCGCCATCGCTGACTCCGCCCCTGCTCCCAGTGATGGCTGGCTCCACCCCTGCCCTGGCCTAACGCCTCTGACCAAGGCAGGCGTGGGCAGAGGACCCCCAGCTCCTACCATCACTTCTGCCCCTACCCAGACCTAATACCTCTGGCCAAGGTGTTAGGCCTGGGCAGGGGACCCCCAGCTGCCCATGATCGCTGACTCTGCCCCTGCTCCCCGCGATTGCCGCCTCTGCCCCTGCCCAGGCCTAATGCCTCTGGCCAAGGCATTAGGCTTGGGCAGAGGACCCCCAGCTCCCACCATCACCTCTGCCCCTACCCGGACCTAATACCTCTGGCCAAGATGTTAGGCCTGGGCAGGGGACCCCCAGCTCCCTATGATCGCCGACTCCGCCCCTGCCCAGGCCTAATGCCTCTGGCCAAGGCATTAGGCCTGGGCAGGGGACACCCAGCCCCCCGGGATCTCCCACTCTGCCCCTGCCTAGTCTAATGCCTCTGACCTAGGCGTTAGGCCTGGGCAGGGGACCCCCAGCTCCCATTGCCAGCTCCGCCCCTGCTTCCCGCGATCACTGGCCGGGGCAAGCAAAGGCACCTGGTTCTCTGATCACGGGGCAGGGCAAAGGCCTGCCCTGCCCCCTGGCTCTTGGCTGCCTCCTCGGTTTCCGATCACTGGCAGCGGCAGGCGGCTTCGTCCATCCTTCCCCTTTCGCCTCCCAGCATTGCACCTACGTATGCAAATTAATCGCCATCTTTGTTGGTGGTTAACAGCCATCCTAGTTGGCAGTTAATTTGCATATCGCCCTGATTAGCCAATGGGAAAGGTAGTGAAGTTATGGTTAATTACCATGTTTGTCTATTATTAGATAAGATTGGTTGAACGGCCCACCAGACAACCAGACACTTAGCATATTAGGCTTTTATTCTATAGGATATCCAAGTAGTAATAATGAGAAATTGTTTACTAAGTGCATTTATTAAATGGCTACTTTGCCAAACATCATGATATATCCTTTACTTGGGCATTCATAGTCTCTATTATTTTTATTACGATTTTGTGAAGTTTGATCTGACTGGGGTTTAAAAAAAAAACAACAAAATTTATTTTTATACAGTTAACAGTATTGTCAGTCATTATGAATAATAGTCTTTAAATTTCTACTGTCTTATGTGATAATATGGGCAAAAGACCTATCCAGTGAAGTTGCTATGCAAATATTACATACCAACACCCAATAGGAGAATCCCATTTATTAGGGAGAGGTATATTTTTTTCTGCCTTTTCTCCGTCAGTTATGACCTTTCATTTGTTTGTTTTTTAAAGTGATTTTGGAGTTAATCATTTGAACAAATGTGAAGCGTTTTCTCAGAAAAGCTTTTACTCCTTTATTGAGACAGGATATCTGCTTATATCTATTTCCTCTCTCTGAAGCCACTTCATAGGAAGCTGGCCTCTCATACCAAATTGGCTGAAGTAGGACAGAACACATACATTTAAATGCAAAGAAAACACACTACTGCAATAAAAGAGAAATAACTCTGCATCCAAATGTCTTATATATTTACTTAATCACAATTTCAACTGTTGAATATAACTACAAACAGGCAAATTTAGAAACTCATGACCTAAAAAGTTACTAGCTGAAGTTGCAAAATAGTGAGGTGCTACCACAAAAATTATGGACAGAATTTATCTTAAATATACTTCAGGGTTTAGGTTGTGTCTTTTCTGTGGGTACAAATGATCAACACTGAGGAGAAATAAGAACAGGCCATTAAAACGACTAATGCTTGAAATGTACGTTAAAGCTAAGGAAAGATGTGAGTGAAGATAATGCTATAGGAAGGATGACCTTAACCAACCTTAAAAAACTTCTGTACAGAACTGCACACTCTATCTGGCTCTTGGGAGTTAGTGTACTTTAGTATGTTAAAATCTCTAAAAACTTATATAGCAAAAAACTTCTTAAACCTTATTTAACCCAGTGTTAACTGCAAATGTGATCACAGGACATTTTACAGTCACCTCTTAACAATTTATTTGCTTAGAAATATGCCCCCTCAAATTTTCTGTATAAGCCAAGTTATTTTTCTGTATAAGCCAGCGATGACATACCAAATCAGGAATATCTCAAGAAATGTGATATTCGGATTGATAGAAAGTTAACTCTATGTCCTACCGTTTACAGAGTTCCCATTTTCAAAGAGAACATCATAAAATGTATTTAACACTGAATTATACTATACATAGTTGAACTTTTTTTTTCTTATTTTTTTTAAAATATATTTTATTGATTTTACAGAGAAGAAGGGAGAGGGATAGAGAGTTAGAATCATCGATGAGAGAGAAACATCGATCAGCTGCCTCCTGCACGCCCCCTACTGGAGATGTGCCTGCAACCAAGGTACATGCCCTTGACGGGAATCGAACCTGGGACCCTTCAGTCCGCAGGCCGACACTCTATCCACTGAGCCAAACCAGTCAGGGCCATAGTTGAACTTTTAATTGATCACTTTGAGCTTGTCACGTAAATAAAATTATTTCTTTTATTGAGTTGGATTGGCATTAAATTTAGGATATGTACTTGAACTATCATTTTAAATATAAACCTACTAAAATACAAGCTGTACAAAACTGAATTCAAATCATTTAAGCCTTTATTCTAATTAGCTTTGATATGTATATATAAAGAATTTTCAAACCTAGATGTGGATGGGTTACATTTTACCTCCTAATTCTCCATCTGTGTGCCCCTTACCCATTCTAGTGCAAATTGGAATTAACAGTACCTTGCATATAAGCTGCTATTTGCCTCCCTGTTCAGACAGGATATTATTTGAAGAGAAGGAACTGTATCTTATTTCATTATGAGAAATCTAGTTATTCTCATAAACAAGTTGGGCATCATCAAATACTAATGTTATAAAGAGGTCACTCTCACATAGATCTGTTTTATTCATTTTGCTCTTATGAGAGATAAATTAATATTGGTCAGAAACATGTCTTTTTTATTGCTATGGCCTAAGGAAGGCAACAGGGTACAATATAAAACATAAAAAAAATTGTACTCAAAAGACCTGGGCTAGAGTCCCAGCTTTATCACTTAATGCTTATGTTTATTTAATATGTTTGTTAATGAAAGCAGAGGATTAACCTCTTCACCTATATCACATTAGAATGATTTTTATATTGCTTCTTGCAAAATGTCTTTACAATTAAAGAAGAGCATGCTTCTTGAATTCGTATCAAGCATCTTCTCAGATCACAATGGCATAAAATTAGAAATCAACTACAATTTCTAACTTCTTGAATTTGAAGAGACTTTGCCTATGTCCCAATTTATTGTCTATCTTTGAAAATGTCCTGTGTTCACTTGAGAGGAATGTGTATTCTGTAGCTTTGGGGTGAAATGTTTTAAAGATGTCAAATAATTTCATTTGATCTAGTGAGTCATATAGGATTTATATTTCTTTACTGATTTTTTGTCTAGAGGATTTATTCAGTGATGTCAATGGGGTATTAAAGTCCCCTACTCTAATTGTATTGCTGTCAATATCTCCCTTGTTACCTTCCAGAAGTTTTTTTATGTATTTGAGTGCTCCTCTATTGGGTGCATATATGTTTACCAGGGTTATATCCTCTTGTTGAATTGCTCCCTTTAGTATTATGAAGTAGCCTTCCTTATCTATTGTGATGGCATTAACCTTAAGGTCTATTTCATAAGATATAAGTATTGCTACCCCCTCTGTTTTCCTTCATGTTCATTTGCCTGAAAAATGTTTTCCATCCCTTCACTTTCAGTCTGTGTGATCCCTTGTTCTGAGGTGAGTCTTGTAGACAGCATATATATGGGTCACGTTTTCTTATCCATTCAGCCACCCTATGTCTTTTGATTGGAGCACTTAATCCATTTATGTTTACGGTTGTTTTTGATAAGTACTTATTTGTAGCCATTTTTATTCTTTATGCCTGTGTTCCTTCTTCCCTTTCTATTTCTTCTTTTTACAACAGTCCCTTTTGCATGTCTGTATTGCTGGCTTGCTGGTAATCAACTCCCTCAGCCTATTTTTGTCTGTGAAGCTCCTTATATCCTCTTCAATTTGGAATGATAGCCTTGCTGGATAGAGTATTCTTGGATTCAGTCCCTTTCTTTGCATCATTTTGTATGCTTCATTCCATCCCCTTCTGGCCTGATGTGCTCTTGTGGAGAAATCATTTGATAGTCTAATGGGAGATCCCTTGTCTGTAACTTTCCATCTCTTTCTTGCAGCCCTTAATATTCTCTCTTTGTCTTTAACATTTGCCATTATAATTATGGCATGTCTTAATATAGGACTTTTTGGGTTCATCTTGTTTGGGTCTCTGTGTGCTTGTGTGACTTTTTTTTCCCAAGTTAGGGAAGTTTTCATTTCTTCAAACATGTTTTCTAATCCTTGCTCCTCTTCTTGTCCTTCTGGCACCCCTATTATACAGATTTTGCTTCATTTCACATTGTCCCAAAGTTCACTGAAACTCTCCTCCTTCTTTCTAATTTTTTTCTCCAGTTGCTCTTCAGATTGGGTATTATTTTTCTATCCTTTCTTTTAACTCACTGATTCGGTCCTCTGCTTCTTCTTCTCTACTGTTGAAACCTTCCATTGTGTTCTTTATTGCAGCTATGTCATTCTTTATTTCCTCTTGATTCTTACACATGTTGGCAAATTTCTCATCCAGCCTTTTGAGCATCCTTATAATCGTTACTCTGAATTCTTTCTCTAACAAATAGCTTGCCTCCATTTCATTTCACTCCTTTTCTGGTGATTCCTCATTCTTTTCCTTTGGGTATTGTTTCTTTGTTTCCCCATTTTTACTGTCTCTTTTGTATTAGTTTCTATGATATGTGAGTTGCAATCCCATTCTGGCCCTGGGCAACCTGCTTGAGGTCTGAGAAGTTAAAGCCCTAGCAGTCCAATGTTCTGTGATTTCTTAGCCCAGAATCCAGGTCTGACTTAAGTCTCATGCCTTTGTCTCTGCTCTGAGTTGTATTCCTTTCCCCTATGGATCCAGCTCCTCAGTTTTCCACTGCAGGTGCTCGGGTGGGCGGGGACATGTGCATATTTCCTCTGGTGTGTGATTCCAGCAGGGTCCTGGAGCACGGGATCTGGGCACTTGGGGTCCTGGTATGTGGGGTCCTGAAGCATTGTGTCCAGCCACATGGGAACTAGGTGTGCGGGGGTCCTGGAAGCATCGATTCTAGACACTGTGACTGGGTGTGCTTGGTCCTGGTATGCAGGGTCTCTGAAGCTCCAGTTCTGGTACAAGGACCTGGATCACAGTGTCTGTGGCCACAGTGTCCTGTCATGCTGGGTCCTGGCACACAGGGTGCTGGCACAGCGATCAGGTGCTGTCACGTGGGGGTTCCTGATGCGCCAGGTCCTGGTGTATGGCAACTGGGTGCACGGGGTCCTGATGGTGGGGAGGTGCAACATGGGAAGTCTCTCTGGCCTGCAATCACTACTGGGAGCCAGCAGCAAGGTAGGGGCCCCTCACTGCAGGGGTGGCAGGCAAGCAGCTCACTGCGCAGGTGCTTGGTGGTGGCAGGGGACAGTGTGGGTGTTGGTGTTGCTGCACTTCTGGCCTCTGTTGCACTCCCTTCAAGGTGGCATGGGCTCCGGGCTCAATCCTCCCCAGCCTGGGAGTGCCCCCTGCAATAGCAAGGGGTCCGTGTCCAGGAGAGCCCTTTCCGCCAGCCCCTGAGACTCCTGTGAGATCTAATGTCCCTCACTCACCCACACACAACACACACGTACACACACGCCCCTCTCACTCCTTTACTCACACGCTCTCCCTTACTGCTGTCCTGCTGGCCACCATGTTCAATTCCAGGAATTATTTTTATTATTTGTATTAAAGCTTAATAAAGAAACAATAACAAACCAATACTAAAAATGGGTATCCTTAAAGAATATAAGAACGTGTGAAGGGGGAAATCATGTTTCAGGAATATAAATAATTTATTAAATAAAGATACTGATTAATTCCTATTTCTCTATATAAGACAATAAACATTTTAAACCAAATTTAGACATTCAAATAAAAATAAATTGCACAACTTGAGTTCCTGATTATACATAGAGATTAGGGACCCAGAATATAACAGATGAAAAGCTTGGGACAGGCAACAAAAGTGTGCTTTATGTTGTAGATTACATGACCACACTGGTAACTTATTTTACATTGGAAACTGTCTTAATTTGGTTTCCCCCAGAAGCAGACCTTCAGACAAGGGTTTCTGTGTAATTAATTGATTTGTTAAGTGAAAAACGCATTTGAGGCAGAGTGGAGAAATGCAGCCAATAAAAGGTGCATTTATCTAGCAAATTACTATGGGTGAAAGGGGCTTAATCTCAGGTGAAATTAGTGTAAACTAATTACTGAAGCTGGTGCAGAACCAGATGCCAGAATCATCTCACTGGTGGAGCAGGTATCTCTGCACCAGCTCGTCAGTTACTGTATGAGGCTGCTGAGGGGAAAGGGATAATCCCCTGGCTCTCTGACCTGATCTCCCCACCACCACCCCACCCCCAAAGGCAAAGGGGGTTCTAGAAATCAGAGAAGACCCTGAGCTAAGGAAAATCAGGTGCTGGCAGTTAGAAGTCTTGAGCAAGCATGCTTTGACATGGTAAGAGGAAAAGCATGGGCAGGGCACCCGTAGTGTCTATTGACAGTGACTGACAACAGTCACAGCATTTTTAAGTCTGTTTGTGATTTTAGAGCCCAGAGAACTCTACCTCAACACCTTTTAGTGGCCATGAGCCAGCTTCTGCTGGGAAGCTCTGGTGAGAGAAAGATCGCTACTTTGAGAAGTAACCACTGCCTTTATGGGCAACTCTCTTCCCTTCTCTTTCCCTTAGAAAAGTTTGTCCTAATTAGAAGCTTTTATAATTTCTAACATCTCCAAGTATAAAAGAGAATAAAATGTACATATAAACATATATACACATGTGTTTGTGCATATGTGTACTTCTTTCTCTTAAAATATTTGATGAGAGCTCTTATTTTCTATCTTCTCCCCAAATCTCTTCTCACACTAAAAACAGTCTTAGTTCTGTTTGGTCTTGGCTCTTTACTTTCCTCTCCCTATCTGGGCATCACATGCTCCAAATTAAAGGTCCTTCTGTTATAAGATTGTAGTTTAAGTCCACAGCTTGTTTGCAAAAGCCCTGTGCCTTATGTTTTTCTTTTTATAAGAAAACTAACTAAACAAACTAATGTTTTGTTGTGTGTATATAATAAAATATTTTAGAGCATCTTTAAAATCATCATTCGGGGGACATTTGGGAGTTTGACACTTCTGGAGAAGAAAAGGATTAGTGAGAGTGACTGCCCTCATTACAATAAATGTCCAACATTTAACACCAAATAGGTAGTACTGTTCTCTCCATGTCACTGAATTCTCGGTAACATGATAACTGGGAGAGGAATTTCCAGCTGACATGAAATCTAGTTAAAAAGGGAGACCAAGCCCTGGCTGGTGTGGCTCAGTTGGTTGAGCATCATCCCATGCATGGAGAGGTTGCTGGTTGTGTTCCCAGTCAGGGCACATGCCTGGGTTGCTGGTTCCATCCCTAGTAAGGAGGGTGCAGGAGGCAGGTGATCAGTGTTTCTCTCCTGTTGATCTCTCTCTCTCTCTCTCTCTCTCTCTCTCTCTCTCTCTCTCTCTGTCAAATCAATAAAAACATATTTTTAAAAAGGGAGGGAGACCCAAATTATTCATATTGTAATCATGTGCCATTGCAGGCCTTCAGCTTGACGGCAGTGCTCAATATAACAATCACAGCTTCATAATAATAGTTTCAGGTAATACATATCAGCTCTATTCTCAAAAGAAACCTGAATACTGTATGAATCATTGATACACAAAGGATTAATATGAAATCTGATTGTGGATTGAAGACCAAACTTTATTCATTTTCAAGTCTCAAATTGATCATAATGTACTAGTGTTTATGACATTTATATTCTCATTAGCTTCTTTATTCATCCGATCAATATTTAATAGGATCTAGTCTCTCTTTAAAAAAGTCCTTGTTCTCCCAACCAAATATTACCATCTTTCCTTAAAACCCACACCGCTTCCTTTACTTTGCCTTCTATTGCAGTTATAATAAGCATCCTTGTAACAGCAGCACTGACTTACTTATCTTTATAATCCTTAAATTTTCTAACTGTAAACATATACATAAGAGACATTTACTGACCTACCTTTATGTAAAGGTCGTGGGTTTATTTTTCTCTAATTTTAATAAGTAAATAAAGGTTTAAAAGTCCCAGTCCCATTCATAAAAATGGATTATGCCATAATTTGTTAATAAAACAATTGCAGTGATGCCATCTAGCATTTACCTTATTGATGTACATAAGCCTGATTTTAGAACTAAATCTATCCAACACTATGGCTATTTCCTAAAAATAAACAAGAAACAGTGAGTGAAGGAATCAATTAATCACTTTTCCTAAGTGTTTTATTCTTGTAAAGATGGGTTCTTTTGAAAGCATATGATCAGAATAACCTGTATGTCCTTCTTAACCCATCCTAATTTAGAACTCTACTCCAGGCACTCAATCGTTATTCTTTGTCTAGTTTCAAACTGTTTCTTTTAAGAAGATAAATAATAAAAGTGCAGATTTTTCACTCCTACATTTCTCTGTCTTTATAAAAGGCCATAATTAATTTTTGCAGCTAGTCGTCACCGTAGGCATTATTTTCCCTTGACAACTCAGCCAAAACACTTGAATGAAGGTAGTGCTGTTTTATGTTCATGTCATTCACCTCAAGCTGTTTCTTTCCCCTCTTCATAAAGAATAACATCAGAGACACAGGTTTGGACTACATCCAAATTCAAGTCACTCAGATTTGATTTTTTTTTTTTTACATAAAATAGTCTTAACTTTGGTTGAGATAATGAAAGATGTAAAACAACACTAATGACACTTTCAACTTTACCCAATCATATTTTTACTTAAATAATTGACATTCTAGGTATAGGGTTCTTTACTATGGAGTATAAATTGGTGTGTTTTTTTTTTTTCACCAAGAAACTTTCATCAAGTGGTGGATAGTTGGCAGAAGGACCATGATCTTGCATTAAACTATGACCACCCCAGGTAAGGGTGGTGAGTGTTCAAGCAATGAGGTCTTTGCAACAATGTATGCAGCACATTTGTTTTTTTCCCAGCCTGGAGCTGGATCAGCAGAAATGGTATTCTTTCTAGCATCACCGGCCAGGTTAATAAATCTGCAGATCACTGCTCCCTGGGGCCCTCAGTTCCCAGAATGCGGATGCATATCAAGCTCTACAAGGCCTTTGCTACCAGGATTCTTGTCACTTTTGGTTCTTTGTGGTTTCTCTAAGTCCTCATCCCTTGAAAATGTATTACATAACTTTTAATTTATTATAGTTCTTTGCCAGGCAATTTAGAACTGGTAATGATTTCTTTACAAAGATACCCAGTGCAGAATTTCCACTGGTTTCACATTTATAAGTATTACACTTTAAAGTGAATTTAAACAAAAGCAGAGATAATATATTGACTTGAGGTCACACAGAATTCATAAGCTAAGGGTGTTGAGAAAGAAGAGACAGGATTTGCCTGGGAGCTTAGAGAGTGCAAAAAGGCTTAAATAGCCACAACAGAGAAAGTTATGATGAATCAGTAAGATCACTTGGATGGCCAAGTGGCAATAATCCCTGCTCATGTCAAATAGTAGGAATTTCTAGTAAACGGAGTGGAATGCAGTTTCCCGGGTGAGTACCAACCATCATGTCTTGATAATTGTCTTTTGCATAAGCTGTATCTGAGATGGCCCCACAATAAGAGAGCTTCGGGCTACTCTGCCCATGATAAATCACTCAGTTTTGGGCGACCCATTATAATAACTAATTAAGCTGTTTCTTTACTGAACTTTCTTTATAATCTCATCTATTTATTGCATCTTTATGGTGAGATTGTCAAGGGAAATTCGTTTTAGGTAAATTGTGGACAAGATAAATCTGACATACAGAACATGTAAAAATGCTGTGTAAAGCATTTCAAATGCACAGCTGAGCTTCCAAGAAAGTAAAGAAAACAAAACCTTCAGGGGCCAAGAATAAAAGATGACTGCACCAAAGGAAGTTTCCAGATTGGGTAGCCTGACTGGGAATTTAATGCTCACCCAAGAACAGGAACTGTGGACTCAGTCAAGGCAATAAATTATATCTAAGATCTCATAGTTAGCCAGACTATTGAAGGGTAACACCCCAATAAAAGAATAGAAACTTATTATCTATACAAGGAGTCAACTAAGTGTTTTCTGTCTTGGCCTGGGCTTAGTGTGGTGAGGGACATATAGTCTATGAGAGTTTGACATCACAGTCTTCTTCAGACAGCTTGTATTTAGAATTTATACACACAAATAAAAATGGATAAATTATTCTAAAAGTGGCCCTACTTCCCTGACTAGTATGGTTCAGTTGGTTGAACATCGTCCCGTGCACTGAAAGGCCACCAGCTCCATTCCCAGTCAGAGCACATGCCCAGGTTGCAGGCTCCATCCTTGGTCAGGGGGCATGCAGGAGGCAGCCAGTTGATGCTTCTCTCTCACATCGATGTTTCTTTCTATCTCCATCCCCCTTCCTTTCTCTCTCTCTAAAATCAGTAAAAACATATATTTTTTAAGAAGTGGCCTAGTTGGTAACAAATACCAACATTGCAGTATCTGTTAGAAGCAAACACACACAAAAAAAATATTTGAAGGAATTTTAAGGGATATTGGTTGAGAATTTCCCTGAATTGTTGAAGGGCAATCCTCATAGTCAGGAAGCACAACAAATCCTGAACAATGTAAACAAAAAGTAAACATTTAAACTCATTGTAGTGAAAATACAGAAACTTAAAGACAAAGAAGAGGTCTTAGGTGTAGCCAAAAGAAAAGATGAAATAAGCAGTGATTCCATTTCACCGATAGCCATGTGCACAAAACTGTTTCCCAGCACAATTCCTAGGATTTAAATAGGGTTTTCCGTATTTCATACACAAGTCACTAATTTACAAAGAAATGTTTTTAGAGGATATTAAAATGCTAAAAACATTTAAATAGGGTTTTCCTGTATTTTATACACAAGTCACTAATTTACAAAGGAATTATTTTTAGAGGATAATAAAAATGCTAAAAACAACTTACTTTTTTAATTATGAAAGTACATGAAAATCTTATATTACTTTGTTACATTTGACCAATGAGGTTACAAAGCTGCTCACTATTAACTGTCATTAAATTTTCTCTTGAAGGAATTTTTCAGTTTTAAAATAAGAGTTTATATTTTTAGTGCAGAAATTGTTGTACTTTTAAAATAATCCTATTATTTATTTTTCTTAAAAATGTCTGTGTCTCTAATTTCCTAAAACTTCCTAAAAAACATTCTTAGGTTAAAAAAATGAATCTAGGAGAGAGAAAGTACCTTGATGATGTCCTCTCTTTATTTTCTTTATTGTAATAAAATACTGCTATACCCATATGCAAGTGAGAATTAACTTTTGTGGTATTAGAGGTATCTGAAAACAGAAATTGACCTTAGAAATATATTGTTCGCCCCTCACAACAGTAATCCAATCTACTCAGAAAATGATTCTTACCAGTTGAAGACATCTAACAATTTATTGTGCATTTGTATAAATTATCAGTAAATTAAGTAAATCTAAATTTTTTGGAACAAAATCATTTTAAGCTTCTTATGTTAGTATATATTTTATAGAAATACTAGTGGCCTGGTGCACATATTCATGCACATTGAAAGGAAATTACTTAGGAGAAATATTTTTTTTTTTTTTTTTTTTTATTTTAATTAAATCTTTATTGTTCAGATTATTACATTTGTTCCTCTTTTTTTTCCCCCCATAACTCCCCTCCTCCCAGTTCCCGCCCCACCCTCCGCCCTCACTCCCCACCCACTGTCCTCATCCATAGGTGCACGATTTTTGTCCAGTCTCTTCCCGCATCTCCCACACCCCTTTCCCCCCCAGGAATAGTCAGTCCATTCCCTTTCTATGTCCCTGATTCTATTATAATCAACAGTTCATTCTGTTCATCAGATTATTTATTCACTTGATTCTTAGATTCACTTGTTGATAGATGCATATTTGTTGTTCATAATTTGTATCTTTACCTTTTTCTTCCTCTTCCCCTTCTTAAAGGATACCTTTCAGCATTTCATATAATCCTGGTTTGGTGGTGATGAACTCCTTTAGCTTTTCCTTATCTGTGAAGCTCTTTATCTGACCTTCAATTCTGAATGATAGCTTTGCTGGATAAAGTAATCTTGGTTGTAGGTTCTTGGTATTCATCACTTTGAATATTTCTTGCCACTCCCTTCTGGCCTGCAAAGTTTCTGTTGAGAAATCAGCTGACAGTCGTATGGGTATTCCCTTGTAGGTAACTGAGTTTCTTTCTCTTGCTGTTTTTAAGATTCTCTCTTTATCTTTTGCTCTTGGCATTTTAATTATGATGTGTCTTGGTGTGGTCCTCTTTGGATTCCTTTTGTTTGGGGTTCTCCGCGCTTCTTGGACCTGTAAGTCCATTTCTTTCACCAGGTGGGGGAAGTTTTCTGTCATTATTTCTTCAAATAGGTTTTCAATATCTTGCTCTCTCTCATCTTCTGGCACCCCTATAATTCTGATGTTGGTACGCTTGAAGCTGTCCCAGAGGCTCCTTACACTATCCTCGCATTTTTGGATTCTTTTTTCATTTTGCTTTTCCGGTTGGGTGTTTTTTGCTTCCTCGCATTTCAAATCATTGACTTGATTCTTGCGCTCCTCTGGTCTGCTGTCGGGAGTCTGTATAATATTCGTTATTTCAGTCCGTGTATGCTTAATTTCTAGTTGGTTCCCCAATATAAGATCGAGGGTCTTATTAGTTTTCTTGTAGATCTCATTAAGTTTATCGACGGCTTCTAAACAGTTCTTGAGAGACCTTAAAAGTGTGGTTCTGAACTCTATATCTTCCATTGACAATTTTGTCCTGTTTCTTTGTCTCCGCATTTTGTTATGCTTCCTTGGTGCACCCCCTAGTGGTCTTTGTTCACAGTCTTATAGTTAAATCTTGATTGTTGTAGCTAATTCCAGGGAGGGTTTGACCTCCAGGCCAAGTGGCTATGAGAATCAGCTGTGTCAGCAGTGAGAGAACTTCTGTCCTCTAGGGAGGTGCTAATCTGGCGTTTGCCTGAGGCTATCCGGCAAATGCCTGTGTGCAGGGCTTGGGCGGGGCGGGTCGCACAGGATCAACAGGGTGGGCCGGAGAGAGCAGTTATGGCGGCTCTCAGTCCTGTCCCCAGGGGCTCTGCCTCTCTGAGTCCCAGCACCCGCTGCAAAGCTCGGAGAGAAAGCTGCACTCGCTCTGACCGAAGCCAGACAGTCCCGCTTCTCCCATTTGAGTCAGGGTCCCTAAAGACTCGCCTGTATCTGGAGCTCAGAGTCTGCGACTCCCTCCCGATTGAAAACGCCAACCGCACCCTCCGCCGCCAGCCCGCTCCGCGCACTCCGCACCTCAGAATTTGACTTCAGCACTGCGCCTCCTCTGAGTGTCCGCATGCGTTTCTCTTTCCTCCTAGTTGTAGGACTTCCACTCAGGCAGCGTTCCTGTGGTTCTGGGTGATGTCCCTTCCGTTTTTTGGTTTCACTTTTGAAGTAGTTGTTCAAAGCAGCAAACTCCGGCGTTAACCTATGCCGCCATCTTGGTTCTCCAGGAGAAATATTTTAATATTGCTATTTGCCCTTTCTCTATAACAGAAGTGTCAGAGATGAAAGAAAATTAGTAAAATGTATATGAAAATAATATATAAATTGATTAATAAATAAACAATAACAACATGATATAACAACAACAAAGACATGATACAAAAACATGATATGAAAACAACAAAAACATGATATAAAAACGACAAAAATATGATATAAAAACAACATTGATAAAAACAATGACTGATAAATTGATTAAACTTATCTAATATCTCCCTGTATGCCACATTAAGAGTAAAAACACTTTGAGTGCTTAACTAATTTCCCTTGTGATGAAGTATTTACAACTTTAAAGACACATGCTCTTTGAACTCGAGAGAAAGCAACATATAACTGACCATGTCCAAAAACGGGTTCAGGTAGGAATATTCCTACTCTGTCTAGAGTTTGTCCTTGTGCTTTATTAATAGTCATCGCAAATGCTGGCATCATGGGAAACTGTCTTCAAATTAATTTAAATGGGAGGCCAGTGTCAGAAGGGGACAAATCAATTCTTGGAATCAGAACAACCTCTCCTTCACAGAGCCTGCTAATACTTCAGCTTCGATTATGTTAGGTCACAATCTTGTGATAATAAATCTAGTACCATTACAAAGACCCCATTTACTATTAATATTTCTCAGTAGCATGATGATTGCACCTACTTTCAATTTTAATTTATGACAAGGCATTCCTGTAGGAGTAATACTATTAAGAAATTCTCTGGGAAAACTTTACTTTTTGGCATCATCCGTTGAATCAATGGAATGATCCCTCAAATTGGTGTGAAAATTTCCGCTTTCTTTCAGCTTCACAATGTCAACAATAACAACCAAATTCATGATCAATAATGACAGGTCAAAACACACACGTGTGATTGGTGCTGGCGAGAGCTTTATATGTGTCACACATGCGCGAGTCAATGTTTATTTTTAAATTGCCAGTGTATGTCATAGGTACCGAACAGTCGGTCGGTTGGTTGGATGGATGGATGGTCGGACAGATGGACAGTAACTTAACCTTTTATAAATATGTAAACTATTCATTTGGATAATTCACTCTCATAAGGAAAATGGTGTCATTTTCTCATCAGCTTCTATAAGGAATTATGCTAAAAAGGTTAAAATTCTACTGTTAAAAATATAATCATTCAGTAAAATTTAATTGGTTTCTCTTATTTCCTTATATCTTCACAGATTGTGAGTGTTGGAAAGCATGTTAAAGGCTACCATTATATCATCGCAAACTTGGTAAGAACTCTTTATTTTCTTTGCATTTATAGAGTAGAAATTTTTCATAAGAATTTCAGCATACTACTATACATGGTGTATGGAGAATTTCTCAAGCATTCAAGATTATTTTAACTATGCCTCAAAATAATGTTCCAATAAATGATTACAATATATTACTTACTAATTAGTTGAATAATTGTTAGTATATTACTAAGTTTTTATTACACAGGATTCTATTTTTACTTCAAAGATCATTATATTTCTAATGTAGAATTCAATGTATTTGATGCTGATTAGCTTGCTATCTGCCAAAGTGACCTTTAAAGATAATTACAATGATTGCTTTACTATGCTATCACTCCACATTAAATAATGGCCTTTTCTCTGTATCAATGATAAATGCCTCTCTATGAATAAAGGTTGCCAGAGATCAACATGGCTGCCTACAGGACAGCAGGGAGAGAGAAAGTGTGGCGGAGGAAAGGAGTGAGAGGAGCGAGTGCGGACATGTGTGGTGTGAGTGTGGATGAGTGAGAGGCAGTTAGATAACACAGGAGTCCCGGGGACTGGCAGGTCTAGCTCTCCTAGATGGGGAGGCCCTGCTGCCACCGCAGGCACTCCTAGGCCCGCACAGCTTTGGCACAGAACCCACACCATCTTGAAGGGGGAGTAGCAGAGGGCAGGATCACAGCAACATCAATCCCCGGACTGGCCTCTGACACTGCCATGAACCAATGCAGGGCAGTTGCTTGCTAGCCATAACCCGTGTGGGACCACCACCATACCTTTGCAGGGAGTAACATGGTACCCACACCGTGGGCTTCCAGATATCTGCAGTGAGTGCACACCAGAGAGACCTCCCAAGCTGCGCCTCCTCACTGGAGCCCAGACCCAGCATCCCAGGATCCCGCACTTTAGGTCTCCAGCTGAACCCCTGCCCTGTCCCATTCCCAGTCCCAGTACAAAGCTGCAGTCCAGCACACCCTCCACCCTGGCCCAGGAGAGAGCCCTCAGTTGGTGCATGCTCAACCCGAGGCCCAGGACAGAGCTTCCGGTACGACCGATGCACCCAGCCACAGGTCACAGGACCACGCTAAAGGTGCAAAGGAAGAGGGATCTAGGGTGCCATCAGGCCTTGGGTGTTGGGGCCACACAGTGACCTGCATGCCAGAGGGCTCTGGGCCCTCACAGGGAGTCACACACCACAGGAACTGTGCAGGTGCCCCTGCCAACCCCAAATATTTGAAGCAGAAACTTAGGGACCAGAGCCATGGGAGAGTGGGATATAATTCAGAGCAGAGACAAAAATGTATGAAACTCAAGGCAGACCCTGCCTCTCGGCTAGCAAGTCCTGAATCATTGGACCACTAGGAGCTTTAACCTCTCGGACCCCAAGCAGAGTTCCCAGAGCCAGAAAGAGACAGCGAAAATGGGGAGAAAAAGAAACAATCAACAAAGAAAAGGAAATGAAGAATTGCCAGAAAAGGAATGAAATGAAATGGAGGCAAGCTATTTGTCAAAGAAAGAATTCAGAGTAATGGTTATATGAATGCTCAAAAGTCTGGATGAGAAATTCACCATGTGTAAGAAACAAGAGAAGATGAAGAATGACATAGCTGCAATGAAGAACACAATGGAAGGTTTCAATAGTAGAGTAGAAGAAGCAGAGGACTGAATCAGTGAGTTAAAAGACAGAATAGAAAAATAACACCCAATCTGAACAGCAATTGGACAAAAACATTAGAAAGAAGGAGAGTTTAAGGGAGCTTTGGGACAACATGAAATGAAGTAACAGCCATATAATAGAGGTGCCAGAAGGACAAGAAGAGGAGCAAGGATTAGAAAACCTGTTTGAAGAAATAATGACAGAAAACTTCCCTAACTTGTGGAAGAAAAAGGTCACACAAGCACAGAGGGTCCCAAACAAGATGAACCCAAAAAGACCCACACCAAAAAACATCATAATTATAATGGCAAATGTTAAAGACAAAGAGAGAATCTTAAGGGCTGAAAGAGAGAGACAGAAAGTTACCTACAAGGGATCTCCCTTAGACTATCAAATTATTTCTCCACTGAAACACATCAGGCCAGAAGGGAATGGAATGAAGTATACAAAGTGATACAAAGAAAGAGACTGAATCCAAGAATACTCTATCCAGCAAGGCTATCATTCCAAATTGAAGAGGAAATCAGGAGCTTCACAGACAAAAAAAAGGCTAAAGAAGTTTATTACAAGCAAGTCAGCAATGCCGACATGCAAAGGGGACTGTTGTAAAAAGAAGAAATAGAAGGAACAGGCATAAAGAATAAAAATGGCTACAAATAAGTACTTATCAGTAATAACCTTAAACGTAAATGGTTTAAATGCTCCAATCAAAGACATAGGGTGGCTGAATGGATAAGAAAGCATGACCCATATATACTAGTATGCTGTCTACAAGAGACCCACCTCAGAACAAGGGACCATACAGACTGACAGTGAAGGGATGGGGAAAAAAAATTTCAGGTAGAAAGAAATGAAAGAAAAGATGGGGTACCGATACTTATATCTGACAAAATAGACCTCAAGGTGAAGGCCATAAAAAGAGATTAGGAAGGCTACTTCATAATACTAAAGGGATCAATAAAACCAGAGGATATAATTCTAGCAATATGCACCCAATACAGGAGCACCCAAATACATAAAAAAGCTTCTGGAGGGTATCAAGGGAGAGATCGACAGCAATACAATAATAGTAGGGGACTTTAATACTCCATTGACATCAAAAGATAAATTCTCTAGACAAAAAGAATCAGCAAAGAGACAGCAATCATTAACTCACTAGATGAGATGGAACTAACTGACATCTTCAGAACATTTCACTCTAAAGCTACAGAATGTACATTCTTCTCAAGTGCACACGGGACATTTAAAAAAATAGGAGACATATTGGGACACAGGCAAATCCTCTTCAAATTCAAGAAGATTGAAATCATATCAAGCATCTTCTAAGAGCACAGTGGCATAAAATTAGAAATCAACTAAAAAAACAATTTCAAAAAAATCAAGCACTTGGAAGCTAAATAGCGTGCTATTAAACAATAGGTTACCAAAGACATCAAAGAAGAAATAAAAAACATCCTGGAAACAAATGACAATGAAAACACAACAATCCAAATCCTATGGGACACAGTGAAAGCAGTCCTGAGAGGGAAGTTCATAGCTCTACAACTCTACCTCAAAAACAAAACAACAACGAAAAACAACTGGTAATAAATTATCTAATCCTACAACTTAAAGAATTAGAAAGAAGGCAACAAGAAAAGCCCAGAGTAAGCAAAAGGGAGGAAATAATAAAGATCAGAGTGGAAATAAATGACATAGAGACCAAAAAAAAAAAATACAAAAGGTCAATAAAACCAAGAACTGGTTCTTTGAAAGGATAAACAAGATTGATGAACCTCTAGCCTGGCTCACCATGATGCAAAGGGTAAGGACCAAAAAAAACCAAATCAGAAATGAAAGACGCAAGTAACAACCAAACCCACAGAAATACAAAGGATTGTAAAAAAAAAAAAAAGTACAAACAATTCTATTCCAACAAACTGGACAACCTAGATGAGATGGATATTCCTAGAAAAACACTTCCAATACTCAATCAGGAAAAATCAGAAAACCTGAATAGGCCAATAACAACTGATGAAATTGGAGCAGTAATCAAAAAACTTACAGCAAACAAAAAACCTGGTCCAGATGGCTTCACAGGGGAGTTTTACCAAACATTCAAAGAAGAACTAAAACCTATCCTCCTCAGACTATTCCAAAAAATTCAAGAGGAAGGAACACTTCCAAGCTCTTTCTATGAAGCCAGCATTACCCTAACCCCAAAACCAGATAAAGACACTACAAAGAAAGAGAATTACAGCCAATATCCCTGATGAACATAGATGCTAAAATCCTCAACAAAATTCTAGCAAATCAGATCCAGCATTACATTAGAAAGATTATACACTGACAAAGTGGGATTTATTCCAGGGATGCAAGGATGGTGAAATATCCACAAATCAATAAATGTGATACATCACATAAACACATTGAGAAATAAAAATCACATAATCATATCAATTGATGCAAAAAAAGCATTTGACAAATTCCAACACCCTTGATAAAAACTCTCAGCAAAGTGAGATTAGAGGGCTCATACCTCAAGATAATAAAAGCCTTATATGACAAACCTACAGCCAACATCATACTCAATGGGCAAAAACTAAACTCGTTTCCCCTAAGAACAGGAACAAGACAGGGATGTTCACTTTCACCACTCCCGTTTGACATAGTACTGGAATTGCTAGTCATAGTGATCAAACAAGAAGAAGTAAAAGGCATCCAAATTGGAAAAGAAGAGGTAAAACTGTCCTTATGCGCAGATGACATGATATTGTACATAGAAAACCCCAAAGACTCCATCAAAAAGCTACTAGACTTAATAAATGAATTTGTCAATGTAGCAGGATACTAAATTAATACCCAGAAATCTATGGCTTTTTTATACATCAATAATGAACTCATAGAAAGAGAAACTAAAAAAAACAATTCCATTTTACATTACACCAAAAAAATTAAGATACCTAGGAATAAACTTAACTAAGGATAAAAGACCTGTACTTGGAAAACTATAGGACATTGAAAAAAAAAAAGAGATAGAGGAAGACATAAACAAATGGAAGAACATACCGTGTTCATGGATTGGTAGAATCAACATCATTAAAATGTCCATACTACCCAAAGAAATCTATAGATTCAAAGCAATCCCCATTAAAATAGCAATAGTATATTTCACACTCTTGGAACAAACTCTCCAAAAATTCATCTGGAATAAAAAAAAGACCCCAAATAGCCACAACAATCTTGAGAAAGAACAACAAAGTTCGAGGGACCACAATACCAGATATCAAGTTATATTACAAAGCCACTGTTCTCAAAACGGCATGGTACTGGCACAAGAACAGACACATGGAACAGAACAGAGAGCCCAGATATCGACCCAAGATATTATGCTCAATTAATATTTGACAAAGGAGGCAAGAGCATACAATGAATTCAAGACAGTCTCAACAATAAATGATGTTGGGAAAATTGGACAGATACATGCAAAAAAAATGAAACCTGACCACCAACTTACACCATACACAAAAATAAAGTCAAAATTTATAGAAGACTTAAACAGAAGATGGAAAACCATAAAAATCTTAGAAGATTCCACAGGCAGCCAAATCTTAGATATAGCTCATAGAATTGTTTACTGACACATTTCCTAGGACAATAGAAAGGAAGGAGAAAATAAATAAATGGGACTACATCAAAATAAAAGGCTTCTGCTCAGCCAAAGAAACCATCAACAAAACAAAAAGAAAGCCTCCTGCATGGGAGAACATATTTGCCAATGTGACATCCAATAAGGGTTAAACCTCCAAAACTTATGGGGAACTCATACAACTTAACAAAAGGAAGATAAACAATCCAATAAAAAAAAAAACAAAAAAAAACGGGCAAAGGACCTAAATAGACACTTTTTGAAAAAGGATATACAGAAGGCCAAGAGACAAATGAAAAAATGTTTAAGCACTAATCATCTGAGAGATGCAAATAAAATGACAATGAGGTATCATCTCACACCTGTCAGAATGGCTTTCATTAACAAATCAACAAATGACAAGTGCTGATGGGATGTGGAGAAAAGGGAACTGCTGGTGGGAATGCAGACTGGTTCAGCCACTGTGGAAAACAGTATAAGTTTCCTCAAAAAATTAAAAATGGAACTCCCATTTGACCCAGTAATCCCACTCCTAGGAATATATCCCAAAAAGTCAGAAACACCAATCAGAAAGAGCTTATGCATCCCTGTGTTCATAGCAGCCCAATTTATAATTGCTAAGATTTGGAAACAGCCTTAATGCCCATCAGTAGATGGGTGGACTAGAAAACAGTGGTACATCTACACAATGGAATACTATGCTGCTGTAAAAAGGAAAGACTCTTACCATTTGCAACAGCATGGATGGACCTGGAGAGCATTATGCTAAGCGAAATAAGCCAGTCAGAGAAAGATAAGTATCACATGATTTTACTCATTTGTGGAATATAATGAACAACATAAACTGATAAACAAAAATAGATCCAGAGACAGAGAATTATCACAGACCATCAAAACTCAAGAGGGAAGGCAAGGGAGGGAGAGTGGGTGAGAGGGGCTAAGAGATCAACCTAAAAACTTGAATGCATATAAGCATAACCACTGGACACAGACAATGGCGGGGAGGGGTGAAGGCCAAGGCTGGGGGGCAGAGGCAGGCTGGGAGAGGACAATCGGGAGAAAAGGGAACATATGTAATACTTTCAACAATAAAGAATTTTTTTAAATAAAAATTAATAAATAAGGGATAGTCTAAAATGACCATTCTAAAAATAACACACTAGGTTTTTCTCCCAGGATTTTGTTTGGGGCTTGAATTATAAATACAAGTTGTTATCATTTATGAAATGATAATAAAAAGTGAATGAAAAGAGATTGCCAATACTTAGAGGTATTACAAGAATGATGGGAACTGGCAAACCATGTCCTCTAATTTTAAGAAAAACAAGATTGAAATGGCTATTTGAGAAAGTTTTGTATTGTAACTCAAATTGTTTAAAAATTATGTCAGTTTTTCTCATATTAAATGTAGTTGGTTATTGAATCAGATATACGCATTAGTATAAAATCTTTAATGACCTAAGGCAAGTCTTTTTAAATTCTTGGCAAGTCTCACTTGGTATTTCTTGTTAACTCTGCCGTGTAAGGAATGAACTAGCCATGTGGAGGGATATTCTCCTTTATTGGAGTACCATCTGCCCCGAGGGCTTGGTCTCAAAAGTGGTATATCTTAGAGAAGTTCAGAATGTTTTTCTTCTTTTTCACTTTTCCCACCAATTTCTTTGGTAAGGATATTGTCCTTGAAGAAGGAAAAGAAACAATGGCTGTAAAGAGATCGCAATGTATCCACTATCTTTATCACATATTGAGACAGGAATTTTCTGTGGTTAGTGACCCCAGTTTCATTATGGATTTGAGATATTAAAATGCAGCAATAGACTAAACAGTTACTGTATTGTGTTTCTTGAATAAAGTGTAATTATGCTACTTAAGGGATTATCATGAAGCTACTGAGAAACTTTGACTAATGCTTTTCATTATTTTTAGAAAGCCCAGAGTCTGAATATTCTAATATATTTATAAAAATTCAAATATATGTAAATCTTAAAACTAGTATATTCTCATATTAATCACTGTAAGACGAAAAAAATCTCATGCTTATGAAATGTCTGAATTCACAATGACATTATATAAGGAGATTCTGGCAAAAAGCAGATATTGACATCTATTCTTTTCAAACAATGGAATTCAGAAAAAGAAAATTGACACATTATACATTGTCATGCCAGAAATAAATTTCTGACATTCACAAACCAATACAAAATGGGAAGAATTAATAACTATAACATCCTAATGGGTATCACAGACTGTCTTAAACAGCCCTAATAGATGTAGCATATGAAAGTTATCTGTATAATGACTAATTAACAGTATATGGAGTAGAAAAATATTTTGCTTATATTGGGTAATATAATCATCACTCTGACTAAAAATAACCAAGCTTTACCATATGTAATTGGTATCATTGTAACACATGACTAGGCCAGTAATTTGTACATAGCTACATCATAATATAGATTCTTAATATGAATTCTATTGACTTATTCATTTATCCTTAAGAAACTGACTTTCAAAAGCCGAATGATTTTTGTTTCATTGGGCCAATCAACAGCTATTTCTTGAGAACTATGCCCATAGGATTCCCAAATGTGAAATCAATTAAGTACCAAAAGAAAGACTGTATTAATATTATACTTAATATTGAAAGACTGAGTGATTTTCCCCTAAGATTATTAACAAGACAAGGATGTCCCTCTCATAATTTTTATTGAACATTGTACTAAAGGTTCAAGCAAGGGATGTTAGGCAAGAAAAATAAAAGGCATCCAGGTTGAGAAAGATGGTTTTATATATAGAAAGTCCTAAGAAATCTAATTTCAAAAAACTGAAAACTAATAAATGAGTTTAGCAAGGTTGCAAAATATAAGTCCATATACAAAAATCTCTGTATTTCTATACAGTAGCAACAAACATTCTAAAAGTAAACTTAAGAAAAGAATTATATTTCTAAATTACAATTATAATATCCAATTAATGGGGTTGCTACTTAACCAACTCATCAAGATTGACTTAGTTGGAGGGATAAAGATGGAAACAGAGAAAGCTCCTGAATGTCCTTCATCCCACAGATGCACACACAGAGCAAGTCCTCTGAAAGAAATGCAGAAAGTAGCTGTGTGACTCTTATATTTCAGGCAACTAAGAAAATACCCACATCAAAATGGGTAGGAAAGGCTGAGACACATTCTCTCCATAAACACTATCCCTGGTACAGTGTCATACAATTTTAAGGAAATCCCCAATTCCCAGCTCCTCCATGATGAACAAAGAGTTGGACTGAAAATTTAGCATCCCTGCCACTCAAGAGACAGAACCCCGCCTAAAAAAATGTCTACCTCTGAAAGCCAATGGCACATGTATCCACAAGATCCACAGGACCATAGAAAATAGAAGCCGTTCTAAACGGGTGCATAAGCACTCCATGTGACTGTCCCAACGGGCCTCACCACAGAGGGAGAAAGCAAAAATGCCCACCCCCCAGTATTTTCCTTGAAGAGGATTGACTCTATACTTTGCAACCTGAGTGTCCATCTTCAAGGGTCTAGCTACACACATGTAGGGCCTGGCTGTGATCCTCCATGGCACCGGGGGAGCTGGTAAGCATGTATGCCACTTTCTTTCCTCCAGCTTCCTCTAACTGTACACCAGGTTGCCAACCTGTCTCTAGAAGGAGATTGTGCACATGCCCAGCACCCCATCTTCTGCTTATGCTGCCCAAGGGACAACTGAATCTGATAGCCAACTGAGCTTGCATTCACAAGCCCCACAGGACTGTAGCAAACAGTGAAGCAGTTCTTAACTGGTAGTGCATGAGAGAAATTGCCATGGCTATCCCCCCAGGGCTCGGTGTCGAGGAAACAAGCAAAATGCCCAGTTCCCAATCTTTCCTCAAATGGGTTTGACTGCATACTTTCAAGCTGCTGCCTAAGGGTCAGGCTTATAATCACCTACATCTAGGTGCTCAAAGAAGGCAGCTGGAGCAATCAAGCAGGTTTGAGAGCTTAGACTGCCCTGGTTTGTCCAAAAGGAAGTTCAAAAAACAGTTGTAAAGATGCTTCATGAGGTTAGGAAAGCCACACAAAAACAAAATGAGAATTTCAACAAAGGAATAGAAAATATAAAAAGGTACCATACAGAAATCACAAAGCTGAAGAATACAATAACTGAACTTCAAAGTTCAGTATAGGGTTTAACATCAGACTAGATTAAGGGGAAGAAAAGAGCAGCTAACTTGAAGTCAGAACAGTGGAATTCAATCAGAAAAACAAAAAGAAAACAGAATGAAAAAGACTGAAGATAGTTAAGGGACTTATGATACATGGTCAAATTGATTAATATACACATTATAGAGGTTCCAGAAGGAAAAGAAAAAGATAAAGGGGCAGAAAGCCTGTTCAAAGAAATTATAGTTGAAAATTTTCCTAAGCCAGGGAGAAAAACATGCGTCCAGATCCAACAAGACCAAAAAATACCAAAAAGCTGAATCTAAAGAGACACACACTGAGATGCATTATAATTAAATAAAATAAAAACAAAGAGAGAATCTTAAAATGAGCAAGAGTAAAGCAACTTGTTATGTACAAGGAACCACCACAAGACTGTAAGTGTATTTTTCAGCAAAATCTTACAAGCAAGAAGAAAGTGAGATGATATATGCAAAGGGCTGATAGAGGAAAAACTGCCAACCAAGAATGCTTTACCTGACAAAGATGTCATTCGGAATTGGAGAGAGAGTTTTCCAGACTAACAAAATCTGAGAGTTGATCACCATGAGTGGCCTTACAAGAAATGTTAACATTTCAAGCTGAAATTAAAGGACACAAATTACTAACATGAAAGTGTAAAATCCACTGGTTAAGGTACATATACAGACAAATTCAAAATACTCCAATATACAGAACACCCTGTAGTAATGGTGGTGGGTAAATCACTTCTAATTCTAATATAAAGGTCAAAAGACAAAAGCATTAAAAAGAATTATAACTACAATAGTTTATAAATGGACACACAATATAAAAATATGTAAATTGTAATACCAAAAACGTAAAATGTAGGATGGAATGTTTTAAATTTCAGATAATTTGTATGTGTTCAAAGTTTAGTTGTTACAAGCTTAAGTTAAACTGTTATAACTATAATATGCTTTAGGTAAGTCTCACGGTAACCACAAAGCAAAAACCTAGACTAGAAACAGAAAAGATGAAGTGAAAGGGATCAAAATATCACTATATCAAATCATCAAATCACAAAAGAGGAGAACAAGAGAGAAAGAAAGGAACAAAAGACCTATGAATCAGCTGGAAAAAAATTAAAATGCTAATAGCAAGTCCATCCTACCAATAACATTATATGTAAATGGATCACATCCTCCAATTAAAAGACAGAGTTCCTAATAGGTCAAATAAAGACCCAACTATATGCTGCATACAAAAGACTCCATCAGATTTAAGGGCACACATAGACTGAAAGTGAAGGAGAGGATAAAAGATAGTCCATGCAAATAGAAACAAGGAAAGAAGGAGAATCTATACTTGTATTAGACAAAATTGGCTTTAAGCCAGAACTAACAAGACACAAAGGTCATATAACAATAAAGGGGTCAATTCATCAATAGAATATAACATTTGCAGATATATACCTGATATCAGAGCATCTAAATATATAAAGCAAATATTAACAGATCTGAAATCAGAAAGACAGCAATACAATAGTAGTAGGAAACTCCAATACCCAATTTTCAACAAAGGATAGATAACCTTGTAACGCCAGATGCCCCTGGTGAATGGTTTAGGAAATATTTAAACGAATGTTTAGTGTCAGAATGAGGACTAGAACTCAGTTCCCAAAATTTGCAGACTAACATTTTTCTCAAATGCAATGATCCCAGTTAAGATCCATGAACTTGGAGACATTATTTTACTTTTTTTCTTTATATTTTTTATATTTGTTCAACTTTCATTGAGCATGCCCAAATGCACCACCTGTCTACTTTGACTATCAAAAATACATACTTTAATCAATTTCTTAACAACCTGAATTTTAAACAATGTTAAGAGGGAATCTCTTTCGACTTGACATTCCTTCTGCTCACTGTACCATAGCGTCTCAATGATTTAGATAACCAGTGAGCCTGAAATGCAAACCAGCACACATGTCTTCTGAATTAGATAAATCTGGAAGGATGAGTGTTTAAGTACCTATATCAATAGTCATCAGATTATCTGAAGGTCTATAATTCATTAATTTCCTTCTTGCCCCCCCCCCTTTTTCCCTCAGAGGATGTATGGACTGTAAGTGGAAATTAAAGGCAAAACCAAGTTGAAAGATGATCTTTGCATAGGAGGTCACCAACCATTGTGACATGAGGCTTTGGTGAACAACCCATTTCAACAAAATAATAGGAAGCCTCTCCCGGGTCCTCCCACCGCCATAGGGGAAATTGTTTACTTAGTTACCTAAGCCCCCCCACCCCCACCCCCACCCCATGCAGAATTACAATCTTAATACAACGCCACCCAGAACTTTCAGTTTCACAATATTCTCTGGGTAAAAACTGAAATCTAAATAACCACCAAAATGACTGTTCCCAACAAAACTGTCTCTAGATCCTATCATTTTTCCTATAGAAAATTATTTTAAAATATACAAAATGAAATGCATTGCCTGTACTCAAACAGACAGCGCTAAAATGAACTTAGCCAGCCAGCATTCATTTGGATCACAACTGGGAGGAGTTTACAATCAGATGTGGCAATATTTTGTTCTTTACCGGCAGCGTAGCAGCAGGACGGACCCAGAGAAATGTGGGTTACTGTTCATCAGACTTGACATCAGATGACTTTGCTGAAGGCTGCAGCTTTGCCTACGCGTCTTGCAGCTGTGGGATTATGCTGTGAAAGAAAGCATCTATTGTAGCCACTGTGGGAAGGAAATAAAAATGTCATCATTAGCAGCTAATGCAATATTTAAATCACTGTGGCTTTTAGAAAACTGAAATTATTTGCTGGACTGTGGGTCTGCTCAATATTCTCGTAGAAACAAACAAATGTGTAACTGACATTTTGCTAGCTAGAGATTGATGGGCAGTGTTTGCCCCCATTTCAAAAACATAGATTTGCTTTCTGGTGCCTGGTTTCTTTCCCCGTGAAATGAGAATGTTACTGATGAGCTGTCAAATTAGCTGGCACATAATAGGCATGAAGTAAATATTTGTTGAATGAATGAATGAAGAATAGCCATTATTTACTAAATCCAAACCAGCTATGTTAGCATTCTCATTCTCATTGTACATGTGGGGAAGTTACCACAGTGGGATTTAGAGTTTGGGCTGTGTTCTACAGTATTATTACCGCCCCCCCCCCTTCTCCTAGGGACACTATGGTAAATACCAAAATTAAAAACACACATATTTGTAGAAGAATACACAAGAGCATGGAATTAAAAAGGCAAACTCAAGAGTCACCTTGGCTCCAATACGTATTTGCTGGGTGAGCTTGAATAGTTTTGCTGTAACCCACTGGGCCTCAGTTTTCCTTATTTATAAAATATGACTCATAATAAGATCTACCTCATAACCTTGTTATGAGAGCTAAACTAGATAATCCAGGTGATGTGTCTAGTAAAGTGCCTGATACATAACAAGCCCAGCATTAATATTAGCTATTAGATCACACTCCTGGGGCTTTCCATAGCAACTTTGCTGAGTTGCCAATAGACTGGTTTGTTTCATTTTGGGTAGCCAACAGCAAGGCAACCTCCTTTGTTATTTAAAAAAAAAACACAGACATTTCCAAAAACATGGCTGAGATGCAGTCAGTTGGCGAGGCAACCCCAGGTCTTCCTCTCCTCCCCGATTCCTGCTCCGACTCCTTGTGTACCTGCAAGGTCACTGCTGCATATGTTACTTCCACCAAAAAAAAAAAAAAAAAAAAAGACAAAACACTTTCTCTTAGTTCCCACAACAATTGAGTCAAATTCATATTTTTAAAAGGAACTTTACTAAATCTAAGAGAAAACAAAAAATAGTTCAAATACAGATGTACAAGCGTGTGTGTGTGTGTGTGTGTGTTTTGTTAACTTTTCTCTGAGCTAATATCTTTGGGTTTATTAACTCATTTCCCTAATATGCTCTGTGCCCTCTTCTTGCAATTTTTATTTGTTTTACACTTTGCATTGTGTATGTATTTTTGTAAGGCATTTTAAATACTTATTAGGGACAAAAGGGACCAGGTATAAAACAAGATAGATGATAGATAGATAGATAGATAGATAGATAGATAGATAGATAGATAGAAAGAACTTTTCAGCATTATTGAAACTCAGTTAACTACCTCTGGACCAAAAAGAGGACACCTTCCCCCTCCCAGCATCCTTACTCCACTGGCTGGACACAATCTTTCTTCCTATCATACAGGAGGCCATGAATGGCCTATCTTGCTCTCTTCTCTTCACTACCATTTCCCAGGACTATAAAGATTGTAGAGACTGATGTAATCAAAGCTTTTACCCTTCCTGGCTCGAATTAGCAGCTCTGTCTGCTTTTAGAGCACTTTGTAATTAAACTGAACCACAAAAAGGTATAACCCATCACAGACTCATAGTACCATGATATCTTGATATTATCGTCACATAAGACATTTCTGCTCATCAATCCCAGAGGGCAGTTATGTCTTCAGCAAGAGACTTGTTGATGATACCGTATTCATCTCTTATATCCACCAGCTATGCATCATAAAAGGCACCCAAAGGCATTTAAGAAGTACTTGTTAAATTGAGTTGAACTGAACTGAAAACACGTATGCCCTTTTCTCATGTATTAGATTTTGAGTGACAGAATTTAGCAGCTAAATCGACATAATTGGATCTTGCACCTGTTCCAGTCATTGCTTTATTAGAAATCTAGTTATCGAGAGAGAGATTATGAATTTATTTAGCATTGAAGAGCTGAGATGTATGATGATGAATTAAACAAATTGCCATATTGATTTTTATAGGGATTCAAGGATATTTCTCTTGAGAGATTTATACATGGTGGAGCCAATGTTACAGGATTCCAGTTGGTGGATTTTAATACGCCGATGGTAACCAAACTAATGGATCGCTGGAAGAAACTAGACCAGAGAGAGTATCCAGGCTCTGAGACTCCTCCAAAGGTATTTGTTTGTTTGTATCTTATGTATGTTTAGTATTTTTCAAATGTAACACAGAAAGTTCATGATGCAGTTTTTCTGGTGCTGTGTCATCAGACGTAGTGTGATGGGCAGAAGCATTTACTCACTCTCACTGTACTGCACAAGCCCTTAATAATTTCTAAATATCTATATTTAAGAGTAGAAGTGGTAGGTATTAGCTCAAGCAGTTTCCTGTTATTATTATTATTACTTTATAAATTTCCATTGAAGATAAGGAATGCTTTTTTATTTTAATCCTCACCCAAGGATATGCTTTCCATTGATTCTAGAAAAGGAGGAAGGGAGCGAGGGACAGAGAAAGAGAAACATTGATGTGAGAGAGAAACATCAGTTGGTTGCCTCACACACATGTCCTGACCAGGGATCAAACTGCAACCTGGGTATGTGCCCTGACTGGGAATTGAACCCACAAGCCATCAGTGCACCGGATGATGCTCTAATCACTGAGTACACCAGCCAGGGGAATTGTATGCTCCAAACAAATTTGTTAACTAAATATTTCAAATTTGAACAACATTGGTAACTACCCACCCAGGAAAAAAAATCTATGTTTTCAAAGTGATTTAAATTAGTATATAAATTAGGAAGTTGGTAGGATGTAAAATATGCAAGCTTCTAAAATTATTTTCTTTCAAATAAATAGTAAAAGGCCTTGGTTGTTTAATTTTTCCCTATAGATGTTGCAGAAGTGTTATTCGTATCTGCAAAGGAAGCTGGTAAATTTCTGATTATAGCACATTTTTTCCAAAAGAGAACAGAGAATTTATATATAATTTTAGAGAGAAAAGGAGAAGGAGAGAGAGATAGAAACATCAATGATGGGAGAGAATCATTGGTTGTCTGCCTCCTGTATGTTCCCTACTGGGGACTGAGCCCACAACCCGGGCATATGCCCTTGACTAGAATGGAACCCGGGACCCTTCAGTCTTTAGGCAGCCAATCAATGATTCTCTCTCATCATTGATGTTTCTATCTCTCTCTCCCTTCCTCTCTGAAATCAATAAAAAAAATATATTTTAAAAAAGAAACCTTGCGAATCCTTTTATTATTTCTATTGCCTTTAGTAGGTTGAGAGATGAATCATGCCAAAAGCTCACTCGTATCAAGTATTCATACACACAGAGAAGAGTGACAAGCTTCCTTCTGAGCACATTTCTAATCTAGACTGTTTGCTAGGCAGCAGTTCCCCTCATTCTGCCCTCAGTGTCTGCAGAGACACTCTTCCTCATGAGACAACCTTATCTCTTCCTTCCTCACACCTTGTGTTGTGAGACCATTAATTGCGTTCGCATTTCTTCTGCAAACCATCTGTTCAAGTTTTTGTTGCCCTTTGAGTTTGAGTAACTAGAATGAGCTTCAAGCTTCCTGTCAGCGTTTTGTAGCTTCTTGGGACTATTTTTCATTTCAGTGATAGTATTAACATGTGGTCAAAACGTCCACTGTGGTCCTCCCACCTGGACCACTGGTGTCCTTAGCCCTTCCCTGCCTTTAGCCCATCTTAATGTCTTCTATTTGCTAACCTGTAACTGGACGTTTCTATGCTACAGCTTTGGCATATAAAATGCACATAGTGTCATATGTATTTTTATATGTAAATACATATAATTTTCTCATCTTTCACAGCTCTTAGCATGATGCTAGGCACTCGGTGGCCATTTAATAAATACAGAGATAGGCAAAAATAGGCTCACAGTTATACATAGGAAAAATACAACAATTAATAAGAAGTAATAATACAATAATAAAGTGTTGCATAGACTAACAATTGTAAACCTACTTTTTCCAACCCCCATATATACAGGTGATTCTCATTATTCACAGTAGTTACATTCTGTAAAGTTGCTGTGAACACTGAATGTGAACACTGGACACTAGCTCCCAGGGAAAATACAAGATTAGGTTCCTGCAAGCCTCTGGTCACAAATTTTTGTCCACTGATCAACACATAGCACACATGTTTCTGTTTACAGACAGTTTATACAATACACTAGAGCAGTGATGGCGAACCGATGACATGCGTGTCAGAGGTGACATGCAAACTCGTTTTTTGGTTGATTTTTCTTTGTTAAATGGCATTTAAATATATAATATAAATATCAAAAATATAAATCTTTGTTTTACTATGGTTGCAAATATCAAAAAATTTCTATATGTGACACGGCACCAGAGTTAAGTTAGGGTTTTTCAAAATGCTGACACGCCGAGCTCAAAAGGTTCCCCATCACTGCACTAGAGGCCCGGAGAACAGATTCGTGCACCTGTGAACCCTCAGCCTGGGCTGTGGGATCGGGCCGAAACTGGCTCTTCAACATACCCTGAGAGGTCCGGATTGCAAGAGGGCGCAGGCCAGGCCAAGGGACCCCAGTGGTGCACAATCGGGGCCAGGGAGGGACCACAGGAGGGCTCCAGGGAGTGTCTGGCCCATCTTGCTCAGTCCCTATCCGCTGGACCCCAGCAGCAACCTAACCTACCGGTCAGAGGGTCTTCCCCCTGGTGGTCAGTGCACATCATAGTGACTGGTCGAATGAATGGTTGGACACTTAGCATATTAGGCTTTTATTAAATAGGACTAGAGGCCCGATGCATGAAGATTAGTGCAAGAATAGGCCTTCCTTCCCCTGGCTGCCAGCACTGGTTTCGCTCTGGCACCAGGGACCCAGGCCTTCGCTCTGGCTGCCACCTTCCACCTTCGCTCCAGCCCTGCCATCCTCCTGTAGCTCCCTCCACCCACCCCCCATACCCCCAGCTTAGCAGGTGTCCCACTCCACCCTGGCAGCTCCACACCTGCACGCATGCGCGCACTGCCCAGAGGCCTGGAGCGGCCGGGGCAGGGCGGAATGCCTGTGTCATCACCATGGTGATGATGCAAGTATCCCGGCCCAGCTGCTGCCATCTTTGCAGCATCAATTTGCATATTCCCTCCTTACTGGCTGTGGGCACTGCCATCTTTGTCGTGAAGTGATGGTCAATTTGCATATTCTGCCTTTATTAGATAGGATTGTTGATTCATGAACAGTGAAGTCATGGCCAACAGCACTATGACTCATGCCTGAACAAAGCTTACCTCATGTATTTTCTCCATAAAGCACACCACAGCCTTCTTGCACTGAGGAACAATAAGCAGATCTACACTTTTGAGCCCTTTTAAAGAGTGAAATTATCAGCAAAAAGCACAAAACCATGAGAAGCCTGGCACTAAACAGATCACATGGGGACACTTGTCTACAGCCTGAGACCTGAAACAGGAAGGCAGAGCACGGCCTTGTGGCTGCAGCTGGGAACCTGTGCCTTGGGGAACTGAGCTTAGCACCACACCCCACACATATGCAAATAACTGCCCTGATGATTGATTTGGGGATCACAAATTTGACCAAGAAGGCAAATTTTCAAATATGGAATCCATGAATAATGAAGATTACATTAATTAAATTATACTTATTTTTTTTGTAGTGTTTTAACCAAGATTTAAAGCATGATTTCTGATCTTGTCTCACTCTGCCTTAAAAAAAAAATATTATGGCCCTAGCCTGTTTGGCTCAGTGGATAGAGTGTCTGCTTGCAGATTAAAGTGGTCACAGGTTTGATTCTGGTCACATGCCTGGGTTGTGGGTTCGATCCCCAGTAAGGCTGTGCAGGAGGCAGCTGATCAATGGTGTTACTCTCTCATCAATGTTTCTATCTCTCTATCCCTCTCCCTTCCTCTCTCCTGAAATTAATAAAATAAAAATATATAGTTAAAAATATTTAAAAACATTTAAAAAAATAAAAATATTCTGGAATAAAGGTTTTCCACAATACAGACCTAACAAGTCTTTCCAGTTTTGTCCCTCCGCTCCCTTTGTGGCCAGGAAAATTAAACAGTCCTAACTGTTCCCACTCCTTCTCAGTCCCCTGCTCTTGCTGCACCTCAGCTGTGCTCCACCTTCATTTCCACCGTCCCAGCCTTGAACTCAAGTTCATTTTCTCTGTAAAGACTTTTCTTAGTCCTCCAGCACATATGATCCTTTCTCCTTTGTAATGGCCATAATCTTTGAGTGTACACTTCTCACCAAGGACTTATCCTAGTTACTTGTCTACTTGTGTCACATCTATAAACACCTTTGGGCTGAAACCACCTACTATATGTCTTTGTAGTCCTCACCATTGCCAGCCAAGGTCTAGCACATTTTTCAAGAGCTCTCAGATATGATATAAAATTTTATTCTCACAATGACCACAGTTTGTTTTGGGTGTTTGTTTGTTTGTTTGTTTGTTTTGCTCTGTTTTGTGTTTCATAGCTGGAAAATGGACTCCACATTCCCATAAGATTGCACATAGCAGAACAAGAATTCATCTGGTTCTTTCTTCTCAAAGCCCAGATCCTTGCCACTGCCCTAGATTTCTGCCAAACTGTTTTGTTATCTGCAAACCTGGGTAAACAGTACTCATCACCAATCTAACCACTTTAGTAAACTGAAGTGTTTAATTAATAAGAATTTCCTGGATGCCATCTACCAGTGTGTGTGCCCATATATATGATTTTTTTAACATTAGCACAATAAGACATGTGGGAAAGATTAAATCCTTCGCAAAGGTAAAGCTGATTTAAACTGCTGCTTCTTTCCATCCATCAGCACAATGACCTGCCAAAGGCCTAATGCTATGGCTGAATGTCTGCTTTGCTCTGCTCCTCTCTGTATGACATCTGTCCTTTTTGACAGTTCACTTGTTTCATAAGAAGGGATGGGCTTTGTAAAACACAGCAAGTGTATTTGCTCTTTGGTGCCATCTCTTCTCAGCTTTTTTCGCCCTATTAAAAAAAAGCAACAATTCTTTCTCTTTCTCTCTCTCTCTCTCTCTCTCTCTCTCTCTCTCTCTCTCTCTCTCTCTCTCTCTCTTTCTCTCTCCCTAAAATACTAACATTAAATTATTCCTTGTCTTTTGTTTTTAAAAGTCCTACTTTATTTTTTGTTTTTATTTTCTTGCCTTACCAAAAGATGATTTGTTCCAGATTTCTGTACTCAAAGAGATGTTGGCCTAGGCAGGAGGAGAGAGAGAGAGAGAGAGAGAGAGAGAGAGAGAGAGAGAGAGAGAGAGAGAGAGAGATGAGAGATTTCTTGTTCGAGGTAAGAAGGTATATACTCATCTTTGATTTGTCACCTTGCTTTAACACTTTAATTTCCTTCAGCCACTCCAACCTGTTGTGAGTACCTATGCTGTCCCTAAGCCTATTTTGTCACATTCTTGAAGAATATGTAGCAAGGCTCTTAATTTACAAGCCTCACACATATCTTTCTTTCTTTTTTTTTTTTTTTTGAGTTTATAACCTTTAATTGTTGAGATATAAAACACAACCATAAAATATTTTAAGTATGTGCTATTAAATGAAAGTGAACGCCTGAGTGTGTGTGTATGACTCAGTTTCTTCGTCAGGAAAAGAAACCTGTTACGGCGGTTGTGCGAGTTAAAGGGATGCTACGTGTTAAGCACTTACAAGTGCTTGACAAAGGCTTTAAAAAGCATGTTTCCTTTTACTACTCAAGAAGTTTATGATGATTAAATCAGAGGCAAGGCACAAGCCAGGTGAGCCTGACTCCACACGCGGCCTCTCCCGCAGCACTCACAGCCTCAGACAGGACGGCGCTCCTGCACAGAGGCCCAGCCCAGAGGCAGGATCTTGGCCGGTGCACCGAGTATGCAGCACGCGATCCTTACAAAGAGCCCGCAGGTGACAGAGAGGTGGGGGGACTCCCGCTGAGGGTGAAGGCAGAGCCGAGCCTGACCCCACTGGACACCTGAGGCCAGGTGGGTAAGAGCAGGTCTGCCTCCCTCGTGGCACTGCCCTGCCCACACGGCCCCAGGTCCCCGCCCACTCTGCCCAATGAGATAGGGCGTCTGGTCCACCCTCTCGCTCTGAGGCTTGATCATCCAGACCACCCCCTGCAGGTGACCCCTAAGGCCTGCAGGAACAAGCCTCACACATATCTTTCTGATGAAGCTTTTTAATGAGGTTCTGTACCACCATTGAGAGATTCTTTGTTAATTTATATCCTTTAACATTTCTATGTTTTTCCTGGAATGCTGGCTGCTATGCCTAGTAGGCATATTGCATAAGTCTACTTTCTACAGTTAGAATTTCAAATGATTTTTCTTTGTTTATAAGCAGCAAATCAGGGAGATCATTTTCCGTGTTCCACAGCACAAAACTACACCTAGTTTAAGGTTAGAATGTGTTAATCATATGGAATTGAGGCCCTGGCTGTGTAGCTCAATTGGTTGGAGTGCTGCTCATGCACCAAGGTTGTAGGTTTGGTCCCCAGTCAGCAAGGCACATATAAGACTCAACTAGTAAATGCATAAATAAGTTGAACAACAAATTGATGTTTGTCTCTTTCTCTCTCTCTCTCTCTCTCTCTCTCTCTCTCTCTCTCTCTCTTTAAAAATCAATAAAAAATTTGAACATATAGAATTAGCCACATGGAATTCCTGAAAGAGATAATGTAGCTTTTTGTCATGATTGGCAGCTGATGCTCTGCCATGCTTCAAAAAAATAGTGCCATATTCCTCATAGTTGGGAATTTTCCTATAAAACTCTATAAGAATTCCCTGTTTTATTTTGATTTTTACCTGTTTTTACTCACTTTCTCCCCTAACTTAATAACCCTTCTATGAGGGCTCTGTCTTTTCTCAAAGAGAAGCATTGGGCGATTATCAAAAAACAGATAGTCTCTACTTCACTTCTCCACTGTGATCCAAGGTTATGATGGAAAACTGAGAAATGGTTTAGCCTTCCTGAGCACACTCAACAGACATGGACATAATAATACTCACTGTTACTTAGCACAGTGACTGGTGCAAACACATCTGTTAAATAAGTAGATGCTATTTCTGGCATCCAATATCCGAGTAACAATAAACATTCATTCTTCTGAGGAACTGAACAAAGATACACACTTCAGATCAATAGACATATATTAAATATCAAAGCTCCCAGCCAGGCATTTTGTAAATGAGTGAGATACCCAGCCCTCCTGAGTCTCCACCACAGCAGCAGGCTACAAGGCAGGTGGCGGCAACACTGCTCTTAGATTACTTTAGTGTTTCTGCTAAGACTTAATGAAAAGATCTCACCTAAAGGTTTTGCTTCTTCCTTCTTCCCATTGTTAGACAACTGGACATTAGAATTTCTGCTCTTCAGTCTGTGTTTTCTCCTTTTTCAATTAGAGTCATAAGATTCGGTATATGGTCTTTGTAATCCAGCAATAATAAAAAATCTCGATGCTGGAAGCAATTATCAATAATTTAACTGTGCTTCAGACAGGATGAGGTTTTATGTCATAAACCCACAGTGCTGCCAGACTATTCCTGTTGGTTGATAAGATTTTAACATTTACCCTTATAATTACTTTCATTTTATTAGTACACATCCGCTCTGACTTATGATGGAGTCCTGGTGATGGCCGAAACTTTCCGAAGTCTTAGAAGGCAGAAAATTGATATTTCAAGGAGAGGAAATGCTGGGGACTGTCTGGCAAATCCTGCTGCTCCATGGGGCCAGGGAATTGACATGGAGAGGACACTCAAACAGGTAACTCGCAATTTTATTTAAGTTCAATTTATTTAACACTGCTGTTCAAGTAGAATATTCACATAAACAGAATAATGTATTTGAAAGTAAATATATGTAAAAGTCATTTTAATATATTGGACTATTATCATTTTTGAGACATTTCTAAATAGAATACTGTGTTTATATCCTGTGTAGATGTTTAGTCAGGATAAGCTAGGTTATGCTGTACTAACAAACAATCCCAAGTTCCAGTGGTTCACAACCATAGAAGAGTGTTTCTCACTCACAAACACACTAAGGTAGCAGAGATACTCTGTTTATTGTAACCACCCAGCAACCCAGGCTGACAGACAACTACCATCTTGAATGTTACGAAGAGAAATAAAGTTGAGGCAAGGTTTCAATTTGACAATTAAACTCTGGCCCAGTAGTGACCCTCATCACATTTGTTTACAACTCATTTGTCAGAAGAGAGTCACATAGGCCTCACTCACCACCAGGGATTCAGGAAGTATGAGCTTACCTTGAGCCAAGAATGAGGAAGACCCAGAAATATTTGGAAAACACTAATGACAACCTCAGTAGATCTTGAAATTGCCTTGTAACCTTGGATTAAACTATTGATTTTAGTCTTTTATAGTTATACTAACACTATTTTTCAAATGTTTAATGTACTATGTTTATATTTTTAATATTGCATTTTAAGTGTTCTGAAATGCCATGCGTTCAGAACATGTTACATAAAAAATGAATAGGGCCCTAACCGGTTTGGCTCAGTGGATAGAGCGTCGGCCTGCGGACTGAAAGGTCCCAGGTTCGATTCCGGTCAAGGGCATGTACCTTGGTTGCGGGCACATCCCCAGTAGGGAGTGTACAGGAGGCAGCTGGTCGATGTTTCTCTCTCATCGATGTTTCTAGCTCTCTATCCCTCTCCCTTCCTCTCTGTAAAAAAATAAATAAATAAATAGGAAAGAAATTTGGAATAAAACGCAAGTGAATATTTTCAAAATATATGTATATTTTTAATTTTTTCCATCTTAATTTTAATGTTAGCAAGGAGAAATATGATCCAGTGTGGTTATCAGGGCTGTTTATTATGTGCATATATAGAAAAAAACTGAAAAATAAATATAAACAAACCATATTTCTGTTCCTATAAACAATACTTCAATTCTAAGGAGTATTCTGTCATTTACAATGGGAACTTCATAATATAAAAAACAAATTACACATATTCATCTTCCAGCTATACAGTAGAATTGTTTATTTGTTCCTTTGGTATTTCTCTTTCAGATTCTATCCCATGGTGTGCTAATGAGTTCCTTGTGTCGTCCCACACCTATATCTGCTCTAAGCCTAACAGATGAAGTTGAGATTTCTATAGGTGAAATGGCAAATAACCACATGTTTGGGTTTGTTTTTGTTGTTTTATTTTTCATTTATAGGTTCGAATTCAAGGGCTGACAGGGAATGTGCAGTTTGACCACTACGGACGCAGGGTCAATTACACAATGGATGTGTTTGAGTTAAAGAGCACGGGGCCGAGAAAGGTGAGCCACGCTCAAACTGTTGTCTGACTTTGCACTTGATATTTTCAAAGGCTTATAGGTGAAAGGGAACTGGATATTCTGCATTTTTAAATATGTGTACTTACAAATAGCACTGTCTTGATAATCTGTGCTGAAATATAACTGCTATTTAGTCATGTGCCAAAGCTGAAACAAACTAATCTATACACCTTTATATCCTTTATCCAAAATGGAAGCAAAGCAATACATTGTTTAAAGCTTAGCAAAAAGAATCCCACACAACCAAATTCATGCTGCTGAAAAGCACACAATGCAAGTAAGATACCCGCATGTAATCATTTATAGAGACAACGAAGAAACTGTTTCCAATGGGTGGGCACATTATGAATAGGCTGATGTTCTTGAAGTTAACACATTCAAGTGAGCAAAGGAGAGAGCAGATGGAAGATAAGATAGATAAGATTAGTGTCAGGCTGAGGAGGGAGAGAAATACCTAAGAAACGCCCACTGAGGGGCCAGGGAGGTAGTTCAGGAAGCTGTGGGTGGCAGACCCTGAGATTTCAGAAGGTAACTCTGGGGGTGTAATGTGACGGGGCATGTGGGCAGTCTCCCCAGCATCCGGAAAATATACAGTGAAGCAATACTGTCCCACCACAGTAATTGGCTACGTACATTTTATTCACTTACAATTAAATGATTTTTAACATTTTGTTTCTCTAGGATCAGCTAGGGTGCTCAAAGAAAGAGAACATTCCAGTTATTTATCTAAAAACTTCATTTGTTCCTTCGCTTGGCTGTTTAAGAAACAACCTTTCCCAAATATGCTCTCCTGCTTTACTAGAATAATTATAGCTACACGTTATGAAAAGCCTGCTGTGTTCCAAGCACGGGACATGGTGCAGCTTAATCCTAACAGCAAACTAAACATTAGTACTATCTCCCTTTTTCCAATGAGAAAATCTTTGGTCCAATAGGGCTTGGTTTCTTGTGCAAGGCCTGTTATTAAGAAAACAAAGACTTTAATTCAGATATGTCTGACTCCAGAAATGTTCTATACCATTAGCTCACCTGCGTAGGCCCTGCTGTAAGGGAATTTATTCTCTAGAAGGATAGAATACAATAAGTTCCATATGACAGTTAAAGAGTAGGCATGTGGCAGTTCCAAGGAGGAAAAGATCACTTCCAGCTGGAGAAAAGCAAGTCAAGCAAGGAAGGCTGCGTGGAGGAGGTGGGGTGAAGCAGAGTCATGAAGTGGAAGAGGCAAGAACCTGCAGACAAATGACAGGAAGGACAATTAACAACTGGAAATGGCAAAGGTTTTCTGAGTTGTGTTTTGCTGCAGTTCTTCATAGCGTGTGCTTCTGCATACTTGTGAGGAGAGATTTGGAGCTGCGTGAGAACCATCGAACCATCGCCATCTAGCGTTTCAGCCTCTGTGGCGTCTCCTGCAGCGCAGGCTGACAGCTAATCCAGAGCAGGCCGGCGCCTACCTGCTCCAGGCCAGGCGGGCAGGAGATGGACAACAGCTGGGAAGCCAGCGCATGGCAGGCTCCTCTAAGGACCTGCCACAGCAAGGGACGGAGATGCATTCTTAATGAGACATTTAGGGGCTCCATGTGAACCCCGACTTGACCTTTGTCAACAGACAGCCAACAACCAGCGAGAAAGAGGCCCATGGTAAGCAAAGGCCCTTGGCGAGCCGGGGAGCAGACAGCACCCTCTTCGGGCCCCTAGAAACATCGGCTCACAGGGGACAGACACAGGCACAGGCACACCTCCCTGCCACCACCGGGTCTTACAAATGAGCCCAGAGCAGGAGCTTTCTAACATGCAAAAGACAGCTCCGCCTTCCACAAGACATGAAGTGCAAAAGTGAAATGATCTCTCCATGAAAGAAAGAACAATGGGGGAAAAGAAGTTGACAGTAACCAGTGGCAATATCCGGTGGACTGTGTATAGAACCGGATCTTTTCATGGCCTCGTGGGCCACAGTGGTAACAAAATGAAGTTTTTTGAGGAGAAAGCTTAAAGAGTAAGGTGGGAGAGTGAGGAACACTCAGCTGAGATTTGTCTAAGACGCTTCCATGAAATATGAAGTGTAAAATGGTGTGGCCTCGGCTATGTTTTGCTGTGGCAACGATCCACTTGGGCATTCTGCCAGGAACATTCAACTGAAAAAGTTGCTGCGTGAGGAGCCGGTGCTGCCGGGACCCAGCAGGACGTCTGGGAAGCGAGCAGTTGTCCTTGTGGATGGGACACCTACCGCCGAAAGAGCTGCCTTGGGAAACAGATCAAGAGCTTGCCCACCCGTTTGTCTGACTTCTGCAACAGGGGAGCCACAATGCTTTTTCTGACGTCCAGGTCCTAAGTATGGTGGACTCTTCCTGTCAGCTGGTGACCCCCCCACTGCCCCAGAAAATGCTCCAGGGCCAGACTTGCATGATGTCAGGACTTCATAATCAGAGAGATTATATTTATTGAAAGACACAGTAATGGAAAATTGATGTGCATTTTTATATGTCATCCTCCCAACAACCAGAAAGTAGGATTTATTTTTCTCATTTTTTAGAGGAGAAAGGCTCAGAGAAGCTAAGTTACCTGCCCAGGATGTTCAGCTGGAAAGGGATGGAGCGGCAGTGGAGACCAAGCCTTATCCAGCCCCAGGGCTCAGCTCCTTGCTGCTGAGATCTGAGTCCCAGGGTCCATTAAGGCTCTTTAGAGCTGGAATTGACAAGTGTGAGCAAATCAGCTCTTGAAGGAGCCAATGAGGTGTGGAACAGGGGCTCCTCACAGACCCTCAGTCCCTACGCAACCCCTTTCTGGTAGGCAAAGTCCACTGTAAATACAGAGATTTTACTCTTACGTTATCTTATGACTAGAGGCCTGGTGCACAGATTCATGCACATTGAAAGGATATTAATTAGAAGGTGGCCAGCGGAGTGGGACTGGGTGAGATGGCTGGCATCCCTGGAGCCAGCCTCCCGTGTCCCTCCCTGGCCAGCCACACCTGAGGCGGTGCTGGGGCTTGAAGGGCGTCTGTGAGCGGGGTCCCTCCAGCACAGCCGTGGGCAAACTAAAGCCCACGGGCCGGATCCGGCCTGTTTGAAATGAATAAAACTAAAAAAAAAAAAAAAAAAAAAAAAAAGACCGTACCCTTTTATGTAATGATGTTTACTTTGAATTTATATTAGTTCACACAAACACTCCATCCGTGCTTTTGTTCCGGCCCTCCGGTCCAGTTTAAGAACCCATTGTGGCCCTCGAGTCAAAAAGTTTGCCCACCCCTGCTCCAGCAGGTGGGGTCTGTGGTCTTGGCCTGCGGGGATCGGCCAAAACCGGCAGTCCCACATCCCCCAAGGCTGTGGTCGGCGGCACAGAAGTCGGTATTTTGTGGAAGAGCCACACTGAAGGGGCCAAAGAGCTGCATGTGACTCGAGAGCCGCAGTTTGCTGAGGGGCAGTTTGCCGACCACTGCCCTAAGGGGTCCCAGAGTGCCAGAGGGCACTCTGCAAAGTTGCTGTCTGCCCCCTGGTGGTCAGTGTGCATCATACCTATCGGCAAACTATTTACCCTCTCTAATCCCCAGTTTTTAAAATATGTAAATGATGACAATACATACCTCCCTTAGAGCATGGTTGTGAGGATTAAAAGTAAAGCACCTAGCATAGTCAGTTGCTTAGCCTTTTACATATATAGATTAGATTTGTACACAATTCATCTTAACAAGTCCAAAAGAAACAAATATTTTTCTGACACCACTTGCCAGTTTAGTGATTTCAATGCTTCCATATTTTTGCTCTAGCATTACAAAAGTATTTTTCAGCCCATTTCTCTCTCTAGGAAAATACCTAGTTCCCTATCTGACTAAATGAGATTCGGCTTGGGAAAAGTTCCTAGCAAACTGTAAAATGTTGTGAAGAACTAGAGAGAAACTCCTCCGTGTCATATGAGGCTCCAGGTCCAAACTTCCAGACTCCTTTCTGGAGGAAGAGACCCCTGCATCACTGTCCACTCCGCATAATCTTACTTTCCAATAAGCCCATGGCCCATATGAGATCCAGCATTAATTGTTCCCACATTCGAAACTATGGCTTTTTATTTTCACCAGAATTGTAAATAGATATAAGGCGAATAGGTACAGCTGGGTAAATTTTTGCTTGTTATTTTAATTTGTCAGCACTTCTAAATCATTTATCTTTTGGAGGTATCACAGGTTGTTTTTAAATGCAAAATGTCAAGGTCTGGCCAACACGTGAGGACTCTCCAGAATGCGCCCCAGCTCCGTGGTGTTTCCGTTGTGGGAATAAAAAAAAAATGGTCTTTCCCAGGGAATAGGCTGCTGAGATCTGCAGGGTGGCTGCAGCTAATGAAGGGCTAAACTCTGAAACCTGTTTCCATGTCCTTTGTCCAGTAGAAAGGAGAATTAATAGGAAACAACTAATATGTTGTTGTTTTTAAGTACATGTAGGACTTGAGAAATGGTAGGACTCAATGGCATACTTGTTTTTAAATTAAATTGATCATTGGGTTATTAAATAAATACCAGCTACAAATGAATTCATATGAACAATTGGAAATGGTTGTTGAATTCCTACACACTCATAATTTCAGATCACACTAAGTACGGCAAGCCATATTAATGAAAATTTTTCTCCAACTATTCTGTTATTGAGTTATGTATAAACTATTTATGAATAATATTGTGCTTCTTTCTGACATGTTAATGCTTATTTTATTTTAATATGTGCACAAATGTTAGCACAGTTTAGAAACTTGAAGGAAGCAAGAGAGACTTCCTACACATATTAGAACAAGTAGTGAACAGACCAGTGAGCTATTGCATACATTTTATTGGACACATGAGTTTTAGGAACTGCATCCAGAAATTCAAGAAGAAAAGTGTGGAAAGCATTAAATAAGCACCCATTTGGGGAGGCGCTGGAGCATAATAACAAAGCACATATGGATTTGGTGTCCTACAGACCTGCGTTTTGAATTCTGGCCCTACTGGAGTATAACCTTGTGAAATGTATTTAATATTCTAATATGGGTTTTCAAATCTAAACCATAGATAGTAACAACATCTATTTCTGCATTTGCTTTGTTTATAAACTTTAAGATACATATTTACAAAAACACTGAGTACAGTCTCTGTTGCAAAGCAAGCAGTCAATAGCGGTAGCCATAACGTTCTGCATGATACAAAGGCCCCTAACCTTCCTTTAAGACCCTATTGTGGCCCACGCAGATGTGGTTCGGTTGGTTGGAGCATCGTCCCATATACAGAAAGGTCAAGGGTTCAATTCCTGGTCAGGGCACATACAAAGGTTTTGGATTTGGTGCCCTGTCTGGGTGCCTACAGGGGCAGCTAACCTTTGTTTCTCTCTCACATTGATGTTCCTCACTCTTTTCTCTATCCTTTCTCTCCTTTCTCTCTCTCTTTCTCTCACTATTCTCTCTCTCTCTCTCTCTCTCTCTCTCTCTCTCTCTCTCTCCTTTCCTCTCTCTAAAAGAAAAAAAGGCCCATTATAGTTTACTACTGTATAAAACACTTAACTGATTACTTAATTTATCATATGAAATAAGTTTGCATCAAATCTAAATTACAAATTAAGATAAAGATTTCATTTAAAAATGAAAAAGTGATTTTGAAAATGAAAATATTTTTCATTAATCTCTGATGTATTGGGCATTTTAGAGATGAAAAAACTGTTACCGAAGAACTAGGTTATGTCAAACCAAAAACTGTTTCTATGTTGCTTTAAAAAAAAACACCACAAGTTAGTTTTGCTGGAAAATATCAAATTGTTTTTGCTGGAAACTAGCCATATTTACAAATGTCCCTTTGTAAATGGCTCTTCCCTTTACCGTGAGACCTGTACCGTTATTGATAAAATCATGCAATGTTAGAGAGTACCAGTCCATCCCACTAGAAGAGAGGCTCAACATAAAATGGTGTTTCACCTATATCCATGTTCCTTTTGAACCCCTCCTTCCCAATGCCTCGGCTACTCCATAATTCTAAACTGTAAAGTTGCCCAATCCATAATCCGGCAGTATCTTTAACATCAGGAAAGCTGGCTGATCATCAATTAAAATAACTTCCAAACTCTTTTTTATCTGTGTTTTTAATTTGTTTTGTGCTCTTATTAATATCACTCATTGTTCCCATAAGAATATTCTAAAATGTGTTTTCAAGAATTTTCTCTATTTGGCAGGTTGGTTACTGGAATGACATGGATAAATTAGTCTTGATTCAAGATGTACCAACTCTTGGCAATGACACAGCAGCTATTGAGAACAGAACAGTGGTTGTAACCACTATTATGGTAAGTTTCGGTCTATGCTTTCTGCTGTTCCGTTTTGTCCACAGGCAACTTTAATTCCCAGCTGTGGTGAACAGGGAGGGTGGAAGCAGTGGTGACATGGGTGCTCCGATCCACAAAAGTCTGATGAGACTTTGAGTAGGTTTGTCCTGAGCTCTGAGTACATTCAGTACTTTTTTTTGTATTATCTTCTGTGGCATTGTTGTTCTTAGAAAAATGCTCAAATGTCAAAAGTTGAAACTGTCATGCCCTAGTTGGAAATGTGTGAAATGCTAACATTCCAAAGGACAAAAGAATGAACATGAAAAAGATCAGTTACCAATAACCTAAAATATCTGGTAGTAAACACCATATTATTATTGTTATTATATTTTTAAATATCAATGTGATAATAGTTAATGGTGTTTAAAATTATTATGTCCAGGGAGTTTAATCATTGGGCAATGATTCACATTGTCTGTTTGTATGGTGTAGAAATGAATGTGAAGATTTTAATGAGCATGTTTACAATTGAATGCTTCAGAAATAAATTTGTTTTATATTTATTTTTAATGCAAACAAATTTTTACACCGATTATTTTTCTCATTGACTAGTGACAAATAACAATATAATGTATAGGACTTCCAGGAATTAAGTAAAATATGACTGCTTCATTCATTCACCTTATAAAATACAAAAATACTCTGAATTTTAAGGCTACTTTTTCAAAGAGATTTTCATGAAGCTACCTTTTAAATAATAGAAATTCTTATATATTTTTCTCTTCTAAAGTCAAACATGCCCTTTAGAGTCAATGCTAGTCAAAGGAGATCAACAATCGGTGACCTTTTCTATCTAATTTAAATTTACACATCCTCAGCTCACTGTCTTGTTAGGCAGAGCATATTTTTAATTATTTATGGAGCCCTTACTCTAAATAAAGTGGAAGTATTTTATGTAATTTAGTTTTTAGCTCATGTAATTTTAATTTGAGGTTTTAGTAATGCTGAGTTATTTCCAAAATGTTGACATTGAGGTCAAAGCATAAAAATGCAGAGAGAAGCTTTCATATGTGCAATTAGCTTTATCTGTGTTGCATCACCAGCCAGCAATTTAATGCTGATCTGCCAAGTCTTGATCAGAAGTTTATGATTTTAGAATGAAACCAATCAACCACAATCTTTATGTAAGAGTGCAAAGTATATACCTTCTCACTTAATTGTGTAATATTTGCATGGGACTTGGAAAGCAATGCATATATATTTCTTTTCCTAAAAAAGACACAGTAATGGAAATTCATACTTCAGTACAGTCCTCCTCTTTTCAGCCTCTGATGAAGAATCCTATTTTAAGAAATTGATCGAGAAAGAATTGAGTTCCACGGTGTTCGACTATTCCTAACAAGGCTCAAGTCTTGTTCTCCTGTGTAGTAAATTTAATGTAAATTTTCATATGGGATTCTTCCTGGATGACCAACTCTGGACTACCAGAAAAATTTTTTTTAAGTTCTGTGACTTTTCTGGGAAACAAGAACAAGAGAAGACTTACTCCTCATCTTTCTCAAGAAAATAAATAGATGTTGAAAAAAGAATCACTTAGCTATTCTGACATATCAGTTCCAATACCTTGAAATGAGGTCATTGTACGTAAATAATTGAATTCTATCGCTCCTAATTCCAAGTAGATTTTCTAAAAGTAAATATCTATGAATTTGTTTGCTTATTTTCTGAATATGCAATGTTTTCTTTAAAGATTTTTTGAAATTTTGCCTGTTCTGTGTAAAATAAAGTGTTTTAGTGTGCATTATAGGTATAGTAATCTGGAGCATCTTCTTTCTATCCCTGTTAATAAAGGGACTGGAGATTTAATTCTTAAAACCAAAATATTGAACTGATTTTGCAAGCATGGCTAGTTTTTCTGGAAGCATGCTATAGAAAAAAGTAAGGAAAATTGATTGAAAAATCCAACTGTTTCCTATATACATAAAGAATATTCTGTAAAATTATCTGTTGTTTGACAGTGATATTATCAATATTTTGCTATCAAAATAGTGCAACACTAGTATCTGTCTTTTGTATAAAAATGTTATCTTCATATACATAATACCTCTGGTCTTTGCAACTACATAATTGTTCAGTAATTTAAAAAAAAAAAAAAAAAAAAAAAAAAAGCTAATAGCAGACTCCTTTCCCTGAAAGTGTTCCTTGTATTTGCTTTTGTTAAAAATGGTAACCTGGGACCTGTGACATCTCTACCACCTCATTCCTTTTGGAAAAAAAAAAAGTATGGTTCATTGTAGATGAACGAGATATTGGCATCTGCATGTAATAATCCCCCAAATTCAATTGAAAACTTCCAATATAGAAGGAATTGGTTAGACATTGTAATGTATGCAAGACAGATATCTAGACACAGAAGAAGGCTGAGGGTGTGTGGCACTGGAGATCATTCATTCTGATTGAATTGCTATGGCATTGCTGTTCTCCCATTTGTCTTTCCTTTGTGTATGTTGTTATTTATTGGTTGCTACAATGTAATGATATATGCTATTGTTAAATAAAATTGATTGATCAATTCATTTATTCATTCCTTCATAAATATTTATTAAGCGTCTACTCTGTATTAGGCACAGTTAGAAGTCTGGAAATCTGTAAGAGAACAAAATAGACCAAATCCTGCATCCCGAAAATATATTCCAGTGAGAGAAATCAGACAAGAGACATAATAAATGTTACACAGCATTCTTAAATAAAATGTAGCTTTAGTGAGTTGCACTGTTGAACTTTATTTTTTGTTTTGTAAATCTATAATGTGATGTTCATTTTAATGTCTAATTTATTCTACCTGAATAGAGTCTTACTGAATTTAACTTAGCTAAATTTGAACAAAAAAGTAAAACTGTCAATATCATCAAATGAAAATCATGACTACAAAGTTGAAAGGTCTAAGGTTTTGGATTCAGATGTTCATCATTTTTTATCTTCAGTCTTGGTGACTAAAAATTTTATAAAATCTGTAAAACTTATCAGTATCTCACCATACAGAATTAACTTTTTACATTTAAAATAATAATTTCTGCAAACCAGCTAAGGAAGCAGTATGTGCCATGTGGCTTGGACGAGTGCAGGACTGAGGGAAGGCAGCTTGCAGTGGACTCTGGGAAGGAGAGGCTATTTCCCTGCAGCCTCTCTTCTTTCCCTGGATGCTGAACTCTCTGGAAAAGGGGAAATAGCGCAGGGACATTTCAGCCAAACCCAATTTTCCCACAGTCTTTACTAGTGAAGTTAAATGATGCTTATGCTGCATTATCCAACTAAGAAAGTATTTCTTATCATCTTATAAACATACCAACCCTGTAGGAAACATTCCCATGATTCCAAATGCATTTCCCACAGTGTCAGAATTATGTTACAAACCTAAAAGCTATTTTACTTATCACACTTGATCTTGCGCGAGGTTAAATTTTATATTTCTTAGATGTTTTAGACTCTATCTTCTCTGTGTGCAGTTTTGTGGATGCACTCTAAATAGACACATGTGGACATAGTACAACAATCTTCACTATGCGGGTGGTGGCAAAAGTAGGTTTACAGTGGTGAGTATGCAAAAGTTTATTCTTGTACTATTATTTATTAATTATTGTATAATTTTGCATATGAACAACTGTAAACCTACTTTTTTCCACCCCACATGTAAAGGAAATACAGATATATTTATTTTCTTCCCTGTACCAAATATTAACATCCCCTATACACACCTGCCTCCAAAGGGATTATGTCAATTCATTTTTAAATAAAATATTTTAAATAAACTTCAAATTGTGCAGCCATTAAGTGTGTTTATTTTTTTCTAAATTGAATAACATTTTAATTTCCACGTTTAAAATGTTACCCATGGAGGAAATTATCTACATCTATTAAAATTCTTTGGAGAAAAGCAAATATCCACATAGCAAATACTGGTAGCATTGGTTGACACTCCTGGTTTTATTAACTGTTTTCCATTGTAATTCTAATGATTATATTTGTGATGTTTAGAAAATTTAAAGCTTTTCTAATAGGCTTCTATTTCAATAGTTTCACTTTTGCTAAAGACAAATAATCCAAAAAATTTTTCTCCGTAGGAAAATGATACTTCATTGATTGAAAATCATCTCAATTCATTTACACCAACATTTTCTTAACCAAGCCCTAAGGTAACACCTTTAGACAGAGATTGGTCTCTTTCCTGAAATGGCAGAGCAGGTGTAAAATGGAAATTTTACTATCCGTTATGGAAATTGTAGTAATAAACTCATAATTCTAAGAAGTAATGCTTTTAAAATAACTTCTACGGCACTATTGTCCCACAGTGCACAGTAGTCGATAATAAAGATGGAAGGCTATACTCTTAAAAGAAAGAGGTTATATTCCACTTCTCTGATCATTCCATTTTTATTCATAATTGAACATCTGAAACTCCATAAGGCTGCTTATCAAAGATTCCCCACAAATACCCTTAATGATTCGGTTGAACTCATTTTTTTATTATATTGAAAAGATTTGGTATTAGCAGCCCCAAAACTTTGTATTAAATCTCCCCAAGTATGCAGTGTTTGAAGGGCTTACCTGTGGACAAATTTTCAGATTGAGGCTGGGCCAAGAGCACATTGAGAGAGTGTTGAGAATCCCTATTCATTTTTAAAAGGAAAAATGAGAACCACTCAAAGGAATTGGGTAGAGCTGAGAGCTTTTGTTTAAGGAAAGCCTAGCCTTTCCCTCCTTTGTTCTCCTACCTCTCTGAGTAAGTTCCTTTTATCTGTCTGGTGCTGCATGTGTCACTCCCCTGAATCTCAACAACTGTGCACAGCCTGGATGTGCAAAAGCCTAGCGAAATTCCTAATCAGCATCTTCAGCAAACTGAACGCTTTTCTAGCCTTTGTTGGTTTATTTGAAAAGAAACAAAGACATGATGGACCCCTATTGTCTAAAGAAAATGGAGGGAGGGGATTGAAAGAAGACACTAATTAATTTTTAAAGTTATATGTACATACACCTGTTTCAGGAGAGATGCCCTAGCACTTGTTAGCACTTGCTTTCCTTTTTAAGACACCTGAATCAAAGTTCCTGTTACTTTGCGATGATATTCCTATTTAAGAAGCCCAGATAGACCAGAAGATCTTTATATTTATTGAGTGCCTTATATACACCGTACACTATGAGGCAATATGGAGAGCATTGTTTACTCAAGTTTCATATAAAGAATTTCATTCTCTAAAAATACAGAAATTCACTTCTTTAATCTTATCCTTTTTTTTCTTGTTAAAGCATATGGAATCTCAAAGAGTTGAATATATTTTGACAGATGCAATAATACCTTCAAATACTTTCAGATATTTCAAATTATAGGTTCAACTCCCACTTCTGCTAGTTGTGAAATTGAACAATTTGCTTAACTTCCTTGAGCCTTAATTGTTCCATCTGCAAACTGGAAAATGCCTGCCTCAAAATGTCAGTGTGAAAAGTAAATGAAAGGGCACAATTAAAGAAGTTAGCATTGTACCTAACACAAAGTAAGCACTAAATAAGTAAGAGCTATTATTTTTTCCAGTACTCTTATTATTGTCCCTCACCACTCTCCTTTACCCTTATTTTAAAGAACTTAACATTAACTAATCACAAGAGGACAAGGGGCGTGTTTTATTTATTTTTGTACCCTTAGTTCCCAGCAAACTGCCTGGCATACAGTGGGTGCTTAATAAATGTTTGAGTAAATAATAAAAGTACAGCTTTTAATGAAGCAACAATTCACAAAATAATGTAGGAGGAATTTAGCAAATTAGATGGTAATACTAGCTAGAGAAACTTCTGTTAAAACTATATATATATATATATATATATATATATATATATATATATATATATATACACACACACACACACATATATATATATGCTAAAATTCATGTGTTCAAATATTCCAGACACTTTAGAATAGATTTTCAACCCTAGTACCAAAGGTGAGCATTATCTACACCTTATTTGAAAAGCTATTAGGTGTGTTGTACTAATAGCTATAGGTGATAGCTGTATACCCATTTCCATTAGAATGTTAAACATTTTACAATGTGTGAATCTTGCTTTTTTCTACACATTCTTCCATATTTTAATTAGCTATTATAATAAAAAAAGAAAAATGATAAGATTAGCTCATTTTAACTACTATTTTATAGCATATCTTAGAAATTAATAGTGCTTTGCAACAAATCCCAAATTTTCACAACCACATTTATAATTTGTAAAACTTTATATTTAGAGAATGTTTTCTATAAACTAATAATTTCCAGCTACCTAAAGAACAGACAATTAGTTGCCTTAATTTTATAGACCGATAAACTTTCTTTAAAACATTATATTTAGAGATGTTTTCCATAAACTAATAATTTTTATCTATAGAAAGAAAAGGCATTTAGCTGCCTTAATTTTATAAAGCAACTACAGATGGATAAGCTTGACCTGGCCAGCTTTGCTCAGTGGATAGAGCATCAGCCTGCAGACTGAAGGGTCCCAGGTTCAATTTTGGTCCAAGGCACATGCCCGGGTTACAGGCTCAATCCCCAGTGAAGGGGATGGTTCTCTCTCATCATTGATGTTTCTCTCTCTCTCCCTCTCCCTTCCCCTCTGAAATCAATAAAAATATATTTTAAAAAAATAAAATAAAGATGGGTAAACTTTCAAGTGTTAAAACATTTATCAAATCAAAGGAAACGTAAGAGACTTCCGGGTCACTTAGTCATGTCAACCTAAGGCAGAATTTAAGAAAGTAATACAAGCACCAATCCTGACAGTGGCCCACAGTAGTGTTCTTCAGGGCATCTCTGTGAGGAACTCAAAGAGCATTTCATTTACATTCTTAATCAAGTTTTTAAAAGTAGTTTCTACACTTACAAAGTACTTAGGAAAGCAATTAGCGTAGAACTGCCGTGTTGTGCAAAGTAAATTACACTCTAAGTCACAGTTCCAAGAGCAAGTTAAACTTCCACATTTACAAATTTGCTGAGACAAAAGATTTGTATCAGAATTACTAAATGGATGTTACCATGCGATTTTATAAAATATAAATACATGATCTCAATGATGTTGTGGCCAAGAGTGGTCATTGCTTGTCTGCAAATAACTGAAATTTCTGAGGTGTGGCCAGGAGTTCACTGTGGATTGCACGTTTGCCAGGGCTATCTTTTAGTTGGTGGCTTTAGTTTCCATTTATAAAATCAATGCATTCTGCTAACATGTCTTTTACTTCACGGCCTTTAACGAGTTTGAATTTGGTGTGTGTGTGTGCATGCGTGTGCACGCATGTGCTTTAACTGAAAACTGCAGTTATTACTAGCCACCAGTAAACTTTTTCATTTTATATGAATTTTTACAATAATTCTTCATCGTATTTTCTGTCTTATTTGCTTCAAATTGATAGTCACAACTGGAGAAAAATTGTTGGCTCCCATTGGAGACATGTAATAGAATGGAATAAAAATTCATGGAACAAAATTCTAATTAAATCCAAAATATTGGACAATTTTAAGGAAGCTAATTTGATGCAAATAAGTATATACAGTTTTTTAAACTATTAATTCTTTATTTTTATTTTAACTTGCGAGTGCTTGCTCTGAGAAAGGCATATTGCTACATGCTAGAGAGCAATGGAAAACGATCTAGCTCTTTTCCTAAAGGAGGTCACAGTTGACTGTGTCTAAACAAGATGCGGAATATGGAGACAGGTGACTTTAAATTAGTCTTTTACTACATGAGGCGGACTACTAAATAGTCTTTAACTTCATATAATAATTTGAAACTAATTATTTCATTGCCAAAGGTGATAACTTTGCTTCTCTAGATGATTATTAATGGACATTTTTCCCATCAGAGTTACAGTGCTAGGTATGTAATGATTACTCAATAGAAAATTATTTTAAAGATTTCACATTCAGTATCTAGTGTAAAGCTATTTAATGTACTTCTAAGCATATTTATTTTTGTATATTTATTTTACTACTGATATCTAGCCACACAAAACCAGTGTGTATACAATACTAAATATAATACTTTTGTCAAATTCTGAAACTGGAGAGTTACATAGAGATTTTTGAATGTTTATAATTTCTCCTTTACAGTTCTACTTCTCTCATTATAGGAATCCCCATATGTTATGTTCAAGAAAAATCATGAAATGTTTGAAGGAAATGACAAGTATGAAGGATACTGTGTAGACTTGGCATCTGAAATTGCAAAACACATTGGTATCAAGTATAAAATTGCCATTGTCCCTGATGGAAAATATGGAGCAAGGGATGCAGACACAAAAATCTGGAATGGGATGGTAGGAGAACTTGTTTATGGGGTAAGCAAATCAATTGTTTACATAAACCTGAAACTTTTTTTTACATGAGCACATATCAATTTTTAAATGTCTATTACTGTTTTTTTTTAATTTGCAGTTACATTCAAAGAGACATATATGGTGTTCAACTATTTCTCTATTTCATTTATAATGCAATTCCCAAACAATGAGAGAAACTAACGCTTGATAACTTCAAAATAAGGAAAAAGAGATAAAAATTCAGAATATGATGTCCTATTTTTAAAAAACAACACTAACTTCAGTATCTGTGATGATTATTCTCTCATGTTTGATTCTTCTATCCCATAGACATGTTGTTTTGAGAACTACAAAACAAATCCATTAGTAATTGTAACAACAGATTTCCTTCAATAGCATAAAGTTGAACCTCATTTTAGCTAGTTTATTTATATCCCTATTGGTTGTAATTCTGGTAAATGTTTTTTAAGTAATTGGTGAAGTGATCACTACACTATTTTAACATCTATAAAATATTCATCAATAATGTGAGATTCTTACAATTCTGCTGAACATAGTAAATTTAAACTTTATGCAATGCCACAATTTTTTCGCACCTAGCAAAGCACAAAAGCTAGAATTTCTTCCACAGCAGGCCTCACATGAAAGCATGTCATGCCCTCTCTTTTGTGTTCCCCAGGTATTGCGCGTACACATTTATAGCCAAGGGCGAATTCAGTGTACACATTCTTGCCTGAATCAGAACAAGATCGCTCTCTTCAGCTACCACTGCAAAGTATCTAAATCAAACAAGCAGTTATCAAATGCTAGTGATGGTATGATATTTCCAACATCCGGAAACCCAGCCTTGAATAGTACATTTTATTCACCTAATAGTGAATAAAAGTCACATCACTTGCAATTTATTCTGAAATTTCCTATAAGCCAATTCATAGATCACAAATGTCACCTTCAAGTCACAGTCTGTCTGATTAATCCTCTCAAGGCCCCTTTGAAATGAAGGATTTTATGAAAGTCTTCCTTCCCCAGAAAAGAATAAAGGTAGAATGATTTAGAACATAAATGATGTCCTACACCAGGGCTTGCTTTCCAAGCCAGAACTGCCATCCAAGTTTCATGATTCTGCATCTTGCTTTTCAAACCATGAAGCGATGAACATTCTCCATACAGTTCAGTCTAGTAGCTATAATCTCGGCAGCAAGAGGAAACTGTTTGGCATTAAAAAAGTAATCAGTTATTTTATATTTATTTGCAAGAACTGCTGACTAGGTGACTTAAACAGGGGGGTGGGGACTAGGGGCAGGGAATGAAGTTGTAAAAAATCAAAAAGTATTTTATCCCAAGGCGCGTGATCAATTTGATATTGAGCTTTAAATTCCACAGGAAAGGGGGTCCTAACACTTGTGCTTCTTGGTAATATTTTAGACTTTAGATACAGTAAGCCAATTTTAAATGTGAACATTATCCAGGTTATTATAATTCTCTACTGTACTTTATTTCCTTCAGAAAACAGTATTGAGTATTTCTCTTCAAAAAAATTAGGTTACCAATTAGTTTTGGATGAGTTACTTTCTAAGGCATTTTATATATATCCTCCGGAGTCCCTACCAATTAGGCAGTCCAAGCTCACCTCTTGCAAGGGTTCTGACCACATTTTATTAGGGGGATATTGTTTAAATAATGAAAATAAACTATATGAAGAGAGTAGCACAATTAAAAACAAAATCAGTAGTACACATGTCACAATAATCAAAAGTCTGAAGTTAGGCCATTCTCAGAGAGAAAGATTTTAACAGTGATTAATACTCATTATAGTCATTCATTCATCAGCCAATCTGAGAGGATTTAAATATCCCCATCTCTGCCACTTCAGTTATCCACTTTTTTCTCAAAAGAAATCTTCCATGCCTCTTACACTTTCTACAGATTTGGTATTTTCTATTCTGGTGTCTGCTAAGTCTGTACTTTCTCTCTCTCTCTCTCTCTCTCAACACTTACTAGTACATGAATGCCCAGTTCCCAGGGTTTTAGGTAAAACTCCATCCATTCTCTTCTACCTAACACAGGCTGTTAGACAGCAACATGCTTATCTTTGAATCCATTATTATTATTATTATTATTATTATTATTATTATTATTATTTCTTTATTCTTTGCTAACTTTGTTACTGTAATTGTTAGAATAGATTACGCGTGAAACACCTGTGATCTCCGCACACCACAGGGCAGTGACTCAGAGGCTCAGAACCTCCCTTACACTTTAAGGTCCTTCCTGCCCATCACACCTGCTCACGTCCATCCTATGACCTGCGGTGCACTGCTTCAGGACCTTCTGGTCCCTGCCATACTTGTGTGTATTTTCATCCAAGGGGATATTTTTCAAAGTATGTTCCATAGCCTACCATGTGTTAAAATGCTGGTTCATGACTCTCACTCCAGAGGTCCTCCCAAATTCAGGTATTACCAAGCTCTTGCAGGAGATAGTTTACACTTAATTTTCAGAATCGCTGAGAGGTAATGGAACCAGGCACACACAGCACATCCAATGATAGTAGAGAAAGCCCCAGTGTATCATCTCTGTTCACTGGCCTCTTTCAAAACACCAATTTCAGACTTTGAACGTATCCTCATTGAACATCACTGTCACCACCTTAATCCAATGTTGGTCTTCTTTTGTATCTACTTTCCTAAGCTGGAGACTCTTTTATTTCTCTCCACATTTCTTCCCTTTTAAGGTTTTTCCCTCATTAGTGGTAACATATAAATAAAAATTTTCCAAAAGATACTACGCAGAACAATGTAGTGTGTGAAAGGTGGTGTTTCCAATCAAGGAGAGGGTACATTATTCATTTATTCTTGATAGCTGAACAATTACTTGGAAAATTAACAATTTTGTAACACATCATCATGTAGTATACCAAATAAGTTTTAGAGAGATTATCCTTATAGGTGCTAGATTAAAATATGTATGGTTAAAAAATTAAAAATAGGGCAAGGAGAGGTCAATGGAGGGAAAAGGAGACATATGTAAAACTTTCAACAATAAAGAATTAAAATAAATAAATAATATGTAATTGAGATTGATCATATGATGTGAGGTTTATTCCAAGTATGAAATCAAAGGATGAAAACACAAAAAAGGTAATTTTATATGACTTCAACAAAATTTAAAATGTGTGTATTGCAACAAAATACCATGAACTAAGTCAGCGATTTTCAACCAGTGTGCTACAAGAATTTGTAAAGCATACAATACTGTACCTGACTATTTAGTCAGGGGAGCTGACCTCTTTTCCCTTAGATTGTCAAATAAAAAAAATGACAGCAGCCAACACAATAGCTATGCAGTGTAAATCAATTAAGATTATATCTATTTTTGTTTGTCAGATCAGCAAAAATATAATATATTTTTGGTGTGACACAGACTTTTAGTAATTAGTTTATGTGTGCCATGAGATTAAAAAAAAAAAGGTTGAAAATCATTTATGGAAATGAAACAATTCATGAATAGGGAAAATATTTGCAACACAGAGAAAATAAAAGAATATTTTGAATAGATTTAAAAGCACTTACAATTAGTAAGTAAAAAAATGAATACCCCATATGGAAAATATGGACAGATTAAGAAGTACAAGTGACTATTTATTTAATAAAAGCAAATTCAAATTAACACAATGTGATCTAATTTGCCAGCTAGCAAATTAGTGAAGATAAATAGAATAAAGATACACAACGGTTGTCCACGATTTAAAGCTGCAGGTATATTCGCACAGTGCTGGGGAAAGTAGAAATTTTGCATAACCTTTTGTGAGAAAAGTTGGGCAAGCATATTATGAGTATTGAAAGATTTTACCCATTTAGACTAGCAATCACATTTTTAGAAGTTTATCTTAAATAATTAAGATATGTGCAAGGATTTGTCTTCAAGGATGTTCACATCATTTGTATTATAAATTGTATAAAACTGAAAACAATGCAAATATCCCCAAAAATAATAAATTGAGCAAATTGTGATATTTTCACATAATGAAATATTTGCAATCATTAAAACTTATTTTAATGTATATTTTGAAATGACAATGAGTTCATATTCTTTTGAGAAGAGAAAATTAATTATACAATATGATTTTCTGCATTATCCCATTTTAAAATAAGGAAGATATTATTTCTAAAACAATGTCTAACCCTAACCGGTTTGGCTCAGTGAATAGAGCGTTGGCCTGCGGACTGAATGGTCCCAGGTTCTATACTGGTCAAGGGCATGTACCTTGGTTGCGGGCACATCCCCAGTGGGGGATGTGCAGGAGGCAGCTGATCGATGTTTCTCTCTCATCGATGTTTCTAACTCTCTGTCCCTCTATCTTCCTCTCTGTAAAAAATCAATAAAATATATTAAAATAAAATAAAACAATGTCTAACAGGGCATATATAAAGAAAAAATAAGAGTAGATGAAGGGAATGGAGATATATTTTCTTCATTTTCTGGTTTTGTTTTATGTACTGTTTCTATAGCTAGTTCCTCTACCACTTGTGTAAAATAACTTGATAAAACAATAACCTCCCAGCAATGACTCTGGCTCTTACATATCCGGGTGTGTATGGTGTGAACTAGGTTCATTCCTACTTGAAGGCATGTGCAGTGAATCCTCAGCCACCCGGAGGGTAGCAGGATGGCCAGAGTACACTCCCCAGACCAGCCCTCCAGGAGCCCTCTGTCCAGCTGCTGGCCATTGCAGGGGTGAATGTCAGAGTGGCCGCCTCTATGAAAAACATGTATGTGCTGGTATGTCTCAGATTCCATTTCAATGCCAAATACTTTCCTCTTAAAATAATAATTTTTTTTTCATTTGTAGATCATGTAACAATTTACAGTATTTTCATCACACTCTATGTGATGTTAGAGATGACATGATTTAATAGAAGAAGCACAGGTCAAATCGCAGAGCGGCCGTGATGTGTAAAGCTCACCTGAGTCTCAGTTTCAGCATCTATAAAACAGTGATAAACATAAGCTTGATATGAGGGTGAAATGGGCAGCCATTTAAAATATTTAGTTTCATATCAGAGACATGCTCCCTCAATAAACACTCACTGTTATTTTATTAAGGTTTTTTAAATAAACAATCACAGTAACACAATGAGATAAAAGGAGAAAATGGGGAATCTGTTTCCAATTTTTAGAGATATTGGAAAAAGATCCCCCAATATAGCTAAAATCAATGAATGAAAATGTAAGCTGGTGTCTTATGATCATAATATCTGAGAATTGAATCCACTGTTTTCCAATATCTTTTTTTAGAACCCGAAGGTGAAAAATCAAAGTATGTAAATATGAAGAAACAAATGCCAATTTCCAGATTTTTGTGTGTGTGTTTAATTGGAAAATACAGTCAAGCAATGGGTTTCTTCTGTCTTACAAACACAGATTTTATAGGTTTTTCTCATAATTGGAAGGCATAAAAAAGAAAGGACTATTTAAAAGTTGCATTGCATAATATTAAGGGGTGGCCAAGTAATGAATCAGTGGCAACATTTCAAATGAAACAGAAAAGATTGCAAGATAGCATGCCTGGCCAAGAAATTCAGAAATTCAGCCACATGGAAAGACTGTCTCCTCCTCTTGCTGTCCTAGATCCTTAAAGACTAATACAATTATCTGAGTAGAAGTTATTTTTGCTTATGTCTACTATTTCTCCATTTCTTTCTCTTATCTAATTACTAGCACCAATAAAAATAGTAGTTTGTGCAATTTAAGTGACACATCTATATATATAAAAGCCTAAGCAACCGTTATAACCGAATGACCAGACTACTGGACGACCGGCCTGTAGCTATGGCATGCACTGACCATCAGGGGGCTGACACTCAATCAGGAGCTGCCCTCTGGTGGTCAGGGCGCTCCCACAGCCAACCTCCCATGGCCAGCCAACCTTCCGCAGTCTCTCCCCCTGGCCGGCCCTTCTTGGCCCCAATCACCAGCCAGGCCGAGGGTCCCCACCTGTGCACAAATTCATGTACCAGGCCTCTAGTTATCTTATGAAAGAAAACAAGTCAACTGTTCACCTTTGCATTTGTCATTGTTGGCATTGGGAAAAGAAATTGTATAGCTAATGTGTAACTGGTTAGCTGTGAGTGGATCAATCCAGTGCTAATTGCTTCACAAAGAGCATTAACCTATGTGTTTTCATGTGTCTTTTCTCTTATAGAAAGCAGAGATTGCTATTGCCCCTCTGACAATCACTTTGGTCCGAGAGGAGGTCATTGACTTCTCTAAGCCCTTCATGAGTTTGGGCATATCTATCATGATCAAAAAGCCTCAGAAATCTAAACCAGGAGTGTTTTCCTTCTTGGATCCTCTGGCCTATGAGATCTGGATGTGCATAGTCTTTGCCTACATTGGTGTCAGCGTGGTCTTGTTCCTAGTTAGTAGGTTTAGTCCATATGAATGGCACACAGAAGAGCCAGAGGATGGAAAGGAAGGACCCAGCGACCAACCTCCCAATGAGTTTGGCATCTTTAACAGCCTCTGGTTCTCCCTGGGTGCTTTTATGCAGCAAGGATGTGACATTTCACCCAGGTTAGTCTCAACAGTTTTTCACCAATTCCCCAGTATTGCTAAGTGTTGTACAAATCATCTCTTTACATGTTTTTCCCCTGAAGGCAGAGCATTACTTGAAACAGAGAAAAAAATCTTGCAATTTCCAAATTAATTTGAACATAGTCATAGCCAAAATTTCCAAGATAGCATAATATATAGATACATCCCAATGGAAATTTTACATATGCAACTCACCAGAATTCTCAAAAAATAACTTAGTATTAATATTTCCTTCAATGGTTTGACAGACAGAAACTAAAATCTAAATTGTAAAAATGGGATTCATGTTATTTTTGTCTCCTTTTCAAAATAAAATGTTTTTGTTACTGTTGCTGGTCTTAATTTTTAAAAATTAATTTTGAATTTTATTTACATCCCATGTATCTAAAGGGAGATTTCTGTCATAGCATTTCCTAAATCCTGAGATAATATAATAGGTACTAGATATGCATTGTTCTGTATGACAACATATGACAAGCTAAGCAGTAGGCAGAGTCAGCAATGCAAATACTATGGTAGCTTTATAGAGATGTTTTTCACTATCTGTGGAGTCATAGCTCACTTTTTTTGGATGCCACTGAGATGTTTTTCATTTTTGTTTGCCAAAAATGCAGCTAATCTCCTGTGCATAAACAAGTACCAATTTTGCCCTTAGAAAAAGTAGCTGAAGGCAGGAAAAAACTGAAAATTAAATTTAAATAGTAACTTATATCAGTGTTACAAGTACATGGATTTTTTTTTTAAAGAAATGTATGCATTCTCAAAAATAGACAATTTAGCCACAGAACAGTTTGTGTTCCTTAAGACCCAAGGAAATGGACCTGGAGAGCATTCTGCTAAGTGAAATAAGCCAGTCAGAGAAAGATAAATATCACATGATCTCACTCATTTGTGGAATATAATGAACAACATAAACTGATGAACAAAAATAGATCCAGAGACATAGAAGCATAGAACAGACTGTCACACCTCAGAGGGAAGGCAGGGGAAGGAAGGAGAGGGGTAAGAGATGAACCAAAGGACTTGTATACACACATATAAGCATAACCAATGGACACAGACAGTAGGGGGGCGAGAGCCTGTGGGGTGGGGGGAGCTGCCAGGAGAGGTCAATAGCGAAAAAAGGAGACATATATAATACTTTCAACAATAAAGAATTTTTTTAAAAAAAGGCCCAGGGAAACTGTAAGTGTACTTGAATTCTAACATGGAAATATAAATCCTTATCTCTCAATCAATGAAATGAAAAGAAATCAAAGTAAATGGAGTAATGGTTTCAAAACTAGTCTTAAGCAAATACTAAGTTAGCATCAACAGGTGCCATTTATCTGATAATGGTTAAGAAGAGAGCATTTTAAAGCTAGAAATACCATGGAAAACATGAAATGTGTCCTCACATTTTTAAAGAAAAATGTTTAAATACAATTTGTTACAGGAATTTAAAATAGTTTGACGGTCCCAATGAGTGAGATCAATTATAAATATGCCCTTCATTGTTTGTTGATTCTATTCTCACTTTTCCTCTGCACTCACACTCACCCACATATCCCCGATAGCCAGAGAAAAGGTGAGGAGGAAACTTTTTTTTTTAGATTTAGCACCAGTTTTTAATGTTGTTGCTACACACTAACAAAGCACCCACTTTGGTCTCATGTTGGCAGGGACAGAGCGAATATTTTTATGCCAGTATGTAAAGACGCTTTAGGACATAACTCATTCACTCTGATAAGAACTGAGCTAGCAACAAATCCTGAAATGTAATCAGTTTGAGACCAATCCTAGATCTTCATCTGGTCCACCCCATCTTGGCATATGTCTCATCCTTCCTGCCAGAGCTCTGACTTAAGGTGAAAACCAGTTCTCTCAGAAGGTCTTCTACCAACTTAAGTCTAAGACCTCACCCGCTTTTAATAGGTATTGCTACTTTATGTGCCACCAAGAGAAAAACAATGCTGCCAATTAAGCCATGATTCTGTTTTTATCTCAATATAATGTAGGTTGCATCTAATATCAAATATGCTAAATATTAAGGGGGGGTAATCAATGAATTAGTAAGTATTTCTCTTTTGTACTTAAAGGAAAGGTATTAAGTTCCATAGTTCTGCCTAATAACAATAAAAAGAAAAAAGTTCCCATATTTTCAGGGGCATTTATACATTTCATATAGCATAGGCAACATCAAAGCATACAGAAATACTAGAATCATTCTTGAGTAGATTATCAGAAAATAAAATGATATTGCAGTTGTTATTTTTAAGCCACATGGGAAATTGATGGTATTTCTTTTCTTTCTCTCTGTTGGTTGGAGAAAGGAAAATGTGCATTATCTTATCCATGTTTAGATCCCTCTCAGGTCGAATTGTTGGAGGTGTTTGGTGGTTCTTTACACTCATCATTATATCATCTTACACTGCTAACCTCGCTGCTTTCCTGACGGTGGAGCGCATGGTCTCCCCCATAGAAAGTGCAGAAGATCTGGCCAAACAAACAGAAATTGCCTACGGAACACTGGATTCAGGGTCAACAAAAGAATTCTTCCGAGTAAGTTCAGGGGAACAACTAACAATGAAATGTTCATCATTTTTAAATCCAGGAAATTTTGCCAACAAGGATATTATGGGCTCTAGCCACTGTAGGTTTTGCAAACGCAGTGGTAACTGCCATGTTTAATGCTAATATTTCCATGTGGATTCTATAACCATTTTAACTTTCAAAAACTAATTGATTTATTTGCATTGCAAGAGGGACCCTCTCTAAGCAAGAGTAACAACAAAAAGGTAATTACAACAACTTTATAACATAATCTATCTCGAAGATTCCAGGGCTGATCATGCCATGATACTGCCTCTGGCAAGTTTGTATTTATGTGTGCGTGCTTGGGGGTTAAGAGCATAAAAATGAAAGCAAGAGTGTTGTTGTTGTTTTGTGTGTTTTGTTTATGTTTTTGTTTTTTAAATAATACATTTAACTTTCTGCATTTGAAACCCAAAACCTTAATTGCAGGTTATCTTCCCTACATGAGGCACATTATTCTATAATCTCTTTTGTAGTGACAATTTCAGATAATGGTAGCAAAAACTATTAAGTTTTGGACATCTCTGTGAGATGTTGTATGGAATTTTATTTGTACTAATTCCTCTGCTTTTGCAGATAAAGTTGTTCAAAGTGAAATAATTGCATTTACATATGAATATGACCCCTTTGGCTTGTCATTAGGATGGTAGGTATATTTGTTGTTTTTGTTTTTGTAGTTGCTTGCTTCATGAGGATGAAATTTTTTTTTCTTTTTTTATCAGTGAACCTCTTTTACTCTGGTTCTACTTAAATCTAGAGATACAGGATTGGTAATGTCTGATCAGAGTTCAGGGTTCATTTTGTGACTTCAGAACTAAAGTATATAACTACATAATAATGAAGGAATGTTGTTTTACTTTCAATTGCTTAAAGAAGACAAGATATATTTGACTTATTTCTTAAGCTTTTATGGAAAAATGAAAGCCCTTTAAAGAAAGTGTCATGCTTATATACAGTTGTTGAGAGATTACACTTTCATTTTTAATGCATATATTTTTGTTTTCTCATTCAACTTGGGAATTAAATACAACAAAATGTTCTACTCCTTAAGAAAGGCTTAACTTTCATGTACCTGAATTCAGTAAGCTATTTCTCTTTTTATTTATTTATTTTATTTCATTTTTTTAATCCTCACCGAAGGATATTTTTTTCCATTGATTTTTACAGAGTGGAAGGGAGAGGGAGAGACAGAGAGAAACACCAATGTGAGAGAGACACATTGATTGATTTCCTCCTGAATGGGCTGGGAGCCTGCAATGGAGGTATGTGCCCTAGACAGGAAATGAACCTGGGACCCTTCAGTCTTCAGGCCGATGCTCTATCCACTGAGCCAAACTGGCTAGGGCTATTTTTCTTTTTAAAAATGATTTGATTATGCCCAGCCAATGTTCCCCAAAGGTTGAGCATTGACCTATGACCCAGGAGGTCATGGTTTGATTCCAAGTCAGGGCACATGCCTGACTTGTGGGCTGGGTCCCCAATAGGGGTGTGCAGGAGGGTGCCAACTGATGATTCTCTCTCATTATTGATGTTTCTATCTCTCCCTCTCCCTTCCTCTCTAAAATCAATAAAAATATATTTTTTAAAATAAATTAAAATAAATAAAAATCATTTGATTATAATATCCTGATATTTTACAGATATTTACATTAATACTAAATCAAAACAAATCACTCAAAAACTCAGTCAAACCCATCTCTGGGTATTGTTTAAAAAAGACACCACACACTGAGTAACATCCTTGTCAACAATGTGGAATGTTGCTAGTAGAGATAATATAAAATTTATAAGTTAATTAAAAAGTAGTAGTGGATATTTCTAAAATTATAAATAATATTCATGACAATAAATATTATTAACAATTGTTTAATTACTGAGTATATTTCAGTCTATAAAGTTTAATAATGGGAACATATTTTAGCACAATCTCTGTAAGTTTATAACTGCTTCCACCCAAAGTAGGTAGGTAAAATTTAGTAACTTTGCCTAGAAACTATTATCTATATTTATCAAAACAAAATACAAGTTTGTGCTATAACTTGCATTTTACTGGGAAAATTATGGCTGATATTTATGTAAATAAAGCAAATATTTGCAAATTCATCATTCTGTTTTGAGTGGCAAGGGAGAAAGAAACATCACGTTGATTCCTTGAAAACATTTCAAAAATAACTCACTGTAAAGATCTTTGCCAACAAGCACACTGAACATGTTTATTTCTGATATTTATAAAGCTTTAAAAAGCTGCTCAAGTTCTACAACCTGGTGAGGTAGATAACAGAGTATATTGATAAGAAATAAAGGAATAAAGCTAGTTGGTCCCCAGGCTGCACAGCCTTTCATACAAGCTGTGCACGCACCAAACCCCGTGACCTTCCTCTCCCACCCAACTTCAGTTTTTAAATTGAAAGAGTCTTATAAGTGAAGGTATTTATTGTTGCAGAACTGTCTGAAGCTAATGGGACAAGGATATAATTTTCCTTCACGGCACATTTTCAGGAATGCATAAATTTGGGCTCTGATAAAAATCTCATTCGTTTCCTTCCCTGTGTTCTCCTTCCTTTCCCGTAGAGGATGACCTGGTTTAAAGAAGCCATTTGTCTAACAGGTGGAGGAAACAGGATGTGAAGGGTACTTTTGTGCTTGTCAAAATGTTTTCTCATAGGAACACAGAAATGGTGCATCTATCAGCTCCACTCCACTGCCTCAGGCGCTGACCTGTACTCTGCGCTTCAAAAATGTCACAGTTATAACCAACTGCGAAAAGAATGAGGCCACGGGGGGAGATTACATTGGAATTCAACTTTTGCCTTGTTTTGTCCCATTATGAAACTTACATGCTCATGTTCAGGGCATCCTTGTTAAGCATAAGCATGGAGGTATTTAAAGAAAGTCTGTTACTTGACAATGACAGCCTTGTTGTTTAGGTGTTTTTACATCATTATACACCTTATTTGAACACACTGGCTTTCATTTCCATGTGGATTTTATCCTGTGCTATTTCAGTCATCAGCGAAATCATGAATGCATAAATGAGGTGGATTACTGCCTCAGAGCTGATCATATTATTAAATAGTGCATTGATGAGCTCTTAGTCTTGCTGCACAAGCTACTAGAAACGGAAATACCTGATAACAATGTAAATATTTACTGTAATGAATGACATTTGTACAAACTGGTATTTTCTATTAAAGGCATAAATGGAAGAATATTTAACTATTAAAAAATTAAAAAGACAGAGCATTTTAAAAATTTGTTTTAAGTAATGAAATAGTGCTCTATATCAGATAGTTTCCCATGCATTGAGTTTAACAATAAAGGCGAAATAAATAAATCTGAGATTAATTTTCTAATTTCAAAAAATAATGATTTTTCTATTAACATTGCTTATTACCTTGAAGTCTATTCACTCCCCAAACCTGATCTTTAAGTAACACAGTTGAAGGTTTTAGGGACTTAAAAGTTCCATTGTCACTATATTTCTAAGTTTGCTGGGTCTGCAGAAATGTCCTCATTTTAGCCTGTCTCATCAAATTTATAAAGATGTGCTTGCCCTCACTCCTTAGCAAACACCCTCTTGCAGTCACAGATAAGGAAAAGGGATTTATTTCCAGCCCTTCACTTCTGAGTCTCCCCATCCACACCTTCACCATCTGAATGTGATCTTATCCCAGCCATGCCCCTTTAAATCAGAATTTCTAAATATTAACTGAGTGACAAATTATGTAAATGTTTTTCAAAAATATTGCTTTTATCTTTCCTTTATTTTTCACTGGGAGTCTATATTTTACCATTTCTATAATACTTAAGTCCTGCTAAATGTAGCTTAACTACACTGTGGATTCCTCTTCTGGATTTGGGGAGAATTAATCCAACTTCTTTTGAACTTAAGGTACATGTAATTCAATATATTTAAACAAAGGCAGCAATAATATCCTCACATTAATATTATAGGAATGGATTTCTAAAAACTATCAATGCCCAATGGTACTTGACTTCTTAAAAATGAATTATTTGCTTTGATATTATGTCTCATTCTATAGTTAAATTGTCTTTATAATTACCAAGCTCTAAAAATACTCTCTTTTTCTATTTCGCTATGTTAGTTTTGTTTAGCTATTCTTTGTTCCTTTCATAAGATACAGAATAGCAATTGGAACATTGTCATATAACTAGCATGATTTCAAAAAATATTTTTAAAACATATTTCAGTTAAAATAATACTCAGTTTTTATTTCTTCTGTTTTCAACATATTATACACTGTAAAATATATAATATATGTGGAACTCAATATCTTTTGGGGTGAAACTCTCAAGTTATCAATATATTTTTAAAGTCATTATATGCCTGAAGGGTATTTAGCAACACTTCCCTAAATTGAAATGTTTAAAACATATATTTAAGGGCAATTTGTATCAACTGACCCAGAGAGTTCATAATTTTCAGAGATTAGAGTTTATAAAATGAAAGCGTTAGTTCTCTGGGAGATAACTCAATTACTAAAGCTGGAATGAGTGAAGCCTGGCAACAGAGCCTCCCTAGTGGGTCTCATTCTGAACCCAGATACGCCTCTATCCTAGAAGCACAGAGAATCTTTACAGCTAATTGTAGTGATGGCATGGGATTTCCTAGTGAGAGGATTTCTGCACCCAGAGGCAACCTTTATTACCTAAGTACAGACATCCTTCACAGTCTTTATGTCATGAGATACTTTTTCATGTGTTAATAACATAAAACATTTCATAGGACACTACAGGATGTTTATTCCCCATCTTAAATATACATTAATACAAAATATCTTGGGGGTTTTTATATGTACATCTCTTATTGTGTGTGGCTTATTATACAAGTATATTGACTAAATTCCCATCTTATAAAACCAAAGGCATGAATACAACTTTCATTAGCTTCTTTCTTTTACCACCTGAATAATTTGCTTTTGTACCAAACTATGTATTCTTCATTTGCTATTCAAGATACTTGGTTTTTGAAGATCTGTTTCCTGATAAGTCTATGTTCTGGTAAACAAAGGAAGGTCAATGTAAATAAATATACATTCTACTCAGGATCTAGCCTCTTGCATAGATTTAAGTCTGAATGAAGTCTACATTACTTTTCATTTGGATCCAAATACAAAATTTTAGCACCTTGCTATTGAACAAATGCAATTACACCAGATGAAAGTCTGCATATGATATTGTAATATCAGACATCAAAAAGGAGTCAGCCTTTTCTATCTTATCAAATATATCCATTGGGGACATTCGAGTTTATTTGTATATATTTTCACATTTAAATGTCTCTGTGGATGAAAAAATTCCAAATGAATGCAAATACTAGCAAACAGATCTGGATAAATTAAGTGGTGGTGGTAATGTAGATAGAATCGAAATAGGCAAAAATAAATGTTTCTTGGCTGAAATCAGAGAATTCGAATGACTAACTCTCCAAAATATAAAGTGGGAAAACAAGAATCACTTCACTTTAAAGTTTAATGTAAATTAAACTATTTGGAGCACTATTTGGAGATTTTGTTGGGAAAAGTCTAAAAATGTTTTGGTAGACCTAGAGTTTTATTCTTGTGTTAGGGATATTTGGTTTGTAAACTACAGTAGTTTTTGTCCCCTTGTGCTCAAAAACTTGATATAGACAGCACTTTTTTTAATAATACATGTTCTCATTGATTCAGAGAGAGGAAGGGAGCAGGAGAAAGAGATAAAAACATCAATGGTGAAAAAGAATCATCAATGGGCTGCCTTCTGCATGTCCCCTACTGGAGATTGAGCTCACAACCTGGCCATGTACCTTGACCTTAAATTGAACCATGACCTCCTTCCTGGTTCATGGGTCAAGCTCAACCACTGAGCAACACCAGCCAGGCTAGACTGCACTTTTTGTATACATCTTATATATATGAATGGTTTGAATTAAAACTTTGAGGCATGAAATAGGGTTTAAAAAGTAATATAACAAGTCTCCTTATCCTATATAATAAAAGGGAAATATGCAAACTGACCCTAATGGCAGAACGACTGCTCAACCAGTCACTATGAGGCACACTGACCACCTCTCAGTCCCTTTCCCTGGCTGGCAGGCTCCCGTCACCTGATGGAAAAACAGGGAACCGTCTACGGCCATACCACCCTGAACGCGCCTAATCTCGTCTGATCTCTGAAAAACAGGGAATCAGGGATGGGTGGCGGTTGGGGGCGGGGGGGCAGGGCCGGCTGTGGGCAGCCTGGGAAGATGGTCCTGATCACAGGCCAGGCCTAGAGACCATACCCATGCATGAATTTCGTGTGCCCGGCCTCTAGTTTCTTAAAATTCAAGTACAGTATTAAAAGGTATTTTACAAAGCTAAAATTAAATCTTACTTGGTCCTTTTCAAATTTTCCATGAATGTGATACAAAACATGATTTTAAATGTTCAGCTCTCTTTATAACATTCTGAATTTAAAAATAATAAGTTGTTCTTTAAGCACTTGAATAGAATCATTATTCTGACAAGAAATAACAGCTTCTTCAAATAACACTTTTAAATGTCATTTCAATGGTTTTCTTAAATAGTTTTAAAAGGCTGTTTTCTAATTGTAAAATAATGGTATTACAGCAAATTGGAGTTAGAGGGCAATGGAAAAGTACTGAAAGTTTTCATCCTTATCTTGGTTCTGCCAACATTAGCCTGTCGTTGCTTCTTTCCTGTATTTAATTTTATTTTCGTTTCCTCCAGAGATCAAAAATAGCAGTGTATGAAAAGATGTGGACCTACATGCGATCAGCAGAGCCGTCTGTGTTCACGAGGACTACCGCGGAGGGCGTAGCTCGAGTCCGCAAGTCCAAGGGCAAATTTGCCTTTCTCCTGGAATCCACTATGAATGAGTACATCGAGCAGCGAAAGCCCTGTGACACGATGAAAGTGGGAGGAAATCTGGATTCGAAAGGCTATGGAGTAGCAACGCCCAAGGGTTCTTCATTAAGGTGGGTGGAATAGTATAACAATATAACATGTGTTGTTATAGTATTCCACCTTCCCTGATGTCCCTGAGAGAATTATTTTTGTTTTGTTTGTGAACATGGTATGTTTGTTTATCTGTTTTCTTTTCCTCCATTTCATATTTCTGATCAACAATCAGGTAATTTTTTTAAAAAATTTTAGAGTAATCATAGTTGACGCATATTTTTTTAAGGCCATATAAAAACCAAACTGGTTGAACACTAGCTGCTTCCAGTGGGCCTAAGACATGGGTAGCAAATGCTTATATTTCATCAACTTTTTTTGGCCACTAAAACCTACACTCTCATTGTGTCAGTAATAATTCTACATGTTATCATTTTTTTAAAATTATGCCTGCCTACTAATTTTTGAGTAAGAAGACGTCCACCTCTTTGTAGCAAACCACTTTTTTTCCATTTCAATGTTTCATTTATTATGACATCATTATATTTTAGATTATCCTAAGGTTGTATTGGTGCTAACTTTGTAATCAGATCTATTTATAAATGCAACCATGATCAGAAGGAAAACTGGGCTCTGATTTTATGGTGCTTACTCAAGTCATACTCTCACCTTTTTGCAAAGAGAGTGTGGTGTAAGTAAGATCTGTAAAATGAGGTCCAATGGCAATCCAAAACTGTTCACACATAAACCCCTAAAGTGTGATTCATGAGCAAAACATCACACGTGATCACACATGTAGATAACCCACATGTGTTAAAAGTGAGACCTTCATTCTTAAGGAAATGCTGGTGAAATCTGCCCTTTTCACCCTTTTGGTCCTGGACATAGAGAATGCACATGTTTATGTCCAGGAGGCAGAGTTTCCTATTTTCCTGACGGAATAAAGGCTGCTGTTGAATTGATGGGGCTAGAGCAAAGTTGGAGTCAAAGTGATGACTGACAAAGTACTCTGGTCTCAGTGCAGCTTAGGAGAGATTCGTGCAAAGCACAGATACAGATTCAAGAAGAAATCAGAATCTTTTCTAAAGGACTTAACCAAGAACCTGGTCTTGAAAAATGATGTCCCTGGTAAGCCTTTGAAAAATGAAGGTAATGAGACCTGTGCTATTGCCCAGCAGGGATGAACGCAACATAAAATATATGAGATTGTTTTCATTGGTTTCAAAGAGGGAACTGCAATGTGTTTTGGATATTTGTGTTGGGCGGAGGAGGATTTGAGACAAATATAAGAAACAAATGCTACTGCTGGAAAGGGTGTACTAAACCAATATTCTGTTTTTTGCAAGCTACACAGTCATGATTAGTGAGGGGCTTGATGGTATGTTCATAAGGGGCCATTTTAAAAGAAGGTAGGACAAAATCAGCCAGTGAAGATAAATTTGGATGTGGACTTTGGCAATTCTGAAGCCAGGTTTATGTGACCATCCCTCCAAATAGAACTAGAGAAATGTGCAGGGAGAAAGCCAAACAAATAAATTATCCATCACTGCCCCAAAGACTTCAACCATTCAGAAGCTTCAGCAGGCACCAAGGGGGTTGATCTTTGAGGGTGTGTTTTATATAATACGATGCGAAAATATGTAAATTCAATGAGGCCAAGTAGCAAATAAATTTTTATTTAAGTAGCAGTTATAAGAGCATCTTAGTGTAAGTAATTTAAAAGAAATGGAAGAGGAGAGAGCAATGGTGGTTCATATGTAGATCAGCGCTCAGACTATTGATTCCATTCACTGGGTGCTGCTTCGACGCTTAATTAATTCTCTGTGGATATAGCTGCCTTGTCCTCTGTCTTGTGTCTACTGATAAAGTCAAGTTCCAGGGACTGAATTTGGCCTTCAGATACGCATTGATGGCCTGATTCACATTGATGGCAAGGGTTCCCTCTTAAATGTGCCACTTTGTCAAATCCACACTACAGGGCTTGTTTGGGGAGAAGCTGAAGGGCTTCATCTGTCTAGAACTGTATAATAATCAGCTATTGGCTTCCTCCTCTTTTCCTGCCCTTCCCTGGATCTTGTTAATGAGGCCATTGTTAAGCTCCGCTTCCTGGATGGAGACTTTGTTTATGAGCTTTGTTTTATGCATGCCACAATTTCCTGAGCAAGCTGGCCCCTGCATGCCAAAACCACAGTCATTTTGTCCTGTCTTTGAGAACACTGGAAGGACACTGAAGGCTAATCCCCATTCACCTAACCCCCCACCTCCTCACTCCCCCACTCCCAGCGCAGCTAAGCAACAAGCTCATTAAGCTTAAATTCTCATTCTTATTTGACTATGATCCCTCAGTTATAAAAGTGCAAACTGATATAAAGATGGACTAAGAGGCACCTTCTGAATAAATGATTTAGTTTTCAGAAACAAATTTAAAATAATTGTGTCCATCAGAGCAAGATCCAGAGAGCATGCATACCTGCTTTAAGAGTGCCTTGAAACCTCTTTGCCTTATCTGCTCAGTACAGACTAAGTCTGTTTTCCTATAGGATCTACCTTCTTTAGCCAGGTCTTTAGGTTAATAGCTATGGATATCATAAGGCTTGTGTGTTTCCTTGTCATTAATTATGGTTTTCTCACAAGCTCTGCTGTTTTGATTCATTAGGCAACTTGAGACTTTAAGAAAAGGAAAACAGTAATTCATCCTTTATGTAAGCTTAATCGGAGAATAACTAGCAATCTTCTGTTGGTCCAGAGTGTTTTAAATGTCTAGACCTTACTGTTTAATCAAAATCCTTCAGAAAAGAGAAAAAGTGTGCTATAAAATCAGGAAAGAACATCAGGACTTGGGTTTTAATGTAGACTTTAAAACAAATGCAATCAGGATCATCACAGAGAGCATATCTGTGAGTGTTAAAAATATTACAATAGTGATGACCAGCACCCACTTTATGACAGATAATAATATACAGAGTTCTTTATTTTCCAAAGATACTTTATTTCAGACTAGTGATTGCTGGGCATACACGATAAAATGTTAAATGATTGAGTTATCATAGTTCTCAGTTCCAGAAGGTCAATAACTATGCTCAGAAATTACTGTTTTATTGAACTTTGACATAGGTTCGCTAATTTTTAGGTGATAAAATGATGCCAGGTATATCGATGCAGTTAAACTTAGCATCTATAGATTCCCATAGAAAAAAAAAGGAGATAATTACAAGTAAATGTACCTATAAGCTATAAATATCAAGGAGTGAAAGAACTTAGATCTTACTGTCTTTGTTATTTATTTTTCAAGTTACCTTCTAAAAACTTTTTTCAGGTCTTGAGGTACAAAAAAGAGTAAATCTCTTCTTTTATATTATCTCTCAACTATCTCCATGCCTTGGTATTTCTCTTGAATCTTCTTTCCACATGCACAGTGTAATTTATACGCCTGTCAATGCCATGGCCTTTCTTCCCATCCCTTCTTCAATACCCTAGGCACTCCAAAACACTTGTGAAAACCTTTCTCACTCTGAGAAATGTTGAAAGGTTGGTATTGCAATGGAATGTAAAGTTTAGATAAAAGAGGGAGTATGTTTATTTTGACTTTACTATAAATTTTGCTATGGTACAAATATCTACCGTACTATAGTACTTATTGCATAGTAAATTTTTATATTTTACTATCAAAATACTCTCTTTACTATCTTATCTATATTGTAATACATACTATGCTCTTGACTTTACTATGCAATAAACAACACTGATGAAGGTTGTTTGGAGTGAATCATAATTTAGTTAATGCCGATTCACTGACTATTAAGTAGTTGTTAGATGAGAATACCCCATTTAAAGATATGCGTGGTATCTAGTATCTGCAAGTTCCTCCAGGGGTCAAAGCATGAATCATATATGAGACTTCCCCTGAAGTTTTGTAGGGTTTTGTATACTTGAACCTAATAACTGAAGCCAAGTTTTAAAAAACTAGTCTCCTACAATTTCTGTTCAAATTTTGCCTTCTCTAAAGATTTTTGTGGGACTGTGTCTAAAATAAGACAAATGTTCTATCACACACCCCTCTAAAAAAATGGTGTTTCAAAAAGAAAACAATTCCAAAAAAACTCGATCAGTAATTGGTCTGGAAAAAAATGAAGTCCATGGGACTTGCTGATGCCCAGCAGCAGGAACCCAAGGCAATGTGAGCTGTCTCTTTGAAACCAGACACATCACCCTTAGTTTACAAGAAGCAAATCAGGGCCCCAAAGTAATAGGGTAGCAGGAGGAAGAAGTACTAAGAATGAGAATTAAAATAGCACAGCTTTCATTGGACTCTTTCTTTCAGTGCTTAACACAATCCCTGCCCTCATAGGACCCTTGGCCCGCATCTAGATCTGCATCAGGGCAAGTAGAGTTCTCTGTAGGAGTTGGACTTTGAAGGAGTTGTTAGGACAGGTGTATTAAACTTAATATTCAAATTTATGCATGAAAAATATATTATCCCTAAGGAACCACTTTCCCATGAGACATATTTAGTCATCAGTTCAGGTATACTTGGAAGGTTTAGAAAAAGTGTTTCTCTGGATGTAGTATGCAAGAATAAAACTGTAGTATTTTGGGGGCATAACAAGTCAACTATTGATACTTAATGTAGACACTACAAAAACATAAAATTACATATTTTTAAGCTGAGTACTTAATATTACTGAGCAGCACTTGTCCTCAAAGTGAATAAACTTCTAATTTGTTTTCTGAAAATGAGTTGCAGGTGATTTGTACACAATTTTTTAAAACTATTATAGAAAGAGATATGTTTTTGCTTGTGAAAATACTTCATTTTTCTTGGTTCCATATTAAAATGTGCTACAGATAACCTAATGTTTTATTTAATCCCAATATGTTCTGGAATGTAGTCTATTGGGCTAGGGAATTAGAAAACACACACACACACACACACACAAATTAATTGTACCTTTCAGCATACACCCACAAAAATACACACAATCCCTGGTTGTGACATGCTTCAACACTTTCCCAGTTTGCTATTACAGATGCGATGTTTTTTTGTATGAAGCAAGTATTTTGCATTCACAAACTGAGGTTCACATGGTAAAGGTGTCAGTGCTACATGTGTCCCAGAGGAAAATAAGCTCCTCTAGAATCCACATGCTTCCTCCTTCCCTTTCTAGATTTTGAGTACAGTAGGAAACAAAACTCTCCACTGCCATTTGAAATCTAGATTTTTTCATCAAGCTCTTTCCTACAAGTAAAAGATTATTGAAATTACCGTTCCCCATGAAAAAGGGAGGGAAAGTTGCATTTTCTCCATTTCTTTAAGATTCACCAGGCATTATTATTCATTTTTGCCATTCTTCCTACTAGGAAAAAAAAATGATTTGATTGCTCTTTATTCATTTGCCAATTCACTAAACAGGTAGTTTCTGCGTTCTAATTGAGCACTCACCAGGTCGTTTTTAAGTTGTTCACACTGGGGGTGCTTGAATACTGTAGGTAACACCATGGTTGGAAAGTTTCTAAATTCAATGTGTAGCTATGGTACGTTCTCATCATTCAGCTAAGAAGCTGTGTTATAGTAACTTGCCTAAGAAAATGAGTGATTTGTGGCCATTTTAGTATCTACCACTTCAGGAGAATCAAATTGAATAAGATAAAACTGCTGCAAAAGAAGTTTGATAGTTTAAGCTCTCATAACCTGATTTGATGAAAGACCTAAGACAAAATTTCAACTCTGATAGCTCTAAGAAAAGCCTAAATTATTGTTCTTTAATTCCACATAACTGCTTGTAAACAAATTCCATAAAGATAAAATAATCTGCCAAAAGAATATCTACATTATAAACAATTCAAATTAATTCAGTGTCAACAGGCAACCAATGTGATGCAGAACCCATACCCAACCAAGTCAAGCAGGCTTGACGCATGCAAAGTGTATTCAGGAAACATAAAGTTGTATCTAAGACCAACGTTCATAATCTGATATGTAATAAATGTGCTGTAGTTGGGCTTATGTCTACATTAGCAGTGTATTTAAGTGTTTTTCTTGCCACATGTCTAGTAGCTAGACAGGTTCCATCTTTACAGTTCAGCTCATGAGATGAATGGTTTTCAGAAGCAATTGCAGTGCTAGTGATCAGGTTAAAAGGGGAACACAAAAGAATAGCAAAGCAAGTGCATGAGGGTTCTGGGCATTTCTATCCCTTTCTGTGCTAGTGGATAGAAAAACCCAGATGTGGTTTCTAAAACTAAAGCTAAAAACACCAGAGCTGGAGAAGAAACACACACCCCTGCCAGGGCCCCAGCAATGCTGAAATCTAGAAAGAGCAATAAGTAAGATACCTTATAGGAAGATAAAGTCCAGGTATTCAAAGCAAGCTATTGGCTTTGCCTCCATTTCCTCATATTCTGCATTCTCTGAGCCAATATTTAAGTGCTAAAAAAAAAAAAAAAAAAAGGTTGTTTTGCTTCCTCTGTGCGTAATGTAGCTTTCGACCGACTATTCTTTGGCTCTGTCAATACTCAATTAGTAAAGAAAATGCTTCAGATTAATGTTCTTCCCTATAAGACCTCGGGCTACAGGACCATGACTTCTATAGGCAGTAAATGCCTTTGAACTTAACAACTATAAAGTCATCTTTATTTAGCTTAGGAGTAGCTGTAAATTTATCCCCAGAACAGCTGCAAGGTCAAACAATCAGGGGATTTTGTTGTTGTTTTTGTAGGATCCTATTCTCCAGGGAAGGACAGTAGGAAAATTACCACCTGGCAGGCCTCAGCACAGGCTGCTGCAGAGGGAGGAGCCATTAAAGATCTCAGAGAGAGATCGTAACTCTTACATAACTCGTTCTACTCTGAACAGTTTGGTTGTAGCGAGAAGAGAAACATGACACTCATGCAGAGTAGATTCCTACTCCTTATTGTCCCTGGGCTCTCTTAGCTGGGAATGTGGAGGCAGGGTGGGGAGGGGCTGCAGAAGAGAGGGAAGAAGGGAGGTCTTCATAAGTGGAATAGTTAGTAATGTGAAGAATATTTTAGAATCTATATTAGAAAAACACACAGAGGACTTTGGAGAGAGTGTGGAAATCAGATTTACCATAAAATTCCAAAATACCCACAATAAAATACTATAAAGCTCACTTTATTATGGAGATGTAATATATTCCCAAATGTAGAGTTGTATCTGATGTTGCTTTAATGCAGTTTTATATTAGTGATAAACATCTACTTAGTACATCACAAGTAAATAGTAGTTTTCCATAAAAATGAAAATGTATCCATTTCTTTCTACATGGCATATAAGAAACCATTCATCTACAACTGCAACTTAGAAATGATTAGCTTCCTTTTGTGTCTAAATATAATATCAGCCAAGATGTGACCGGTTTATGATTCACGTTTAAGAAAAGGAAAATAAAATGTTTGGCAGTCACTTGGGAAGAGCTGGAGAAATAGTAAAGATCCTGGTTTATAATTATATTTTATTTTAATTTAGCTGGGAAAAGTAGCTCATTTATTTTAATTGTGCCCCACTAAATCAGTCCTATATCTCTGTTTTCAGAAAGAAATAATATACAGTTGAGATAACAGTGCCACAAACATAGTATTACACGCAATTGGCCACACCTGAGTAGCAAATCACCATTTGGCTCTCAAAATCCCCAGCCCTGGCCCCAAGTCTTCTAGAACAAGCATTACATTGATCATGAGAATATTTGATAAATAATAATTATACTAACAGAAGTCGTAAATACTGTGAGCACATAGTATATCCTCTTTAATAACAGAAAAGTCTTTTTCATGATTAAAAGTAGTTTATTTTAAATGGACAGATTCCATGCTTTCTAAAAACCCCAAAATCAGTATTAGGACTCATCCACAGAATGAAATACACTTTCAAAACATTGTGAAACCACTTCAAAATACTCCTCTAATATCCCACAACTCAACAATGATGAGAATTAAAGCCTAAAAATATTCCTATAATCAAGTCTGTCTTTCCAAATGTATAATACTGAAGTGTGGGAGTAATCTATCATTTTAAATACCACTGACCATGATATGATCTTTAAATATTATCATTTTAAATATCACATCACATCACGTTAAAATAAATTAGATTTTATTTAGTTTACATTTTTTCCCTGAGATACTCAATGAAGAAATTGACACACAAATAATTGTTTTACAAAAATGTTAAAATTCAGTCTGTTTTCTCTACATGTTAAATATTTGGGAGTTGTCTAAAATAAGAATTAAATTGGAGTCAATCAAACAAATGTGACACACAGAGCTCCTCACTTTCAGAGAAACTGTAAGCATGTGTGGCCTCCTTCATTGTTACTTCATGCACAATGTATGAAACTGTCAAGAATGATCTAGGACAGTGGTCGGCAAACCGCGGCTCGCGAGCCACATGAGGCTCTTTGACCCCTTGAGTGTGGCTCTTCCACAAAATTACCACGTGCGGGCGTGCACGTACAGTGCGATTGAAACTTCACAGCCCACGTGCAGTAGTCGGTTTTCAGCCTGGGCGAGTCTATTTTGAAGAAGTGGCGTTAGAAGAAGTGGGGGGTGTCAGTTGGTCGGGTGATGGGAGACACAGTGCAGGCGGGCCGCGGGATACGCAGCGAGGGGAAGGTACATTGTTTTGAGGTACCTTCGCTGAGGTCGACCCCTTCCAACTCTCCCATCCACACTCATCTATCTGAAACAAGTATACAGGACGAGTGTGGATGGAAGAGTTGGAAGGGATCGACCTCAGCGAACGTACCTCAATCAGATTGGGGACATTTTCAGCAAAGGCCAGCTTAGGAGTACCCTAATTAAGTTAATAACAATGTACCTACCTATATAGTTTAAGTTTAAAAAATTTGGCTCTCAAAAGAAATTTCAATCGTTGTACTGTAGATATTTGGCTCTGTTGACTAATGAGTTTGCCAACCACTGATCTAGGAGGCAGGTCTCTGCTGTCCTAAAACCTTAGCTGTTTTATATTTTGGGCTGGAAGATACGCAACTTCTAAACATCTTTTATGAAACAGTAAAGAGTCAACATCCTATTAATAACTAGGAGACCACATCATTGGGTCCCCAGCCCCTAGTCCCTCTTTTCAAGCATTTGCAACTAGGACCACAAAAAACAAACTCATAAAAGCATTATCAGCAACTACAGCTGTTCTGTGTTGCTGGTGCCTTTAAAATAAAAATTAAATGTTAAAAAAAATGAGAAATAGAAAACTTAAATGAAAGCATCTAGGGCCAAGTCAGTACCCTAACCTTGCGGCTACTTGTAGGTAAATGGAAGTAAGTAGAATCCAAGAAAAGTTGACCTCAGATCATCTCCCAGAGTAAAAGGTAGAGGGAATAGGTGGAAAAAAATAAGTTGCTTTCTATTATACATTGCAATAACAATATCATTTAAAGCAAAGAATCAGTTAATATATAATTTAATGTTTCTTTAAAATGTTCACTTTTATGAGATAATATTTAAACTCAGCTTACCATGGAATGCTAAAAACTACTGAGCAGTATATTTCTTAAGTGAAGCAATAATATTAACAGTATAGCATTATAGCTTTCAAACCACTTCCATACATATTTGTTCCCAACTCCTTTTAACCCTCTTGTAATGCCATTCTGCTATAGAGGAAGGCATTATCAACTAGAGATGTTAAGTGACTTGCCCACAGACCCACAGCTGAGATTAGAATTGAGATCTTCTGACTCTCTCCAGTGCTCTTATGGGAAAAGAAAAAAAAAATTTTAATATAAATACAGTTTACTTTAAAAACTTACTAAACAGTGTTGTCATTCTTCTGTGCTTTAATTTCAGCGACACTGGTAATATCCAAGCATGTTGAAAATAACCCATATACAACTCAAGAAACTGTAATGTTTAATATATATTAAAAACTAAATTAAAAACCTGGAAAGTTGAATAAATTACGCAGAGGTAGATTTTAGGTCAGTAGAAAGAAAGATTTTACAATTAAAACTGGTCCAGCCCTAGCTGGTTTGGCTCAGTGGATAGAGTGTCGGCTTCTGGACTGAAGGGTCCCAGGTTCCATTCCAGACAAGGGCACATGCCCGGGCTGTAGGCTCGATCCCCAGTAGGGGGCATGCAGGAAGCAGCCAATCAATGATTCTCTCTTATCATTGATGTTTCTGTCTCTCTCTCCCTCTTCCTTCCTCTCTGAAATCAATAAAGAAATATATTTTAAAAGTTAAAAAAAAAAAAACTGGTCCAAAAAATGGAGAAAGTTGGTTATGATCCCCAACAATTAGAGTTGTTCATGTAGCAGTAGAAGGGCTTTGACCATCTCTGAGACACCACACTGAGAAAGTGACATCTACATGCCCTTCCCACTTTGAGAGTCTGAGATTCTGAGTCAGGCCCTGAACTATCTTTAGAAAAAAAAAATTCTCTTATACCCCTTTGAAGTTGCAGACAATAAGACTGGGTAAATTCACTCCCAGAACTGCAACAGAAGCTCATCTGGTTTGGGAATTAAATAAGGCACTTCTTCAGTGAATACCTGCTTTTGTCACAGTTTGTCTACATTGTGAAACAGGAAGGTATTTAAGGAAAGCACTTCCCTGTAAAAACCACAGAACTAGAGACAGACACAAGTCTTGGATGCCTATACATAGAGACACCTAAAATTATATACCAACATCAAACTTTTGGCAAGGTACCAGTCTGACAAAATGCATGTAAAAAGGAGAATAACACAGCAAAAGCACATGCATGTAGAAGGGCTTGGTTTGATTTATTTAGAATAAAACGTATTTCCATGTTTTGATATGATAAAAAGCAATCCATATGATGTGGTATCCTATGGTGTTTCAATGTCACACTTGAGAGGGTGGTTTTAAAGAGCACCATAATTTCACCAACAACTTCAGTACCATTTAATTTCTGTTCCATTTTTCCGCATCACAAATAACAATCGTGTTATGCCCTGAAGCATGAAGACAGGCAGTGTGCACAGTTAATCTTACTCATAGATTCTCAGGTCATTTCAGAAGATAAAGATATTTCCTTCAAAATTCTGTCATATAAGTGGTTCCCATCAATGAAGTAGGTGTTTCATAAAACACAATTTACTCTTTTTTTTTTTCATTAATAGCACAGCTTTACAATTTCTGAATGTATTTGTTTCAGGAAAAAAAGAAAATGCTCTATTTCTGTACCTATTCTTTGGAATTTATAGTTCACTTGATAAAAGGCTAGTTTACCAAAAAAGCCATTGTTAGAATATCCATTCAAGATAGTGGATGAAATCAAAGTTCCCACCCAAGGAAGAACATGAGGGAAACCATATGTTTGTAGTTGGAGGAGTTTTATTATGTAACTTCAAGCTGAATAAAGTTCTAGGATGAATATAACACTAAACAGATGGTAATAGTAATAGCAGTATAACATAGAATCTGCCATAGTGTTTTTTCCCTGCACATTTTCATAATGGCCATTAAAGTAATGATTATAACATCATTCATTTTGACATCTCTGGAACATATTGTGACAACCCAAGGTTCCAAAGTACATCCATTTTCTCACCTGATGTCATTTTACTTGATAAAGAATTTTAATAAGTTACCCAAAGTTAAATAACAATAGCACATGATCTTGTATGGGTTCGGGCTCATTCTTGGTCTCCACTTTCCTTCATGTCTCACGGAATTCAATCAATTGTCTGGTATTTTATATTTTTATGGGAGCCAGTTGCTAATCTCTGAAATTATGCCAAAGGGTAACTAGGAACTGACTCAAAGCTCAATTAGACAGTAGTTTCAAAAGACACAAAGTATTTCAAAGTATTTCAGAGTCCATGTAAATCAAAAGGGAATAAAATTTAATAACTACTACATACCAAGCTTAAGTATATGAATATATATCCCCCCACAATGTGACATTGGTGCTACTAGCTTCAGCTGGACGGGCGATGCTGCTGAAACTCAGGTCAAAGAGCTCATAAGTGACAGGGCTGGAGTAGAAGCCCACTTCTGTTTTAATTCCCAAATCCATGCTCCTTTCACTACGTTGCCTTGTTTCTCTCCAAAGACACTAGGAGTCTCGGTTAGATAGACTCATTAATAAAAAAAAATAAGTAAAAATCTCACCTTTATACTACCTGGGATTCCCTAGTTTAAAAAATAAAACAAGCACATGGCATCTCCCAGACTTATTCTAACCCTCTCATCTAATCACCCTTTAGATCTCTTTTTCATTTTTACACTAGTTCTTGTTCATATCAGATGTAGTACTGCTCCAAACATGTTGTTGCCTGTAGCTCTATCATTTTACTCTCAGAAGACACAAGGAACATCAGGGAGATGGACTGAAATCATACAGCATGCTTCCTCCCTAAGGCACTCCCAGGACACCCCCAGGGTTCACTCCAACTGATAAAACGTCCCCAAACAATGCCCTTCCATGATGTCCCCTGCTCTTAGTCAGTCTTCCATTTATTGAAGCTTTGACAAATAGACTGATTGAAAAGCAGACAATTTGTTCCCCTCACACAGCTAATGTTCATTCCCCTTTGGCTTAATCCTTAAAAATGGATTTTAAGTTCAATTCCATGAATGCCCCAGTATATCAGGCAGTTGGTAGTGTCTTGTGAGACCTGAGGAAGGGGTTGGCCAGAACTGAACTTGACTTTAATACAAGACCATGTTCTATTATTGTTTAACTTTGGGTATTTCTCCCCTAGGAGGAGGACAGAGGAGAACTAACCAGCTCCAGGATCAAGGTAAGAGGGGAGTTTTCTTTCAAAAGAATGGGTTCCATCCCTTTGAAGGAAACCCCTCCCCCACTTGTTTTTTTAATTCCTTCTTCTTTATACCTTTATATTTTGTAAGCCACCAGCATTAGGAAACCAGCTTGCTACCTGTGCATATAGCTACTTGAACATCCACTTAAAAATGTTATAGCAGGAAAAAATAAAACCTTCTCACAAGTCATATCAGTTATATGCTAATGCATTTATATTTTCCATCATCATTAGATACCAGTACCAGTGTTCCTTCAAAGATTAGATTACTGCATAAGCCTTAGGAAATTGTCATCAGCTGTTCACTTCCCTATATGTAGAATATGGATAGTAACTGACAAATCATAATAGGGTAATGGGGTTTCAAAATATTAAAATGAAAATCCTAAGTATTTCTATTAAAAAGATATCATTGCAAAGAAATTGGTATTGAAAGAATCAGCTGACATAATTTGAATAATATAAAATTTTATTATTTTTGGAATAATACAGTCAGGGCTATATAAATATATAATTTTAAATGTAATTAGGCTAGACCTTTGGCGTGAAGTTGTATAAATTTAATGAGATTTTAAGGTACCGTATGAAAACTGGGATTAGAAAAAGATAAGAGCCCAGCCAGCATGGTTCAGTGGTTGAGTGTCAACCTATGAACTAGGAGGTCACGGTTAGATTCCCAGTCAGGGCACATACCCAAGTTGTGGGCTCGATCCCCAGTAGGGGACGTGCATGAGGCAGCTGATCAATGATTCTCTCATCATTGATGTTTCTATTTCTCTCTCCCTCTCCCTTCCTCTCTGAAATCTATAAAAGTATTTTTTTGAAGAAAAAGAAAAAGGAAGTACTATTGTCTTGAGCAGTATTTCTTCATGCTTATAGATCATCCTCCCAGACCTCTGTTATTGTGTTTAATGGGTTCCATTGTATCTCTCATGTTTTATGTTGTTTGTGGAAATCATCAGTATTCCCTGCCTTTGGTACTCTATTTCAAATTGCCCTTCTATAAGGGAGAAAACCAAGGTGATAAACAAGTTAGGTAAATTAAAAAGCATCCAGAATTTGAAATATCAGAAGAAAGGTGGACCAGGTGGATTATGAAGGGACCAGCTTTCAGACTCTACTCAGATGCAGTTCTTTGTTGTCATTGTCCGCCAATGTGGCTAGACCTTGTGTGACTTTAGAAAATTTTAGAAAAACTTTGGATCAGATAACCGAGACAATTAGGGCTCAAGAAGAAGAAAATTTTAAGAAGAAGAAATATGCAAGAAAGAGGGAGAATTCAGGCAATTTATTGCCAATAAATAGTAATCATCTTTCAGAAACACAGTTCTGTGGTTTTGTTACAAACCTGCTTGAATCTTGGCAGCACCTTAAAGTTGGGTTGTTGAGGTTTTTAATGAAAGAAAATCATCTCAGAAGGATATTTTTTTATTAAAGACGACTGTCTTCTGAACACAAATCATAGTAGTCACATGATTAGGCACATACATGAGAGGACACATATGAAATAGAAACTTGATTTTAATGACAACGTACACTATTAGATAATTATATTGCAATAGTCACCGAAACCAGAAACCTAAGCACTGAATATCTTTCAGATAACACATTTTGTTGTCAGATGTCTAATATAAACTAATTTTGACTTTCTCACTCACTGATTCCTTTAGTGCAAGGTATGGTATATATTCAAGACACATTATTCATTCCTGATTTATTCATCCCTGAATTTTAAGATGCCAGATGTATGGATTGCCTAAGCAATCAAACAACAAAAAAATTGTCACACCCTATCTGGTTTGGTTCAGTGGATAGAGCATTGACCTGCAGACTGAGGGGTCCCAGGTTTGATTCTGGTCAAGGGCACATACCCAGGTTGTGGGCTCAATCCCCAGTAGGGGGCATACAGGAGACAGCCAATCAATGATTCTCTCTCATCATTGATGTTTCTATCTCTCCCTCTCCCTTTCTCTCTGAAATCAATAAATATATATTTTAAAAAGTGTCACAATATTTATGTGTTAGATTTTTATATTCACACAAACATTAGTTTTGGCAGGTAGATTTGTTGAGTACTTTGAATTCTTATAAAATACTTCACGGTATCTCATCCATGGAAAGAATTGGTAGTTTCATAGTGTCTTTGTTCTTGTAAAAAGAACACTGTAGATTTTTGTTTTGCTGTTCAGTAAAGTGAAACGTATTGATCTCATATCAATTGCATGCAATTTGTTAGGTATATTAACAATGGTTAATGATACCACCCTAATTGAAGTACCCAACTTCTGATAAGAAACAAATAACTGAAAGACTATATAATATGTCTAGCATTAACACTAACAGAAGGAAATGTAGGTGAGGCTATTTTAAGAATTTAAACTTTGGGTCATTTTTTTCTATTTAAATTGTTTAATAAAAATAAATGAGAGTTAGAATATATTTCTGTTTTGAAATATGATTATGAGCCCTGATGCTCTCAAAGATAAGCAGCTTTGAGTTTCACTTAGAATGACATCATCTTAAAATTTTTAAAGATACATGGATTTAGAATTCTTAGGCTTCAGCCATTGTCAGAGAATAACAGAAAAGCACCAGGCTCTCTTGTTATGAGCTCCCTTAGAATGGCAGGTTCAGACAGTTTCTTTTTAAGGCCGCTTTAGCCAGCAATCCCTATTTCTATAAGACCTATTTTTATCACTCAATGTTCTTGTTTTATTTGTGCTATTTTCCCACCTAACCAAAATAGAAGCCAGAAGTTAAGATAGATGAAACACATCAATAAAGATACTTCACGTTTTATATTTTCTGTTATATTAAAGTACTAGTCTACTGCTAAGGAACCTGAAATCTTAAATAAGAAAGAAAAATTTTAAGTTTAATTTTTTCTCTCAAGAACTTGATGGGAAATTTTAAGTATTTGCATTAAAGATTAATTCAACATATTTAGTGAATTAAATACATATTTAAAAACACAGTAAAATATATCTTAACAAAGTTAAACCAAACATAGTTGGCATTTGATATCTGTTGATGATAAATGTAATTTTTAATTTCTAAAACGTGCTGAATTACACTAAATAGTAAATTTAGTAACAGAAGTGTTTTCTAAATGTGATATGTTTCATTTGCTGCACATAAGTAGATTAGAGCTGAGTTATAAAAATATTATCTGGGAATTTTCATCTTAGAGTTAGTTTGGAAGTATCAGATTTTCCTTGATAGTCACAACAAACTTGTATTTGATTTTACCATTTAGTATTCTTTCCTTATCCACCTATACAAACTGAACTGATGGTCCCTTCCTTTTAGCTATCTATAATCTCACTAAAATGCCTCTTTAGAAATTTTGTATATGATGGACCAAATTGTTCCCATTATTCATAATGTCGCTACTGCCAGTAATTTTTATGTCCCTCTTGCCAGTATGTAATAGACAGTGTTGAAGCCTCTTGCTTTTATTTTATTTTATTTTGTTTTGTTTTAAAACACTCTTTATACAAGCTCTTCTCAAAATACATTAGGTTCTGTGGTCAAAGGGTTTCCTTTTATTATCCAACACACTATTCTTTCACTTTAATAGGTTACTTGAAAAGTTGCACCATAAGTTAACTCACTGAGATACCAACTCTACATGTAGTCATTGCATGCCTACTATATTCTTGTCCTGTATTAGGACTGAGAATGGTAAAGTACCATAAGACACAGTTATTGTCCTCCAAGAAGGAGAAAATAAATGCAGAGACAACACTGTAAAATAATGACTCAGAGCAAATGTGAGTGCTGCAGATAAAAGAGCATTTAAAGAAACAGGAGATAAAAAGAATCTAGAGTGTCTGAGGAAAAAACTCATAAAAAAGATTCAGATGTACTAGTTAATAAATATTTGTTGAATGAATAAGTCAATGAGCGATTACTAGAAAATGAAAAGAACTTTAGAAACATTAAGGGGGAAAATAAATTCCTGATGAAGATTCTATCATAAGACTGGAGTTATTTCTGAATAAATATCTTTAAGATTAAAAGGAAACTAGTAGTCTAGCTGGAGACAGAGAAGAGCTATTAGGGCAGTGGTTCTCAACCTGTAGGTCGCGACCCCTTCGGTGGTCGAACTACCCTTTCACAGGGGTCACCTAAGACCATCCTGCATATCAGATATTTACATTAGATTCATAACAGTAGCAACATTACAGTTATGAAGTAGCAACGAAAATAATTTTATGGTTGGGTCACAACATGAGGAACTGTATTTAAAGGGCCAGGAGGTGCCCTAACCGGTTTGGCTCAGTGGATAGAGCGTCGGCCTGCGGACTAAAAGGTCCCAGGTTCAATTCCGGTCAAGGGCATGTACCTTGGTTGTGGGCACATCCCCAGTAGGGGGTGTGAGGAGGCAGCTGATCGATGTTTCTCTCTCATCGATGTTTCTAACTCTCTATCCCTCTACCTTCCTCTCTGTAAAAAATCAATAAAATATATTTTAAAAATAAATAAATAATAAAAATAAAGGGCCAGGAGGTTGAGAACCACTGTATTAGGGGAATTAGAGTGCTTAAAAGCCTGGTATCTATGTTACATAGACCTGGGTTCTAATCCCACCTTTGCCATTTACTAGCCAAGTGGATTCAATGAAGATTCAATGAGAATATGAAGAACTTGACATAATGTCTGGCTCAATAAAATATGTTGAAATTATAGTATTTTAAAGGTATGTGTAAGCTGAATTGTTAGGAAGCCTTGCATGTCATAAAAATTAGAATAGATTAGTATCTTGGAGGCAATTGTGAATCACTGAAGGTTTTTGACAAAGCGTTATAAAACAAGGTGAGAGGCAAGGTCATTCTGACACTGGTTAGCTGAGAATGGATTGAGAAAGCCAATGGCTCTTGTTTCAGATGATAAAGACTTTGACTAAGGTGATGCCTGTGAAATAGTAATGAAAATATATAAATTTGGAAGACACTTTTCAGAAAAGAAAAAAAAAAACTTGTTCTTAATGGATAATTGGCTACAACAAAGGAGGGAAAATGAAAATTCAACGATGAGATTGAGTTTTTGTGATTGGCTTTGTTATTTTATTATTTGTTTTTACATTTCTATGTTCTTCTGTGAAAATGTTTCTACTCCATTATACTGAAGTTTCCTTATCACGCTATTCTTGGGGATCCATGATTACATATCCTAAAAGATTAGAATTTAAATCATTAAGAACCTTGTATGTATCAGAATAAACCTATTATGTTTTAATCTTGGGAGAAAATGAATGTTCCCATCTAATCAATTCATCATATAGATTGTTTGTATTGCTTTTTAAAGAACTTTATCCACTGTACTTCCTTCTTGAATATTTAAAAATTATGAGATCAGTTGACAAGATGACCTGCCTTTCAAGTTTTACCTCAGCTTACAGAGTATTTAGCCAGAAAGGACAGAAGTTGCCAATTTAGTAGTGTGGGGGAATACATGCGCCCAATCTTAACAGACTTCACAGGAAAAAGAAAAGTTCTCTTAGAGAGCCATAGGAGGGGTGAGTTAATAGTTTACCTGCACAGGAAATGGTACTGACAGGAAGCAGAGGTATCCTAGTACTGTGGGCAAGAGCACTGGACCAGAAGGCAGAAGACCCGGTCTCAGCTGGGCTTTGGTGAGCAAGTCACCTAACTTTCATTAGACCAGTGACCACATCGGTAAGAGAAGAAAGCTGAACACAACCTCTAAGGCACGTTTTGACCCAAAAATTCTAGGGTTCTAGTTCTTTAAAACAATTACTGAAAGTTTCTAAGAATCAGCAAAGGATGGAAAACAGGAACACGACCTATGGCCCGTGAAATGGTGTCGAATTCTGGAAATCATATAAAGAGAATAAGGAGCATGGTCTAGGTCAGTGGTCGGCAAACTTCAGCCCCTTGAGTGTGGCTCTTCCACAAAATACCACGTGCGGGCGCGCACGTACAGTGCGATTGAAACTTCGTGGCCACACTCAAGGGGCTAAAGAGCCGCATGTGGCTCACGAGCCAGTTTGCCGACCACTGGTCTAGGTCCTAGAGCAGTGATGGCGAACCTTTTGAGCTCGGCGTGTCAGCATTTTGAAAAACCCTAACTTAACTCTGGTGCCATGTCACATAGAGAAATTTTTTGATATTTGCAACCATAGTAAAACAAAGATTTGTATTTTTGATATTTATTTTATATAATTAAATGCTATTTAACAAAGAAAAATCAACCAAAAAATGAGTTCGCGTGTCACCTCTGACAAGCATGTCATAGGTTTGCCATCACTGTTAGACGATGGAGGAATCCAGGCTGGGGGCAGGGGAGGGGGGGGACGGGGGCGAGGGGGGCAGTCCACACAGCAGCTGGCTGTCCAGGTGAGGCATCTTGTGAAAGGTCTATTACTGCTCACAGTCACGGAGCGCAACAGCCACCAGTTCTTGTATTTTTAAAATTTTACTTTAGAATAATAATCACAATTTTTAAAGTGAATGCGCTTTACTATCCAGGTAGCTGTGGTCTTGTCTTCAAACAAAGCCCTCTTTTGTATAATTCGATCACAGATAATGACAATCACAACAAACTGGTTTGCGGGTTGAGATTTTATCCATATTATCTCAAACATCACCCCAAGGCCACCACAAATAAAACAAAATTTACATTATTTAATATAAATGATTTCTGTTTTCTCAATATTATGTAAACACAACTAAAAGTATTTTTGACAGTTTTATTTTTAATTGTTATTGTATTGATTTAACACAGTTCTTTAAAAGGCCTCACCCATGATGTGCTTGCAGAATGATCACAAATTGAGGCTAGTACCTGTGAAGTTCCTTTCTGGCAAATTACAATAACTCTTCTCTATTATGATTGTGGGACTATCATGGGTCAGAGAAATTTTTTTTCACCATACAGTTGTCTGTGTCTCTGAGGTTGTTTTTATTTATTTATTTATTTATTTATTTATTTATTTATTTATTTATTTATTTTTGCTTAATCCCTTTTGCTTAATCACCTTTTTCACCCAGCCCCACAAACCTTCTCCCCTCTGATAGCTGTCAGTATCTTCTCTATGAATCTGTTTCAATTTTGTTTAGTTTATTTTGTTCATTAGATTCCACATATGAGTGAAATCATATGTTACTTGTCTTCCTCTGACTGGCTTAGTTAACATACCATAATACTCTCCAGTTTCATCTATGCTGTTGCAAAGGGTAAGATTTCCTTCTTTTTTTACTTCTAAGTAGTATTCCACTGTGTAAAGTGACCACAGGGATTTTTTGGGGGGAGGGGAGGTTGTTTTGTATTTTTTATCCACTCATCCATTGATAGACACTTGGTTGCTTCCAAATCTTGGCTATTGTAAATAATGCTGCAATGAACATAGGGTTGCATATATACATTCTTTCAAATTAGTATTTCGGGTGTCTTTGAATATATTCACAGAAGTGGAATCACTGGGTCATAAGGCAGTTCATTTTTAATTTTTTGAGGTAACTCCATACTGCTTTTCACAGTGGCTGCGCCAGTCTGCATTCCCACCAGCAGTGCACAAGGCTTCCCTTTTCTCCACATCCTCATCTATACTTGTTGATTTACTGATAGCCATTCTGATAAGTGTGAGGTGATATCTCATGGTGGTTTTAATTTACATCACTCTGATGATTAGTGAACATCTTTTCATATGTCTGTTGGCCATCTTTATGTCCTCTTTGGAGAAGTGTCTATTTAGGACCTTTGCCCAATTTTCAATTGGATTGTTTGGTGGTGGGGGCGGGGGACTTTGTTTTGTTTTTGGTGTTGAGTTGTATAAGTTTTTTATAAATTTTGGATATTAATCCTTAACCAGATACAACTTTGGTGAATATGTTCTTCCACTTAGAGTATTATTTTTTCATTTTGTTAATGGTTTCTTTTGCTGTGCAAAAACATTTTAAATTTAGGTGGTCCTGTTTGTTTGTTTGTTTGTTTCTATTGTTTCCTTTGCCTGAGGAGACATATATGAAAAAATATTGCTACCAGAAATGTCTGAGATTTTACTGCCTATGTTTTCATCTATAGTTTTAAGGTTTTGAGTCTAACATTTAAGTCTTTGATTTATTTTAAGTTTATTCTTGTATACACTATAAGAAGGTGGTCTAGTTTCATTTTCTGCATGTATCTCTTCAATTTTCCCAACACCATTTATTGAATAGACTATCTTTACCCCCTTATTAATTGACTATAAAGGTGTGAGTTTATTTCTCTGCCCTCTATTCTATTCCATTGATCTATACGTCTGTTTTTATGCCAGTATCATGCAATTTTGATTACTATGGCCTCATAGTATAGTTGGATATTAGATAGAATGATTCTTCCTTCTCAAGATTCAGAGTCTGTTGTGGCCCCATATATATTTTTGGAATATTTGTTCTGCTTCTGTGAAATACGCCTTTGGTATCTTGATAGGAATTGTGTTCAATCTGTAGATTGCTCTGGGTAGTATGGACATTTAAATGATGTTAATTCTTCCTTTACATGAACACAGCACATGCTTCCACTTATTTTTACCATCCTCAGTTTCTTTCTTAGTGTCTTATAATTTTCTGAGTATAGGTCCTTTACGTCCTCAGTTAAGTTTATCCCTGGGTTTTTGAGGGGTTTTTTTGAAGTACTTGTAAGTGGGATTGTTTTTCTTAGTTTCCCTTTCTGATAGTTCATTGTTGGTGTATAAAAATGCAACTAATTTCTGGATATTTATTTTGTATCTTGTACATTATTGAATTCATTTATCAGTTCTAGTAGTTTTTTTGGTGGAATTTTTAAGGTTCTCTATGTACGCTATCATGTCATCTGCAAATAATGACAGTTTTACTTCTTCCTTTCTAATTTGAATGACTTTTATCTCTTCTTTTTGTCTAAATGCTGTGTTTAGGAGTTCCAGTACGATATTTCATAAGAGTGGTGAAAGCAATATCCCTGTCTTGTTCCCAAGTGTAAGGGAAACACTTATAGCTTTAACCATTGAGTATGCTGTTGGCTGTGTGTTTGTCATACATGGCCTTTATTATGTTGAGATATGTTCCATCTACCCCCACTTTGTCAAGTGTTTCATTATAAATAGATGCTATATTTTACCCAATGCTTTTTCTTTTTCTGCATCTACCGATATGATCATGTGGTTTTTAGCCTTAATTTTGTTTATGTAGCATATCACATTTATTGTTTTGTGGGTATTGTACCAAACTTGCATCCCCATAATAAATCCCACTTGGTCATGTTGTATGATCTTTTTAATGTATTGCTGGATCCAGTTTTCTAATGTTTTATTAAGGTTTTTAGCATCAATGTTCATCAGAGATATTAGCCTATAATTTTCTTTCTTTGTAGTATCTTTATGTGATTTTGGAATTAGGATAATATTAGCCTTGTAAAATTAGCTTGGGAGTCTCCCCTCTAGAATTTTTTGGAATAGTTTGAGAAGGATAGATGTTAGTTCTTCTTTGAATGTTTGGTAAAATTCACCTGTGAAACCATCCAGTCCAGGACTTTTGTTTATTGGAAAGTTTTTTTAATTATTATTTTGTATCACTGCTTCAATTTCATTAGTTGTAATCTGTCTATTCAGATTCTCTGATTCTTCCTGATTGAGTTTTGGCAGATTGTATGTTTCTGAGAATTTATCTAGTTCATAGATAAATTGTTGACATATAGTTGTTCGTAGTATTTTCTTATAATCCCTTGTATTTCTTTGGTGTCAGTTGTTACTTCTCTTTCATTTCTTATTTTATTTATTTGGATCCCCTTTCTTTTTTTTATGAGTCTGGTTAAGGGTTTGTCAATCTGGTTTATCTTTTCAAAGAACCAGTTCTTGGTTTCATTGAATATTTGTAAATTTTTTGCATTTTTTAAGACCCTATTTTGTTTATTTCTGGCATTGTTTGTTGTTCTTTTACAGGTTTTTTTTTTTAAAGTGTAAAGTTAGATTGCTTATTTTTTTTCTTGTTTCTTGACATATGTGTATATTGCTATGAATTTCTCTCTTAAGACTGCTTTCTCTGTATCCCATAGATTTGGGGTTGTTGTGTTCTCATTTTCATTTATTTCAAAGCATCTTTTGATTTCTTTCTTGATCTAATTCCTAACCCGTTCATTGTTTAGTAACACGTTAGTTAGCTTCCATGTCTTTGGTGTGTTTTTCAGTTTTGTTTCTTGTGATATATTTCTAGTTTCATACCATTATGGTCAAAGAGAATGTTTGATATGATTTCAATCTTCTTAAATTTATTAAGACTTGCTTTGTGTCCTAACATATGGTCTAGCCTAGAAAATGTCCCATATGCACTTGAAAATAATATATATTCTCCTGCTTTGGGGTGAAATGCTTTGAAGATACCAATTAAATCTATCTGTTCTAGTTTGTCATTTAAGGCCATTGTTCCCTTGTTGATTTTCTGTCTGGAAGATCTATCCATTGATATCAATGTAGAAATATTTTTATTTCTCTTACCTTTAAAAGATATACCTGAAAATAGTCATTAATTGATTTTAAAATAACTGTTATTAGAATCTAGAACAGCTATTTATTTGTGTCCATGATTACCCTACCAAAGTCTGTGAATCTCCTGACATTGTATGCTAGTCTGTGTGTTTTTTTTAAGTTTGTACATTTTTTTTCTGAGACAATATCCATCGGTTTCATTGACTTCTAAAATATGTCCATTACTCAAAGGAGGATAGAACATTCTACTCTGTGACCCAAAATTGACAAAATCATGAAACTAAACTGCATAAAATATTTGTTAAATGAAAAGACACACTCTACACTAAAAATATAATTTATTTCATTTGTCAAAATCTCTAGTTGGGCTCAAACTAAAGTATTGGCAGATATCCTTGCAAAAATCACAAGGTTCCTTCAAAGAATCACATTTTTCAGATCTAGTTCTCAAATAGAAATTAGTCTTGCACATTCTAAAGAACACACAATTTAGAGACAATGCTTGGAATCTAACCCAGTATCTAGTTAATTTGTTCAGTTCTCATTGATTCACCTGGTGTATGAAACACAAAAGTCTCTATACACTAACTTAATTGTCTATATGTCTTATCGAAGAGGTTTTCAAACTATTATTATACATCATGTTGGATCTCAATTGTCTTTCAACATTAAAAAAAAAGTTTCCTCCTAATTTTGATACTAAATTATTGATCAGTAGTGCCATTTAAGCAAATCTTGCCAATACATAAGCAAACTAGAGTGAAAACTTAGTATCTTTTCTAGAAACTTTTGCATAGCAATTTAGTTCTAATTCTGCTTTTGGAAATTAGTGCACAAATCCAATGAAACTAAGAGTCTTGTGCTTGTTCACGGGAAGGAATGATTTGGGAAGAAAAATAATAAGACAGCTACAAGGTAAATGGAAAACTTAGTGAAGCATTGATAATGCTGAGAACTGGTTACTCTCCCAGGCCTGATAGAGGGTGAACTCTAATACCTTTCCTTAGCAGACATATTTGGTTCTTAACTCCTTATTATTCAATAGCCTATTGATTTGTATTTAATTTTTATATTTTCTTGATTGATATAACAGTTCTTTTTCTCAGTGAGTTATTTACTTTATACAAAGTTCTTCAGTTTGTTGTAAATAATCAGTTTTTCTGCTAATTTCCTCCATCCACCTTTCTTTGGGGGAGACATCATTAATTAAGCCACAGAGGTCAAATCCCATGTGATTTTTCTCCTCCCTACCTATATCATCGTGTTATATGAGACAGACTTTTATGTGACAATACTGACAACACAACCTCATTTAAATAACAAAATGAATAGTCTGTGCAGTTTTTTATTATTTATTTTTTATGAAATTACTATTTTCTTATTAGAATAGTCCTGAAAAAGTTTCTGTATAGATTTCACTGCTGCATAACAAAGTTTAAATCAAATGAGTTTCCCAATCAGGAATTTTAGTTTGACTTCAGAAATAGAGTATAGTAAATATGTAGAAGATCTTTAAAAATCAAATTTAAAAAGATTCATTGAAATACATGCCAGGCATGGAATCTCTTTTTCTAAAAGCAGAGATATATACTTTTTTTTTTTTTTTAATGGCCCACTTAGCAGGACTCAAGTCTATTGCCAATCACAATCATTTAATTCAGCTTTGGGGCGGGGCGGGGGGGGCGGGGGGGACTCACCTTCTCTATGTAACCATGTGTGAAACAGCAAGTCTTCTCTCCAGGCCACTGAGAGTTCTATTAACCTCCTGCAGATCCTATCTGATTGGGCAGGCCTCCTAATTGGTGCATTACTCACACTTCTCTGCCTGACTTGTTTCCCTCAAATAAGGTAGAACTTTGGTAGAAACCAAATTCAACACATGTCCTCCAGCCTGTGACTAGAAACAGAAAAACAAGTGGATCAAAGAAAACCATATCATCAGGAACAATGAATGTTTTTCTGAGATTCTTAAGAATAATTCCTAAAAAAAAAAAAAAGAATAATTCCTAAATTCTACCTCTTCCTCAGTTTTTTGACCCAAAATAAAATACATATTTTGGGTTGCATAAAAACAATTGTATTAGTCATTATATTATAAAATAATTGAGAGGGGTTTTGTTTTTTAGTGATTATTATAGTATCACTTCTCATTGTAAAAAAAAATGTTGAGTGGGTGGAGAAACTTAAAGACCAAAATGCAATCCAAATTAATTATAATTTCTCCATAGCTATAGTTTTCCATTAATACATATAACATTTTATTCACATATTAAAATCACAATGAATGTACAAATTTATTTCTTTTTCACTTATTATACTATAAGCATTTTTTTCTTGTTTTTAAAAGCTTTTAATAGTTGTATAACATTCGGTCATAAGGATCATTGGTGCTCATCAATACTACCACCTGGGGAGCTCTGTAAAAAATGTCAAAACACTGCTCCCAATTCAGAAGAATTTGATTGGGCGTGGTAAGGCCTGAGCATCTGTATTTGTAATAAGTGGTTCTACTACTCATTTCAAGATTGAGGACCACTATTATGCACCAAAATCTAATTAGTTCTCTCCTCCTGTTGGGCATGTCAATTGTTTGCAATGTTTTGCCATGTAAATGTACAATGCCTATGTTACTTTATCAACATCATTGACTAATTTTTTAGGAATAATTCCTTAAAGGGGAATTATTATCAATGATTATCAAGGATAAGAACTGTTTTTAACCTTTTATTATATAAGGTCATATTATTTCTTTCCAATTTTAATTGGAAGACACCCATCTTATTAAATTATTGATTATATTGAACATTATATTTACTTTTATCTTTTCCAACATAAATGACAAAAAATGAATTTTCATTGTTTTAATTTACATTAATTTAATTCCAAGTAAGGTTGGATTATTTTTATATGATTTGTATTTCTTTTTGTGTGAATTATCTACCAATGTCCTTTGCTGATTTTAAAGTATTTCCTTTTTTTACACAATTTCTTGTTATTCACACAATTTTTAAGCATTTAAAAATATATTAAGATTCATTGGGGACTATGAAAAAAACAGCATCATTCAGGAAAATATTCTGGATATTTTAGTACCTGATATTTAAATGTTATAAAGAGTTTAGTATGAAAAGAACACTCCAATTAAGACAGCACAGGACTAAGACTGAGGGGACTTTCTCATGTTTATTTAACTAATGGATTCTTTCTTATAAGGATAAAAAAGCACTAGCAAAATTAAACAGTAGTTTAAACAGCTACGCTGGATTAGATCCATACGTTATTGACATCCTTACCAGCAATGAAATGTTAAATTTGTTTTAACCAGACTCAATGCAATATTGCAAATTATTTATTCTACAAACTATACGTGCCCTACATATTCTGTGTGCAGACATTGACTAAATCTAGCGCTTTTATATCAGTCCTTTACAATAATATATTTACAAATCCTGGAAATCATAAAAATACTTTACCAAACTTAAACTTTTAAAATGCTTTCTATCTACTTCTGCAGACATTTTATTAAGTGTAAACTTTAAAACCTCAGCAACATAAAAATTACACTCTAATAAATATGGTCTAGAAGTAAATATAATGATTAAGGCCTAAAGTAAGCATAAAAGCATGATCACATCTATAGACTTTAGTGTTAAGTTACTCTGAAAAGGTAGCGAGTAAGAGGTAAATATTTTAGCCTGACTTAAGCATGCCTATAATAAGAATATCTTACTTTGCACTAATTAATTTACTCAAAATCAATAAGTGGAAAAAGTTAGGTCTATTAGGTCCCATCCCAAAACTTTCATTATATGTGATATTTCCATCAGATTTTTGATAACAAAAATGGTTTCCAATGAGGTATGGATTTTAATGATCGCAAACTCAATTGAAGAAAATTTTAGGACTAAAAATCCTTCAAAGTTTTCCAGAAGCCTGGAATTTGTCCAGGCGAGCATTTTCTTTCCACCCCTGAATCAAGTTCTCCATCACCTCAGAACTATGGGGAAAGTTAAATAGGGTTGTTGTTTTTTAACCTAGAATTCTCCTAACGCATGAAAGACAAAGGCAAGTAAGTGACCTGGGCCTTTCTTCAATCTATAAAAGTCATTGTCAATACACCTGGCCTCTTAAATGTGGCTTAAACATCCCGCAATAATGTGGTCACTTGTTTTTTCCTCTCTTCAAATATTAATTGAAAACAATATGTTTCAATTGATTTTTACTCTGGAAACACTGCATTTAATAGAATAAAAGGAATAATTAATGTAAGAAAGAACCCATAATATTTTTCTTTTATCTCTTATCAGCTTAGCAGATCACTATTACAGCTTCTCTGATGCTTAATGAGGAGAACTTCTTCCCTTCTTTTCAATATGTTTCTGAAAACTATGTATGAAATGCAGGGATCTACCTTCTATGTCCCTCATTTACCTGACCCCTTATAGCTGCCTTAATCTTGCTTAGAACTACTCCTTCAGAGTTCCTGTTCCTTTTTGCTTGGGTAAAGAACACTTTTTAAAAGTTATTCTAGCAAACTGAATGAAATAATTTTATATATATTGTAAAGCCATTTGCTGATTCTTATCATTAATAACATGTCAAAGCAATCCATTCCATAAAATAGAACACATGTTCAAATGATGCTTACATATGTGGTTTATGCTGCAGTTAATAGCAATTTTAAGAGGCTGTTAGACCTAAACTGTATAAAGAAAATTGTAGAAAACAGGCAGTTTTAACAAGCAAGGAAATCTTGAAACCCTGAAGACTATCTCTAAATATTAATTACAAAATGCCTTCTATACACCACTAAAGAAAAATTAATTTTACATATGATAGGATAAAGTGGACTTTACTGAGGGACCACATGTTTCTGGAAGGAAAACATGTGAATGAATTGTGAACTGGGCAGTGAGTTATTTATTGGTCAAGTATATTATATTAAATAACTATAGATACATATACACGCATATGTGGATAGCAGTGTGAAACTAAACTGTTTTTACATGGCCTATTAGATGACATAAGAAATACAATTTTTAGAATAATTTTGTAGGAAGCTTATTCCAAACAATTTTCTCAATGTAAAGCTCTTTTTCCTTATCCATTCCTTTTTTGTTTTGTTTTGTTTTGTTTTGTTTTCTATTGTGCTGTGAAACTGTCTTTGGATATGGCTAATAACCCTGTTAAATAACCCTCTCATGAAATGACTTTAGTTTTTCAAAAGAATGGTCTAAACCAACACATAAAATAATTGGGATGCTACTTTATTTTTTTTTAATCTAATATGAATATTTAAGGCTAAAAAAGGTGGATCATAAAAACAATTTTCTCCAAAAAAAAAATAGCAGTTAGGTTTAAATCACTGAAAGACAAATTTAGTTTCTTGTGGACACAAAATAAAACAACTTATTTGCAGCATTTTAAAAACAAAACAGATGTCTCTATCATCATTGAATATTCAGCCTACATTTCAGTCTGGTCCTTCTGGTGATTAAGCTAAAAACCTGATACTGTTTACTTTAAGAAGTATATTGATTATTTTACACCACTAATGTGGCACGTACTTGGGAATGTGAGGAAGCTAATTATTGAGTTAACACTTAGTAAATGGCAGTCTAACCCTTAAAAACAGCTAACGCTCTCAAGCTGTGGTTTCCTCTCCAGGTGGATCAGACCATCACAGCATGAACATCATGGAAAGTGAGCATCAACTACCTGAAATATTACAAACACATTTTAAGAGAACAAACACTTTAGTAGGCCAATTCATAGTGAAACAAGCAACACTTTTTATTTGTCAACTGAATGATCCGTTTCAAGTGCTACTCATTAATATGGGGTTGTTTGGTTTTATTTTATTAATTCATTTGGCATTAAGTGACCTCCAAACTCAGTATTTATCCAATAAGCATAGCACAGACTATACCCATATTCTCTCAGTATCTAAGCCATTCTCTAGATTTAACAGAAATTACATTCAGGGCTGGGGAAACCTCTTGAAAGAGAGAGCTTATTTAAAAACTGTAACTTGAAAGCAAGAAAGCAACCAAATGCATGGGAAGAAAGAGCCTATGAAATTTTTTCATAAATCCTTTTTAGAGAATAATTAGGATATGCTACCTCTATTCCCCCGTAGAGATTAGCATGGAGAAAATCTAATGTAGAGTGGTGTGTTTTTTCCATGTCCACATCATATGCAGCATGACCTTTAGAGTTTAGTAACTTAATTTAAACAGTCAAATTGGCTTTGAACTTCTAAATAGCATCCAATGCCTTTAAGAATCAATACAAGATTTTAAAAAAAAAGGAATCAATACAAGATTCAAATATAACAGCTTTTTCACTAAAAGCTGCTATTACCTTTCTCTTGACTTCCAGCCCAAAAACTAAACCAAACATGGAAATCCTAGATTCTGAGACCAGCTAAATCAAGCAAACAAACCAAACTCCCACAAATAGAAGAGGAATAACAAGTCACACTCTGTTGTCAGTAAATCAGTAGACAAAAATTAGTGGCTATTTGTTGGTTTGTTTATTCCATTATGCTCTTCCTTCTGGGAATGAATTTTCATTTCAGTCTCTTTTAGATCATTCACATTCTCAGCAAAGGAATTCAAGACACACTTCTTTCTCAATTACTAGTAAATTCAAGTTATTACCGTTTTGAAAAACAATCCATGTAACTGGTTGATGATGATGATGATGTCGGTTATTTGACAATAAATGAACTGTGAAAGTGAACAGCACTAAATACCACATGTCTAATACAGTTTGGAAATAGTTAACAATTGCCTTTGGTTTGAACTGATGGAAGGGGCTGCGGAATGGCAAAATGAGAGGTTTATTTAGCGTCTGGGAGAAGCTTATAAAAGAGCTTAAGTCCTCATCCCTTCTAACATCTTAACAGCTGTGCAGTTTCTTACAAAATATGTTTTATCGTTTCAAGAAATGCTGTTAACCTCGCAGTTTTAAAACTGAATGAACAAGGCCTCTTGGACAAATTGAAAAACAAATGGTGGTACGACAAAGGAGAATGTGGCAGCGGGGGAGGTGACTCCAAGGTTAGCCTCGATGTCACCAAAAGCGGGTAAACAGTATGTAAAGTAATAGGTGCATCTGCTGGGAGACTCGCAGTGTGGACCTGCTAATGCCATCAGCATTGCTAGTCAAGCCCCTTCACAACTGAAGTATGCAATTACTGTCAAAGCAAAAATATTTGCAAACGTTACCAATGTGGGAACACACTAACAAACCGAACTAAAATAGTCACTGGAAATCTCTGGCTCTGAAGCAGTTGGGATCGAATATTATAGTTCTATACACCGTGGTTTGGGGGGGCAGGAGGGAATGCTGGTTTTTGGAAGAACGATTTGGCGAAGAGAAGAGAGGGTATATCTTTCTTGTTCACCAGAAGTTCTACGCAATGTTTTTCAGTAACAGCAGTAACTCCACCTAGATCTATGTATTTACCAGGAAATCATTTCTCTGTCTAAACCCCACAGGCTTCCAATAAGTATTAAGTTAAATGATAAATCAAAGATAGTCATGTGAACCAGAAATGTTTGGCTTCCCATAAATGGATCAAACTACAAAATGAGCAGACTCCACACACAAGACCAGTTCAGCTTATTTTCCCTGCCTCCATGGCATATGTCCAGCTTCATAAAATAATGTTTATTAAATTTCTAAACAGTGTCTAAAGAAAAAATAGGTATACAATTAACAGAATATACTACCTAGTGTCCCAGAACCCTTCTTCACTATGTATAGACTTAAAGAAAGTGGTCCAGAGATGGGACTCTTCTGACTGAATTTCCTTTGTTACATTCCTACAGTTGGTGTATAAGAATATTGGAAATTTAGAAGTATACAGTCTTGCCTGCCTTTTAAAATCTAGAGAATTGTCCAAAATAAGAAGTCCTGCTTCTCTTCAGGTTCCTGATTGGACTCTAAATCCTCTTGCTCGGCCACCCAACCCACAAAAAGATGCTGTTTTTAGTGGGTATCTGTCAGATGGCTGATAACTTCACCCTCTTTCAATGCTGCAAACTTGCCCCTCACTCCCAATCTGAAGAGCCCTTCGAATCCAGCTCACTTGTACATCCCCATCTAATAACCAGCCCTTCTGCGGGTTACCATATGAATATTCTGGCCACAGAGGGAAGCATGAAAGAGAGAGAAACAACAGAATTGCGTGGACCCAATCCTGGTCATCCATCTCCTATCCCGAGAGAGAATCTGAGTTCCTGGAGAACAGAGCAGAGAATGGCCAGAGAGAGGGCTTAGGGCTTCCTTTGGGATGGCCCCCTTCAGGGCACCTCCATCTGAGGCACCAGCCATGTTTTCTTAAGGAGCATTAATTCTTTTTACATTTTGGAGCCCTAACTTGCCTAGAATGTTCTGACCGTTTCCATACAATCTATATGTACATATACATGTATGGTGTCCCCAAAAAATATATACATACTTTGTAGATTCTATTACTTTTTGAAATGTATTTTAATAAACACTGCCTTTATAATTAATCAAAGTGTGTATACATTTTGGGGGAGAGAGAGAGAGAGAGAGAGAGAGAGAGAGAGAGAGAATTACTCCAGTTTACACTAATAATCTACTATTCCTTCTTGCAAATTAGAAATGTATGAAAGTATGCTCTCATAGCTCCAAAGAAAATAAAAACAATCATATTCTATTCCATTAGAGAAATTTTATTTGCAAAATTCATTTTTTATCACAAATAGAAAAGAAGTGTAACACTGCTTATCGGATAAAATTTTCCAAAAAAAAGAATGAGGTCCTATTTTAGTATACATTAAACTCTTTCCAGGAAAAGATGAAATAAGCAAGCAAAAGCAGAAATTTACACATAATGAAAAAATCTGTGTAACAAAGCCATTTTAATTTATTTAAACAAGGTTGGACAACTCAGTTGGACTTTAATCTGTTTGCATCCAACACATTGTTTGGTACATAATGGACACAAAGTAAATATTTGTTGTACAAAGAAATAAATCTGAATCTAACCTTGTAATTTTCAAAAATCAAACTGCTTGTTCTCATAGGTATTCAGTACATTATTTCCAATAAACATGAACTACAAAATGGTATTCTAAAACATTATTTCAAATCTTAACAAGTAATTTTCTAAATTGTTATGAAAAATTAACCTAAAATGTTCCCCCAAAATGAAATTGCATTATGTTCTATTTTCCCTCAGGAATTTTGTTTTCATACTAAAAAACATTCCTGGTCGGTTGTATATTGACATAATATTTATCATCAAGAGAATAGGTGATTGCAATCTAATGTTAATAATGCCCAACTCTGAATTTGTAACAAAAGGTGATATTTATATGTCTGCTTGACCTCACGTAGTTCAAAGTAAATTACCAAGAGCAGTTGTTGCTTTTTCATTTTTGTTTCGTACCTTCATCAGGTGACGGATTTTCTTTTTAGACTTACCTTGCGCCTCCCATTTAGCCTGATCTTCCTCAAAAGTGGTAAAATGAGGAGCAAAAGTGCTGACTTGGAGACTGAAGGTAGATCCGGAGCCTTTGCTGAGTGTAAATCCAAACAGAGGAGCCAACGAAAAACTGTAGGGAAAACTCACACTCAGGGATCTCAGCCCAAGCACGCGGAAATCGGTGTTACCTTCCCAATACCGAATCTTGGTAGGCAAAAACTAAGGGGGAACCCTGGGAAGCTGTCCCCCACACAAATACGTTCCCAGGAAGAGACAATTGAGGATTGCAATCAGGGAGAATATGTCCAGCCTTCTATTCAGCAGAAAATTATGAAACCTCTGATTTAACTGGGTCATGGAACCAGTATCTGTGGGGGGAAAGAGAATTACCCACTATTTTTTTCCTTCAAGGAACTTATGATTTAATATAACCAACAACTGAACTATTAGTCACTGTGGCCACTTCCAGTCACATCCCTTGGCTGCAAAATAATTAGCATCACCGTTTTGCTGCTCGACATTCCCAGAGCATGAAGTTCTGAGCAGGCATACACATCTTGGGAATAAACTAACAGGGGACCAATTTAAGAATATCATTGCAATCTCTAAAACTCATTTTCCCCTTTGACTAATCTGGTGTGGTTTAGCCTGAGCACAAACCGTATGCAGAAATTTATGCCAATTCTTAGTGGTTATTTAATCCTGGTCCTAGATGGAAATTTTGGGAAATGCCTGTAATCATCCACTAAAACTATTGATTTTTTTCTGTTTTATACTTTCCTTTCCTTCTATGTATATCAAAATAGGCACACTCATGGATGAGGATGTTCACTTAAAAATCATTTTGTAAAAAACAAATATTGTGTCCTTCAGGAATTAAATTAGATCACATAATACCCAGTTTTTAATTTAGCCCTTTGAAAATAAAAGCCCATTCCTGACTTCAAGATAGTTTATACTCATAAATGGCCTACTTCCCTTCACCACAGCCATGGAAACCAATGCAAGAATAAAGGGATTATTATGGAAAATATGAATTCATAAGTAGGCGGGAAAAGGTTGTGGTAAAAAAAAAAAAAAAAAACACTAAGAGAAGCTAACCCTTGGAGAAGGGATATCCCAGTTATGAATTACTTGCTAAGTGCCTTACATTCCACCAGTTGACCGTCAAGTTTGATTAATAGTAAGTATCTTATATTCACAATCCCAATCTTACCTCTAAAACCAGACCACTGGAGTGAATAGCAGAAGGGACAAAGAGGCAAGGGAAAAATGAAGGGGGTAGGAAAAATTAAGACTTTAAGACAGGAGAGAGATGGCCTAAGGCAGTCTTTATCTAATCCTCAATTTTGCCTTCAACCTTCCCTTTTAAAAGAAATTTAGAAACTGTTCATTTTCTTTCTCTTTTCAGCATTGTCCTCCTCCTCCCATTGTACCCTATTTAAAAAGTGTAATATGGGGTAATATAATGTACCTACACAGGTTTCAAAAGGCTTTGGCAAGCTGGCCTGGGAATCTCAAGCCTCTCATAGTGTCAATTAAAGGGAAAAGCTTGTTTCGATTCAAAATAATTTGAATGTAGCCACGTTATAGAGCACTTACTCTCAGTGGATATCCTGGTAAATACTGTTTTACACAGATGAATGAAACGTGGCTTTTGTTTTCAAGGAGTTCACAATTCACCAACCAACCTGACATGTAGTTTTGTAATAGTCGCTTCATCAAGAGAAGTAAGGGGAAAGTGTGGAGGGGAGTGGGAGATTGTATAGATAGCCCCTAGGTTGGGGCTAAATTAACCAAGCAACCCAGGTAACCTAACCCTCACCCCACCTCATCCCTCCTCACCCCAAATTCAGCTTTTAGTAGAAAGTGTAAATCATGCTTATGCTAGGTTTTAATCCAAAAAACAATATTCTAGGAAGGTAGCAAATGCATATTACTTCTTAAATGGAACAATGAACCTTGTAAGATCTTATAACATTCATACAAAAATTAAATTGTATTCAGAAATCAGATAAACAAAACGAAAGACATATTTTAGAAACATTTTTTGAGAACCAGCAGGACAAAACAAATGGGTTTTAGTTTAACTGTTAACCAGAATCCTCAATTAACCAGAAACCCCATTTTCTGAGTCTCCCATTGTTAATGCTTTTAATTGCACAGCTAAGAAGTCAGACTATTACAAATCCGGTTCCTCTGCTTCCTAGTTGTGTGAATAGATGAGTTAACTTCTCTGTGCCTTTGTTCCTCACTTGTAAAATGCAGATGATAATAATAATTAAGTATGGAAAATGCTTTTAACAATGCCTGGTACATAGTAAGTACTCCACAAATGTTTAGCTATCATTATCATTATAAATAAATTACCTAGTTTTGTAGATAGGCTTATGGAATTCATCTACTGATACCAGAGAAATACAGGCTGTGTTTCTCTGAATGCACTCAACATTTCCTTGGAGAGAGGCACTAGAAGATACGGCCAGACAAAATGGTTGTGGCAGCCTTAGAAATGTCAAGAAGAATACAAGTCTCTCTCTGAATGTTTATAAAATGAAAACACACACACACACACACACACAAAAACACCAAAAAAAAAACAGTAACAAAAGATGCTAGGAGTTACTGCTTCCCATCCATTTTTACCCTTTATTTTGTATACACAGAGGTTAACATGGGAATGAAAACAGAAAGAATTCTTAGCTTCCTTGGAACATTGGTGATGACTGACGACTGACCCTTTCCTCCTTGAGACTCCTTTTAAAACATTTAGTATTGAAGGACTCCGAGATAGTAGAAAAGAAAAGTGGGTTTTACAGTACAGGGAGTTTGTTTATTGAGCAAAATCTTGTTTACCCCTAACTGATCAGGGATTATTGGTAAGAATTAGTAAAGTACCCTGTAGTCACTTCCCTTTGTACTTAATTAATGGGGCAGACACAACATGGACGAAAATTGCTTCTGGCGGTGCTATGTGAGATAAATACTAAAGTTCAGAAGGAAAACATCAGCATGGGCTTATACTTCACAATAGTGATTCACATATCTGTGTTTATAAGAACCTGCATGAGGTGGCCCTAGTAACAACTGAATCGCCCACCTCTTTCAGTTCGGTCCTGGATGAGAGGGATGGAGGACTCCGTGTAATGATGGACACTGTAGACATCCTTCTACAGCGAAAACTAAAATCCCTCTAGCTGATCACATGCAGGTGAGAGATGAAACCAGGCCTATCCAGCTTCTATTTAAGTCTGCCTGTCACCTGCAGCCACTTCCATTAATTCTGGAAAGAGACAAAAAGGAGCTCTGAATTTTGAATGACTCCCATATCCGTGCGGGGAAATTAGAAATGCTCAAGAAACCCAACCCAGGCCAATAGTTTTGGATTCACAGTAATTGCATACATTTTATTTAAAAATCCTCCCTAGCAGTATGTGCCTGTTACCTAAAGCGATGGAGCAGGCCCCAGTTTTATGTCTGATTCTAAACCTGGGCCTACGGTACAAGACATAGCGCCTACTGTGGCCTCTGCTCTGTCACTTTGCCATGCGATTCTAATGTAGTTTTACTTGAATAACATAAAATAACATATATAATGTTATTTATGTTATTTTCCACGTGAAGAACTCCTGTAAACCTTGCCGTTTTGAAACTCAGTGAGGCAGGCGTCTTAGACAAGCTGAAAAACAAATGGTGGTACGATAAAGGTGAATGTGGACCCAAGGACTCTGGAAGCAAGGTCAGTCGCTGCAGTTCGGGGCCTCCTCTTGTGTTCACAAAGCAGTAAACGGGAGCAATTGTCAAATAAAAAAAGCATATGGACACAGTAAAAACTAAACATTTCTCTCTACACTGCCTAAATTCAAAGTTAATGTCAAATTTCAGCCACAGGGATAGTCTTTCTAGAAAATTGCAACCTGCTCCCCAATACTAAGGTTTTTAAGTAAATTTAAATTAACTACAAAAATACATAAGATATTAAAAACTCCTTAGATTATTCTCAACTTACGTACCACTAATAAAAGTAGTGCTTTTGAGGTTAAGTTTTTTTTTTTATTGTCTTGGAGGCAAAGACCATGAAATATATTATTTCAAGAAGAGATGTATTCCCAAAACAAACCAAAAAAATGGCAAATTGATCAGTAGTCATTCAGAAAAAGATTTTAAATATTATATCTTATTCGGAAGTTCAGTCTTTTGTGACTATATTGCCAACCATTCCACTTTAGTTTGAAGAGGCCCTTTTATATTTTTGTGCTGACAGATCAACAGAGTGAATCTTTCAATTCTATTCCATCAAAATGGTTTAAATAAATCAATGCTTATGGATGATAGCTTCAAGTTCTAAGATCTTTTGTTCATAAATTCCTTTTAAAATACTGCAGGATCCTATAATCCTGATTCTGTTGAAAATAGAAACATTTGTATTTTAATTCCAAAGGGGAAAAAATGTAACAACCTACCAGTGAATCTAATAGAATCTAATAGAATGTAGTAACAGTGCCTGAAAGCCACAGTTGAGGATTCTTAGAATCTTCTTTTATTATTTTCTTATATCTCCTTTTAGAAAGAAAAAAATAGATGATAGATAGATAGATAGATAGATAGATAGATAGATAGATAGATAGATAGATGATAGATGATAGAGAATTATAAGTCTAAACAAGTGACCAGCTTAGAAAGGAGAGCCTCAATTAATTTAACAAAGAGACAAAGTAATGTTAATTGATCCCTTTCTAGGGCTTATCCCTAGGTTTTAATCACTTTTGTCTGCCTTTAAACCAGAGTGGAATGAGATAAACTTGGCCAATAATGGAATAGCTATGTCAAGCATAAATGCTTGAGTGATTGTTTTTTAAATGTAGTTACCCTAAACTTTTGGTTCAATCAGTTGATATCATGGCTAAGTAGACAGTGTACATAGTACATCTTCGGAATTAAACCATCTCCTTAATAAAATGATTTGAGTCTAAATCACATTTTGCACAAAACATACTGCCGAGAAGATGATGGCCAGAGGGTGTCCTTCAGATAGTCTACCCAAAATACGTTTCAATTAATGTTATGTATAATGTGCATATTTACAATTTATAAAAAAAGTTCTGAATTCTTGTTATAATTTTAATATCTTTCAAGGATATGCTTGGCTATATCTGAATTTATTATGTATACTAAGGCTCTGGAGAATAATATATCTAAAATAGTAATTGATGAAGCATTTTTAAGTGGAAATGGAATCATTTTTAAATCAATAAAAATAGTTATATCAGTTTGCCCATACATAATTTATTTCTCAATTGACCATAGTAATTTGTGTATTTTTAAAAAGTTATCTTTTCAAAAAGTCACCTGTGATATGTATACATATATCTATAATTATTCATAAATAGGCAGAATGTAAAAGTTATACTTTCCATATGATTTCCCACAGATGTGACTGAAAAAACAAATAATGTGTACCCTAGCACATTATCTGTATATATTTTGTAAAGTAATGATGAACAAATTGTGAAACTGATAGCTTAAAAAAAGCTTAGTTCCTTAATTAGGAAATGTGAAGTAGGATTTATTCAAGAGCTATCTCAAACATTAAAAGTATGTTTTAATGGCAGGAAAACCGAAACCCCTTTTCATGTAACTGTATTTTAAACACGTCATTCTCAAACTTAATAATAAGCCCACTTCTGCCACCCTTTGCAAATATATAAATGCTTATTATGATTAAGTATAGTGGTTTTCACTGCATAGTTAATAATGATAAAATGTTTAAGATTTTATGGAATGTAATTATATCCAATTTATTGGTAATCGTCATAATTTCACTTCTGAGAGCTATAAGCTTTATTTTTAAATCTGTAAACCTACATCAATGATTTATACATGTAAATAATGTCGGGTTAAATTAAGCATTTATGCTAATTAGCTGTTTGGATTTCATGTGTTCTTTTACCTTCCAGATGTGACATTTCCACACTTAACTGAAGTGTGTTTATCCTCCCACAGGACAAGACGAGTGCCTTGAGCCTGAGCAACGTAGCAGGCGTCTTCTACATTCTGGTCGGCGGACTGGGCTTGGCAATGCTGGTGGCTTTGATAGAGTTCTGTTACAAGTCCAGGGCAGAAGCGAAGAGAATGAAGGTGGCAAAGAGTGCACAGACTTTTAACCCAACTTCCTCGCAGAATACCCAGAATTTAGCAACCTATAGAGAAGGTTACAACGTATATGGAACCGAAAGTATTAAAATTTAGGGGTAGGACGTAGGGCCTACTACAGTGAGTGGGGGATGCATCCTGTAAATGCAGTGTTGTGACTGTCTGTCCCGTGGTGGTATTGCTTGCTTCTCATTAGAGCTTTATATTTTCTAAAACTTCAGCGCAAAGTGGTTTGGTTTTCTTTGGCTGCAGATGTACTGTTCGAATCTTTATGTTGCCAATAGATATCTGCATTGAGAGGGTCCGAAAGACACAAACAAACCAGCAGAATTGCTCTGTGAAATGATCCAAACAGTATATTCTACCCAAAATTTGAGAGAAATTGGAAATTAGATCTGGGGTTTCTTTGTACATCGACTAGGCTAATCTTCTCTGGAACAAGTTTTAAAATAAGTGTTAACAAAATAAGCATAAAACCTAATTCAAATGACCAAAGCTTCGACAGCTGCCGAATAAGGTTTTCTGAGAAAAAATATATGTAACAGCTCCAAGGCAGAGAGTCAATGCTCAAAAAATTTTAGCTCCTATTCTAGTTTGTTTTACACTAGCCATATTGTGTATTTTTAAAGAGTAAAACCTAACTGTTTGCTCATCTGACAGTAGTCCTTGAGCCAGACCTTGAGGCAGGAGTTATCAGGATATCTGAGCACAATTCACGTTTATTACATGAAATTCAGCTTGTATGTTCACAATATCACTAAGGTGAGCAGCCATTTTAGGCAATTTAGCAGTTTCTCCATTAAAGATATCAGTAATATATGTGTTTCTTAGGAGGAACACAGCAAAAGATAAGAATTGCCATGAGTTGTTATGGATTTTTTATTTCAATTGCTTTTAAGTAAGCCAGCTCAGCCCCCCTTACTCATATGCTCTCATCATGCCACAATAAAAAAAATTGTAGGTATTCAATGAAATATAGGAAATTGAGGTCATTTTTAAAGAATCTAAATGTCCACTATGTTTTTCCTCTAATGGTTGCAAGTGGTTTTAAAATAAGATCTAAAAGCCCTTGTTATTGCTCTTCCTAAAATCAGGTCTCTAAAACTCATTTTCTAAAATTATATATAATAGCCAACTGAATAGGCTGCTCATTCTGATTAAAACAATAAATGAGCCTTTAAACCCATAAGAGACATCCCATGCTTGGTGTCAAAAACCTAATACAATTTTTATAGTAAGATGTATCTGAGCCCTACCAGGTTTAGCTCAGTGAATAGAGCATTGGCCCACAGACTAAAGGGTTCTGGGTTCCATTCCAGTCAAGGAATCCACACACCTTGGTTGCAGACTGGATCCCTGGCCCTGGTCAGAGCGCATGCAGGAGGCAACCAATCAATGTCTCTCACATCCATGTTTCTCTCTCTCTCTGGCTCTCCCCCTCCCTTCCACTCTCTCTAAAAAATCAATGGAAAAATACCCTCAGGTGAGGATAACAAAACAAAACAAAAAAGATGTACATCTGAGATTATGCCAGGTAAATGTGCTTGACTTTAAGATTTATTTATTCATATGAAAGCTATTGAAATACTTGTATCTCAATATCTAATTGCTTTTATCTACAATCTGGAAATCAATGACTAGATATAACTACACATGGGTAAGCCCAATTTTGTGGAAAAGAATTAAGAACAAAACCTTCAGTTCACTAAGATCAGAATGTTTTCAGCACGTTTTCTAATAGCAAAACAGCAAGCTAGAATGTTATCAAAAGTCTGGGCCATTATAATTCTTTCATCTTAATATTTGCAGAATTGAGAAGAAATTTTCTCAAACTGAGAAAAAGAATACCTGAAAGTTTTCAGAGCCAATTATTTAGACTTCATTCTGAGATGAATTTTATAACCAGTTTATTAAAACTGAGTTTTCTTCGGCACAGCAAAAGCATTCCAACCATCAGCAAGGTCCAAAGGCAGAGAAGCAAGCAAAGAAAAAAGAATATTAGAAAGTTCTAGAGCCATAGCTGGTTTGGCTCTGTGGATAGAGCATTGGCCTGTGGACTGTAGGGTTCCAGGTTCAATTTCAGTCAAGGGCATGTATCTCAGTTGCAGCCTCAGATCCCATCCCTGGTTGGGGTGCATGCGGCAGGCAACCAATAGATGTGTCTCTCTCACATGGATGTTTCTCTCTCTTTGTCTCTCGCCCTCCTTCACACTCTCTAAATATAAATGGGAAAATATCCTCGAGTGAGGATTAACAAAAAAAGCAAAACGAAAATTCTAGAAAGAAATACTCGTGGGTGCCAATTAATTACAAAGTTCTGGGAAGGTGTTAAAAAGAGATATAAATTCCCAGGTTATGTACATACAATTTACATGTAATAATGTTTTTAGGTCAGAGCCTGGCATTGCAGTTCATCACATGAATAGCCTTTAGAGCTGGGGTTGAACTTTTAAGACAATAAATTTCATATAAAAATAAAGCATTCATATCCACATGACTTTTCAAAAGACTTAATAGAACTCAGGGTAAATGAAATGATCTGCACTTATAGAGAAGCCTTAAAAGTAAATTGTTTTTGTTACACTCCCATATTAAATGGCTTTTTCCTTTTAAAAACTCTATTGGCCATAATTATGCAAATATTTGATAATTTAGATAATATTGTCCCAGAATCTCAAAAACACAACCTAAAACCTTCAATATATGGTAGGGTTCAACTTTAAAAGTGACCATCCCTCAGGAGAATATTTACAATTAAGGTCATAACCATTAGTCACAACAAACCAACCAGGAGCAGAACATATGGAAATTTTTAAGAAAATTTTTCTTCTTTTTTTTTTTTAAATATATTTTACTGATTTTTCACAGAGAGGAAGGGAGAGAGATAGAGAGTTTGAAACATCGATGAGAGAGAAACATCGATCAGCTGCCTCCTGCACATCTCCTACTGGGGATATGCCCGCAACCCAGGTACATGCCCCCGACCGGAATCGAACCTGGGACCTTTCAGTCCGCAGGCCGACGCTCTATCCACTGAGCCAAACCGGTCTCAGCAAGAAAGTTTTTCAGTTTGAGCAGCCTCAGTAGGTTCACACCAAGATGAATAGAAATGAATTTTTAAGGAAGAATTGAAAAATATAACTATAGGATGCTGAGAACTAAGAATGCTGAGATGTAAAGAGAAGTTAAGGAGTTGACAACGATTAAGGAGTTGACAACTAATACACTTGGTTGAATCAATCTATAGAGAAGGAGAGAGTGCTCACAACCATGTGGAATCTTTCCTGCTTTGGATATTTCCAAAGGCAAATGAGAAGGGAAAAGAAACAAAAACAGATTTTATGGCAAAAGCCTTCTGCAAAAATTCCTTCAAAAAATCACACTGCTTGCCCGGTGGGCACGGCTCAGTGGTTGGGCATTGACCTATGAACCAGGAGTTTACGGTTTGATTGCCTGTCAGGGCGCATGCCCCGGGTGCGGGCTTGATTCCCAGTATGGGGTGTGCAGGAGGCAGCGATCAATGATTCCATCTTATCGTCGATGTTTTGTCTCTCTCTCACTCTCCCTTCCTCTCTGAAATAAAAAAATATATACATATTTTTTTAAAATCACACTGCATTTATTAATTGTATATTAGTATTTCTTTTTCAAAAAAATTAAAATAAAACAAAACAAAACTGCTAATTTTTAAAAAATAATTATCTACTTTACTAAATATTAAATGTTGAAAGGGAATCTGAAGAAGCAAAATCAGACTTTGGTCTTGGTTTATTTTCATTTAATGATGATTAGGGTTTCTGTAGAGATTGTATGCTGACCTCTGATTATTAAAATAAGTATTAATATTTTAGTTGTTCACTAAAGCAGAACTATGATAATGATCTGATTTTTATAATAAATGTGTCATTACCTAGCAATTTGACTTCAACTTTCTAACATTATAGGGGCCTGATCTCCAAACCTTTTCATCATAACAGTTTTACTCCAGTTACTAATTTCATTATTTAATCAATAATTATTCAAATATTTAAATTTCATGGCAGAATAAATTCAGGATGGAATTGCCTAACAAATAAGGTTAACTTAGATTCACAATATGGAATTGAGATACAGTATATGTTATGAGAAAGTTATGATCTCAACCATAACAAATTTAGGGAATATCTTGTTTAGCTTACTTTCCTCTTGAGCTAACATTAAAATTCAGCTCTAGAAAGAATTTAAAGGCAAAGAATGAACAGTAAGTAGATTTACATAATCCCACCTGTATCTCCACTGTGTAAGGTTACTACCTGCTACCTAATGTGACAGAGAACAAGAACTTGATGAGGATTCCAGGGACCTGACCCCATAACCTCCATCTGGGAAGCTCCCCAGTGATGACCATCATGATGGACTGAAAGATGCCCTGTGCAGTGTGACCCCTTTGAGCACTTACAGCTTCTTAATGAGCCTTAGCTTCCATGTGAGACATAGAACGAACTTTATGTCACTAACTGTGCTGTTCTGGGTCATGTCTGTAACTGGTGTGAACGAATGCAAGTGTCTGTGGCTAGGTCTGTGTTCTGAACACAGGAAGACCTGTCATGAACACTCTATGTATATAGTCTGTTTAGACGATTCATCACCATTTTAAGAGTACAATCCTTGCAAAGGACTTTACAAATCCCTGTAAAGACAAAAAGACTCAAAGAATGGCGTAAAATCTTAAAGGAGCTTTGAAGAAGGACTAGGGTGGAGGGTGCAGCAGGTGAAAAGACGTGTCCTCCCCAGATTTTCTACACAAAACCTCCTTTGGTGGTTTTTGAATGAGATCTGGAACAGGTAGGACCACAAACTCTGAGCGGATTCATTCCTCCCCACCGCTGACCTTCTCTCTCTCCTGATGACCAGGGTTCACACGACCAAAAGAATACGGGGAAAAATGCAGATGTCTACTATTGATCTCTTGGTGTGTGCTGTGTCCTAACTTGGTGAAGAAGCAGACGTAGTGTAACGCCCCACCTTCTCTCTGTTTCCTTTCCATGCCCCCAGCTGACCTTTTCTGAAGCCATAAGAAACAAGGCCCGATTATCCATCACGGGGAGTGTGGGGGAGAACGGCCGCGTCCTGACGCCCGACTGCCCGAAGGCCGTCCACGCTGGAACTGCAATCAGACAGAGTTCGGGATTGGCTGTCATTGCATCGGACCTACCATAAAAACCAAAAAAATAATTGAGTGCCTTAATTAAACTGTGTTGGTGACCGACGGGAACGCAGCCCGGGGAACAGGCCCGCGCGGTCCTGGCTGGCCCGACCCTTCGGCTGAGAGCGCCGGGCGGCGGCGGCAGCAGCAGCAGCAGCGACGTGTGCATGAGCTCAGCTCCGGAACCCAAACTCCGATTTTCTATCAGGAAAACTCACCCCTTAGGTTTTCTCGGGACGTGGGTGGGGGGAGCTGGGACGGGCGTATTAACAGCAACCAATTTCACTCCAGCGGACTTAACAACTAATCAGACTTGCGAGTTAGCGCATCAACTCTGCGGCTCTTGCTCACAAGGGCCTCGGCCTTGGCAGCAAGGGATGAGCTAGTTGTAGAAGTCAACCACCACGCTAACTGTCGCCCGAGCACCCATCTAATCAACCGAAGACTGTCCAGCTGAGAAAACACATCACTAAACTGTGATTTAAAAAAAAAACATCATAAACACACATGTAAATCCTGTGAGAGAAAAAAAAAAATTAAAGGAAGTATTTACATTTACTTTGGAGAAAAATACTGAACCATGCTTGCTTTTTAAATGATGTAAATTCAGTAGAGGACAATACGATTCTTTTTTCTAACCATCTTAGGGAACAGTACATTGCAATAATTGATATAAATGCCATCACTGTAATAAACTCTAGAGACTTTTTTTTTTTAAATAAAAGTTGTCGGTCATCTTGTTTGCTGTAACCTTCACTTCGTCACATGAACCGGTACCCACAGATTGCATTTGTCTCAATACCCGGAACAAAAGGAAGACGACGTTAACATAAAATCGTCAGTCTGCAATGTAGAACCAAGAGACTAGGGGTCACTCATGGTATCAATACTGTTTATACTCTTGTTCTGTGTACAAAATTGTGGTTTTTGTACCCACTAAAAAGAATAAAACAACAGGCATTCTTACAGTATCAACAAGGTTTTTTTCTCTTATCGTTATACAAGTTATTTGAGAAATTTTAAGACTGTAAAGTGTGGGCCATATTGGAAACTATAGCTAGCCCTTCTAATTTTTGCTTACTAAGCTAGCTTCCTTTACAGGTGGTTGCCTCGTCAGCAGGTTAATGTCCAAGATGGAGTGTTTGAATTGGGAAATGAATCATTGTCAAAATAGCAACAAACCCTGTAATTGTGTGTTGAAATTTTACTTGACTGTATTTTGCTGCATAAAATAATGTCTCTTTGGGCTTCTCCCCCATTCTCATTATTCCATTTAAATCATTTGAAGGCACTGATAATAGTTTGTGGTAGACTACAAATGAAGACTCAGCCCTTGTTTTCAACTGAAAAGTGTGAAGAAATTATATCCATGTTTATTTACAAATTCACCTTATGTTGTGAATGGATTAACATGGATCCAAAGAAGGTTTGAATCTTTTGAAATAATAAATACGTATTATAATACAGATAAACATCACAATACTTAGAGATCACAATACTTGACCGAAAGCACAAGTTAGGATTATTTTGGAAGTCTGGCTTTGGGGGATAAGTTGAGTTTTCATAGGTGGAGAAGGTGCTAAAAGCCTTAGGGATGAACAGTGCCCCAAAGCTGTGCATGGCAATGGCTTAAGGACTGGATGCAACTGAATGGACTGGAGAGAATACAGGGGTGATATCCTGGAAAAAACGTTGGAAAACATAAAGGATTGATTATCTTGCCTCAGCGCTCAAGATTCCTATCCCCCTTTCAATCTCTGTGCTGCAGTAAGAGCAATTGGTAAAAGTTCAAATTTGTTAACAACACACACACACACACACACACACACACACACACACACAGTTCCCTCAGGAAAAATTCCAAGCTCTTGAGCAGAGCAAATGAGACCCTTTATGACCTGGTCCTTATGTATCTTTTCATGACTTCTCTCATCCCTACCCAACCTCTCCTTGCTGCAAATGAACCTCAAAAGCAGCACATGGGACACTGTATTTACTACTTCTTCAGTCTATAACTCTTTCCTATCTCCTCTCTTCCTGACTAACTTGTACTCACCCTTCAGTACTCAAATTTTACCTGCCCTGGGAAGATTTCCATCCACCATCCCCTGCCTACGAGACTGAGTTAGGTGCCCTTTTAATGTTTTCTCCCCATCAATGCACTTACCATACTGCATTGTAATTGCCTGTGTACTTGTCTGTATAACTACTAGACTGTAAGCTCCTTGAGGGCAGGGACTGTGTCTATCTTGTTCACAGTTGTATCCCCAGCACCCAGCACAGTGCCTGGCATATTGTAGGTGCTTAATAAAATATTTGTTGAATGAATTGAATTGAATCTGATTAAGTGGGAACAGAAAGATACTTTTCCTCATTAACAGTCCCTAGAGTGTGTATTAAGTATATGATGAGTCAAAATGAAGGCTGACAGCTGATTTCATGACCTTATCTACCTCCCTGGAAGGAGTAGTCATGAAGAAAGAAAAAGAGAGAGGGACAGGCAGAAAGAGAGGAAGGAAGGAAGGAAGGAAGGAAGGAAGGAAGGAAGGAAGGAAGGAAGGAAGGAAGGAAGGAAGGAAGGAAGGAAGGAAGAAGGGAGGAGAAGGAAGGAAGAAGGAAGGAAGGAAGGAAGGAAGGAAGGAAGGAAGGAAGGAAGGAAGGAAGGAAGGAAGGAAGGAGAAGAAGGAAGGAAGAAAGGGAGGAAGGAAGGAAGGAAGGAAGGAAGGAAGGAAGGAAGGAAGGAAGGAAGAAGAAGAAAGGAGGAAGAAAGGGAGGAAGGAAGGAAGGAAGGAAGGAAGGAAGGAAGAAGGAAGGAAGGAAGGAAGGAAGGAAACAAGGGAGGAAGGGAGGAAGGGAGGAAGAGAGGAAGGGAGGGAGGTGATGAATTTTCTGATCCAATGAGAAGGTATTCCATGTAATTGTACCTAACTGTGGAAAAATTTGTTTAGCTAGAAAGATTGTCACAGGCAATTAAATAACCTAAAACAGGGTTTTGCTTTGGTTTTTAGTCATACTTCTAAAGATATCTTTCACTTAAATCTGAGTGAATTAGTGATGTAAAGTTAAGAAGTTACATTTCTTCTTTTCTTTTTTTTTTAAATATGTTTTTATTGATCTCAGAGAGGAAGGGAGAGGGAAAGAGAGATAGAAACATCAATGATGAGAATCATTGATCAGCTGCCTCCTGCATGCCCCCTAATTGAGGATTGAGCGTACACCCCAGGCATGTGCCCTTGACCGGAATGGAACCCAGGACCCTTCAGTCCCCAGGCCGACTCTCTGTCCACTGAGCCAAACTGACTAGGGCAAGAAGTTACATTTCTTATAGTTTTATTTCTATATTAGTTACAGTAGTATATGCTTAATTTTCTATATTTCTTATAAAACAATTTTGCTGAAAACAAAATTTAAATTTGACTTTACTAAAAAAAAGATATCTGGACTCGACTCCAATCTGAGGAAATGCTACAAAGCTAGGAAATGTACCTTTAAAACATTTATGTTTAAGTTAAAAACATTTAAGTTAAAACATTTAGTTCCATAAAGAGCTCAATTGCTAAGCAAACAAGATTACCACCTAGTGCAGAATTTCCTGATATACCCGGCAAAGCCAATTTTGGAGCTATATCAGCTAGTTAAAAGCATATAATGATCACATTTGAAAGATATGAAGACCCTTCAGGAGAACCATTTTGCCTCATTCAATTCAATAGCTACTAATTGAAAGTGCCAGCCACACTGTTCTTGCACTTGCTTTGGTGTTGGTTCTGGCTACTCCTTGGTCTCCATACCTGTCAATTGATTCCATTTCCCTAAAGCATAGCAGACAGTAGCTGTTCAATGTATATTTGTCAATGCATAAACACAACTTTATATATTGCCAGTATCAATGAAAAAACGTTCTAATAATTTTTCCAGAGAACAGAATAATGCTAATAGGAATAAGAATAAATTAAAGTAACATCCAGGGGAGTTTCTGTAAAGACAAATCAAAATTGTGCAGATTCATTTTCCTTATTAATATAATGCTGCGTGAAAAGTGTTCATGCACACTCATTAAGAGGTGGGCTAGAGTACTTAGGATTTGTAAAACCAAATGCAAATGTGATAGGTGGTGTGTTTATATATTTTCTAAACAGCTAGTACCAGTAGTCTTTTCAAAAAAAAAAAAAAAAAACTATTCTTTAAGAAACGGTTTTGATAAATTATTATAGAAAAGAGATGAGATTTAGAAATTGTATCTCAAAAAACAACAGAGAACTAAGTTATTTTCCATGAACTAGAAACAACCTGCTTGTTTATCTTGCTTTGATTTAATTTTCTTGGGGGGAAAAGTGGGCAGAGGATTAAGGAAAATTTAAAGTTAAGGGGAAAGGTAACATTAAGAAAGCAGAAAGCTGGGGGAAGGGCCATAGGTTTCCCTTGTGTGGCCAAAAGAATTTATAAGAACAGGGATGTTTAACGTACGATTTCCATTGTTAGGTGTGTAATGTTTGATGTATCCCTCTTCCCAGGGCCTGCATACCTCTGGGCTAAATTTTGCTACATCCCACAAACTGGTATTTGTGGTTGGATAAAAGCAGGGAATTAAGGCAAAAATTTTAAGTCCCATGTTTATGTTTACACTAAGCCAGCAATAACCTCAATAATATGTCTCCTTCTCACAGAAACGCAGAAATCTAGATTGGGACTTGTCCTTCCACATGGCAAAAAGAAAAGAAAAAAAAAGATTGATTTGACTTTTTTCTAGATCTGAAGCTGATGATAGGTTAAAAGGATATCTAGAATACATAACTGCTTTTAGCCACCTGTACTGATTGCAAAGTGTTCCAACAACAAAATAAGCATAAAACATGTCATTTTTTAATAACATATAAGATCATCAAGTAAATATTCTGTTAAATTATAATGCCTAAATTACAATGCTTGAGTGAAGGGGTTATTTAGGAGTTTGTAATCTTGTAATTTAAAAAACACAGAGTCTGTTTAAGTAGCAGATTACTGTGATTGCTTCCTCAGATTTCCTACATTTCACCAACACCCCTGAAAGTCCTAAATATTTAGGAATAACTGAACACTGTGTCAGTAGAAAGTTATTTCTGAAGTTGAATACGTCTGTAGTCATTGGCAATCAATGACTCAATGTACGATTGAGTGAAATGACTGACCTTGTGAATAAAGGAATGAGTGAATAAAGACCCTCTAAAGAAGTTAGTGAACCCGCCTGGTTGATAGTATGTCCTCAATAAATATTTGTAAAATGAATTTTAAAAATAAAATAAAAAATAAAGAAGTTATTGATCATTACCTACTTAGAAACTTCTGCCAGCTCTTTGAGCTGATTCCTTGCATAAATGTGGATGCTTTCGATGTTTTTTAAAAAAGAAGGTATTTGCAACAATTTAGGTCATATCTGCCTCCATCTAGAGATTTACCTAATCTTCCTTCAGCCACCTAAAACTGTTGCTGTGTCAAACTTACAAAATGTGGGAACTGATTAGTTCCATCCACCTGAGACTTCCTCAGAACCACAGTGCCCAACAATATTCTGTGTTTAACTCTATGCATAACAAAGACTGCCAGCATCATTAATCCAAGGTCACCACCGAGCAGGCCAGATCTTCTGAATCTTTGGGCCTCAGACCTGCACAAGAATTTTTGACACTTTGACTTGAGTGTCACTTGAAACTTTGAACCCTTTAGGCCTCCATCCATATCATTGTTGGTCACACCTCATGTTAAAATCATCCTAATAATCTCTCTCTCTCATCCCACATTCTCCTCCCAATACTTTTCTGCACTTCTTATCTTTCTCCAATTATTTCCCCACTGCTTCCCTCTGTCCCTGACCTTGCCACCATTCTTCTTACTGACTTCAATATAAAGTAAGGACATTTCCAACATCCTCAACCACTCCCCAGAGCCTTGTCCAATCTCCAGATGACATCATTCTTCCTGATTATATCAGTTCATACACTATAAATTTAGAAAGAAAAGGAGTGGCATTTCTTAAAATTACATCTTTGCTCCATGAATAAAAAACCCTCCTCTTTGTAACCATGCTGTAAAAATGGACTGCCTACTTGTCCATTCGGTTTTCTGACTTCTGTCTCATTGCTTTATATTTGTAAAGGACTGCGGCATTTGGCTAATTTTTTCTTTACACCCTAAGTTTTATCACCTTCAGCGACTTCAAGGTGAGTGCAGATGCTGTATTTAAGCCCTAGTCCTGCAGTTCCTTGATTCCCATTGATCTTAGTTAGTCCCTATCTTAAGTCACTCAGACCAGTAGACATGTAGCAGGCCATATTATTTACCTTGTCATCTTACTCCAGATGATGACTGAATTCTATCCTTCCTTTTTTACCCTAATCACTGAAAAGAGTGGCCTTTAATCCCTTATTTAACCCCTCTATTTTGTTCCATCACTTCACCAAAATGTCCTTCCCAAAGTCACCATTAACATCTTTCAGCCATATGAACTACACATTCTCAATATGGAACTAAGCCAATTAATCTTTTCATTCTTTAGTTTCTCCCCTAAGCCTGTTTCTTCCTTCTCAGTCTACTTTATGTTCCTCTTTTTCTTCAGCCAAAACTTACATGTTGATATTACTCAGGATTACCTTGTGCCCCTTTCTCTTCTCATAGGACCTATTTCACCTGGTTGATTTCACCATCATTAAATGTCTGCAATCGCCGAGACCGGTTTGGCTCAGTGGATAGAGCGTCGGCCTGCGGACTGAAAGGTCCCAGGTTCGATTCCGGTCAAGGGCATGTACCTGGGTTGCGGGCACATCCCCAGTGGGAGTGTGCAGGAGGTGGCTGATCGATGTTTCTCTCCCATCGATGTTTCTAACTCTCTATCTCTCTCTCCCTTCCTCTCTGTAAAAAATCAATAAAATATATTAAAAAAAAATGTCTGCAATCACCTATTTACATTATTAACTCAAAAATATCTAACTTCTAATCTAGTCCCATATATTCAATTTTCTACCGGTCATCTCTTTTTGACTTCTCAATTGCCACATGTCAAATTCCTCCTTTTTCACTCTACATCTTTACCTCTTCTTGTAATTCCTGTCTCAGTGACTGGCACAACCATTTATCCAATCTCCCAAATTAGAAACATGAAAATCATTCTAAAACCCCTTTTCTTCATTATTCTCACATCCAATGAATCGACATCTTAAATTTCTTTTATCTCCCAAATATTTCTTTACTCTATTCCCTGCTCTTCATCCATATTATGACTGATTTAAGTCAATGGCTCATAATTCCTCACTGTTGTCATAATTGTCTAATAGGTCTTGCTCCTTGCCTCACATATCCCCTTTTAGTCCATTTTCTATATGTCGGCCAGAGTGATTATCCTAAAATACAAATAACTCTCCTGAGTCAGTATATAAATAGTAATTGAAGTCACTGGAACGGTTGAGCATCTAGGTAAAAAGTAGAGATCGATAGTTTCCAAACAGTGTGCATGAGAATCAACTGAAGAACCTATTTAAAACATAGATTATTGGGCCCCACCCCAGTTTCTGATTAAGTAAGTGTGATGGTTAGTTTTGTGTTAACTTGGTTAAGAGTTTAGGAACCTCATAGTTCAGAAGTCTGACATCAAGGTGTCAGCAAGGTTACTTCCTTCTAGAAGCTGAAGGATAATCTGTTCCATGCCTCTCTCCTACCTTCTGGTCATCGCTAGCAAGGGCATTCCTTTGATTACAATTGCATCACTCCAATCTGCATCTATCTCCACAAATTCTCCCCTGTGTGCCATTCCCGTATCTAAATCTCTCCCTCTCATGAAGACACTAGTCATTGGATTGAGGGTCCACAATGATCCAGTAAGACCTTGATGACATCCATAAATACTATTTCCAACTAACATTACATTCAAGTGCCTACCTTTGGAACTTCAACATATCTTTTTAGGACAGAGTTCAACCCACAGCACATGGTTTTGGAGAGTGGAGGAGGACAGACTAAAGAGCCACAATAAGGTTGGCAGGCAGTGTTGAGAGCCCAGAAGGGACTGAGAATTTAAAATAAAGCCAATCTGCATTGGTATGTGAGTGAAATGGTGATCATGGAATTTGAGGTGGGGGGGGAAAAAAAGTTATGAAAAGGCAAACTGTAAGGGGAGTTGGACTTCAAGTCCTAAGGATGATGAACACTAGCAACAAGTTGGGAAGCTTGGGGATTATAGTCCCTGAGTTGGTGTTTGAATTTGTCATTATAGAGAGAGGTGGCTTGGTCAAGAATACTGAGACAGTGTTTGAGATGGAAGTGGGAGAGGTGAAAGGGGTGATGAGTACACAGAACTAAGTGGCCAAAGCTTTTAAGGACTCTTCACCTGGACACCAAATTCCCTGGGAACTTCCTAGGATTACCAATGGCAGAGATGAGTCAATGAATGTGACCAAGAACAGTAATGAAAAGAATGCAATGATTTTGGGTGTTCACTTCAAAGGTGCAAGAGTGATTTTTGTTTTTCCAATTTTTTATTGATAGTATTACAGATATATTATCTCCTATTCCCTCCCCCGCCCCCCAGCCTATTTACCCCCACTGCCAGGTCTTCACTACCCTATTGCCCATATCCATGGGCTATGCATATAAGTATACAAGTTTTTTGGTTTATCTCTTCTCATCCTCTCAACCCCACATCGAGGTATGTCAGTCTGTTCCATGCCTGCAAGGATTTTTTGTTTGCCTTTTTTAAAAAATAAATAAATAAATAAAGGAATGAAGGAGCAATGATTTAGAAATGGCATAGGAAGCAGAGAGCCTAAAGCCAACAACTGATTCTGGGTCTCATAGGAGGGCACCAGAGTACATAGCTAATATATTTGAATTAAAATCCTTGTCACTCTTTTTATTTGTAGAATCATCAAGAGAAACATTAGATCTGGGTCAGAATGCAGATCATGTTTAAATGGGAAAGAGAATCCTCCAAATGGTAGTTACCTCTGGGAATGCAAGGCCATGCCAGTCCACTTCTGGGTCAAGTGCCAATAGCACAGCCAATGGTACAGTCACGATACACACTTGGCCAGGGCCCATACCTATGGTCTAGGACAGGGTTGGGCAACCCCTGGCACGCGTGCCAAACATGGCACACCAGTAACTTTTGCTGGCACGCGAAACCTTCTCTTATAATCTTCCATTTAAAATTTTTTTCTTAATATCAACTTTTTTATTTTTCAGATAAATTCAGTGTAGGTGCATCTTAGATAAATAATTTTACATAACAAGTTATCTTAAAGACACATGGATTGACGGGAGAGGGGAAGAGCAATTTCTATGCCTCTGCCTTAACTCTCCCTGCCTTCCTAGATCTGACCAGTGTTTTGGTTTCATTCACATATGCTTGTGAATCTTTGTTCTCAGTGATGAATTTTGTTAAGTCTCGTAATAGGAGTAGCCTGAGGGATGAAAGTAGTAGCTCGTGCATCTCTCTGAAGGTCACGAAATATAAACCTGATGTAAAATCTCTGTCATCAGTGATGCAGCAGCAAAAGTCCCATTGATAATATCAAACGGAGTCATAAAGTTTTCTGTCGGACCATCAGTGTACATGTATACATTAAAAAATAAATGTATTTTTCATCATCATATACTGTGTTTTTGTCGCTTGAATGAATTTTATTATTTCTTCAAGGTTCTTCACATACGTACACCTTAAGCGATATCAAGTAGGCGTAGCATGTTCTCAAAAAATTAGGGTTGGCACGCAGAAGAATTTTGAGTCAGAGATTTTGCTGGTTTTGGCACGCACTCACAAAAAGGTTGCAAACCCCTGGTCTAGGAGCAGTGTTCAGACAAGTGGGGAATGAGACATAAGCTGAGCAGACTGATGTTGACTTTAACATTTTTATTCAAGTTCCCTATGGAGACTTTGGAAGACATACCAATACCAATTTCATATGATAAAATATTCCTATTCAGCAAAGTTCATTTCCGTGTTTTAAAATTATGGTAGAGAATGGCAGAAATGGTCACGTCCCTGGGTCGGAAAAAGCTTTGCTCTGCTGATTGCCACACGAGGATACGGTCAAGGAAAGCAACACGATCAAAGAAAGATTAATGGAATATTTGGAGAGCAGCTTCACAGACATTTAATCATGTTGGTACGAGAAAATCTTAAAGGAGGCAAAGAACATTTGAGGACTTTCTACAGAAAGGAATGGGAGACTCATTTTAGGTAGAACACATTTGCAATATCACTAAGTTGCTCTCAAGTTTTAAACTGCATTTCATATACTCACGCTATTATTCCACACATGGTGAGAGTCGAGCATGGCAGGTGTTTGATGTAATAGAGACTAGAACAGTGAGGCTGAGACTGCTGTCCACATCACCCGGCAGGTCAAGTGGATCTGGGACTGGACCCCCATCTTTCCAGTGCTCTGCCCCTCTTCCACTTCATGCCGCTTACTCTCAGGACATGGTAAGAGCAGTATTTTGGGGAAATCTATTCTGGAAGTGTCATACGGGGGGATTAGGAAGGAAGGAGCTGAGACAGGAGGCTGCTGCAAAACAGGTTGCAAATGCCACAGGTGAGGTTGGAGGAGGTTGATCAGAAGCATCAGAAGACAAGACAGGACTTGATCAACCACCTGGGTAGAATGAGGAAGGCAAAAAAAACTATAAAGCAGAGACAAGGCAGGTATCATTAAGCCCATTTTATAGAGGAGGAAATCAAATCACAGACAAGTTAAATGACTTTCACAAGTAGTATGTGGCAAAGCTACAACACATAACTACACCTCCAAACTTTCACTACAACTTCTCCATAGAGCTCTTACACTAAAATCTTGGGTCAGGATTAATGTCATTTTTCAGATATTTAATTAATTAAACTGATGAGGCACTGTTTCTTATAAAAGGAGGCATAAGATGACTTAGCTGAAGGGTTGTTCTGAGGATTAATAAAATAATGTATGAAAAGCAGGAAGCATAGTGCCTAACACAAATGTTAGGTCCCCTGCCCCCATTCACCGTGATAAGGTTCTCTTCCAAGCTGGATAACCTCTACCCTCACAGCCTCACATGAAATGATAAGCTTCCAGAGAGTTAGTATAGGCAAATTTTATTTCTAGAGTAGAAGCATTTATTTCAGTTATAGAAAAATAACACTATGTCAAGTCAAGGTAACTAAGCAGAAGTCTATTTTTCCTTGTGTACCCATACTCCGATATCACATATGGTTTCAAGACATTCTTAAATTAACAAGGAACAAACGTAGAATCAAGACAATATCTGTCAACAAAAGGGAAATATATATATTAAAGCTACACATCAGCCCTGGAAATCAGAAAATACAAAGTGATCTCGTGCAGTGATTCTCAACTTTGGTGTGTATCAGAATCACCTGGCTTGTGGAAAAGGACTTCAGGGGGCTGAACGCAAATCACCAGGTTAAGCAAAAGCCCTTGGTCTCAGAATATCAGACCTAAGGGACTGAAGATATAAACTTTGTTCCTCAGGAAGGAGCAAAGACAAAACACACTGCAATATATGAGATCAGCCCTTCATTCAGTGTGTGACTTCTCTGAGCCTCAATTAAGGAATATTAGGTACTACCCTCAAGAACTGTTCTACAGTTTAGGTCAGACAGTGCTTCCCTAATTCATAACACACAGCTACTATTATCATTATTTCATCATCATCATGATGATTCAGAGGACATTCTCTCCCACCCCTACACCCAAATAACTATTATTTATTTTAAAAATCAAATAACCACTCACTGAGTTCAAGCTCATGGACTACTGGTACCGTTTTTACATTGGCATCATTTTTACTAGCTTCAACCATTCACTTACTTTAAGACTTCAGTACGTGGTTGAAATGACAATTTTACATTGGAAAGGGATTCAAAGAAGACAGGGAACTAAAGCTTAAAAAGTGTGTGTTGCTTCTAAAGCACCAATAGTTAGATGAATGAACTATTTTTCAAAGTAACTCATTTTGGAGAATCACTGATGTTCCCTGTATTGTTTCTGAATCGGGTTATTTATAGATGGAAACATGGAAATAAAATATCTGTAATTTTCATCACTTCCTAAATGCTATATACTACACAGTTATGTTTCATAGTTACTAGTAAAGTTTGTTGGCCATTTAAGTAACTACCCACACAAATATCTGAGGTTTAATATTCTGAAACTATACAACAAGCCACAGAGGTGCAGTCAGACTGGGAGAGGGCTTCTCCCCTCAGTGACACTGACATTTCTGTTGGACAATTCTTTCTGTGGTGGGTTATCGAGCGCACTGCCAGATGTAGGCATCCCTGGCCTCTACCCACGACATGCCAACAGCAACGCCCCACGTCCCAGTTCTGGCAACCAAAAACTGCCAAACATCCACTGGGGGCAAAAATCATCCCCAGCTGAGAATCACTGAGCTAGAATTTTACGCAGACATGACTGTAAACTGAGTGCACAGATTCTACACACTATGTAATGTCACTACTTTACAGAGTACAGCGCAATAGCTCCTGCTATGCTGTCTATGCTAGGGCACATAATTTTTATATAATACACTATTAAGCATACAGTTACCCACATACAACTATCTTTTTCCTATGGAAACACTGACATTAAACGGGGAAAAACAGCTAATCCTGCGACCATTTTCGTATCACCTGATACAGAGAAAAACCTATGGTTTACAAACACTTGCTAGTGGAGACCTAGAGAAATCACTGCAAGTGTCCTTCCTTCTGAATTCGGAGTCTCTCTTTCTCTACTTGTAAGCGCTCCTTTTCAATCTGCAGCTTCTCCGATTCAAATTTCAAAAACTGCAGCCTATCTTTTTCCAGTTGCAAGCGTTCTCTCTCGAGTTTTAACTTCTCTGTTTCTATGTCCTGTGGTTGAAGTAGGGGCTTTTCTCCTTGACCGAGTTCGTTTTCCAAAGCCGGTTTCTCCGCGTTGACTATCTGTAACCTGAGCTTCTCTCTCTCGATCTGCAGCCGCTCCTTCGCCAGCTGCAGCCGCTCGTGCTCCATGTCTAAGTGCCGCAGCCGCTCTTTCTCGATCTGCAGGCGCTCCTTTTCGACCTGCAGTCTTTCGGCCTCGATATCCAGCCGTCGCTTTTCCAACTCCAGCTTCTGTTTCTCTATGTTTACAAGCAAATGGGGCTCATCATAGGCAGATCTAGATGGTGTTGAGTTAAGAGTAAAAAACTCATCGATGTGAGGGAAGTCAGGAAGTTCATTTTCCCTCCGGGAATCTGGTATGACCGATGACAGTATTTCCTCCTCCTCCTCGATCTCAAACTAAAAGAAAAAAGCAATTTTCAGTATTATTTCTATCTCATGATTGTTATCTGTCTAAATATTTCTTAAAATCTTTTTGTACTGTTTGAGGACATAAAACCATTTCCTTTGCATTTTGAATAATTTTGCAATGAGTTAGCTGATGTCACTAACAGATAATTGAGAGAAGTATATTTAGGGGAGAAGAAAGAGATTAATGATATAAAGAAAATGAAATGAGTTTATATTCTATTTTGAAGTCAGCTTGAAAATCCGAGAGCTTCTGAACTGCTGCTGGACTATAATGAACTCACACATCAGAGCTGAAGAAATTAAACGAATAAAAGGGCTCACAGGCTATTACTTACCTCAGGACTCTGGGGATCTCTTTCCTCCTCTTCCACTTTGACCTCAGTTAAGGAGCCACCTGCATCCCTGAAATCTGCCACATTCTGCCAATCGAAATTTGCTTCGTTTCGGAATCCAATCTTTTCATCTATCTCTTCAGTAAGAGAGTCATCTAAATCAGACGAAGGAAGGGGAAACCCAGAACCAACCAGCTTCATGTTCGCTTTCATCCTCTTTCTCTTCATCAGTGCGCGCCAGTCGAGGTACCTCCTTTTCACTTCGGTGCCTGTCCTCTGCTCTCCTTCTCCCACGGCATTCACACACTGTGCGATCTCCTCCCAAGCCATGCGCTTCATCACGTTAATTGTTGTGTTGAGTTGCTTGGAAAAAATGACTTCTTTCCTTTTTGTAATTTCTTTCAAAAGAGTCTGAGTTTCTTGAACACTAAAGTTGCTTTTCCTTTTCCTTTTCAACTGCTTCATATTTCTAACTTAAATGAAGTGTTTAATGTAAGAGAAGATAGGATTAGAATTTTAGGAATGCTACAAAGTACAAAAATCAAGGTACTTCGTTTAAATCAGTTTCTGTTCCATAGCAGCAAAGGCAGGCTGGATAATTCCTAGAGAAAAAAAGTAAAATCAGTCAACCTGTAACTTCTGCAATGTACTTCAACCCACTCAGCTATATACATTTTTTTAAACCCTCTTAATATGGCTCAAAACTGCCTACGTTTACTTCTGCCCTGCCAGTACCATCTTCTCACCTGGGCTTCTGTAATGATTCCTAACTAATTGGTAATATTCACTCTTGATCTACTTCCTACTTCTCCAGCTCCTTCTCCCCAATCCATCCTCTCGAGTCCAACTACACGTGTAGGGCCTTCTTTTAGTCACCCTTTCTCACGCAGCTTTCCCTGTCCAGGGCATGTGTGCACACTGTTCGCCCTGCCTAGGAAATGGACCGCTCTCTTCTTGGCCTACTAGTTCCTCCTCATGCTGCAGCTCCCGGACTAGACATCTGTTCCTCAGTGAAACTTTCCTTGGCAAGTCAAATCGCTGCAACGAAAGCTATGACTACGCACCTTCCTTCCTTGTCTTCGCTAAATGTCACATTTGTGTTAACATGCAGCCAAGTCTCTCCCCATTTCACTAGAAGTTTCATGAGGGTGGCAGGGTTCTGCTCACCATCACCTTCCCTGAGTCTCACAGAGTTTCTGGCACACGGCAGACATAGCATAAATAATTTTTTAATGAATGAATGAGCCAATTTGTCAAAATGACCACTAGTCTGAGATATCAAAAAGAAAAAATTCAGACTCTGTAGAATAAATTTAGAGGCACACTAAAAGGCTGGCTAAAAAAATCCATAAAATTCAGAAACAACTATAGACAATGTAATTTAATCAGAGAAATGACAACTACTTATATTTTACTATTTCTCAAATGAAAACTCATTTTTAGGTTTTACTTCAAATTCACTCATTGGTTACTGTGACAGAGCTGACTCACAAAGAGGTTGGGATGAGAATGCTAAGGCCCTTCCAGCTCTATCGTCATGTGATCATAAGCATTTCCTACCAACATGAAAAAAAACCCACACCAAATATCCACTAAGTAATCCCACCACAGCATGGAATGTGCAATACCAGCATTTCTATTTATGAACTAAAATTCAGAAGTTACATAATTTGTTCACTAAACAAAGACAGTTACATACAATTATATCCTGATTCCCTTAGGTTACATCTCCTTCCACTTTATTAGCAGCAGCTTGTGATCCCTAAATCTTAGAAATCACTGCTAAGTTTTGAGATTCAACTATTTTAGTAGATTTTCTAAAAGAGCAGCTTCTAATATATGTGAAAGGTTCTGATAAAGTTCTGTGTATAGGCAGGCAGAAAAACACTTCAAAGCTTCAACCAGGTAGGTTTCACTCTACCATGGTTTCTTCTCTCAAATATTTTAGTATCGGCCCATTTAAAATTCTTATTAATGTAAAAAATATTTCTCTAGTATTGGCAATTCAAATAATATCTCCTACTGAAGCAAAACATAACAACTGAGTAAGGCTAACTAAAGTTAATTGAAAAGTGCACACATATATTTTATCATTGTTTGAGTCTTTTCTGTTTAGGACTTAAAAGTGAATGCAAATTCCTTATGTCTAAACTCAAATAAAAAGGTATTTTTTATTACAATTTTACTAAACTTTTACACAATGTTTCCTTTTCAAGTTCCCAGTAATCTTCGTTTAACTGACTCTATGTATGTAATAACATCACCAAAAAGATGCCATTCACTATTTTTTTGTTTCCAATTATTCATGTGACATAATTATATAAACTGCCACTTGCTGCTGAAATGGAGGAGAGAGAACTAAAATTTCAAAAGAGCAGAAAGTGAACTCTCAAAAAATCATTGTCAATTTCACACTCCTATAAAAAGGGCAAAGCATTCAAAAACAAAAAAGACTGCAAGCCAATCAATTCTAATGTAGACTTCCAGCCCAGCCAGTGTGGCTCACTGGTTGAGCATCCACCGATGAACCAGGAGATCACTGTTTGATTTCCAGTCAGGGCACATGCCTGGGTTGCGGGCTCCATCCCCAGGAGGGGGCATGCAGGAGGCAGCCAATCAATGTTTCTCTCTCTCATTGATGCTTCTATCTTTCTATACTTCTTCCTTCCTTGCTCTTTAAAAATCAATTTAGCCTGGCTGGCGTGGTTCAGTGGTTGAGCATTGACCTATGAACCAGATGGTCACGGGTTTGATTCCCAGTCGGAGCACATGCCTGGGTTGCAGTCTTAATCCCCTGTAGGAGTGCAGGAGGCAGCCAATCAATGGTTCTCTCTTATCATTGATATTTCTCTCTCTCTTCCCTCCCTTCCTTTCTGAAATCAATAAAAATATATATATTTTTAAAAATCAATTTAAAAAATTTTAAAAAAAGAAACAAGTAAAAATTATTATTTTATTTAACCTAATATAGCAAAATACTATCATTTAAATAATCAATATAAAAAGTAATGCAGATATTTTACTTTTTCATTGTTTTCAAAATCCAATGGGTATTTTACACTACATTTTACAGTAAAATTTGGACTAACCACACATAGATTTATGTGGCTACTGGCTATTGTATTAAACAGCACAGTTCCAGCGTTCATGATCCCTGCCTCAGGACTATCATAATGCATCCCTTTAGCCCACCCTCCCAACTCTCAGGGTCTCTGCTCTATTGTCTGGCCAATGACTACTTATCCTCGGCCCTTGGCTTAAATGTCTGTTCAAGATGCCTTCACTTTCATCCCCTCTAACGTCTTTGCTACATGCTTCCACTATCAAGTTGTATTATAATCATTTATTTTACATTAGAAGCAATAAGGGATCACAGAAGACTATAGTACTCCAGCTATTAATTTATAATCTTATAAAACATTGTACATAAAAAATTTACATAAAAAATTATAATGAAGACTACAAACTGGAAGTTGTGATGTGAATACAGACTGCCTAGGCTTGTATGTTAATTCTCCCATTTACTAGCTCTGTGTGCTTAAGCAAATTACTTAACCTTTTAAACTTATTTCCTCATCTATAAATAGGAAAAAGAGTGAATTAATACGCATGATGTTTTGATGATTAAAAGAGATAATCCAACTAAGAATCTTACAATGCCTACGATATAGTAAGCCCTCAACAAATACCATCTATTAGCCATTTCCTAGTACAGTGTCTGGATACAGTAAGCAAATGTTTCATTACTGGATGAATGCGAATATATAAAAAGTGCAACAAGAGAAGTACTAACAAAATACACTGGGTGTTCAGAAAAAGTAGACATGTTTGGTGGGATCAAGGATGTGAGAAGAAATCAGCATTTGATTTGGATCTTATAAAACAAAAAGACTCATCAGAGACAAAGAAACTAGGTTGGGGCCGAATGTCAATAAATCTGTAATGCTGGCTTACTAAGACCTTTTACTCTGCTAGAGAACTTACTACAAGAGACAAATATATCTATGAGAGTTCATGTATATTTTTGAAATTCAAGCAGGTTACCTTCTATATGGAGGCAATGTTACTGTACTAATATATAAACTGTAATACATAAAATATAATAAATATATAATAAACAATGATTACAGTTGTCAAGAGAATCCTAATTTATGCAGAGATGCATCCTCAGATTTCGCTGCTCTTAGGCTCTGAGATCAGTTTAGTAATCGGACTCTGGTAAACTTATCAGCACCTGGCAGAAATCAGAGTCCTCTTAAAACTATGCCTCAATCAACATGTTTTTACAATTTGGCAGCACTGTTACTCGCATGTCCTATCTTTTCCCAAGGATTTGTAGCTCCACGCCTCTATCTTACAAAAGCGGTATCCCCTTTGTCCCTAACTGTTCTACATTAAACGGATGGACTATTTCACTGACCAAATGCACTTTAACACACATATTTAACTTTACCGAAATTGACATTAGTATCTTGGCTTTCTCGTCAGTCATGGCTTAGCTGTATAAAAATCCTTTGATATCTTCTGATTAACAGTAGAAAGCACCTGAAGTTTAAATTTGGTAGCTATGCTTGCAGGGATCGAAACTAACCTTTATTTCCATCTCTGTGGTGTGTTTGTTTTCCTATCCTCTCCTTCACATTTTGGTATTCATATAACAGAGCTTGAGTTTTCTCTCATCCATCATCCAATTCTTCTTTTAAAAAATATTTTTTAATATATTTTATTGATTTTTTACAGAGAGGAAGGGAGAAACATCGATGAGAGAAACATTGATCAGCTGCCTCCTGCACAACCCCCACTGGGGATGTACCCGCCACCAAGCTACATGCCCTTGACCGGAATCGAACCCGGGGCCCTTCAGTCCGCAGGCCGACGCTCTATCCACTGAGCCAAACAAGTCAGGGCATCATCATTCAATTCTTTACTCAAAAATATTTGTTGAGCTCCTACTATGTGCCAGGCACATATTCTTGGTCCTGGGTATATAACGCCTCATAAAATGTGAGAAGATGCCGCTTTAGATGTCAAACGCTATCCCTTTTAAATCGGTGGCCTTCCCTGTCTTTACAGAAGGGAAATCGGTAGTGGCACCCTCTAAAAATTCATACATCTTCCATGCTCGGCCCCAGCGAACAGCCATTTTCCTGAATCCAATCTCACAATCGTCCTTTACTGGTTGGAAGTAGGTAGAATAAGTGGTTCACTTACGTAATCCTTTTGAAGATGATGTGCCGCCCATGGCACAGTAGAACTGGGCAGTTTTTCTCAAGGACTAACACTTGAGAAGGAAGTTCCTACATATTGCATAACAAGACAGAATTAAAGATCTGAGGAAAGCCAGGCAGTAAATTCTGGGTCCAAAAAAAAAAAAAATTGGGGGGTGGGCAAATTCATTAGGCTATTCAAGAAAAAAAAGCATCACAAAATCTACAAGCTTCCCCCACCTGCCCCGCCACCCCGACCACCACGCAGGACAGCGGTTTTCAATCAGTGCGCCGGGGTACACCGATGTGCAGCAGGAATTTTTAAAGCATGAAATACCTGCCTAGCCAAGGGCACCCACCTCTTTTCCTTTACATTGTCCATTTTTAAACTATGACAGCCAATTCAATAGTAGACATCAAAATTATCTCTCTTTTTTTTTTTTGTCAAATCGGCGAAAAATACATATATTTTTTGGTGTGCCCCAGAATTTTGGTAAATAGTTTACGTGTGCCATGAGGTGCAAAGGGCTGAAAATCGCTGCAATTCACTACCTTGCTAAATAAAACGCTCTCCTCGAAAACTTGCAGTGGGGAAATAACTGAAGTTTCCTTAAGGTCGCCGGATACCCGGTTAACAAAGTGCCCCTCGCTCCCTCCCGCCGCTTCCCCGGGGACCGCCCGGCGACAGCCCCGGGAAGATGCGGCACTGAATCCCCAGGAGGCCTCGGAGCCGGGAGTCGCACCTGCCTGGGTCACAGCGCTGCGGCTGCACCCGTGGGAGACGGGGCACCCAGGGAAGACAGCCTCGCTCCCGATACTCAGTTAGCGCCCCGACCCGCTGCCCGTCAACTTCTGCAGCCTCGCTGGTTCCAGCAGCAGCCCGGGCCCGCCCCGCCCCGCCCCGCCCTCCGGGTCAGGCTGCAGCCACGACCCGTGCTTCTCCCCGGCGTCGTAGTCCCGCTACGCCGCAGAGCCCGGACAGAGCCGGCCGCGGGGCAACCCAGCCGCCTGCCGCTGACCCCGAGGGCGCCTTCCCCGCTGCGAGGACACCAACCGTCTGCGGAGCTGCCGCCTCCCCCGGGTCGGAGCCACACACCTGCGACCCCGAGGCACCTCCGCCCCGCCGCTTCTCAGGGGGCTAGGAAAAAAGATGCTTCATTGATTCCCCGCCCTCCTGCTTCGCCCGTCCCCTTACCACCACCCATTGGCTGGCGCGGCTGCCACTCGTCGGGTGCGGCTCGTCTATTGGCCCGGAGGGTCCTGCCTTTCTGGCTGACGGCCCGCCCCGGGTCTGGCCTCACAATGGGAGACGGGTCCCAAACCGGTTCCGGGTTAGTGCCCTGGAATCCCTCCCCCGTGACTCGCGGCCTCCCGCCCTGCGCTCAGGCGTTGGCGCGCAGCTCTGTCAGTCAAGTGCGCTCTAGGACAGGATTGGGCCTCAGCGATCAGCCGGCCGCGCGGTTCCGCCTGGCTGGGTCGCTCGCCGCTCCCTCTCCAAACTCGGCTTTCGTCCTTGACCCTCAACTTTTAAAAGGGCGAAGAGCAAGTAGGACCCTTGCTCCGCCTCCGCGGGTGCCTAGCCCGGCATCACCTTCTGCTCAAACTACTGCAGCCTAGTCTGGCCTCAGCCATGTCTCTGGGGTTTCCCTTGCCAAGGTCGCCAGTGTTTTCCTTAGGGCTAAATCTAGGCATCACTCCTCGGTCCTTATTTTTATTTGACTTGACGCCTCAAAAAACATTTGACTTGTTGACTGTTTCTTCATGGTTTTCCACAATACGTGCTTCTCCCCCCGGGTTTTCCTCCCTCTAGGTCTTCTTTTCTTTTTGTTTAATATTTTTAAAATACTTTTATTCGGGGTGTTTGGAGAGCAGAGGGATGGGATGCATTGATCCTTTGCCTCCTGCACGCCACCTGCCGGGGATGGAGATGGGCATGTGCCCCGATCGGGAATGGAATGAGTGCCCTTTCACTGCACAGGGCGATGCCCAACCAACTGAGCCACACTGGCCAGGGCAGAGTATATTCTGTATTTTTGGTTTTTTAATTCTTTTTTTTAAATTTTTTAAAAAATATATTTTATTGACTTTTTACAGAGAGGAAGGGAGAGGGATAGAGAGTTAGAAACATCGATGAGAGAGAAACATCTATCAGCTGCCTCCTACACGCTCCCTACTGAGTATGTGCTCGCAATCAAGGTACATGCCCTTGACGGGAATCGAACCGGGGACCCTTGAGTCCGCAGGCTGACGCTGTATCCACTGAGCCAAACCGGTTAGGGCTTGTTTTTTTAATTCTTCATTGTAGAAAGTATATATATATCCCTTCCCTCCCTCCCCCCACTGACCTGCACCAGGCCTGCCCCCTTCCCCAGGCCTTCAGCACCCTATTGTCTGTGTCCATGGGTATGTATATATGCATATAAGGTCTTTGGTTGATTGCCTCCCACCCACCCACTCTCCCCCGCCTTCTCCAAGATTCCTCACTCTGTTCCATGCTTCATGTCTCTGGATCCACTCCGTTCATCAGTTCATTTTGTTACTTAGATTCCACATATGAGTGAGATCACGTGATACTGATCTTTCCCTGACTGACTTATTCACTTAGCACAATACTCTCCAGGTCCCTCCATGCTGTCTCAAAGGGTAAGAGATCCTTCTTGTTTACTGCTGCACAGTCTTCCATGGTGTAAATGTACCACCCTTTTTTATCCACTTGTCTACTGATGGACACCTGGGCTGTTTCCAGGTTAGGTGCTCTTTTCTACCCCCCTTTGCAGCTGCCTCTCTTTCATTGCCATTCCTGGTTTTACTGATGGATCTGCTATCCCACCCTATCGAGCTCCCCGATTCCGTAGCCTTCTTCCTCGCCTCAGTATCCCGCCAGCTCTCCTATAGTCCATTCTGCACATGGTGACCCAGATGGGCTGCTCCAAGTGTTTTTATATAATCTCAGGTTTTCTCTTTGCCCAGCATCCCCTCTCCACCCTCTTCCTTCTTCTTTACCCCAATTCCTTTGCCTCTTTCAGTGCCTAGATGGTCAGTTACTTTGGGACTTAGTTGGCACTGCGTTGTTTCCACGTGGAAAGACTTCTCGGGGCCTCTTCCCTCCTACCCCGGGATTCCTGGTAGAGGTCACTTTCTGAAGGAAGTCTTCCATTTTCCACTCACCCTACCTCCACTTCCAAGTTGTCCCTCTGATGTAGGTTTGCCAAATGAAAGAAAAGCTCGGCTACGTTTGAAGTTCAGGTTAATAATAATTTTTAGTATAAGTATACTTAGCATCCTGTATTTTTATTTGCTCAATCTGGCCACCCGACCCTGGCATGCTCCCATCACAACTGGTACCTCCCCTCTCACAGCTTTATCACAGGTTACATGCGGTTGGGTCTTTCTTGTTCACTGTTGTAATTTCTTTTCTTGGCATCTTGCCTAGAATATAATAGATCCTCAAAAGAGATTTGGTAAATAAATAATGGAATATCCTGGATGAATGATGAATCTTTGGTGGATATTCCTGGAGGAACTGTCTTCCATAAAATAAGAAACACAAAATATGCTCTTTGAAATGTAATGATCAGTTTAATCTTTCAGATTTTTACATATATTTTGTGAATGAAGCATGTCTTTACTTTTGCCTAAGTAGAAAAAAAAAAACTTTTGTTGAGAACATGTATTTCATAATTTTTGTTTTCGGTATGGTGGATGGTTGTGAGGTGAATGCCATCAGATTGTAAAAGAACTATCTATCCCTATTATGACCAGTCACTTCCTGTCTCTGCAGAGTCTGTTCACCACTTGAATCTATTTATTTGCATCAATAACAGGGAAAAAAGCCTAGAATGAGTAAATATTCAGAACCTTCTGCTTTTATATCAGAACTCTTTAAGCTTTTTTCCAATTAACCTCAGTTTCCTTGCTGGTTGGGAGATCTTTTCCAGATATGCTCTTTATTTTTCTCAGCTATATCTTGTCTGAGAGGATGTGGACCATCAAGAGAGATTGAAGGTAAACCAAAATGCCTAATATGAGTATCCCATTACCAACCTGATAATGTGTTTATTGATTTGGTTTTTGTTAATACTAATCTCAGGCTAGAGGTTTGAACCACACTTCTTCTGGAACTGACCTGTCCAACAGCAGTTGCCTCTAGTCAGATCTAGTACAATCAAATACAGTAACTGAATTTTAATTGTATTTAATTTTAATTTAAAAAACTGATAATCAATTTAGTGACCAGATCACTTTTAAGTATGTTAGGAAAACTTGAGTTATGTGAATCTACTTTGTCAACTAAATTTTTTGAAATACAAATAAGATCCAGTGTTTCTGGTCAAAAAAAAAAAAAATAGCATCTGACTTGAGATATGTTGTAAGTGTAAAGCATATGCAGGATTTTGGAGATTTATTATAAAAATGTAAATGGATCATTGATAATTTTACAATGATTATAAGTTGAAATTACTGTATTTTCACATTTGGGCTAAGGAAAATATATTATTAGTTTTACCTGTTTTTTTAATTTTTATTTTTTGAAATAGGCTAACAGGAAATTTAAATTTATTCATGTGATTTGTGGTGTATTTCTTTTATACAGTTCTGTTATAGACTATGCCTGGCCACAGCTTATTAAAAGTCTTAGAATGAAAATATAAGTTAACTAAAATATTTCCATATCATTGCTTATTATTTAACCAAAGCAAAAGAACAAAGTCACTTTCCCCATCTTTTCTCCAAATTCAATTTAGTTAAAAATGAAACAACCAGTGAACACATTATAACATATTCCAGCAATTACATTTAACAGTATTATGCTCTTTTCAGTCAGTTTTTGCCTTTGCGCATGCTTTCCCCCCCTTCCTTTCACATGCCCTGCTTCTTCCTTGTCTTGTCTTTATTACACACTCTTATCTCCTTCAAGCCTGCTCTTCCCTAACAACCTTAGAACAGATTTTCCGTTTTTATGTGAATTTTATCCTTATACATATTCTATTGAGATATCATTCCATATCGCCACTACCTTTTACCTCTTTATCTCTAGCACCCAGCATATTACCTAGCACTTAGGCTGGCAAAAATATATTTGATGAATTGAACTGAACACTGACATGATAAAACTCACTCTGCTTTGTTCTCTGTGGTGTTCCACCAAATTGTTTGCAATTTTCATCATCAGGTAAATTATAATCTCTCTATATAAAAGGCTAATGTGCAAAGTGTCCCCTCGGGAGTTCAAACAGACCAGGAGTTTGATCGCTTGCTATGATGTGTGCTGACCACCAGGGGGCGGCGCAGCATGAAGGAAGGCCCCGGCTGGCAGCCATAAGGCCCCAATCGGCTAGGGACCCTACCGTGCATGAATTTCGTGCACTGGGCCTCTAGTGGTTAATAAAATGACGTTGAAAGCTTTTCACCAGCAAATTTTCTGTTTCTAAAAAATTTATAATGGAAAGCCAGTATGGTTCCTATAGACGTGTCAATTATTTTTCTTTATACTACTTTTTTTATAACTGGGAGAAATAGGAAAGGCTAGAACATGAGCTATTTAAAAATGGTAATCATTATAGCAAGAAGTAGCATTGGTAGATTTTAGTTTCAAAGGTCAGTCTGGCATCAAATCTTGGGAAGTCAAATAGTCCCAGCATTCCAACCAGCACCAACTGTGGTTGGGTTACCATTTTTGTTTATGGTGAGAGATGTGGTTTCTATGGGATAGCCTATGAAATATTATGGGCCAGTGGAGAATCAGTAACAATACTTTTTCAAAAAAATCAGCCTATTCCTTATTTCAGTACCTATAGATGAAGTTGCCCATGGGAGAAATAGATCAATTGCAAATCTAGTCTTGCACTTTGGAAACTTATGCTCTGGTAACTTTCTATATGAAGCTCATTTTTAAAAATCACTTTTGGTATAAATACATTTTTGTTTCTCTCTCCTGTTTGGTAGTCAAAGAGGCCTCTTGTTGAATAACAATTTTAGGAGTTTTGTAGGAGGACCACCTGTTTCTTTGATTCCCCTGCAGAATTAGTTTTATTTATGCAAAATAGCCTATTTTATTTATTTATTTACTTTGTTAATTCTTACTGGAGGATTTTTTTTTTCCATTGATTTTTAGGGAGAGTGGACTAGAGAACGATAGAGGAAACATCAATGTGAGAGAAACACATTGATTGGTTGCCTCCTGCATGAGCCCTGACCAGGGCGCAGGCTTAGGAGGAGCCTGCAACTGGGTATGTGCCCTTGACCAGAACTGAACCCAGGACCCTTTGGTCTGCAGGCCAGTGCTCTATACACTGAGCCAAACCAGCTAGGACTAACCTATATTTTAAATCACCCATCCCCGATACAACTTGCATATTTCTTTATTTACTAGGGTCCCTAGCTGCTGCTAGCTGCCAGCTGGGTACTCCCTCCCTTCACCAGGCCACCTGCCGCTGACCCGGGCCCCCCTCCCTTCCCCGTCCGGCCTCACCCCCTGGTCAAACTCCCGGACAACTCCTGATCGAGGGGATAATTTGCATATTACGCTTTTATTATATAGGATTTATTTATTTATTTCTGTTTTAAATTCTTTGTTTTTTAAGGTATTACATGTGAATCCTTTTTCCCCATTGACCTCTCCCCGCTTGTTCCCACCACCCCCCCCACCACCAACTCCCACAATTGCCTTCACCCCTCCTACTGACTATGTCCATGGGTTATGCTTATATGCATGCATACCCATGCTTATATGCATGCAGTCCTTTGGTTGATCTTTCCCCCTTTCCCCCCTCACTTCTCCCTTTCCCCCCACTTCCTCTTCCCCCCCATGTCCCCCCTCCCCCTGAGTTTGGATGGTTTGTTCAATGCTTCTATGTCTCTGGATCTATTTTAGTTCATCAGTTTATGTTGTTCATTGTATTCCATAAATGAGTGAGATCCTGTGATATTTATCTTCCTCTGACTGGCTTATTTCGCTTAGCATAATGCTCTCCAGGTCCATCCATGCTGTTGCAAATGGTAAGAGTTTCTTCTTTTTCATAGCAGTGTAGTATTCCATTGTGTAGATGTACCACTGTTTTTTAATTCTCTCATCTGCTGGTGGACACTTAGGCTGTTTCCAAATCTTAGCTATTGTAAATTGTGCTGCTATGAACATAGGGGTGCATATGTCCTTTCTGATTGGTGTTTTTGGTTTCTTGGGATGTATTCCTAGAAGTGGGATCACTGGGTCAAATGGGAGCTCCATTTTTAATTTTTGAGGAAACTCCATACTGTTTTCCACAGTGGCTGCACCAGTCTGCATTCCCACCAGCAGTGCACGAGACTTCTTTTTTCTCTGCATCCTCACCAGTGCTTGTCGTATGTTGATTTGTTGCATATTTAGTGAAAATTGATCTAGTCCTTTTTGCATCATGTATTAACAGGAAAACATATGCATAAATTTTATTTAGTAGTAAAAATTAATCATATTGTTTTCTCAATGTGAGAAATTACTGTGACTTTTTGTAGCCTCTTGGTTGTGTTTATGCATGTGCTTTCTTGAGTTTCTTTAATAAGAATTGTACAGAATTAGGAGCTTTTCATTTATTGGCCAGATCTCATTCTTCAACTCATTTTATTTTATTTATGTTTTTAAAAAAATTTTTGGTTAATCCTCATCCAAGGATATTTTTTCCATTGAGTTTTAAGGGGAGTAGAAGGGAGGGGGAGAGATAGAGAAAAGCATCAGTGTCAGAGACATATCGATTGGTTACCTCCTGCACATGCCCTGACCAGGGCCCAGGATGCATCCTGCAACCAAGGTACATGCTCTTGGCCCAAATCAAACCCGAGACCCTTCAGTTCACAGGCTGATGCTCCAATCATTGAGCCAAGCCGGCTAGGGTTCTTCAACTTATTTTTAAAAATAAATATTGAATACTATTCTATGCCAAGTACTGATCTAAGGACTTCATGTACATTAACCCATTTTACTATTATAATGACCCTATGGGGGAAGTTACAAGTATTCCTCATATTTTTTATGAAGAAACTGAAGCAAAATGATAAGATTTTTTTCTCAAGTTTGCACAGGTAGTAAGTGGCAGAGCTGGAGTTTAAACCCAAGCAGTCTACACTTAAACCCCACGATGTACTATCACTCAAAATGGATATGATTGCAACCTCGAAGGAGATTACTTCAACTGTGGCCAGAACATTTAAAAAGATTCTAGTGGAGCAAGAGAACAACAAAACTTCCTCCACAAAGCACTGTCTTTTTCCTAACGTTTGTTGGACTGTATTGTAAGGTCCTCAAAGGCAGGGGTCATGTCATTTATCTTTCTTTTATCCCCAGCACCTAGCACAGTGGTTCTCAACCTTCCTAATGCTGTGACCCTTTAATACAGTTCCTCATATTGTGGTGACCCCCAACCATAAAATAATTTTCATTGCTACTGTTATGAATCGTAATGTAAATATTTAATATGCAGGATGTATTTTCATTGTTACAAATTGAACATAATTAAAGCATAGTGGTTAATCACAAAAACAATATGTAATTACATATGTGTTTTCCGATGGCCTTAGGCGACCCCTGTGAAAGGGTCGTTCAACCCCCAAAGGGGTCACGACTCACAGGTTGAGAACCGCTGACCTATCACAAACCTTGTTTATTCCCAAATAAACTTAGATTTTGTGTTGTGGGATTAACAGTCTATAAGAATAAAAGCATAATATGATAATTAGACCAGACATCCTTCCAGATGACCTTCCGAACGAAGCCGGGGCTGCGAGGGAAGCCTGGGTCCCAGGTGCTAGAGGGAAGCCGGTGACAGCAGCTGGGAGAAGGAAGGCCTACTCTTGCATGAATTTCATGCATCGGGCCTCTAGTGGTCATATAATTCCTTTAACCAGTAGGCTTAGTCAGTGAACCTGTCATTGGTTAGCAGCTGATCGAAAGCTTTTCTGTACTAAACTATCTATTGCTTTTATTTCACTTCACCAGTTTCCACAGAATAATTTAAACACCACAGCCTGTTTTGTCCATAGGCAAAGCTCTCGATTTTTTTTTTTTTCTATTCAGATTGTTTGTGGGGAGTAATAGTGGCTGTGATCAAGATACATTAACAATAACACAAATGTAAACAAGATCCTGAGTTGGCCTAGAAAATGTGCCTTTGGTGACTTAACTTATTTAAATTTTTTAGAGACAGGAGCTGTGATTCCTGGAAAGACTTTTTTGGTTGTTCAACTACAGAAGCAAGAGAAAAGGCAAAGAGGACATAGAAAAGTGGGGAGAATTGCATTTCACAAGATCTAAAAATAGGGAATACCTCAAGTTTTAACCTACAAACACTGTATTTATACCATTTAACACATCATACTATCTTACCTAATAATAGACAAACGTGTATACTGACCATCCCTCTGCTACACTCACCAACCAATCAGGAGAGTATGCAAATTAACCCAACAAAGATGGCAGTTAATTTGCATACATAGGCGCGAAGCGGTGGAGCGAAGACCGAAGGCTCCGGCCAGAGGAGCGGAGGCCTGGGTCCCGGGTGCTGGAGGAAAACTGGTGCCGGCAGCCAGGGGAAGGGAAGGCCTATTGCATGAATCTCTTCGTGCAATGGGCCTCTAGTATATAAATGTATACATAAGTCCAAATATGAAAAATACAGATTTAAATTATAGTTAAGATAATATGGGGGTACATGTTAATTACTCATTTTTTCAAAATAATTTCTAACTTCCTAAAAAGATAAAAGACTATTTTATTATTATATCTTGATTTATAATCTATATCCTTTCTCAGGATATTTAATCTCCATTTTACAAAATAGAAAGCAGGTCTGGAGTGGTATGTGACTTGTCTAGTCACTAATCAGTGGTCGGCCCGAGACCAGGTCCTGAGTCTGCTAGTTTCTGTTATGAGTTCTCTCCATCATACTGTGTTCTACTTCAAAGAGTCATGTTCTACTGCTTCAAATAGCATGTTCTTCTATATCAAATCATCTGATTTCTTGAAAACTTCATGACTTTAGAAGCAAAAGATAAAAAACATAAAATAAAATAAAATAGACCCACATTGTGTCCTTTCCAAATTTGCCCCATTCCCAGAATTCCTACCTTGGAAATACTATAACAACCACTGCACTGGGTAAATGCTTACTAAGTACTAGACACTATTAAGGGCTTTGTATATATTATCTCTTTAAAGGCTTTACAGCTAGGGAAACTGAGGCCTGGAATTTAGGACATGTTACTACTTTATGAAAAAGGAAAACAAAGCTCAGAAAAGTTAGGAGGCTGCCTCCAGATCACACAGCAAGGAAGTGGTGGAGCTAAGATATCTCTCTGATTCCAGCCCCATGCTTCACCTAACCATTATGAAGGCTTTTTCTCTGAGCAATTAGTAATTTTCCTAAATTACTATAGAGTTGAATAAACTTTTGAAATCACTGGCAACTTATCTAGATGTTGATAATTCCAAATAGGTTGGTAATTTATAAAAAAAAAAAAAATAGCATAAACTGTAGGTCACATAAAACATCCCTCTCAGAAATGTTGGCTCTGTCTCCATTCAGATCACTCTGTCTACATTTTCATATTTTTTAAATTATTTTTATATTACCCCTAGTTCTGTTATATTATCACAAACTTAACTTTAATATCCTTTCTATACTGAATTCTTACTAAATGTCTTCCTATTTTTCTCCATTAACCAAAAATGTATAGCTGAAGTATATTTCTATTGTTACATATAATAATTTAATAATCATGTAATAATATTCATAGGTTGAAAAGTAGGTGAGAATACTTTCTTAAACACAAAAATTTCCCCAAAATCCCAAGTAACTTCTTTACTAATTTTTAGGCTCTTAACTGTCAATATTTGACTGTTTAATTCTCCTGAAAAGAAACAAAATTATTCTTCTTTATTCATTAATATTTGACATTAATCTCATCATTCCATAAATTAAAGCCATTTTTATAAACATTTAAAAGGCTAATTTTTAAAACAGAAGAATTGCTTTACTTTTGTTCTACTTTGAGTTTTTTCTTCTATATTTTGCTATTTTTTTAAGCCTGTTTTCCAGGTTGATTAAAGTGCAGCACACTGTGTCTTATCTATGTCCTAGGTCTAGAAAACATTTCATACATATTGGGCATTAATAGTACTGGCCCTCCCTTTTTCTTGGGGACTTGAAAGGGGTTTTATTTTAATAGAATTTGGAAATGGTGTCAGAATCCAAGGATTCATTACTATAGCAACAGCAAATAGAAAGACTAAATGTCAAACACATTCACTGTTGCTATAGTGATAGTCAGTTGCTTTACCAGTTATGTTTACTGTTCCATTCTGGTCAGTTTTTAAATTATGCTTATCTACCGTATATGAATGTTCAAAAAGGGGAGAAAAGGTTTAAACTCATTTAAGAAAGAAAGAAGCCCTTCAAGAGATGGAAGCAATTTGTTTCACTGTCCATTATTTAATAAGAAACTCACAGAGTTCACAAAAAGGCTATAAGGGAAAAAGAAAATCTCATTTCTTTTGGGGAAAAAAGTATTCTTCCTATTTCCAGTCAGGGTGTCTGTTGCTGTTCTATTCTAAAAACATTTTTAAAGACTTTGTGGCTTACCATGTGTAAGGATGACCATTCTTTCACAGTAAACATCTTCTTTTTCTTCTTTTTTAAAAAAATGTAATTGATTTCAGAGAAGAAGGGAGAGAGAGAGATAGAAACATCAATGATGAGAATCACTGATCAGCTGCCTCCTACACACCCTCCACTGGGGACCAAGCCTGCAACCCGGGCATGTGCTGTTGACTGGAATCAAACCCGAGAACTCTCAGTCCACAGGCTGACGCTCTATCCACTGACCCAAACCAGCTAGGGCAACACAATAAACATCTTTAAATGAAAATATTTTTATCCACTTTTTACACTTGTCATTTAACTCAGAATTATTAACTATTTCCTTCCCTTCCTAAAATATATATATATATATATATATAACATTGAACGAAAATCTACAGAACTATACTGAGCTATTTTATAAAACAAAACAAAACAAGATACAACCTCAGCACTTTAAGAATGACGAAAAGAAGAAGAAATGATGCACAAATATAAGACCTAAGCATTGCTTTGTAGTCAGTTGCCACAACAACAGCAGCAGCGCATTATTGAGGACAATTATTAGGAAGCACATCACCCAGCATTCTTCGAGCTGGCCATTTGATTATACTTGTTCCATTCATGCATGTGGACTTCGGACATTATTTTAAATTATGCCATAAAGAAAGCCGAACATGATTTTTGTTTTATGTAGAAAACAAAATGGTTTTGCAGCATCACTGACTAAAGTAATAACTGTTATTTCAAGGCACCTTTTTTAAAGCATGAGGCGCTACATTTGCTGAGAAAAAAAGATACCTAAGGTCATTTGAATCAACATAAACTAATCCACAGGGAGTTTCATAGCCAACAAAGGAAGGGCCCTGTTCAGCATTCTAATGAGACTAGTATTTTCCCCTACCTCCAACCTTAATATTTTGATTTTCTTTCTTCACTTTTTTTTTTTAAACTATTACATTCCATCTCCTCTGTGTTCCAGTTCTCAACATCTTTTGCCTATAGAAAGGAATGGTTCCTAAATAATCTCCCTACTCCAAATCACCCCTTCCCTGCTGTCAAGATTCTCACCTCCAAGCATAGATCCCATCTTATCACTCTCTTCCTCAAGAACCTCAACGCCTACCTCTCATTGTGCTTCCTGTTGTTGTTTTTTCCTTAACAACATCTCATTTACAACTTCTGAGACTTTACAAGGTAGTTTTCATTTAGTTTTCTTACCACTAACTGAGCTCTTTTCCCCTTCCTATACCTTTATCTGGGACTTTATACATGTGGGGATGTTTGTCTCTGTGTATTGTTTGCTTAGGGGAGAAAGGGGGTGGTGAGAGAAGGAGGGTCTATGTATTTTTAGCCTGTATACATTCTAATGAATGAGTGAATTCCTGTCTATTTGGCAGGAAGGGGGGCTATAATATCTTGTCAAGCATTGCAAGTTGGTGAGAAGAGCAGACAAGACAATAGAGTTTGGTTGATACAAAAAAAAACACAAAAAACTCATGGAACTTATGTGGTTTAAATGAGAAATGATGAAGGAACAGCAGGCAGAGTTAAAAATCTGGTGAGTAGTACACTAGACCTCGTTAGACAAATGGGTGTAGGAATCACAGCAACACAAGGATTTCAAGTAGAGGCTGTGTGAAAAGAGGGTTTTGGCCATTTCTCTAAGTACAATTAAATCAACTTGGTTAGGAAAAGCAGTACAAAATACTCTACAATCCATGATTGAAAGAAATTTAATGAGATGCATATAGGTAGCCATTAATATGCAAGTTTAAAATCAAACACATTTATTAATTCACTTTTGTTGTTCCCGTGGAGTCATATGGTGTGGTGGAGATATCACTGGAGATATATTATAAGAGATTTGAGCTTGTGGAAGATTATATTTTCCAACAATGGCCACAACAGTATCTCCCATCACCCATCTCTTCTGCGATGTGACCTTTCTACTCCCCCATTAAGAGAAGGAGTCTATTTCTCCTCCTCCTTAAATCTGGGCAGGTCCTGTGGCTACCTTGACAAGAACAAACAAACAAAACAATAGCAACAAAACCAGCAGAAGTCATACTATGCTAGTTCCAGACATAGCCCTTAGGTGGCTTGTAGCTTCCATCTGCCTTTTGCAAGGCAACCGCCACGTAAGAAGCATGAGCACCCCAATGCCACCAAGCATGAGAGAAGTCCACAGGTAGCGGAGAGGTCCTGGAGGGTAACATGCGACATGGAGATGGAAAGACACCAAGAGGCACTGAGGTGGCAGATGTGGGTGAAGAAACAAACCATCTTGGAAGTTGAATCCTTACCATCTACCCCAGCTGATGTTTCATAGATCAGAAACAACCCCAAAAGCCAAAGATTTCTGGGATTTCTGATCCACAAAAGTGGGGGAGGCGGGGATATAATGGTGGCTCTATGCCACTAAATTTTGACATGTATTGTTACATAGCAATAGATAGCCAAAATAGGGTTCTTATGTCATTTAGTAATCCAGTAAATAAAGTTCTTCATCCACCTCTATAATATGTGGACACTGATCCTTGGCTATTTACCTCATGTACCTTTTTTTAGTATGTTTTTATTGATTTCAGAGAGAAGAAGGGGGAGAGAGAGAAACATAACGATGAGAGAGATTCATGGATCATCTGTCTCCTGCACATCCCCTACTGGGGATTGAGCCCCCAACCCAGGCATGTGTCCTGATTGGGAATAGAATTGTGACCTGGGTTGATGCTCAACCACTGAGCTACACCAGTCACGCTACCTCTTGCACTTGATGTGACGTTCAAAGAAGGTACATGGGTGTAAGTTTTGTGGACACAAGATATTATTAATGGCCCTTGAAAATGCTTATGTGTCTATAATAATTATTTCTGTGTCTACATGTATGTTTTCATGACTGTTCTTTCCAATTATAAGCATAGGTACTAGAGATTAGGTCAATACATTTCTTTTGCAGCCTTTGTGGCTTTCAATTTATGTGGTGGCTTTCAATTTATGTAGCTTTTTATTAAACACTAGAGGCCCGGTGCACGAAAATTCATGCACTCAGGGGGGTCCTTCAGCCTGGCCTGCCCACTCTTGCAGTCGGGAGCCATCAGGGAATGTCTGACTGACAGCAGTTTGTCCTCCCTCTGTAGAAGGTGACTGGTGGGACAATCAGGGGACGGCATTGGAGGCGAGTGGCTACCAGGGATGGGCAAACTTTTTGTCTCGAGGGCCACAGTGGGTTCTTAAACTGGACGGGAGGGCCGGAACAAAAGCACGGATGGAGTGTTTGTGTGAACTAATATAAATTCAAAGTAAACATCATTACATAAAAGGGTACGGTCTTTTTTTTCAATAGTTTTATTCATTTCAAATGGGCCAGATCCAGCCCCACCCCCCCATTGTCCCTCCATACTGCCCTCCCCCCAATCGCTGTCCACTCCCTCTGCCCCCTGGCACATGCCTTGGCTGGCATAGCACCACCTGCTCACTGGCCCCGCCCCCCCAGTTGTTCCTCAGTTTGGTCGATTTGCATATTATGCTTTTATTATATAGGACTAGTGTCCCAGTGCACAGATTCATGCACATTGAAAGGAAATTAATTAGAAGAAATATTTTAACATCGTTATTTGCCCTTTCTCTATAATAGAAATGTCAACCAAATTCACAATGGACAATGACAGATCGAAACACATGCGTGTGATTGGCGCCAGTGAGAGCTTTATATGCATCACGCATGCGCAAGTCAACTTAGCCTTTTATATATATATAGAATAAACTTGCTTAATTAGATCTGCTTTCTGATTTAGTTAAACTTTTCCAGCCCAGTGAAGCACCCCAACTTCTCTTTCAGGTAATTGTCAGCAACACAGCAGTAAATATCAACATGAAGCAGATTATTATTGTAGATCATGCAGGGAGAACAAAGGGTAAAATATTTAACTGTAGCAGTGTTTGACTATAGTCTGCGCAGTGAGGAAACCTGAAATCATTTTCAAGTTGCACCATTTCTTACTTCTTTTCAGTCGGGTCAAGTTTCTAAGCTTTCTAAATCTTCATTTTCTGGCTAATGAAAATAGGATTCTACTGAGTCTCCTATCTACCTACTCCAGGACTTCTGTGAGGATCAAATAAGATGAGGCACAGAAAAATGCTTCACAAACATTTGTTTGGTTAAACTGTAAAATGTTTGCACCTGGCTATAAAGCAAGTCGGGTTCCTGGGCTGAAGAAATTCCAAGGAGGCTAGTCACTAGGGAGAGGAAGCTGGGCATTACTATGTGATGTCATTACCTGGTGGTCACAGTGATGGTTTCTGGGCTCAGCTGTGCTGTGGGCCACATTTTGCACCATGGGGTCTTGGCAGCATTGGTTGTGATATGGTGGGGTATCACTCTGGGGCGGTGGTGGGGCCTGTGTGCCACTTGTTGGTTTGTTGATGCCAAGTGTTGGTTTGTTGGTGTCAGGTCTGTGGTGCCGTTTCTTTTTAAATGACCAGTGTGCATCATGGCAGCTCCTGCATTAAGCATCTGCCCCCTGGTGGTCAGTGCACATCACAGCTACAGGTCGGATGGTCAGACACTTAGCCTTTTATATATATAGATAGGAATTACCCTATCATGTTATTTTAATAACAATCTTTCAATTGCTAGCATTTTCCTTGCAAGTATATTTTACATTTCAGTCCAATATGATTAGAAAGCACCCCTACATAATTTAAGTCATTGAAATGATTTTCCAATCATTTGAACAAATGACAAAGCCTTAAAGGAATTCTATGGCTTATTGTTTCATGACTAAGGTAATTTGAAAGAGGAAATAAAAATCAATTGCACTTCTCTAAATAATAGAAAAGCAAAGGAGAAATCAAGAAAGCAGTAAAAATGTATTGGCTGTTTGTTTTTATTTCCATAGAGCAAGCATATTTTTAATTTACAGTCAGCTAAAAGACTCTCAATCTGCAGAGTTGGTCAATAATGTAGTTCAAGTCTCAAATTTTGAGGCATTCTAGTTAATGAAGGGCTCACTTTTCAATAATAATTCCCATGAATAATAACCTTAAAATGTTGAACAAAGGCTACATTTCTTCTATTAATAAAACAGAAAAACATTGACCAAAAAGTTTCAAAACTGTGCTACTTCCAACTATAGTTTCCTGGAGTTAAGTGTTCTAGTCAATTTAATAGTCTGGTTAATAAAAATTTTCGTAGTGGGATTTCAAGAAAATAGTTCTAGGTTTCATCCTGAGCTGATTGTCTTACCAGCTGTGTATTTTCAAGCAAGGTACACAACCATCTAAACCTCAGTTTGCTTATCTCAACTCATAAAATGGAGATTATGATACCTATGGGATTGGGGTTATGAGGGTTAATAAGAAATTGTATGTAAAGTACCTACCATTATGCTTTATGTCTCAGCGCTTTATTTGAAGTGTGTGTATACCTGTCTTGAAAGCAGGACTGCCATGTTGCTACCTGTGTCACCAATATCAGCCTTGTCACTTCTATAACCACTGCTATCAGCTGTATTCCCACTCCTTGTTATTGCTCCTGCTGAGTCACCAGAGGCTCCTGAAAGGAAAACCTCATATGTTAACATTACTTATAGTCCTTTTGTTCTAGATAAGCGTCCCTTGAGCTTGGTAGTGGAAGCTTGAATCCTGTCCAACCTGTCCCTATGCCAGTGCACAGTCAGAGTGCCAGGAGAGCTCTCAGAGGTTGGGGCAGCCAATACTGCTTCCCTCCACCTCATCTAATACAACACACTTCTTCGAGACTCTTATTTCTAGTGTCTCTTATTTGACAGTCTTAAGTCTGTAGGCGCATGTGAACAGGACTCCGAGGGGTAAGAGTGACTTGCCCCTCATCGTCTCAGACTTTTCAATAGGTGTAATCCCTCTCCTAAAGCCTTAGGGACTTCACAGCTAAAGATTCCTGATAGTTTGTAGATGATTTTCTATGTGGCAGTTCTTTTGGCACCTGCTAGTCTTTACTGTGAAATCACCTACTGTATCAAGCCAGAGGTCAGACCTGGGGCTAGGCTTCCCTCAAGAGTATCCTGACTGTGAAGACTCAGCCTAGGTAGACATGTTTCTTCTTAGATTTGCCTTTCTAACATGGTTAAAAAGAAACCAGACCGAAAAAGAGAAAGAGAACAGTGCCTGAATTTTATTCCACTTAAGAAAAGAACATTTCAGCAAGTAAGCCACACATACTTGCATCTTTAAATATTTAAATCAATAAAGTAATTAAATAAAAATCCATTAAGCTATGAAACAGATGAGCTACCAATCTGAGTTGTCTTTAATGGATGCATTTAATCATTAAGGGACAAAATGTTCAGAGGAAAGGCCGAGTCCTTGATTTTAAATATTTTTAACCTGGCAAATACCATTTGCATATCCTACTACTAAAAGGACATGATGGTCAAAAATGCAATTTACTTTACCAAAAGATACCAGAACAAAATATTAAACCCTGTTTTCGAGAATGCTTAAGTATTTACAGAGCATCCACAGAATGGACTGTACTCTATAGGTACTTTGGGACCGCTGTAATTTTGGTTAGAGTAGTTCTTGCCCTCAGAAAATGCAGACTAAAATAAGGAAAGAAGCAGGTAAACATTAGATAGTATATAATATATTAATTTATTTAATAGTAGCTCTAAAAATTATTTCTTAGATCATTGGGCAAAACTACTATTTAAACATTAGATTACTTCATGTTATTCTCTTTATCTTTAAATCTGCATCCTAAGTTAATTATTTTTACATTTGAAAATAAATTGATAACTTAAAATTTCAAAATTAAAAAGAGGATTAATAATAAAACCTAACCCTTATATGGTGCTGTTATGGACCTGGCACTATTCAAAGGGTTCTGTACCTGTTCACACACTAAATTCTCATAATGATCCTATGAAGAGGACACTTCTATTAATTCCATTTTTCAGAGAAGAAATTGAGCCACTAAGGTGCTAAATAGCTTAGCGATAGAGCCCTCTTGCTCCCTACCCCACATTTCTAGTGAAGGGAATTAGAGTAAAAGAAGAAAGACTTTTTCAAATAAAAATAATTTCACATTGCAAAATTGATTTTTAAGGTTCTCAAATATTCAAAAATAAAGAACGGCTGGAAGTATAATACAGAAAACACGAGTTTAAGAAAACTATGTGTTTTAAAAATAAAATTTTTGTATAGGCATTTTCCTGATGAAGTACCTACTTTAAGCCATATAGATTAATAAATTAGCAAGAATTAGCTTATGTAGCAGATTTTTAGGGGAAATAATATATAGATAAGAAAAATAATATTTGACTTTGGTTGGTGGGCACACAATGCATACACAGGTAAGTATCATAGAATTGTACACTTGAAACCTACAGAATTTTATTAACCAATGTCACCCAAATAAATTTAATATAAAGAAATAAAATAAAATAAGTTAGCAGAGGGGAAAAAAACGGTAATTAACCTTTCTTGACTATTTGTCCTGGAACTAGCCTTAAATAAGATATGATTTACCCTCAGAAGATAATTTCATCACCTGGAATAGTTAATGTTGTATCAAACTATTCTATAATGTATTTAAATTGGTTTTAGCATTGTTTCTGATATTGGTACAAGTAAATATGCAGGTTTCTAAAATCTCATTCAGTTTTTCAAAAAACATTTATTAGTAACCTATGCTGTTCCAGGTACTAGGTACTTAAGATATCAGGGAAACAAAATAGACAAAGACCCCAGCCTTAAGGGAACTTAAAGCCTATCAGAGGAAGACATACAATATATGGTGTATGAGAAGATGAGCAGATCTGTGGAATAAATAAAGGAAGAGCAGAGTGTGAGGCCTGGAGGCTTTAGCAGTGGTTCTCAACCTTCTGGCCCTTTAAATACAGTTCCTCATGTTGTGACCCAACCATAAAATTATTTTCGTTGCTACTTCATAACTGTTATGTTGCTACTGTTATGAATCGTAATGTAAATATCTGATATGCAGGATGGTCTTAGGCGACCCCTGTGAAAGGGTCGATCCCAAAGGGGTCGGGATCCACAGGTTGAGAACCGCTGCTTTAGGGGAAGGTTGCAGGTTTAAACAAAGTACTAGGTTAAGCATAGTTGACCACGTGACATTTGAGTTCAGCCTTGAAGATGGGGAGGGATTTAGCCATGCAGATAGCTGGGGGAAGAGCATTCTAAGCAAAGGCAGTGGTAGTGCAAAAGCCCTGAGGAGGAACTGCCTGTGCAGAGTGAGTGAAGGGGAGAGGACTCTAATAAGAAAGCGGGTAGAGAGAGAAGAGGGAATGGATCCATTGCATGGGCTTGGGTTTTCTTAGAGAGGTTTGAAGCCATTGGAAGGTTTTGAGCAGAAGAGTGAAATAATCTGATCTATGGATATCTTAATGGTATCCCTCTGGCTGCTGTGTTGAGAACAGACTGTACAGGTAGTACTGGAAGCAGAGACTAGCCAAGAGCTTATTACACTAATCATGTAAGAAACGATGTTAGCCCAGATGGAGGCAGATGAAGTGACGATTCTGCTTATTTTCCAAAGGGGAAGTAAGTCTACAGGAATTCCTGGTAGATGGCATGCAAGGGTCAACAAGAACAGCTGAAAATTGCTATAAAAGCTTTGTCATGAGGACATGGAAAGATAGTAGTGCCATTACTGAGTATCTGGGTTGTAACAGAGTTTAGCTTTGAAAATTTTAAGTTTTTGATGTCTATTCGATATCAAGTAAGAGTAATATATAAGAATTTTGAGAGAAACTAAGATGGCAGCATAGATAAACACCGGGAAATTGCTGCTTCCCACAACAATCGATAAATGCATCAAAAACACAAGGTGGACACCATCCAGATCTACAGGAGGGCTGGCTGAGTGTAAATTCTACAACTAGAAGGAACGAAAAGCACACTGCGAGCGGGAGGAGCTGCAGAGGTGGAGTGCAGAGGTAGGGGGCTCATGCGCGTGGAAAGGGTCTGGCACCTGAGGACGCGGCTGTCTTTTTTAATCCGGAGGGAGACACAAGCTCCCGACGGCTCTGAAATCCGGTTCCGGGAAGTCTCTGGGGACCCAGGACTCATATGGGGAGAAACTGGACTGTCTGGCAGCGGGCGAGCTTGAGAGCGGCTTTCCCTCAGAGGTGCTTGCAGCCATTGCCTGGACACTGGGACTCGCGACTCCTTAGGGCAGGGCTGAGGCTCTGCCATAGCTGCTTTCTCCGCCCTTTGATTTCTTGAGACCCCGCCCCGCCCAGGCTGCGGCAGAGGCTTTTGCATATGAATGCCCCGGCCATTTGCAACCTGTAATTACCTAACCGCAGCCAGGCCAGATAGACCCAGAGCTTCCAAGAGAAGGCCCAAGGCCCCACAGCGGCTTGCATTCCTACACAGCTGAGCATTATCAGGGCACTTCCAAACTCCAAAAAAAAAGGAAGGGGAATCTGCAGTTCTCTTCGTAGTTCCTGCTGTGTAACCTCAGGCAGAGGCTAAATTAGCACCTCCTTAGATCCAAGAGCCACTGTACCCAGTGGTCAGAGGGGAACCATCCAGATCACAACTCCTCAGATCCATAAGGGACACACTCAGGGTGCAGTCTCAGTGAGCACCAAAGCCCCACTGAAGCAAGTCTTGCCCCAGAAGGGTGTCTTCACCACAGAAGTTCTCCCACTGCAGACACAGCTGATTCTCGCTGCCAATTGCCCTGGAGGTCAATTCCTCCCAGTGATCCTACAACAACCAAGGCATAGCTACAACAAGACTGTGCACAAAGCCTACGAGGGGGTGCACCAAGAGTGTCCACCTCAGGTAACTGGGGAGGCTGAGCCACTGGGCCCTACAGGACACCTAGCACACAAAGCCACTCTATCAACACAGGGAAGCAGCCAAAATGCGGAGACAAAGAAACAGGTCACAAATGGCAGAAATGGAGGAGAGCAAACGACTGGATATAGAGTTCAAGGCCACGTTTATAAGGTTTTTCAAGAATTTTATGGAAACCGCCAATAAATTTAATGAGTCCCTCAATAAGTATAGTGAGACCATGGAGGACATGAAAAAGGACCAACTAGAAATTAAGCATACACTGACTGAAATAAAGAATAATATACGGAGATCCAACAGCAGACAAGAGGATCCCAAAAATCAAGTCAAAGATTTGAAATACAAAGAAACAAAAAATACCCAACTGAAAAAGAAAAAAAGAAAAGAGATTCCAAAAATATGAAGATAGTGTAAGGAGCCTCTGGGACAACTTCAAGCGTACCAACATCAGAATTATAGGGGTACCAGAAGAAGAGAGAGGGCAAGATATTGAAAACCTATTTGAAGAAATAATGACAGAAAACTTCCCCTACCTGGTGAAAGAAATAGACTTCCAAGTCCAGGAAGCGCAGAGAACCCCAAACAAAAGGAATCCAAAGAGGACCACACCAAGACACATCATAATTAAAATGCCAAGAGCAAAAGACAAAGAGAGAATCTTAAAAGCAGCAAGAGAGAAAGACAGTCAGTTACCTACAAGGGAGTACCCATACGACTGTCAGCTGATTTCTCAACAGAAACCATGCAGGCCAGAAGGGAGTGGCAAGAAATATTCAAAGTGATGAATAGCATGAACCTGCAACCAAGATTACTTTATCCAGCAAAGCTATCATTCAGAATAGAAGGTCAGAGAAAGAGCTTCGCGGATAAGAAAAAGCTAAAGGAGTTCATCACCACCAAACCAGCATTATATGAAATGCTGAAAGGTATTCTTTAAGAAGAGGAAGAAGAAAAAGGAATTCTTACCATTTGCCACAGCATGGATGGAACTGGAGAGCAAATAAATACCACATGATCTCACTCATTTGTGGAATATAATGAACAACATAAACTGATGAACAAGGACTGATCCAGAGACGGAGAGGCATTGATTGGACTGTCGGGCTTTGGAGGGAGGGGAGGGGAGGGTGGGGGTAAGGGGGAAAGATCAACCAAAGGACTTACATGCAGGCATATAGGCCTAACCAATGGACACGGACAACGGGGGGGGGGGGTGTGAGGGCATGAGCGGGGGGGGGGGGGGTAGAGGGTAACGTGGGGACAAGGACACATATGTAATATCTTAATCAATAAAAATATATTTAAAAAAAAGAATTTTAAGATACAAACTTAAGGTGGATTAGAACTATATACAGTGGGGCCTTGATTTACGAGTTTAATTCGTTCCAAGACCAAGCTCGTTAAGGAGCTCGTTAACTCATATGACTCTATCAACTCAATGCAAAAAATTGGCCGAGAGTCAGCTGGTATCTCAAAAAACTCATTAGTTGGGACACTCGTAAGTCAAGGCCCCACTGTATTTGGAAGTCATCAGCAAATGGATGGTATTTAAGTCCTTGACTTGGATGAGATCACTCAGGGAGTTAGTGTAGATGGAAAAATAGAACTTGTCTTAAGAGCTGATCCCCGGGGCACTCTAACATCAGGAGATGAGGAACAATCATAGGGACTGAGATAGAGTGAGAAAGAAGGAAAGAAAGGAGAGGGTGTCATTCTAGAAGCCCTGTGAGGAAAGAATATCAAAAGGGGGGAGTGATTCACTAGGTAAAAAACTGCTGGTAGGTCAGGTAAGAGAAGCATTAAAAGCAGTTTTGGTGAAATGATTGGCACAAACCGGATAGAAAAAAGATAAGAAATGGATGCATAGAGAGAAATGGGGCAGTTGCTGGGAGCCATATGGAATCAACATGTTTGGAAGCTGATGGCAATGACCCACAAAGATGGGAAAATGGATGCTTAAGGAGAATGGATATGATCTCTTCACAAGTAGGGAGTGGACACAGGAACAGTTCATCTATTGTAAAAAGAGGGGAGGTAGAGTATTTGAATAAAGATGCTGGCAGGTGAGCACATGTGTGGGAATGTATAGAAGTTTTCATCGGATCACTTCAGTTTTGACAAAGCAAGAGAGGAGCAAAAATTTGAGCATGGAAGCAAGGGAGTGATCATAAAGTTTGACAGTGGAATTTACCTTACAACATAATTTTACCTTGCAATGGTAAGAGGGAGAGAGGATATAGAGGCAGAGGTTAGATAGAATATGGCTGCCAAACAAAGATAGTGCATGTAATGCAAGATAGCAAGTGAAGAGAGACGAGGCTGAAAGGGGGCCAGATTCTGACATGTGAGTACCTGTTGGGGTCCAGCCCCAGGGGTTCCCAAAGGTGTGGACGGAGTTGATGAAGAATGAAGGACACAGAGACAGCGTTCAGTTGATCAGCAGCCTAGCCAGGTTCTCTAGCCAGGTTCTCCAGCCAGGTTCTGTCTTTATTCTCCTGTTACATCTGTATTTATACCAGTTGATTTTAATCCTATCCATTCTATTCCAAAGATTAGGGCATTTGTTATCTCCATTCCAAGGTCACTACTCTATTGTTCTGTTAAACTACAAGGAAGTAACTGAAGGAGATTATCCTAAGTAAAGATTATGTAGCTTAAGGGTGATTGTTCATAGTTAAAGTGATTAATTACCTGCCTGGCACTTAGTTAAGGGGTTTTATTCCCTCCCTTAGTCCTGTTAATCCCTAACTCCAGGGAAAAATTCCCACTTGGGGAAACAACCTTTTTTGGAGAGGTGACCTTGGTTAAAACACATAGCACTAAGAAGGGGAGCAAACATATTAAGAACAGTATGCCATATACACCAGGTCCCTTGAAACATATGCTGTGCAGATGTTTCTTCCCTGCAGCAACTGTGTCAAGCAGCAAGGATGGCCCGGCTTCCGGCAAGTACCTACTCCCCAGAGAGAATTCACAGTTGAATTTGCTATGGTGATACTGTGTTAAAAATGGCACCCAATGAATCCTACTTCTGCATCCTTTACAATACATCTTTGTTATTTGCTATGAAGTCTATTTCCCCCCTCTTGTTGTTGTTTTGTGAATGTAGATGTGGTGTCTGTGATATCCAAGGCCAGGTTCTGAGGCCCCTGTTGCTCTGCTGTCAGAGAAGCCAGGCACCATGAGGAGAAGTCCAAGCTACCCTACTGGAGAGAGACCACATGGAGAGAAGAGCCTGAGAACAGTGCTTTCCAAGAAAAACTTCTGCTATGATGGAAATGCTATACAGCAGCCAATGTGGCAGCCACCGCCACATATAACTACTGAGAACTTGAAATGTGACCTAGAAGCTAAATGGTTACTTTTTTAAATTTTCGAATAATGTAATTTTCTATGTAAATAGCCACACGTGGATAGTGGTTACCATATTGGACAGTGCAGCCTTAGAGGAAAGAGGCCACATGAGGAGAATTGAGGTGTCCCACTGTCTGCCAGCATCAAGGCACCGGCTACGTGAGGTCGCCAGCCCTCCATGAATCTCTGCAGCCAACGCCATGTGGAACAAAGAGAAGCTGTCCCTGGTGAGCACTGCCCAGATTCCTGACCTACAGAGTCATGAGCAAGATTGTGTTAAGCCATCAAATTCAATGTAGTTTGTCATGTAGAAATACATAATTAACACAGACATGGCGGCTACACGCTCCTGCCATTCGATGAGGACCTGTCTAGGGTAGCCCTCTGGCTTTTCGTAGGCGACAGTGACACCTAATGCCAGGTGCTTTCGCATTCAAACTATGACAGTGTTATTCCACAGAAATGTTGACTGCACCTAGGCCCCAGCTGAAGAAAGTAAGGTGCTTCAAGCAGAATGTGCAAGAGGAAACCATCTCATTTATTAAGCATCAGGGTCTTCATGTGCAGGCTTCTCCTGAGATTACTATGATACAATGGGAGTTTATAACAAGGAAGTCTGGGCCCAGCTACTGGGTTTGAATGTCTCTTGTTTGGCCTCAACAGAATCTAGAAATCCAGATCCCTCCTATTCCCCATAAGATAACCTACACTCATCACGCCCCCCCCCCCCCCTCACCAGACATAGATTGGCATAACTGTTGGCCATAAGGAATTACAGCCAAGGTAAGGCCAGAGATGTTGGCTTAGCAAAGCAGGGTAGAGAAATGACAGTTTCCAGCAGCTGTGGAAATAATGCCTCTTACAGAATCACTGGTTTCTCTCCTTCAGCCCTACCCTTTCCACTGTGGCCCTGACGCAACACTGTATAGATCCCCTCAATATTCCTGGCCACTTCCTTTCACTCTCCCAATGCTGCATTAATTATAGTTGCAGGATCCAGGAGAGCTCTTAAATCATTGATGAGAGGGATCATTATACATAAGAGGAATTTTTCATGACTGACCATCACCATTTTTATTTCTAAATATAAATAAGCTGACCTTTGCAGATTTTCTTAGGTCTCTTCTATTGTGATGAGGATGTACACTTGGGGAACTGATGAGAAATGGTAATTGCACCAATTTACCGGGTGAAAAATGTTAAAGTACTACTCTGCATGATACCTGAGAGTTTGCCAACATGGCACATTAAATAGAAATACCAAGGTAGGAGATTATTGAGAAAAAAAATTTTTTTTTAATTTTTTTCAAAGATTTGTCTACATTGCAGTTTGTGAAATAAAATATTTGATAGATTTGAAATTCCTTGTAGACTGCTAAGAACTCCCAGCCATTTTAGGACCACTCTAGGGGCAGACCACCTGGTTGTCTGACCCCTCCACTCCTGTGTGCAGGAGATGTGAGCTTTAGTCTCCATCTGGCATCAGCCACAGGGGCCATGGTTGAACTTGGGAGCTGTGGGTTGAGAAGCAAAATGGAATTCTCATCTGGGCAGGTCAGATGTAGAAGCCAAGGAACTGAGAGAGAATGGAAACCAAACAAACAAAAAAAAATGGGGCCAAATTGAAAGTGTTAGCAACAGAAATCAGGCAAAATCAAATTTGGAGAGACTGCCAGAAGTAGCCAGGTACTCAGAGATCAGGGGACACATCTGATTTTCTCGCTATTATACCTTCAATTCTAGTATAGTGATGGCACAAAGGAGAAGCTCAGGAAATGGTTGTTAAATGAACATATGAGAAACCCATGGTTGAGCCTTGAGGATGTTTAGGGCCAAGTGAAAGCTAAACTGGATTAGGCAAAGTTTTACTTTGTCCCATCAAGTCCCTCTGTCAAAGCAGAATTGGGGACTTTTCAGATTTAAAATGTTATCTCTACTTGTAGAATGTAAGACTGTGGTAGCATATTAGAGAGGAGAAGATGGCTTCTGCTGAAATCAAACAAGAAAAAGGAGAGGGAGGAGACAGACATGTAATGAACATTTTCCATCACCATGTACTGTGCCAAGTACACATACATTATTTGATTTAATTCTCACAATAAGCTTTTGTGGTAGGTACAACTATTGTCCAATTTTACCAATAAAGAAACTGGAGCACAGAATGTTTAAGTAACTTGCTCAAGCTTATATGGCTTTTAAACCACTCTCTATGCTAGGAGTAAGAGTGGAGGTTTCAGCATTTACCCAGCATACTTCCTAACTGGCTCAGCAATAAGAATTATTTGCAGTGCTTGTTTAAAATATGAGTTCCAGCACCTGAATCTAGAACTAAGTAAATCAGGTCCTTGATTTGGTATTTTTAACAGGTACCACAAATGACTTATTTTTTGAAGCAAGTTTGAGGAATACTGCCTGACACTATATGTGGCTGGTAGACATACCATTACAAAAAATATTGGTTAGAACGTCATTTCACTCATCCATGGAAGAAATGTAGATGCTTTCAACTTTTGAATAATTTTCTTCATAAAAATTTTTAGAAACAATCTATAATAATAAAAGTGTAATATGCAAATTGACCGAACAGCAGAACAGTTGAATGAACGACCGTCCGGACGACCTTCCGGACGAAGCTGGGACTGCGAGGGCTGAGGCAGCCGGGGCTGTGAAGGCCTACTCTTGCACGAATTTCATGCATCGGGCTTCTAGTAGTGCATATAATTTGTGCTTGTAAGAGAAATATGAACTGCATTTAAAAAGAAGAATACTGTGGCAATATACACTCCTCCAGGAATAGATAAAAGGTGAATACCATTGGTAAAAGAAACAAAATTTTACTGATTTGTTAAAAGGGTGTTTAAAAGAGGAGCTATAAATAGTTTGAATTTCAATTAATGTTTCATAACATAAAAGAGTGGTTAATCTATAAAAGAAAAACATTAAGGCTAATTGGATTTCTTAAATCTGAAAAGCCTACAGGGAAAGGTTTTCCTTGATTAAAAAATTTAAACTCATTTTATAGCATACATTTTGCTCAGGGTTAGGGAAGGGTAATTAACTTCCCATGGAAGATTCACTAATTACCACTAGAGCAAAGTCAGGTTCAACAAGCCCTGAACTCGGAAGAAATGCGAAAGTATTTATCAGGTGCAGTGGAATCTAACTCTGTAAATACTAGGATGAGCTGTTTAATATGTATGCCTCGATTCCCCATTTTAAGATTGATCCCACAGATTTCTTGATTTTTTTTCATGAATAATTAATTTGTTACCTTAAGTTTAGTTTCATTAAGCCTCTGGAAGTTTTAAAATTATAAAAGTCAATAAGTACAAAGAAACTTTATCCTGGAAACATGGATTTTATACAAATATTTAAAAATATAGTCTGTAGTTTTAATTAATGTTCATTAGGTAGATTGATTTAGTGCTGCATTGCTGAAAAATTCAATATTTTGCAGTTTCAAAAACCTCAAAACACTTTATAAACATGATCTTGAAACTATATTCACAGTGAAAAGAGTATTACTTTTTAAGGTTTATTTTCTCTGGAAAAAAATATATAAATTAATAAAATCTCTGTATTGGCTAATTGCTACAAATTGCTTTTGACAAAACATATTTTGTAACATATTACATGCATAAGAGCCTGCAGCACAATATTAAGTAAAGCTTGGTGATTGGAAAGGGACAAATTGCTAGTTTATATGCTCCTTGCAATTTATTTTCTCTAAGTATGGAGATAAATTTTTGAAAAGAGGGGCTTTTACCTTTTTTTGTCCTTAGTGGGGGGGGAAAGGGAGAAATACAGTCAGGGTTGGAATTCAGGGAAAGAACTTCAAATGCCAAAGCATCAGACTGCGATGATTAACCATTCTGATTAGTGACTCAAGAGGACAGCTTCACTGGGGGCCTGTGAGTATGCAAATGTTGACTGAGAGAGGAGACACTGGACTTGAGGGGGGCATCCCCAACGAGGTGGTAACAGGCCTGGTCTTACATTTTTAGTAAACTTTGTTAAAGGCTTCTGCCTATGGGGATTAAAGAGAAGGAGATGAGTCAAAGTTTGAGGGCAAAGTGCACTGGAGAAATCTGGAGGCACACAGAGATTTGGAGGTGATAAGGAAAAAAGGCTGGAGCAGGTAAATTGGACCAAGGATTAACCAGAGAGCAGCGGAAAGCCCCAGACATTCAGGGAAGGAAACGCCTTATGCAATCAGGTGGGATAAAAACAGAGCTAGGTTTTCAAGGGGTGGGTTTCCAAGGAGGAACTCTGTTTCTACCTGGGCAGCAGTCTCCGGAGAGTGACATGGGAGCTAAGGTCATTTAGTAAACCACAGCTCATCGCCTAGGAAAACCAGGAACACGACAGAAAAATGGGCCTGTCCAGAAAGAGGAAACATCACAGGAACTGCAATTGACAGCACCTGTTCAAGGTAAACATTCAAAAAGCATTTTCACGGTACCACAGTCTCAGACTTTGATCCCAGTCACTAGCTTGACTCCATGAGCATTTGTGCACATGAGGTAGGAAGGCTTATCCCCTGGCAGCTGTCTGGTCCAGGGTGGACCCCTGGTCCTGCGCGGTCAGCGAGCTTCTGCGGCTGTCATCTGTGGTTCATAAATATCAGGTCTGTTAGCTCAGTCAGGGGCTGGAGGCCTTGTCCCACCTATGACTCATCTGAAGTGTAGCAGGTACTCCATTCTTTCAGGCCGAGGTCTATATTACAGGACATGTCATCAGAGCTACAGAAGCCCCTCACCTTGACATTGCAAACTCAGTAATTCTGAGTCAGCAGAGCCCTGCAGGGCATCTGGGGAAGGGGGAGTCAAGAAAACAAGAGCCTTAACATCCACCTTTATCTACCCCTTTTATTTCTAATGACAACAAAGACAAACAGTATATTCTTTTCTGAGATACTTTAATAAATAATTGTTTTCTAGAATGGACATGTTTTATTACATGTTAATCTGGTTAACATGAACCTGCGAAAATGCTGATTTTATTTCTCACAGCTTATGAGAAAAGCCCACATTCCAATGACAGAGTAATTAAGCAAATTACTTGTGAATGCAATATAAGTAGCTTTGAGCACTATCCCCAAAATGGGAAAAAGGCCACTAAAACTATCATGCTCTTATAGGAGAAAAGGTTGACTAATAATAAAATTTGTAGTCGTCTTATCTATTATTGCCTTTGAAAGGAAACAGAGAATTAGTATAAATAAAATTCACTGAGAATAAATAAGCTATAAGCACTAAAAAATTAGGTGGATAAATGACTTTGAATCTATAATTTCACTTTCAAGAACCAACTATGCATATCCTGTACAATTATATAATCAACTATACATGTTCTCTAAAGGTGGGCAGTGCACTGGATAATGCAATTTCACTCTCAAATTAAAAAATGCTTCATTATTAACTTTCCCATATACTAACAAAAATTGAAGTTGTATGAGTTACTGAACCCAATTTCTCAGACTTTAAACGAAAAAGATATCAAGTATTTTAAAAAGAAGACACAAATAACTCAAGTACAATGTGATAGCATTCTAAAATGTAAAATCCTAATGTAAATCCAATTAATTTCCTTTGTACATGAAAAAAGCTGCAAAATGTATAATTGTATCAAACCCATTCATTAACAATATAACTAATAAATATATTTTCACATATTAGCTCAATATATTATCAGTTTATTGGATGCCTTATTATATGCAGACACTGTGCTAATTACTAGGTCCAGTAATGAGGAATGTACGTCCCTATTCCTAAGAGCTTCCAATTTAATGAGGAAGACAGATATGTAAAGAAATATTTACACAATCATGATACTCAGAGAACTGTGCTGCTCTCATTACTCCAGCAACCTTGTTACCCTTGGAACCAAATTAATAATTTGTTGAGCTAGACAGTTATGGTTGGGAATGTGGTCAAAGATATTGAAATGAATAAAGCTATGTCACCCATAAAGGTTTTTTTTATAATAATGGCACTGTTTTATGGAAATATACTCTATCCAACTGGTTAACAGCACAGATGAATCTCCAAACTTAGATCGTTATTACCATAAGGCTGGTCTTGATTAATTTGCAAGTGAATTGTCCTCATTAACCATCAAGGATGTGACTACTTTGGTTTCTTTCTTTTTTTGTGTACACTTTTTAGAGCCTTGTTTTAGATGTGTTTTTAAAATTCTGAAAACCGTATCCAATGACACATGATTAAAAGACATTAAAATTTGGTTGTAGAATTCCTCTCCCAGAAAATGTGATGTGGTTATGTTGATAAGAGTAGAAGGAGGGAGTGAGGATAGGAGAGAGAGAAGGGAGAGGGGAGAGGGGAGAGGGGAGAGGGGAGAAGAGAGGCTCCAGCCCAAATTGGATTAATAGGATCTACAGAGATGCCTGAATTATCAAGAGTTTCTGTGAGAAGTGGGACACTTATGGAGACAGCAATCTAGGACGAAGGGCTGGAAATTATTACCAGGAGGCAGAATTGCTTTTAATGTTAGGAAGAACTTTCCAATAGAACTGCTCAAAAATGGAGTGGTGAACTCTTTACCGCTGAAAACATTGACTTACAAATTTTAAAAAATCATCATTCAAGGATGTTTTAGAATTTAGAGGGGCTTTCTGTAACAGGTGAAAGCTGTATTAGATGCTAAGGTTATTTTGGTTATTTTCAAGTTTTACTATGGTTTAGAATAGTTGTCTTTTGATGTGATAGCATCATCCTCTGATTATATCCCCTATTTAGATATTAAATTTGATTAAGCATCATAGTGCCATCAAATATTATTTATAAATACATCTACATTTTTAAGATATAAAGATTTCTCTTAAATCACACAACCTTTAATGAGAATCACTACATTTAAATATATAGCTACATTAGCAGCAAAATAAGAACAATAATTCAGAAGAAAATGTTAGGTACTGGTCTTTCAGTTTCTATTTATATAAAACAAATGTGCACCTATGGTAGGCAGAAGGAAAAATCCTTATTAGCAGCTTACCATTATGTCAGCACCATTTGCAGACTTTTTCCTGAGTAATTAAAGAACACAGAACAAATTTTCTTTAATAGGAACGCTCTTGAAATGATGTAGTTTTAAGACTCAAATCCTATTTAAATCTTAAGTATGCAGAACCATTGAAATTGTTACAAAAATCCTGAATAAATTGGAGGAGAAAGCAATTAGTCACATGTCAGAAAACTATTAAGATAAAAAGGTGGATGTAAATAGAATGTAGAAATCTTGGGGTGTGCATTCCCGTGTAGGGATTTATTGGACTAATCATGTGCCACATGCCTCAGTCTTTGATCACTTGTCTATTTATATATGTGGCTTTATAATTTGGAGTAAAGTTTTTTCTTATGTTGAACAGGAATCTGCTTCCCTACAAATTCTAGCCTTTGCTTTTAGGTTGCCCTCGAGAGCTGCCTATTGGGAGACATTTTTGAGTCTTACAAATTCTGTTCTAAATATGAGAAAAGATATTCCAAATACTGGATCCAATTAAACTGAGAATGGTGATCTAAAAGTAACATTATATAGTCAACAATATATTTAATCATTACATTAAATTTATTGCTTCCATATCTCAAAATGCAAACAAATGCTTCCCTCTATACTTGACTCCGATTCCCGAATCGTGTAACTTGAACTGGGTACACTGAACATAAACTCAATTGCTCTTCTTGGTATCTGGGGAAAATGGAATTAGGTTGCAGGATGTGGTGATAAAGACCTCTTTCCATCCCCAAACTACAGTTGAGTGTTTTGGGAATGTAGTCAATTTTGATTATTCAAATATTCTTCATATGCTCCATCTCCCAGGCAACAGATGAATAAAAGATGCTCCGCATTTTAAATCAAGTTTGAAGATCACTCTAGGAATATCCATTAACTTTGAATTTATTTCAAAAAATGTTAAGTGTAATCTTTTTTACATTTAATAATGCCGTATACCTACTTTCAATTTTAGAAGATTTACAGTATCAGCATTTTGTGTGTGTGCATAATCCAAATGTAGTGGGGCAAGAGAAATGATAAAGGACTAAAAGTGTTAGAGTTCTTCCACAAGATCGAAAGCAATCTGGATAATGAGCACAATCACTTTGTCTCTTACACTGCGGCAGTGGCTGAAGAATGATAATGAAAGAAAATCAGACCAGAAAGGAAAAAAATACTTAAGGAAGAGGTCACCGATGAAAGAATATTCTCTCTTCCCTAATCTTAGAGGCAGAAAAAATAGCTCCTTCTGGGGTACTGAATAGATGAGAAAACACTGAAACTTGCACATCAGAGATCCAGAATGGAGAGATCTGAATTTATACACACACACACACACACACACACACACACACACACACACACACACACACGGTTCCTGGCAGTGAAGCCACGGTGATTGACAAGATCAGGAAAATATAACCAGTTCAGTCACTGACCATGAGTCTGTGTGGTTGGGTGCTGAGGATTTTTGAATACACAGAACCAGTGCAGATAGGTCAAATTAAAGCATTATCTTATAAGAAGGCACACAATTAGAACAACAGCAACTATTAACAGGGACAAGCCTACCACAGGTTACAACTGGGCCAAGGAAAAGGAACAGTAAAGGAAGGGTTTGGGGATTTGTGACTAGAGAGAATACTTTTCTGGCAGATATAAACGATGAAGAGCACATGGGTACAGATGTAAAGGGATGGCAATAGGAAAAATGATTACGTAGCCTGCAGCAATTATAGAAACCAAGGCAGGAGGCCTTGTGCATTAGAAAGTATATTATATCAAATGCAGAGGGAGTCACCCAGGCCTGGATTACAAGGCTATTTCCAGAAACATTACCATTAATCAATGGGCGATGAGAAGAGTGACAGAGTTGAGTGAATCCACATACATATAAGCCACCCACTGTTATGGTGTAAATTTGTTTTCAAAGTCAGAGAGAGAGAAAGAGAGAGAGAGAGAGAGAGAGAGAGAGAGAGAGAGAGAGAGAGAGAGAGAGAGAGAGAGAGAGAGAGAGGAGCCAACTAAGGAAGGCAGGGAAGAAGGCCACCAATTCTACAGAATACTTCCTATCTGATTAGGGCCAGTCCCTGGTTTTGTAATTGCATGATAATGTGTTCTAATACCCTATTCTATTTTGAAAAACACATTTGAACTTATGATTGTATACATTTATATGATAAAAGAACCTTCACTTAGGTATATTTCTACTTTGGAACATACTTCTAAAGAATATGGACATTTACAACAGATTAACATTTACTAGAGTATGGGAACTACATTGGAGAAATCCAATCCACACATTGCCTGAGATGTAAATAGGGGGTCTTAAAACCTAAAATGCTTATATCTTTTAAACTGATTAAAGAAGCATATCCTTTTGCAAAGCCAGAATCATCCTAGCTGAGAACAAGGATGATGAATACTCTTCCATTGTTTGGGTTAAAGATGATGAAACATCTAAACAGATGTTGGTTGTGAATACTACTATCAATACCAACATTTTCTAAATTTAAATTTTGTTCTTAATTTAGAAAATAATTCACTATGAATAATTTACTAAAGTAACAAACCAACCTGGTGCTTTACACTTGGATATCATCACAGGAAACTCATATGGTACTAATTTAAGTGCTGAAATTCCTATTTGCAACACAAAGTTGGGCATTTAATAGTTTAAGAAATGCAATGATAATGATCCACTTAGCCAGAGGTCCGATTGCCTATATTCTCAATTATGTTGGAACCTGGCAATGATACAGAAAAAGTATCTCAGCATTTCCATCCAAGAATCCAAGAACTTCACACATGTTAAGTAAACTCAGGGCAGTGTAACTTAGAACTAATAATTAAATCAAGAATGTTAATTTATTGAGCTTGAGCCAGAAAATAAGGGAGACATACTGCTAGACATCAACGCCAACTAACACTGAGTTCTAATAGGAACGGCAATTTTAAAAACATTTCAGTAACTGCTGGTAGCATTATGAAAGTATAATATGGTACATTACACTCCTAATGAGGAGTTGAGTCATTAAAAAGTTGAATTATAGAAAATGTTCATGTTCAGTGTACAGTTTAGGATGCTGGGGAAACACATTGCATTTTAGAAAAATTTCTGACCAAATAATGGTGAAAGAAAAAAGTACTTAAAAGAAGCTAACTATGATCAGAAAGGATAGGAATTCAGTAACTCTTAAACCTGTAGTAACAGGGTAGGATTCTCACCTTTGTAATTTATTTTTCAGTTCATAAAATATAGTGTACATAATTCATTTTTACTACCTAAAGAGATTTCTCCCATTTACATAGTACAAATCTGTGAACTTTGTTTTTACTATTTGATTTGTTTCTGTGTTTCACTGTTAAAAATTAAAACATTCAAGCCTAGAGTTTTATTTACAGAAGACAATACAAGTATTCTGGATTCTCCAAGATTAAATTATATTCAGTATAGTTTTTGGTAAAATGCATTTTATATTTTAAGTTTCTGGGAACTGCTAATTCTTACACAGTGTACATTCACAGTAATTCTCTAATAGAAGGTAAATTTTAATTTAAGATGTATAGACCTTTTTTACCGACTGTTATTTAACAAACCTCCCCTAGGTTTCTAGAACCGGAAGAGTTTTACAATGTCTAAGCACACACTACTTTTAGAAATGGTTAGAAAACCAGGGGTCCCGGTATTTGTTAAACCGAATCACCTGGCAGTAAAACTCAGTTAAGGCTCTTGGCATCGGGGACACTTCCTCCCACTCGGACCTGCTGCTGTGGTAGACTTGCACTTCATCTGTGACTTCATCGGGTGCGTAGTCACCACCTAATATGTAAATTTTATCCTCAATTCCAACAGCACCTGCATTAAAGCCTGCACATTCAAAAGATCCTTCACCCTTCCAGACACAAGTATCGGGACAAAAACTGTAAACCTTGTAGGTGGAAAGGTCACATATATACAGTGTGCAGTTTACCGGGACAGCTTTAATTAGTGTGGCATGAAAAAATTGCCCGAACTCTGCTACTAATTCAGACCACTGATCAGTTGTAGCGTTGTATCTAAAAAAGCAATCAAGCGATGGGTTAAAGGCATCTGTAATCTCTACCTCTGATCCAAGCACATAAATTACATTTTGGCATGCACTTGCTTCGGGGTAGTATATGCCCCTGGGTAACGGGCTAACAGACATCCATTCTTTGGAAAGAGGGTTGTAAGATTCAACGTCTAGGAGACTTTTAATGTCCTGAGATCCCGCCGTCTTTCCACCTATGACAAACAACCTATTAAGAGCCATAACCGATGTATGCATGGTTCTGGGTGTTTTCATGGTTGATACTGGGCAGAAATCATTTTTGATTGGACAATAGCACCAGGTTTGATCAGTGGCGTCATGATATGACTCTGCAATATGAAGCCGAACTGTTCGACAACACGGCCCCTTGCAACCACCTGTCAAGAATATTTTTTCTCCGTAACTTGCCAGACTAGATCCGGGCAAATCAATCAGGTGTGATTGTGGCAGTATTTTCCACGAATCAGTTTTGATATTATAGCAAAATGTATGTTGATTTTCGCCATTTTCCTCAGTTTTGTGAACAAAGATGTATTTTTCAGTTGTGGATGGTCGCGCATCAGGGAAAAGTCCACCAGAACCTTGCACACATTTAATTGCATCCATGACTATGTCAAAACAGTTGGTGTTTTTGAGTAAACACTCTTCACTAAGCAGACAGTCTTGAAGTGTCTCCTCAGGTAATTGATGTAATCTTACTTTTTTAATCAAATAAGGCAGATGCTTTTGCCTTGCTTCTAAGTTATATTTAGTCCAATTCAGGACAACTTTCAGGACAGTTTCTTCTTCAGGAACATCTAATTCATCCGATTCCAGACATTTCTGCACTACTCCAAAATTCATCTCTAAGAAATCACTGGATTTAAATAACAAGGAAAAGTGATGTTGTACAAAGTATAATGCATGATCAAACAAACGGGGAGAGCCATAGCTATCTGATATAGATAATAACTGTAAACAATTGACAATATTAATACTTTTTATTAAGAAGTCACTGCAGGCTTTGGATAGGAAGGGAACTTGAAAAAACGATGACACCTGGAAGAACATTTCCACATTATCATCTGTTATCTTTGTTTTTCCAGTATAGGCATAATCAAGAAAGGCTTTTACTGCTTCGGCGGACAAATTGGTAATGGTAACACTCCCACCATCTCTTTCTTTCATGTTTACTTCAAACATAGCCCTGCAAAAATAAAAAACATAGAAGTAAACAGAAATAATCTACTCCATGAAAATTTTCAGTATTACCTTGAAAAGATTTCCTTTAACCTTAAGTTGATTTAAAATATATTTCAAAGCATCGTAATAAATTAGTTTAAAATTTGAATGGATACATACAATACTATTTATCTAGTATTGTAAAACAGATGTATTACATAACTCCCATATTGCACAATATTCATTATAACTGAGCTACAGCAACTAATCCAAAGAAGGCTATAAAAAGATTCAAATTTTGTATACTGATTTGATGTTCTTATGTATTATTCATAAAATCTCTCTCTTATGACTTAATTTGTTTATTTATGGGTTGGTTAATCAGTGCCAACTCTGCAGGTAACAACTAAAATTATTTAAGGTGCATAATGCTTCTGCGGTTAGCATTTAAAAGTCTCTTTCAAAATGAATTTGTGATTTGGCAGTACTGAGACCTATGAAAGAGGGAATACAGTGAGATATCAGATGTTGCAAGTGCATCTGCCTGTCTGGGGGAAAATCCACCAAATAAGATAAACACACATCTAAAAGGACACATTTCATACAGCACTTGAGGAAAAAGGGAAAGTGATTTCAAAAAATGAAACAGTAACCAGGCCCCACACCTACGGTCACCTATGGGATAAATGGTAGAGCTGGGATTTAGATTTAGGGCATGAGTATTAAGAGGCCAAGTGCTGCAGCACTGTACTGTACAGCTTCCTCTGATGAAGAGGTGACATGAGGATAAGGGAGCAGAACAGAACTACTTGGAAGAAAAACTGGATTGGGATAGAGGGGAAGAAACTGGTGGAACCTGAGCGTGACAGAGCATAAGAACAGTTAGGGCTCCAGGGAAGTATAAAGAAAAATAACAGAAGTTATCTGAGAAAAGAACTGGGAAAACAAACAAAAAACAGATGAAAACATACAGTGTAGTTAGGCAAACAGCTAAGAGTTGTATTTTTGTCTTAAATTTTACTCTTACATTGTTTGTTTATTAGAGATTTAAAACCTGTTTACTTCAAAAAAAAATTGCTTCAAAATTGAACATAATGTAAAAGGTTGCAATGAGCACTTCAGTTTATTGCTTCAAACTTGAACATAATGTAAAAGGTTGCAATGAGCACTTCAGTTTATTGCAGCGTGACTGGGACGGCTGAAGTCCAGGATGCCACCAAGAGGCCTCACAGGGTCATGTGTTTGACCCCAACCCTTGCAGAATTCCCAATGTGAACAGTGGGTTCTTACAGTGCCATGACTAAGACACTCCTTGTAAGATGATCTACATGGGAACCAACTTATATTCAGAAGGCTGCCCAAACTGGAACAAGCTGGGTCCCCTTCAGAAATACTTCTAGAGGAACTTCTCACTACTATAGTGAAATCCTCTGGGTTGGAGTCCCTCCCTTCCCAATAATCCATTGATACAATCAATATGTGACTGAAATGTGGTTTCCTCTCAGGCTCCTCATTTTCTTTGAACTTGGCTTCCATTTTGGACGAATCTGTTCTTTCCTCTTTTTCTAAAGGATACAGTGCAGGGATCCCCTACATAAAATGACTGCAGATGGAAACAATTTCCCGCTGAACATTTTAAGGGACTAATGTTCTATAAAACATCACAAAAGATAGTCCTAAATTTTCATGCTCAAAAAGAATTAGTTAATCTAGGCTCTAATGGGCTCTTTTCAAGAAATAAGAATCATTGTTGCATGCTCCTGTGGATGGAGAGTTGAGGAGAGTTTAAAAAGCTAACTTAATTATCCATATCATAAAATCTGAGGCATACACAAGGTAAAATACCTGAAAAAGTCACTGCACGCTGCTAACACACAACGATGACATGGGATTATTTCATCTTTCATGATTATTTTGAAATCATAAAAGACATTTTGTTCTCTAAAATTCTGTAGTACACTCAAGATTTTCTGTCCATGATCTTCTGACACAAGTAAGTTGTTTGTTTTCTCAGATGGAATTCCATTACATGAGCTTCGTTGATTGAAAGCATATGAATTATCCATAGCCAATTTCTATTTGTACTTAGAACTGAAATGAAAAGAAAAATCACTGAAGTAGAGTCCCAACAAAATTTTCAGATCAAAATTTGCCCTCTTATCAATTATAAAAAATGCGCACTAAGAACAATGACAAAATAGTAATCCTTGTTCTAAACATTTGTTTTCATGACACTTAAAAATAAATTCCTTTTAAATTTGTATAAATGTGTTCACTGGAATAAAAAGTATATTATTAAGGGATACAGTTCAAGATATATAAATGTGTTAAGCAGCACAATTTATAAATTGTATAAATAGCTTATATAGAATCTCACTACCTGACTGGTCTTGTTTTATGTAAGAGCCATTGTTTATATAATCATTTGGGTATATACCCAACACATCCCTCTCCCCGCCCACTCATTTTCTTCTGGTCACAAAGCAGATGTTAAAATATTGATTTTGATTCTGGAACAAATAAGTTGTTTGATTCTGACACAAGTAAGCAGAATTCCCAATGTAAACAGTGGGTTCTTACAGTCATGACCAAGACACTCCTTGCAGCTATATGCCTTTTGACTTTTAAAAGACAACTGATGGGGGGGGGGGGGGATCTCTGTTAAATTGTATTAACTATTTATGGCCTTTGCTAAGAAAGAAAAAGGCAAGCATTGATCCAAGTTGGCTTATTTGAAAGCAGAAAGAAAAAACAAATAACTTTATTTTAAAGGCCTTTTAACCATGAGGTCAGAAATCTTGGATAGTTGAAGGCCAGATAACTGTGACTATCCCAAACTGCAAAGTCAGTGCTCAGCATGAAAGTTGACACCACCAAAAGCAAGGCAGTAGGAAAAAAAAAATAAAGATGACCAGGAATGAGAGTAGGCAAAGAAATATAGAGCCTCGATTTCTTAGGATATTTCTGTTTTGGTTATCTATTGCTTTGCAAATCACCCCAAAATTTAGTGGCTTAAGACAAAAAACTTGTAATCTCTTATGGTTCTGTGGGATTAGCTGAAGCTTCTTGCTCGGGGGTTTGCATATGGTTAGAGTCAGGTGGCAGCTCTGGCTGAATCATCTTGTTACTGGGAAGGGGATCGAGCCCTTGGTGGGTCTCCTAGGACCCACCAGTAGTGTGTGGGTTCTTGACTTAGTGCAGGAAAAATTTCACATGAGTCCAGGTGGCTATGTGGGAACATTTATTAAAGCTGGGACAGTAGCCGAAACCGGTTTGGCTCAGTGGATAGAGCGTCAGCCTGTGGACTGAAAGGTCCCAGGTTCGATTCCGGTTAAGGGCATGTACCTGGGTTGCGGGCATATCCCCAGTAGGAGATGTGCAGGAGGCAGCTGATCGATGTTTCTCTCTCATCGATGTTTCTAACTCTCTATCTCTCTCCCTTCCTCTCTGTAAAATATCAATAAAATATATTTAAAAAAAAGCTGGGACAGTAGAACAAGAAAGGGCTTTGCATGGAAGCAGCAACAGGAGAGCCTAGGCTGGGCTGCCCTAGCTCACTGGGAAGGCAGAGAAAAGGGGGCCTTGGGAACAGGTTCAGGGGTGAGCCTGGGAGGAGCTGCTGCTGCCTATTGCTCCCCTGGTTGCAAGTCTCATGGGGTCCTTTACGGTTTAGAATACGCCTGCCTGTGGGGGAATAAGAGAGGGAAGAAGCAAAGGGGATGGGGGGGCTGCTCCCCACAGGGAGTGCGCAAGCTGGGGCCTTTGCCTTGAGGCTTTTCTCTCTCTCTTGTGGGTGGGAATCTTAGTAGAGGTCTCTGGGAAGGGTTTCGGCAGATTATTCATCAGTTTTCTAGGTGTGCTCCTTCAGGGTCATGGTCTCCACTGATTGGTCAGTGTCAGGGCAGGGGGTCCTTAGTCATTGCAGCTGGTCCTACTTTTGCCCACCTGGTTTTCCTGCTTTTCTGGACTTGGAGCTGAAATACAACTGAGGCCTAATGTTATCTCTAGGGAGGTGACTTTCTGTATCTGCGGTCAATTGCTCTGCCAGTTTGTTCAGCTCTCTGTCTATTTCCCTACTCCACTTGTCCTGGCTTACTGGCCTGTCTCAATCCGAAGGCCTGACTGGGTTAGAGGTCCAATATGGCTTCTTCATTCACATGTCTGATGCTTCAAATGGATTGCTAGAACACATGGGGTTCCCTCTCTCTCTGCGATCTCTCCATGTGGATAGCTTATACGTCCCTACATGTGGCAGTCTCATGGTATTTGGACTTCTCACCACCAAGCTGGGGATGTTTCTAGCCTAGATGGAAACCAGACACTAGAGAAGTAGTCTGAATGGTCCTACAGCAGTGATCGGCAAACTGCGGCCCCTTGAGTGTGGCTCTTCCACAAAATACCACGTGCGGGCGCGCACGTACAGTGCAATTGAAACTTCGTGGCCACACTCAAGGGGCCAAAGAGCCGCATGTGGCTCGCGAGCCACAGTTTGCCAACCACTGTCCTACAGCATCAAAGCTCCATTTGAGGACTGAGACAATCTACTGCTGTGGACAGTAACCATGGACCATGTTTAGCTCTTTAAATTAATTAAAAATTAAAAAAAATTAAGTTTCTTAGTTGCTCTAGTGATATTTTAAGTGATCAGTAGCCATATATACTGGTAATGTGATGGTTACTTTTATGTGTCCATTTCACTATTTGGCTATTATTTGTAGGTGAGTCTGCCAGGGTGTTTCTGGATGAGATTATCATTTGAATCAGTAGACTGAATAAAAGCAAATTGCCCTCCTTAATGAGTGGGATTCACCCAATCCACTGAAAGCCTAAAGAAAACAGAAAGGTAGGAAAGAATTATTTCTCTCTGCCTGACTGTCTTTGAGTTGGGACATCAGGCTTCTCTTCGAACTAAGACTCAGATAGACAACAACTTTACTATCAGCTCTCCTGGGTCTCCAGCTTGGTGAGTGAGACTTCTCTACCTTCATAAACATGTAAGCCAAATCCTTATAGTAAATCAATAAATCAATCTATCATCTATCTATCTATCTATCTATCTATCTATCTATCTATCTATCTATCATCTATCCCTCCCTCCAATTGGTTCATTTCTCTGGAGAACCCTCAACTAAGACATGTGGCTAGTGCCTATTATTTTTCATAGCACAAATCAAGTTTCACTGGATAGCTAATGTACTATATTAACACATTGTATGCGGGAAACGTATTTATATGTTTTACGTTGACTGGTAGTAGAGCGCAGGACACGTATTAATATGTTTTTTATAGACTAGCGGTAGAATGCGGGTAACGTGTAAATACGTTTATTTTTATACTTTTTTATTGCTCTAAAGGGATGCTAACATGCAGATATACGAATTCCAAAGGACAAAATTTGGGTCTCTAACGCATACAATGGTGAATTATGTATGTACTTCCAGGTATAACGGTAATCAATCTATTCAACTGCAAAAATGGCCCGCGCCACCTGTTAGTGCGCGATAAAAACTACCTGCAAACAATGTGTTAAGAATAGTATGGATCTGGCTGGTTTTCTCAGTGGTTAGAGCATTGGCCCTCAGACCAAAGGGTCATGGATTTGATTCCTGGTCAAGGGCACATATCTCAGTTGCAGGATTGATCCCTGGCCCCAGTCAGTGTGCGAATGGGAGGCAACCAATCAATGTGACTAAACAGACAACCAAACAAAAAAATGCAGACTTACATACTAACGTATCAATAACTGCAATACATGTAAATCAATAAGTGTAAACAGTCTATACGCACCAATTAAAAGACAGACATTAGCAGCATAGATTGAAAAAAACGAATCAACTTTATATTTCCTACAAGCAGCTCATTCCAAATAGAATTATATAATTAGGTTGAAAGTAAAGGGATGGAAAGAGACAGACTATGCAAGCATTAATTAAAAGAAAACAGGTATGGCTCTACCAAGTAGACTCCAGCAAGGGAAATTATCAGAGACAGAGAGTAACATTACATCATGTCAATCTACCAAGAAGAAAACCTAACGGTGTATGTACCAAACAAAAGAGCTGCAAAATATGTGAAGCAAAAACTGATGGAACTGAAAAGAATAACAGACAAATATACTATTACAGCTGGAAACATTAATACCTCTTTCTAACATTAATCAAGAAGTCAGTAAGTCAGCAGTGATATAGAACTCAATAATACCATCAACCAACACAATCTAATAAATTTTTATAGAAAACTCCACCAAACAACAAAATACATATTATTTTCAAGTGACTGTGGAATATACACCAAGAGTGACAGTATCTTGACCCACAAAACAAACCTCAAATGATTTAAAAGAACTGAAATCACACAGTCTATGTTCTCTGACCACAATGGAATCAAACTAGAAATAGGAAAAAGATAACATAAAATTGTCCACGCTTGGGAACTAAATAACACACTTCTAATTGATCCATGAGTCAGAGAAGGTCTCAAGAGAACGAAAAAAAACAAACAAACCACAAACAATAACACATTAAACTGAATAAAAACGAAAATACAATATATCTAGATGTGTGTGATGTAGCTAAAACAACACAGAGAAAAATTCATAGCACTAAGCACTGACATTAGAAAAGAATAAAGGTCTCAAGTCAATGATATAAGCTCCCATCTCAGGAAACTAGAATAAAAAGCAAATTAAACTCAAGATATGCAGAAGGAAACGTAAAGAGCAAAAATCTATGAAATTGCAAAATTAAGACCACAATGAAATACCACTACTCATCTATTAGAATGGCTAATATGAAGAATTGTGATAACACCAAGTGCTTAAGAGGATGTAGAGACACTGGATCATTCATACATTGCCAGTGGAAACCACTTGACAGTTTCTTAAGAATATGAACACAAGACAGTGATCCCATCTGGCAGGGAACTCGATGCACAGTTTTGCCCGATTTAAGACCTCAAATAACGAGCCTCGCTGGCTTGGGAGCCAGTTATGCTGCCCACTCGGGCAGGGATGCCAATTCTTAGCTGTCTACTGCTGAGTGCAGCCTCCAGTCCCACCTCACCAAGAAACCTGGCCAGGGCACCTGGGAAGCTAAGTAGGCCAGTAGCACGTAAGCAGAGCACCCGACCAGTGATCCTGCTCATCTGCAAAACCCAGCTGGTGACCCCATGTGGCCCGGAAGGTTGGTGCTCAGTTTTGTCTTATTCAGGTTCCCAGCCAGCAAGCCGTATCAACTGTGGCGTCTGTTACACAGACCAGTTTGGGAAGCAAATCTGAAGCTCTGCATAGGGCTGAGAACAGCCTCCAGGCCTATCAAGCCAAGTAGCCTAACCAGAATACCCGGGTAGCTGCATAGCCCAACCTACAGCTCTGCTTACAATGGCACTGGAATAGAGAGCTGAGCCAACATGGCACCACTAAAGGAAAGTAATAAATTCCAATAACTAACCCTAAAGAAAAGGAGATTTATGAACTGTCTGCGAAGAATTCAGAATAATCCTCTTACAAATGTTTACTGAACTACAAGAAAACACAGACAGTTAAATAAAACTAGAGGCCTGGTGCAGGGCTTTATGCCCCAATGGGGTCCCTTGGAGCAGCCTGCGGGGATTGGAACGAAACCAGCAGTCCCACACCGCCTGCCGCTCCTGCTCATCCAGGCCCCCCTGCGCCTGCAGTCGCTTGGTAGGCTCGCTGCCACTTCGCTGTGGTCTCCGGGCTGCAGCAGCCAGCCGTGAGCCTGGCATCTGGCGCCCATTGGTCAGCTGAGCGGCGCTTCCACTGTGGGAGTGCACTGACCACCAGGGGGCAGCTCCTGCATTGAGCATCTACCCCCTGGTGGTCAATGTGCATCATAGCAACTGGTCGACCAGTCATTCAGTTGTTCAGTCATTTGGTCACTTAGGCTTTTATATACATAGATGAGCAAAATAATGTATGAACAAAATGAGAATTTCAACAAAGAATTAAAAATTATTAAAAAATACCCAGCAATCAAGGGGGGAAAAAAGGAGACATATGTACTACTCTTAGTAATAGTTTAAGCAATAAAACAATATTAAAAAAAATACCCAGCAATTTTAAAGTTGAAATATATGACTGGCCTGAAGAATTCATTGGAGAGTTTAAACATCAGACTCAGTCAAGCAGAAGAATCAGTTTACAAGAATCAGTTTACTAGGAGGAGGAGCACAGAGGAAAATAAAAAATGAAAAAGTGAAGAAAGCATATGGGACTCATAGGATACCATCCAAAGAATAATATGTGCATTATGAAAATGCTGGAAGGAAGATAAAGAGGAAAGGACAGAAAGCATTTGTAAAGCAATAATAGCTGAAAACTTCCCAAACCTGGAGCGAGACATGGACATCCAGAGTCATGAGGCCCAAAGGATGCCAAAGAGTGCTACACAGAGACACATCATAATGACATTGTCAAAAGTCAAAGACAGAATGATACTGAAAGAAGCAGAAAAGTAAAACATCACATACAACCCTCCCCCTCGACACCACACCCCCAATAGACTATGGGCAGAAATTCTGCAGACCAGTAGAGAATGAGGTGATATATTTAAAATATTGAAAGAATAAAATTATCAGCTAAGAATACTATACCTGGCAAAGCTGCTTCTCAGAAAAAATGAGAAGTAAAAGCTTTCCCCAAAAAACAAAAGCTGAGGTACCACTCTACCTGCCTTACAAAAAATACTAAAGTAAGTTCCTCAAGCAGAAATAGGATGCTAACTAAAATCATGAGAATGTATGAATGTTAAGTGTAACACTAACTGGTAATGGTAAATATACAGTCAAAGTCAAATTTCTAATACTATAATGGTGCTAAATAACTGAATGACAACTTGAGTTTAAAAGTTAAAAAACAAACATATTAAAAATAACTATAAATACAATAATTTGTTACTGAATACACAATATAAAACTGATATAAATTGAAACATCAATAACCTAAAATATACTAGGGGAGGGAGGGAGCAAAAATGTCCAGTTTGTATGTTAGCAAAATTAAGTTATCAGCTTAAAGGGTGTTACATTTTATGTAAGTCTCATGGTAACCAATAAGGAAAAACCTGTAGTAATTACACAAAATATTGTGATTCAGATGTCTAAGAATAATGCTACAAAAAGTCATCAAATCACAAAGAAGACAGAAAGATAAAGAAACAAGAAACAAAGGATATACAAAACTGTCAGAACACAATTAACAACATGGCAATAGCAAGATTTTACCTAACAATAATTACTTTAAATGTAAATAGATTAAAGTCTCCAATCAAAAGAAAGAATGGCTGAATGGATAAAACACAAAATCCAGCCCTAGCCAGTTTGAATCAGTGGATAGAGCATCAGTCTGCGAACTGAAGGGTCCCAGGTTCGATTTCTGGCCAAGTGCACATGCCTGAGTTGCTGGCTTGATCCCCAGTGGGGAGAGTGCAGGAGGCAACCGATTGATGATTCTCCCTCATCATTGATGTTTCTATCTGTCTATCCCTCTCCCTTCCTCTCTGAAATCGATAAAAATACTAAAAACAAAACAAAACACGAAATCCAACAATAAGCTGCCAACATAAAACTCACTTTGGCAATAGACACACACAGAATGAGAGTAAAGATGTAGAGAAAGATATTTTAAACAAATGGTCATTAAAAGAAAGCAAGGGGTAGTTGTACTTATAACAAAAAAAATGGATTTTAAGCTAAAAATAGTCAAAAGAGACAAAGATAATAATGGGGTCAATCCATCAAGAAGATATAAAAATTATAAATATTCATACACCCAACATCAGAGCATCAAAATATATAAAGCAAATATTAACGGAACTATCAGGAGGTAGAAACAGCAAAACAGTAATAATTGGGGACTTTAATACCCCACTTTCAACATGGATAGATCATCCAGACAGAAAATCAATAAGGAAACAGAGGATTTGAACAGCATTATAGACCAAAGAGAACTAACAGATGTTTACAGAACATTCTGTCCAACAAAAGCAGAATGATTCTTCTCAAGCATAAACAGAACATTTTCTAGAATAGAGACATATGTTAGGCCACAGAGTAAGTCTTAGCAAATTTCAGAAGACTAAAACCATATCAACTCTGTTTTCTAGCCATAATCATATGAAACTAGAAATCAGTAACAGGAGGAAAATTAGAAAATTGGCAAATATTTGGAAATTAAACAACACATTCTTGAACAATCAATGTATCAAAGAAGCAATTAAGTAGGAAATAAAAAGTATCTTGAGACAAATGAAAGTGAAATTACAACATACCAAAACTTATGAAATGAAGCAAAAGCAGTTCTAAGAGGAAAATTTATAGCAATAAATGCATAAATCAAGAAAAGGCTCTCAACTAAAACAAATTAATTTTACATCTCAAGGAGCGAGGAAAAGTAAGAAAATAATAAAGATTAGAGCAGAAATAAATGAAATAGGGAAAAAAATAATAAGATTGACAAAACCAAGACATAGTTCTTTGAATGGATGACAAAACTGTACATAAACTAACCAGAGAGAGAGGGAGAGGTGGAGAGATCACAAATGCATAAAATTATAAATAAAAGAAGAGACATTAAAATTGGTATCACAGAAATACAAAGGATCATAAGAAACTATTATGAACATTTATCATCATCACACCAGATTACCGAGATCAGGGGTCCTCAAACTATGGCCCGCGGGCCACATGCAAATACAAATATTGTATTTGTTCCCATTTTGTTTTTTTACTTCAAAATAAGGTATGTGCAGTGTGCATAGGAATTTGTTCATAGTTTTTTTTTAAAACTATAGTCCGGCCCTCCAACAGTCTGAGGGACAGTGAACTGGCCCCCTGTTTAAAAAGTTTGAGGACCCCTGACCTAGATGAACTGGATAAATTCCTAGAAACAACCTCCCAATTCTGACTCATGAAGAAATAGAAAATCTGACCAATTACTATAAGATTGAATGAATAATCAGAAACCTTCCAACAAAGAAAAGTCCAAGAGCAGATGGATTGATGGGTAAAATTCACCAAACACTTAATAAAAAAGAATTAAGGCCAATCCTTCTCAAACATTTCCAAAACAACTGAAGAGTTAGGAACACATAAACTCATTTTACAAGGCCATCATTACTGTGATACCAAGCCACATAAAGCCATTACATAAAACTAGAAGCAAATCCCTAATAAATATAGATGCAAAAAAAAAATCTCAACAAAATATAAGCAGGCCAAATTCAACAGCATATTATAAAAAGATTATATTCCATGATTCATCCCTGGTATGCAACTTACACAAAACAGTAAATGTGATTCATTACATCCTATATAATAAAAGCCTAATATGCAAATTGTCCCCTTGACTGGGAGTTTGACCAGGAGTTTGACCAGGCGACAGGTGGCCAGGGGAAGGGAGGCACCCCGGCCAGCAGCCGGCAGCCACTAGGGACCCTACCTGTGCACGAAGTTCGTGCACTGGGCCTCCAGTTAATTATAAGATATAAATCATACAATCACTCAATAGATCCAGAAAAGGTATTTGAAAATTCAATCTCTATTCATAAAAATTCTCAACAAACTAGACCTAGAGGTTATTATGTTAAGCAAAATAAGCCAGTAAGAGAAAGACAAATATCACATGATCTTACTTATATGTGGAATCTAAGGAACAAAATAAACTGACAAACTAAATAGATCCAGAGGCATAGAAGCATGCAACAGGCTAAGGAACCTTGGAGAGAAGGGGAGAGGTGGGCAGTAAGAGATTAACCAAATAACTTATATGCACATATGCATTGCCCGTGGCCACAGACAATAGTGCTGTGAAGGAAAGCCTAAAGTGGGACAGGAACCAGATGGAGGAGCAATGGGGGGAAAAGGAGGGACATTTACAATACTCTCAATAATAAAGACCCAAAAAAATCTCAACACAATAATAAAGGCAAACTATTACAAGCCCACAGCTAACATCATACTCAATTGTGCCAAGCTGAAGGCTTTTTCTCTAATATTGGGCTTAAGAAAAAGGGTGCCCACTCTCACCACTATTCAACATAGTGTGCAAGTTCTAGCCAGAGTAATCAGGCAAGAAAATAAATAAAAGGCATCAGAAGTGGAAAGGAAGTCAAACTGTCTTTTTTACAGATGTCATGATTTTCTATATAGAAAGGCCTAAGGACTCCACCAAAAAAAGTGTTAGAACTAATAAATGAATTCAGTAAAGTGGCAGGATACAAAATTAACATACAAAAATTAGTAGTACTAACAACAAATTATCTAAAAATGAAATAATAATAACACTCCAATTACAATAGCATCAAAACCGATAAAATACACAGGAATAAATTTAACCAAGTAGGTGAAAGATTTATACACTGAAAACTAAAAGACACTGATTAAAGAACTTAAATAAATGGAAAGATAACCCGTGTTCATGGATCAGAAGAATTAATATTGTTAAAATGCCCACACTACCCAAAGCCATCAGTAGATTCAACGCAATCCCTATCGAGATTTCCAAGGCATGCACTGGCCCAGTAGGTTGGAGTGTCTGAAGACCAAAAAGGGTTTCAGGTTTGATCCCGGCCAGGGCACGTATAGGAGGAAACCAAAAGATGTCTCTCTCTCTCTCTCAAATCAATTAAAAAAGAAAAAAAGATTTCCAAGGCATTTTTCACAAAAAAGAAAAAACAATCCTAAAATTCATATGGAACTGAAGACTCTAAATAGCCAAAACAATCCAGAGAAAAAAACCAACATCAGACACATCACATTTCCTAATTGTAAACTATATCACAAGGGTATAGTAATCAAAGCCATATGATACTGGCATAAAAACAGACACATAGACTAATGGAAAAGAATCGAAAGCTCAGAAGTAAACATACAGAGTCAACTAATATTTGACAGGAAGCCACAAATACTCAATGGAGGGAAAACACTTTCTTTAGTAAATAATGCTGGGAAATTGGATATTTACATGCAAAAGAAGTGAAATTAGACCTCTATCTCATACCACTCACAAAAATTAACTCAAAATCAATTAAAGATGTAAATGTAACACCTGAAACCATAAAACTCTTAGAAGAAAAATAGAGAATATGCTCCTTGCCATTAGTAATAGCAATGATTTTTTTGGACCTAACACCTAAAGTCAGGCAACAAAAACAAAAATAACCAATGACATTACATCAAAGTAAGAAGCTTCTGCACAGTAAAAGAAACAGTCAACAAAATAAAAAGGCAACCTATAAAATGGAAGGAAATATTCTGCAATCACATATCTAAGGTGTTACAATCCAAAATATATAATATACAGCCCTTGCTGGTTGTTCAGTGGTTAGAGTGTCGGCCCACGGACTGAAGGGTCTTGGATTAGATTCCTGGTCAAGGGCACATACCTGGGTTGTAGGTTCCTTCCCCATTCCTGTTTGGGGTGCATGCAGAAGGCAATCAGTCAATGTGTCTCGCTCACATCGGTATTTCTCTCTTTCTCTCCCCATCTCCCCTCCCTTCCACTCTCTCTGAAAATCAATTGAAAAAATATCCTCAGGTGAGGATTAACAACAATAACAACAACAACTCAGCAGCACAAAAACTCCAACTAATCCAATTAAAATGGGCAGTCGTCCTTGCTGGTTTGGCTCAGTGGATATAGAGTGTCAGCCTGTAGACTGAAGGGTTCCAGGTTCAATTCTAATCAGGGGCACATGCCTGGACTGTGGGGTCGAACCCCAAGAGGGGGGCATGCAGGAGGCAGTTGATCAATGATTCTTTTCATCATTGATGTTTCTATTTCTCTCTCCCTCTCCCTCCTCTCTCAAATCAATAAAAATTTAAAAAATAAAAAATAAATAAATAAAAATGGGCAGCCGGGCTGGCATGCCTCAGGGGTTGAGCATTAACCTATAAACCAGGGGGTCATGGTTTGATTCTTGGTTGGGGCCCAGTCAGGGCACATGCCAGGGTTGCAGACTCAATCCCAAAAATTTATAGATGATTTTTTTATAGCAGCTTTAAACTGAAAAGCAACCAAAATGTTGCTCAATAGAGAAATGAGTATACAACCATGGTACATCCATACCATGGAATATACTCATCCTTAAAAAGGAATAAATTATTTATATAACAACTTAGATCAATGGTTCTCAACCTTCAGGCCCTTTAAATACAGTTCCTCATGTTGTGACCCAACCATAAAATTATTTTCATTACTACTTCATAACTGTTGTTGCTACTGTTATGAATCGTAATATAAATATCTGATATGCAGGATGGTCTTAGGCGACCCCTGTGAAAGGGTTGTTCGAAACCCAAAGGGGTCGCGACCCACAGGTTGAGAACCACTGACTTAGATGACTTTTAAGGTCGTTATGATGAGTAAAAAAGGTCAATCTCTAGAAGTCGCATACCATATGATTCCATATCTATAATATTCTTGAAATGACAAAATTAGAGACATGGAATACAGATTAGTGGTTTCCAGGGATTGAGATTATGGTTCGCAATCCTCAGCTGTGACTGAGGAAGATGAGGAGATGGGTATGCACAAGGTGAGGGTGGGGGGTGAGGTAGGCATAAGACCTTTGTAGTAATCGTAACTTGATTGTGGTGGTAGTTACAGGAATCTATCTACACATGTGATAAAACGACAGAACTATATGTACAAATAACAAATTCCTGGTTTTGATTTTGGTCAAATAATTTATATAAGTTATAACCACTGAAGAAACTGAGTGAAGGATACATGTGATCATTCTATACTATCTTTATAAATTCCTGTATCTGCAATGTTTCAAAATAAAAATTGAAAGAAAAATACAATAAAATATAAATTCAGTTCAGAAACTATTTTGATATCCCAGTTTTGTTCTAATTTAAAATACTTAGAAAATGCAAAGAAAACATTGTTTTTTGGTATCCATATGTGGTTCCTCAGTTTTTAAAAACAAGTTGAATGTAAAACAAAACAGCTGAAAGGTACCCAAACCTGAAACTTTCAAAAGGATAAAAACTGTATTTCTTGCGTAGTGGCACAAATCTTGAGAATATTAATTTTAAGAAGCCCATACAGCCCTGGCCTGTGTGGCTCAGTTGGTTGGAGCATCACTCCATGTGCCAAAAGATTGTGGGTTCAATTCCCAGTCAGGGCACATACCTAGTTGCTGGTTTGATCCCTGTCAGGGCGTGTAGGGGAGCCTATAGATGCTTGTCTCTCATATTGATGCTTCTCTCTCTCTCTCTCCCTTCCTCTCTAAAAAACAAATAAATAAAATCTCATATGTAGCTATTCACTTGTATAAAGTTGCTAAAAGTTAAAGCCTTTCATATATATCCTAATGACAAATCTAAAAAAGCTGAAATTTTTATTTCTTTTTTTTTTTTTTGATGTTTTGAACACACGAATGGGATTATTTTATTATATCAAATTTTCTCAAATTTTAAATTCATTTGATGTCTTCAAAATAAAATATAACTTAATATAGCATTTAAAAATAGCAATGCCGTTTCTGTTACTGAAGTTATTTAAGCACATACATTCATTCGATGGGATTTTAACACAAATCAGCAGAGACCTGGTTTTATTTTTAAGTGACTCAAGGGCCATTCAGTGACTGGCGCCAAGGGCTCCGTGCCCCTCTCATCCGGGAGGCCCTTCCTGGCCCCACAGAACTGGAGTTCCATGGGCGCAGCGTCGGGAGAGCTCCTCGCTGGGCACAGGCTTCAGGGGCTGCCCTGGGCTGAGGCGCCGCCATGGCTTCCCTGGAACCGTCATTGCTGGTGCCCTTCAGGCCACGAGTGAAGGTGAAGTGCGGAGTGGCCATAACCTCCCGTGTTCCCGTCAGAGAACTGACCTGGTAGGTGGTCAGGCCCATGGCTGTCCCCGCATCTCCCTGCAATCCTGTCCTGGTCAGAACCGTGTGGCTGTGGGGGGTCCCAGTCTGACATGGGGGGGCGGGGCGCTGGGAAACTCTGGATCCACACGGGCTCGAGGAAGGCCCGGGCTCCATCACACTCTGCAGGGAGCAGCGGGCCTGGCGAGGTGAGGATGGCGGGAACCCCGACCTCAGAAGGCGGCTCCCTACGCAGCTGGTGCCCGCATAGCGGGGGCCCCGCCGGGAGGACCAAGCCCGGCCCGTCCTGCCCTGCCTGGCCCTGGCCACCTTCTGGGGGCGGAACGGACCACCTGCAATGGGCGCTGCTCCCCCGCGGGGCTGGCTTCTGAGGCCCCAGCACGGACTCCTCACCGCGGGCTTAGCCGCTCCAGGGCCGCCCCGCCGCCCTCTGTGCTCCAGCCCATGCCTGCCTCGCGCTTCCTGAGGCCATGAGCACTGGAACACCACCATCTTCCAGAAGCAGGGACTCCAACTTCCGGCAGGGGTGGGATTTCCTAAGGAGAGAAGGCTGAAATTTTTATTTCTTATATTTGGTTTGAGTAAAGGTCCTAAATCAGTGATGGCGAACCTTTTGAGCTCGGTGTGTCAGCATTTTGAAAAACCCTAACTTAAATCTGGTGCCGTGTCACATATAGAAATTTTTTGATATTTGAAACCATAGTAAAACAAAGATCTATATTTTTGATATTTATTTTATATATTTAAATGCCATTTAACAAAGAAAAATCAACCAAAAAAATAAGTTCGCATGTCATCTCTGACACGTGTGTCATAGGTTCACCATCACTGTCCTAAACGGCTCATCAGTTACTAGTGACTTCTTTTTTTTTTTTTTAATATATTTTATTGATATTTCACAGAGAGGAAGGGAGAGAGACAGAGAGTCAGAAACATCGATGAGAGAGAAACATCAACCAGCTGCCTCCTGCACATCTCCCACTGGGGATGTGCCCACAACCCAGGCACATGCCCCCGACCGGAATCGAACCCGGGACCCTTCAGTCCACAGGCCGACGTTCTATCCAATGAGCCAAACCGGTTTTGGCACTAGTGACTTCTATTGAGGCTCTCTGAGGGTTTGGCTTGCCCATCTGCCAAGTGGACACACCAATCACACTGTACTATTGTAATGCTTAATTGATATCATGAATATTAAATACTAGGGGCCCGGTGCACGAAATTTGTGCACTGGGTGTGTGTGGGGGGGCGGGGGGGAGTGTCCCTCAGCCCAGCCTGCCCCCTCTCACATACTGGGAGCCCTCAGGCGTTGACCCCCATTACCCTCCAATTGCAGCATCGGCCCCTTGCCCAGGCCTGACGCCTCTGACCCAGGCTTCAGGCCTGGGCAAGGGGACCATCATATCCCCCCAATCCCCGGCTCCGCCCCCCACCCAGGCCTGACGCCTCAGCCAGAGGAGTTGACCCTCATCACCCTCCGATCACCAGTCACCGGATCGGCCCCTTGACCAAGCCTGAGGCCTCCGGAAGAGGTGTCAGGCCTGGGCAGGGGACCCCCAGCTCCCCGCGGTTGCAGGCTCCGCCCCTGCCCAGGCTTAACGCCTCTGGCCTAGGCGTCCGGCCCGGGCAGCGGGGACCCACAGCTGCAGTGGCCCCGCGATCGTGGGCTTCGCTTTAGGCCCAGGCAAGGGACCCCTAGCTCCTGGGACTGCCAGCTTTGACCGTGTCCAGCTCCCATCGCTGGCTCCACCCCTACTTCCTGCTATCACTGTCCAGGGCGGAAAAGGCGCCTGATTCTCCGATCATGGCTGAGGGGCGGGGCAAAGGCAGCCCCAGGGCCGCCTTTGCCCTGCCCCCCAGCTCTTAGCTCCCCCCTGGGTTTCCGATCACTGTCAGTGGCAGGGGGCTTCTTCCTGCTTTCCCTTTCGCCTCCTTGCATTGTGCCTACATATGCAAATTAACCGCCATCTTGTTGGCAGTTAACTGCCAATCTTAGTTGGCAGTTAACTGCCAATCTTAGTTGGCAGTTAATTTGCATATAGCCCTGATTAGCCAATGAAAAGGGTAGCGTCGTACACCAATTACCATTTTTCTCTTTTATTAGTGTAGATTGTCAAGTGGTATACAAAGATTAATGGTTAAAATCAATAATAGCATGCACTTACCCAGTAACATTAATTCTGGGAAAAATATCTGTAAGGCATTTTTCCCTTCCAAACATTCTGCAAATTCAATATCATATTTCATTAATTTTGACACTTTTTCCCACATTTAACATATCTAAAATTGATAGGTATCTTAAAATCACTTTTGCTCAGGGAGCAGTCATCATATTTGTAACTATGTGTACATGCCTCTAAGTGTGAAGAATGGGTATCAGCATCTTAAAGAAAACCCTGGAGATAGATAATAATGGATACTCATTTAAGAAATGATACATCATTGCCAAACCGGTTTGGCTCAGTGGATAGAGCGTCAGCCTGCGGACTGAAGGGTCCCAGGTTCGATTCCGGTCAAGGGCATGTACCTTGGTTGCGGGCACATCCCCAGTGGAAGGTGTGCAGGAGGCAGCTGGTCGATGTTTCTCTCTGATCGATGTTTCTAACTCTCTATCCCTCTCCCTTCTTCTCTGTAAAAAAATCAATAAAAATATATTAAAAAAAAAAAAAGAAATGATACACCATTAATGTTCATAACAGAGAACGGTATGTGGTAAAATATGGACATCAAGAAAGTGAATTAGAAGAGTTAAAGACTCTGAATGTGAAGAAGTTTTAAGAGCATCTCAACTAATTTTGCTTATATATATTTTTTATATATGTACTAGGGGGATACATAATTTTTTTAGAAAAGGACTTTGATTTCATTGGTCCCCCCAGTGATATTAGTTTGGTCACTGATGTTTTAATAAAGAGCATGATTTCTGGCCTATTCTATTCCATATTTGTTATAGAGTGCTAACTACATTGCCAGGTATCAAAGTAGGCACTAGAGATAGCATCTTATATAATAAAGAGGTAATATGCAAATTAACCCTCACGCCATCACACGATAGCTGTGCCCACAGCAGAGGCAGGGTTCCTGTAACACAAGATGACTGTGCCCACAGCGGAGGTGGGGTTCCCGTAATGAGCCATAACAAGCGATCAGCAGGGACCTGAGGCTGTGTAGCGCCGCGCCGGGCGGGGGTTGGGGGGAAGGAGGGACTTCAGGCCATGCCCCCTGCCCAGTGGGGCTTGACGGGGGACTTCAAAGCACCCCCCCACCCCAGTCTGGATCAGGGGACCTCAGGCCGCACCCCCCGCCCAGCAGGGCTTGATGGGGACCTCAGGCCACATCCCCCACCCCGGCGCCAGGCCAGGGGACCTCAGGCTGTGCTCCCAGCCCAGCGGGGCTTGACGGAGGACCTCAAGATGCACACCCCACCCTGGCCCAGGAGACCTAAGGCCACACCCCCACCTGGCAGGGCTTGATGGGGGACCTCAGGCTGTCCCCCCCCCCGCCTGGCAGGGTTTGACGGGAGACCTCAGGCCATGCCCCCCGCCTGGCGGGGCTTGACAGGGAACCTCAAGGCATGTCCCCCACCCTGGCCCGGGCCAGGGGACCTGAGGGTGCACCCCCACCGACATGCACCGGGGGACCTGAGGCTGTGCCCCCCATCTGGTGGGGCTTAACGGGGATGGGGCCGGCTGGGTCTGGATCTCGCCTAATGGGTGTGGGGCTGGCCAGGTCTGGGTCTCATGTGATTTTTAGGCAGACGTGGGTGGGCGGGGATTGACTCTGGGTCCCACGGCAGGCCCCAGACTCTGACAGGAGGAAGATTTTCATATACATTTTACTAATTTTCTTTCATATCTGACACTTCTATTATAGAAAAAGGGCAAATAGCAATATTAAAATATTTCCTCTAATTAATTCCCTTTTAATGTGCACGAACTTCGTGCACCAGGCTACTAGTGGAGAATAAAGTCAGATTTGATCCCTGGTTTCTTGGTATTTAGTATCTAGTGAAAAAGACTGACAAATTATAAATTATTATAAATACTGTGAAGAAACACCTGAGAAAAGGAAATAAAAATGAACACTGTGAGGGAAAGTATTCAATTTCATATAAAAATGGTAACAGTGAACACTTACATAGTGTTACTATGTGTCAGGCTGTGTAGTCCATACTTTATATACTCTTTAATCTTCTAAACCACTATTGTCCCCATTTTATACACAGGGAAAAGGAAGCTTTGAGAATTTAACTAAATTGCCCAAGATGATGAAGCACATAAATAGGGAGCTGGCTTGTAAACTCACAGTCTGATCCCAGGTCCTTGTTTTCATCCACTACAACATTAGGGAGAGAGAGTCTTTCTGAGAAAAGTGTCATTTAAGTTTACACCTGAATGATGAGAAGGTAAGGGGCTGCTGAACAAAATGTGTATAAAGCCCTAAAGTGGGAAAGGGTCCCAAGAAAACAAGGCGCTTACAAGCATCAAATCCTGTCTTACAGCAAGGTGTAGGGGACAGGATTATAAAGGGGAAGGGGCTACGGTGAGGCTGGGGGTCTGCAGACGTCAGCTTTTGTAACTAGTCATCAAGGGGGCGAGATGACTTGATAAGATGATGTTTTGGCTCTTGGTGGGTCCGTCTGACCCTGCTTATCGGTTCTGCTTGCTGGATTCACAGCTGAGTCACCTCCCTAATCACTTCACACAGCCCTTGAAAAGGAAACTTTAAGAAAAACTTACCCTCCTATCCTCCTATATAATAAAAGGGTAATATGCAAATAGACTGACCAGCACAACGACCGGTCGTTATGACGTGCACTGACCTCCAGGGGGCAGATGCTCAATGCAGGAGCTGCCCCCTGGTGGTCAATGCGATCAGTCAGAAGCCGGGCTGACATCCCCCGAGGGCTCCTGGACTGCGAAAGGGCGCAGGGATCTTCCCCTGCCCTTTCCCCCCATCCCCCCAGTAAACAAATGTGTTCACATATAAAAAACTTAACCCCTTATTCACATAAGTATATGTCCTAAGATTTAAAATGATTATTTCTCAGATTAATGCAGGTGCCCTATCTATTAGATTATAAGTCACCCCTATCACTTTCATCACTGGGATATAGTTAACAAGAGCTAGGAGATAGGTGAGATAGGACTCCAGAAGGCCAGTGCTACCTCATGCAGGATCCCATAAGCCACAAGAACCTGAAATTTTATTCTAAGTGCAACTGGAATCACAGAAGATTTTGAACTGAACAGTGACAGAATCTGATTTATATTTTTAAATATCATTCTTGCTGATGTTTGAAGAATGAATTTTAAGAAGGTAAGAGAAATCGAGTCCAAGTTACTCATTTATTCAACAAATTTAAAAAGTTTAGGGAGTAGCTAATATGGTGGCTAGCTCTATCCAAGGTACTGCAAATGCAGCAAAAACAATACAAAGTCCTGCACTCTGGAATAAACTTTAGAGTGGTACACACACACCTCTCTTTACGTTACATCAACAATTTCTTCCACTCTACTGGACATTTTCCATAAGTGTACAAATTTTAGTACCTTCCATCTTTAAATAAACATCAAACAAAACTATATCCTTTGACCTTTTATTCCCCTCTAGCTATCATCCCTTTTGTTACACCCTAATTGAGAAAAACTTCTTTAATGAACAATCTATAGTGCCCTGGCTGGTTTGGCTCAATGGATAGAGCATCGGCCTATGGATTGAAGGGTCCTGGGTTCGATTACGGTCAAGGGCACATGTACGGGGGTGCGGATTCTGTCCCCAGTAGGGGGGTGTGCAGGAGGCAGCCTATCAATGATTCTCTCTCTTCACTGATGTTTCTACCTCTCTCCCTCCCTCACCCTTCCTCTCTGAAATCAATAAAAACAAAAAACAGTCTCTAGTTCTTCACCTCCAGTTAGCAGAAACCCCTATAATCAAGGTCCTCTCTTTCACTGCACGAAATCATGTATTAGTAAGTAGAATGCCTTATACTCTACATATCTTTATATTTTTTCTTACTGTAGCATTTTTGTACATGCCTTATCTTATCTGCTTTGCCAGACTGTAAACTCTGGAAGATGGTAAGCAGACCTTAAATATCACACATTGCCACGGACTTTTATCGTAAACTCATCTATCAAGTGAGGAATTCATTTTATAGCTCTTTGCAGACTTGTGTATGTGTGTGTTCAAAAGCCCATTTATCTGCAAAGTATTGAAGGGGGCTCATGATACCACGAAAAGCTAATGGAACAGGCATCGATGCAAACAGAACACAACCCGCGTGAAAGAGTACGATTGTGTTCATTCCTATTGCTGTCCTTTTATTGGCGTTTCTTGGCAACCGAAGGCAGAAGAGCATCTGATTCCCACCGTGTGTGTAGCATTGAACCAACCAGAGTCAGGCATTGGCATTCATCTGCAGAGATCACCTTTCCCCTGGACCCGTCCCCGGGAGGGGCTTTGGTCACTAGGGCTGTCCTAGGAGTCACCGACAGTCTACCTGGAACAACTGTGGGAGCAGAGACATCAGCAAAAATAACTGAGCAGAGACAGTAGCTCGGAAGGGCTGCTGCAGTTATTTAACTCGGCTCTGCGGCTTTTAGAGCAAGGACCTGTGGACCCACCGGTGCCTCAGCGAGAGAATCCTCAGTTTTCTCCCCCGGGGTTTGGTCCAGGCTTGGCAATCGCAGAGCAGCCTGAGTCACTTGATGGTGAGAACAAAGGGTCAACAGCAGCCCAGCGGCTCGGGCTCGGGGGCAGCCTCGGCCCCACTGGGCTCCTGGGGGCAGAAGAGTCCTAGGTGAGCGGAGGGGTCCAACCAAGGGGGTGGGGGCTGGGGGAGGAGGGCAAGTCCAACCGGCACCAGGCAGTCCCTTCCCAGACGCGGGAACCTCTCCCGGCCCCGAACGCGAAGGAGCGGTAGAGGCAGCCGTGGCCAGGGGGATCCTCTCTCCTGTGGGCCCCGGGGGGTCTCCTGGAATAAGACGCCAACACCCCACTCGGTCCGACCCCAGGGCTCACCCACCTGCAACCGCGGCATCCGAAGTCTCCACCCCGGTCCCTCTGCCTCCGGAGGGCTGGCTGCGATTGGCTTGCGCCGCTGTCCCGTTAGCTCTTTCCCGGGTGTGAGTGGCATCACTCGCCGGCTCCTGGCCTTGGTCCCGCCTTCCGCTCGCGCCGAAGCCCCGCCCCGTGACGTCACACGCTGCCGCAGAGCGCAGGGGCGGGTCTCCGTCTCCTCCCCGCCGCGGCGCTGGGGGCGGGGCAGTGAGGGGTCAAGGTGGGAGCGAGCGCGAGGACCTGCGCGACGCGACGCCCCGCCCCTTCCGCACGGACGCCGGGAAGAGGGGCTGGAGCCCGGTCAGCGTCCGTGCCGCCAGGCCCGAGGTGGCGGCGAGGCTCGTTTCCAGCGTATGCTTCCCGGCTCCGCCCGGCCGGCGGTTCTGCTCGGTGCCCGCGATGGAGGGCGTGCGCTGGGCCTTCCCCTGCGGCACGTGGCTGCCGAGCCGCGCCGAGTGGCTGCTGGCGGTGCGGTCGATCCAGCCCGAGGAGAAGGAGCGCATTGGCCAGTTCGTCTTCGCCCGGGACGCCAAGGCAGCCATGGTACTGCGGGGCATGGGGACTGTGAGCCGAGGGCGCAGCTGTTGGGGGAGACGGGCCGGTGGACACGCGGGGCGGGTCCGGGCGCGGAGGGTGGGCGCTGCGAGTCGGAGCCTCGGCCTGGTCTCCGCGGCCTTTGTAGTCGCTTCGAAGGCCTCGCTCGTGGCCAAAAAGTTAGCCCCTCCCACGTTGCCATGGAAACGGGGACCCTGCGAAACCGTGAGATGGTGTAGGGAAGGCCTGCGGGGGACTTGCATTTCTTTCCTCGCAATGAATGCTTTTGTATTTCTATTTTTATCTTTTTAATTTTTTTTGCTTGGGCGTCTGCCTGTGAAATGTCCCACCGCTCCCCGAGGGCACCCTGCACGTGAGAGGCCCCCAAAACACTGGCGGTGCGACTGCGTTTATCTTTGCGCCCCGGGGAGCCGGACGAGGCCCAGACCGGCCTCCTGCACCCGTGAAGCGGGAGCCCCCGGAGGATGCGGCCCCGTGTCTACCTTCCTGACCACATACCTTGGAAAACAGCGTCTTAAATAGAACTGTTTACTTTAGTTACGTATTTTTAAGCAACAAATGGAAAATTGGACTTCAGAATTATTTCTGTGTAGTGCAGTATGGCCATCCCTCCAGAAACAGTCGTTTCTTGAAATTGCTCCTATGTTGAAACACCTTTTCACTTGAAATCTGGCCTAATTCATTAATCTTTTGAAGGTATATGGGTGAATATTTTTATACTCTTTTTTTTTTCAGTTGTAAGACATTGTGAAATTCAAAGTATTGCGGTATCTAAAACTCGTTAGATTGAAGCAAAAAAACCCCCACAAAAAACAACAACGAAAGCTGTCTTACAAAATATTGTATACTTTGTTATACCCCTGGGTATTTATGTGTGATTATAGTAATTTCTTAAGTATTAGGTGGAGGTGGGGGAGAGGAGGAGGGGGAGTGTATGTGACAAAAGATCATGCATAGCTAATTGTTGAAAATGAGTGATGGGTACATAGCAGCGATTTTCAACCTTTTTCATGTGGCACACGTAAACATCTGAAATTCTGTGGTACACCAAAAAATACAATTTTTTTTTTTTTTTTTTTTTACAATCTGACAAAAAATAGGTATAGTTTTGATTCGTTTACACCTATGGCTGTTGTTGTGTTGGCTGTTGTCATTTTATAATTTGGCAATATAAGGGAAAAGAGGTCAGTGCCCCTGGCCAGTCTGGTATTTCATGTTTTAAAAATTCTTGCATCACACCATTTGGAAGTCGCTGGTGTGTAGGATCTAGACATGCTTGCACATGTGCACAGAGATGTATGCACAACAGGGTTCGTTACTCACTGGGGAGTTTTTTGTAATAGCAAAACTAGAGGCAGCCTAAAATGTCCAGTAATGGAGTAAGTCAATCTATTTGTACTTCCTTGATACCGTGAAACACTATGCTATAGTTAAAAGTGCACAGAACAGATGGATATGGACAGACACGGAATAATCCCCAGCACAAGTTAAAAAGATTATACATGGTAGAATACTACATAGAGTAGGATCGCATATGTGTAGATAGATAGCAAAATCATATGCCCATGAACTTATATTTAGGTACTTAGAAAAAAGACTGGAAGGATGCCTACTTGTTAATATTGCTTACCTGTTGAAGGGAGAGAATTGCTAAGGAGAGACTAACTTTTTCTCCTATCTTCTTACGCATTGCTTAAATCTTAATGCAATGTATGTTTTAAAACCCTAAAAAATATTTTAGAAACCACAGAAACATACTTTGTATATTACAGGCAATGTACGTACACATACCAAATATTTGTTTTATTTTCTTAACAGGCTGGTCGTCTGATGATAAGGAAATTAATTACAGAGAAATTGAATATCCCTTGGAATAATATTCGTTTGCAAAGAACTGCAAAAGGAAAACCAGTTCTTGCAAAAGACTCATTGAATCCTTACCCCAATTTCAACTTTAACATCTCTCATCAAGGGGACTATGCTGTACTTGCTGCTGAACCTGAGCTACAGGTTGGAATTGATATAATGAAAACTAGTTTTCCAGGTAATGTTGCATTTTTGTAGTGCAAGAGTTTGTATCTCCTTGTCTCCATTCATACTTATTGAGTAATCAGGCCAGGAGATGTAATTTACATACTTAAATTTAGGAAAAATATGCTCAATACTCAAAGGTAGTATATCTGAGAGAGCATATATATAAAAAGGGTATATTACTTAGAATATTAATGAACTTCTACATAAAGAATAGATTCTCTCCTGGCCTGCGTGGCTCCGTGGTTGGGCATCGACCTTTGAACCAGGAGGTAGGTCATGGTTCCATTCCCAGTCAGGGCTTATGCAGGGGTTGCAGGAGGCAACCGATGGATAATTCTCTCTCATCATTGATGTTTCTTATCTCTCTCTCCCTCTCCCTTCCTCTCTGAAATCAATAAAAATATATTTTTAAAAAAGAATATATTCTCCATATAATGTTCTGCCAGAGGCAAAGTGAAATGTAAAGATTTTTGAACTATACCTCAGCTTAAGAAAGACTAAATTTGAAACTATTTTAGAAGTCTTAAATGTGTAAAGTTTTTCAAAAGCTCATCTTACTTAAATGATATTAACTCGAACTGGGCTTGAGTTAATTTTTAGTGGCGTTCTATTAAAAACAATAATTATGAGAACTTTGTTTCACTTAAACGTATCTCAAAATTAATCAGTAAATTGTTTGGTTTGTTTAAAAGGTAATCTCAATGATAAAGTATATTGTAGTTCTTAGAAAAGTTAACGTGTTTATGCTATATCTACAACTCTTTGTAGCACATTTATGTAAGTAAAAATGAAGAGCAAGCAATTATTAAAATATTTAACTTGCTTATATTTTGCCTTAAAAATTTGTAATTGGTGGATGTAGGAACTGCTAACATTTGTTGTGGGTTGAATATGCCCAGGGAATTTTATAGAACACAGGTTCTCTTAGCTATAATTTTTATCATCATTAACATTTAGCACTTATTGTGTGCCAAGGCATTTTACTAAGTGCTTTGCATATATTCTCCGATTTAATTGTCCCAACCACCCTACAATGGATATACTGTTATTTTTATCAAAAGATAAGTAGCAAAGAAGAAAGCTATTAATAGAAACATCTTTCTTATTTCATAGTGCAACTTCTTCATCTCCACACTACCTCAGAATCTTTGCTTATGTTTTCCTGGGTCTGGAAGATTTGTATTAAGTTTATCCCCCACCCCAATTTCTGTGTAGATAACTTATTGACTGGTTACCTTTCACCTCAGTCTTTAGGAAAGCCTTTGTGAACTTCTAATCTAAGCTAGGTTTTTTCGTTGTAGGCTCTCTTATAAAATGTATTTCCTGCATTCTGGTATTATATCTGTTCATAATTATTTATCAGGATGATTGATTGCCATTGCCCCAGTTCTTATAAGCCACATGAGAGCAGGAACTATGGTAGCTACCTCTGAGTTTGTTCACTATCACATCTCTTAGCACCCTACCTAGGTTATAATAATGCCCAATAAATATTTGTCAAATGTGCTGCTATAGTAAGGTTTCATTCAGAGAATGGCTGTGAAGCTCACCGCTCACTTTTGCTGTAATTGTCTTTACCTTGAATTTTCCCACCAGCTACTTGTTCTCTGACTTGATCATAAAACCTTTCTATTACAACTCTGTTGTGAACTTTGCTCAGCAAGAGGCTCTGCTAGCAATGACGGGGATTCTTGACCTGAGACCCAGGATAAGCATCAAGTCATTTTATTTTAACCTACTGAAATTATTTGCCACATTTTGTGTGAATTTTTCTCAGGAGAGGATCTGTTTTTCAGCAGTGTCATAAAAGGCTTATTCTGAAAGAACCACTGCTGTAGAGGATTTGGAATGAGCCCTTAAGCCTTCATAATGTTCTTTTGTCCCTTTATGAACTTTTCCTAAAGTCAGAAATTACCAGTGAGGCCATTGCTCCTCAGAATGCAGTCAGCTTAATTACATAGAAAGGTTGGCTCATCAGGTTGATATCTGCCTGGAAATTATGCTTTACTGTAAGACACAGATTTTATTACCAATTGCCTTGATGGATAATGTTGGCTTTGATCACTAAATAAACAGATAATTACTCATTGAAACTTTTAGTAAATGATAGGATGATAACTGAGCATTAATTGAAGGTCTAGTTTCCTGATTATTATATTAAGACTTTTTTTTACCCCCAACTTTTATTATCTTATTTGACTAAGCATAGTATCCATGCCTTTTCCTATTCTTTGTCTGGTTCATTGCCAAAAAGCTATGATATATCCAATAAATCATAAGACAAGCGATACTTTCCAGTGTCACTAGTATTGTTATCATGTCAGTAATTTCCACTAGTGATAACAGTGATGGACATTATTTCTCAGTGAGGGTGGGTAGCAGACTGGTTTATTTCACTGGAGAATCATTTGAATCCCACTGCTTATCAGAATAAGGAATGAAATTGAGCTAAGGGGCATTCCCAAAAGTTACTAAATGATGGAGGGTAACATTTAGGACAGCCTCAAGTGCATTGTAGTTTGTACTGGACATGTTATTAGATTGTCACCTCTGGAGATGGAGTCAATCTTTGTGGGCATCATTTGTATTTGAAAGACTCATTTTCATGACTCTTATTTTGTCTGCAGGGAAACATGTAGGAACTTGTGGAGTCTTTCCTTGTCTCATTAGCTATATCTACTAGGTGCAGATCATTTCCCTCCACCTCCTCCCAGTTCTCCCATTGCTTCTGTTGCTTCTGTGGCAGGGCAGGAGAAAATACAGTCTAAGATGTAAGTTCAATTGACCCTTGAACAAACACCGGGCTCAGGAGCACTGAACTCCCATGCATTTGAAAATCTTTGTCTAACTTTGGACTCCCCAAAGACTTAACTACAGTCTTCCCTCAGTATCTGCAGGGCACTCGTTCTAGGAACCCTTGTGGATACCAGAATCTGCAGGTGCTCAAGTCCCTTACATAAAATGGTATAGAAAAATGCATACAGTCAACTCTGCATCTGTGGATTTCCAACCTTGCTTCAAAAATACTGTCTTCCTTCCCTTTGTTAGGTTGTATGAGTTCCTTATATATTCTCAAAGTCACTAATCATCAGAGAAATGTAAATTTAAACCACAGTGAGATATTACCTCACACCTGTCAGAATGGCTGTCATCAAAAATAAACAAACAAGTGCTGGTGAGGATGTGGAGAAAAGGGAATCCTAGTACACTGCTGGTGGGAATGCAGACTGGTGCAACAATTATGGAAAACAGTATGGAGTTTCCTCAAAAAAATTAAATATGGATCTCCATTTGACCCAGTGATCCCACTTCTAGGAATATATCCTAAGAAACCTGAAGTACCAATTACAAAGGAATGCACCCCTAAGTTCATAGCACAGTTTACAATAGCTAAGATCTGGAAACGGACCAAGTGCCCATCAGTAGATGAGTGGATAAAAAAACTGGTGCCATGGAAGACTATGCAGCAGTAAAAAAGAAGAATCTCTTACCCTTTGAGACAGCATGGAGGGACCTGGAGAGTATCATGCTAAGTGAAATAAGTTAGTCAGAGAAAGACAAGTATCACGTGATCTCATGTGGAATCTAAGTAACAAAATAAACTGATGAACAGAGTGGATCCAGAGACTTGAAGCATGGAACAGAGTGCGGAATCTCAGAGTGAAGGTGGGAGAGGGTGGGTGGTGGGAGGTAATCAACCAAAGACCTTATATGCATATATGCATAACCAATAGAGTGCTGAAGGCCTGGGGTGGGGGAAAATACAATAAATAAATAAACAATAAACAAATAAATAAATAAATAAATAACTGTATGTAAGCCCTGGTGGTGGGAGGTAATCAACCAAAGACCTTATATGCATATATGCATAACCAATAGGGTCCTGAAGGCCTGGGGTGGGGGAAAATACAATAACTAACTAACTAACTGCATGTAAGCCCTGGCTGGTTTGACAGTGGATAGACAGCCCTCAGACTAAAGGGTTCCTGGTTCGATTCCAGTCAAGGGCACATACCTTGGTTGCAGGCTCGATCCCTGGTCCCAGGCGGGTGCGTTCAGGAGGCCGCCAGTCAATGTGTCTCTTACATCTATCTTTCTGTCTCCCCCCACCCTTTCCACTCTCTCTAAAAAATCAATGAAAAATATCCTTGGGTGAGGATTAACCAATATATACATATATTTGGTCTGTGGTTGGTTGAATCCATAGATGTGAAACTGTGGGATAGGGAAGACTGACTATATTGGAAAAAATCCACATGTAAGTGGACTTTTGCAGTTGAAACCCCCATTGTTCAAGGGCCAGCAATGTTGTTATTTTATAAAATAGATTAAGACACTTGCTCAAGGCAACTTAAACAGGAGAAGATCATGGATTTGAACCCATACTACAAAACCTGTGTATTTGGGCACTACACTCTACAACAGGGGTCCTCAAACTTTTTAAACAGGGGCCAGTTCACTGTCCCTCAGACCGTTGGAGGGCTGGACTATAGTTTAAAAAAAAACTGAACAAATTCCTATGCACACAGCGGCGGCAAAAACACCCGGCGGGCCGCATGTGGCCCATGGGCCGTAGTTTGAGGACCCCTGCTCTACAATATATGGCCTCTCAATACCAGGCTTTATTGATAATGTTTAAGGATTTACAATTCTGTAGAACTAGGTTAAATTTAAAGTTTTTATAGAGGAACTAATGTCTAAGAAGACTTGACTTACCATTTTTAAAACAGGTATTATAAACATGAGTGTGGTGTTAGCAAAACAATAGACAACTAGGAGAGCGAAGAGTTAGAGCCCAGTATTTATATATTATCTTTTGAATTGGGTTTTATTATTTGCCATATAAAGTTTACTTGATTAAATATATTTGTCTTTTCCTTGATAAATTCTGAATTCTGTCTCGTTTGGAAAAAAAAATAAATTGGTAAAAGATTTACTCCCAATCGTAGGTTATAGAGTCTCCTAGATTTTAGTCTAAAATTGTATTTTTTATATTTAATTGTATTCCTGTAGAATTTGTGGGTATATGTATATAGTATATTTTAGATCCTGATGGCTAAACAGTTCTATCAACATCAGAGTTGGGTAGATAGGAAAAACATGTAAAGTGAATGGTATTCTTAAGTTCCTGATAAATGTTAACTCTAAGATTGTTGTGGTGGCTGTTACTGTTATATGTATACTAGTGGCCCAGTGCACGAAATTTGTGCACGGGAGGGGGGCATCCCTCAGCCCAGCCTGCACCTTCTCCAATCTCGGACCCTTTGGGGGATGTCGACTGCTGGTTTAGGCCTGATCCCAGGATGTCTGACAGGCCTGATCCCAGGATGTCCCTGGATGTCTGGCAGGCCTGATCCCAGAATGTCCGACTGCTGGGATCGGGCCTAAACCGGCAGTTGGACATCCCTCTCACAATTTTGGACCACTGTCTCCTAACCGCTCGCCTGCGTGCCTGCCTGCTCGCCCCCTAACAGCTCCCCTGCCAGCCTGATTGATGCCTAACTACTCTCCTGCCGGCCTGATCATCCCCAACTGCCCTCCCCTGCTGGCCAGATCACCCCCAAGGCTTTTATTAGTATAGCTGTGACCCTTCACAGAAAATTTCACTAGCTCTGCTTTACAATAAGGGCTTGACGATTGAATCATTGGGGCCAGGCACCAAGATTTCCTTTCTTTGAATAGTGGAGGGAATAATTATCTTGTCTTTAAGTTGCCCTGAACATCAAATGAGATAATGACTTAGAAAAGTATAAAAGCATCATATAAAGACAACTGTCTTTCTCATGTACTAAAACGACAATAAAGTGGTAAAATGAAAAACACTATTTTTATTCTCCCCCTTCCTTCCTTTACAGCCTTTATTTAAACTTTGAAATTTAGAAAAATTTCACTCCTCTTTTCATTTATTTACATTCAATATTATTTTATATTAGTTTCAGGTTTTATATTAGTTACAGAATAGTGGTTAGGCCAGCCGTGGGCAAACTACGGCCCGCGGGCCAGATCCAGCCCATTTGAAATGAATAAAACTAAAAAAAAAAAAAAAAAAGACCGTACCCTTTTATGTAATGATGTTTACTTTGAATTTATATTAGTTCACACAAACACTCCATCCATGCTTTTGTTCCGGCCCTCCGGTCCAGTTTAAGAACCCATTGTGGCCCTCGAGTCAAAAAGTTTGCCCACCCCTGGGTTAGGCAATCATATACTTTACAAAGTGTTCCCTGATATTTCCAGTACCCACCTGGCTTCATACCATCATTACAACACTATTGACTATACTCCCTGTTTAAGTGACAATAGGTTTACAGGTTCCTTCCAGTCTTTCTTTTGTGTTGCTCGTCCTTCCTTTTCTTTCTCATGTCTTCCCTCATTTTCTTTTTATAGTATCTCAATTGGCCCTCAAAGCTCAGCGAAGGCACTGGGACATGCTTAATCCATTTTACAGACCAGGAAACTGAGGCCAATTCCAGTTTGCTATGGAACTGGACTCCGCGCGCACAGGGAGCCCTCACAGCCATGCTCTCCACCTTTCCTAAGGGACAGCCAGAAAGCAAACAGAACGAACCTGCCCATGAGGCTTCCAAGCCTCGTTCTCAACCACCTCTTCATCATGGATGCTCCACATTATTTCCTCTCCCCCGCCCCCAACTCCATTCTTATGCCCCCCCTTCTGGGGAGCAGGCGGTAGGCTTGCACTCACGGTGCAGGTGTGCACCCCCATGGGGCGGGGCGAGAACTGGGCGTGGAGCGAGGCGGGAACTGGGTGCAGGGTGGGTGCAGGCTGGCTTTTGGGCCAAGGTGGAAGCAGGAGTCCCAGCCTCTCAAGTGCTCAGGCCGCGGCGAGGCCCAGTTAGGCCGGGAGCTTCACCAAACTGCCGCAGTGGGGTACCCAGCAGTGCAGCGCTCCTCCACTGAGGTGGTGCCGCCCCTCCACCCCCGCCTCAGGGCTGTGAGTCTGTCCGGGTGTCCTTCCATGCCGGCAGTCATTGCTTCTAGTTTCCCGTGTCTTGGGGCCACTGCAGAACCTTGCTCTCTGCGGGCGAGGCAGATCCCCGCCCGCCAGCACCCTGCCCAGGCCTGAGCCCCCTCCAGTGCACCCCACCTTGGCGCTGCTTCGCCGAAGCCGTGGCGCTTGCCCAGGAGCCGCCCCTCAGGCGGAGGCCTGTCTGCACGCCTGCAGACCCCATGGCCAGGGCTCCTGGCCAGCCGCTTTGCTGAAGCTTCCTCTTCCTTCAGGCTCTCTCCTCAGACCCCCGGGAGCTTGGCTTTGGTGGCCCCGCCCTTCCATGGCTCTCCCACCCCCCACCTGTCAGGACGCTGCCGGGGAGTCTTGCTGTGGGCAGCGTGGTTCTGGGGCAGGGGCTGGCGTTTGGGGAGCAGCTCCAGTAAAGTTTAGTAAACCCCAGACCCCCAGCCCCTCCTTGAGCGGAGTCCAGGGCAGGCTGGGGGCCTGGGTCCGAACACTGCGGAGGTGGAGGCGGCGGCGGCAGAGAGGCGAGGCTGCATCGGCCTGCCAGAGTGGGTGGGTCATGCCTTCCTGCTCACCCCCCGCGGCCCGGCCCACAGGCCTGGACACTGCCGCAATCGGCCCGCAGGCGTGGGTGGGTTGTGCCTCGCTGCTCAGCCCCACGGCTCCCGGCCGAGTCTGTGATAGGCCCGCTGGAGTGGCTTGGGGCTGCTGCGTGCCCGGCTCTCCTGCATGTTTGTGTCTCCAATCTGGCCCCCAGCAGTCCCAGCACCGAGGCGGTGGGGCTTGGGGCTGCTGGGGCCTGACGAGAGACATAAACACACAGGGCTTCCGTCAGGCTTCGCTCCACCGCTTGGAGCCTATGTATGCAAATTAACTGCCATGTTTGTTGGGTTAATTTGCATACTCTCCTGATTGGCTGGTTAGTGTAGTGAAGGTACAATCAATTTACATGTTTGTCTATTATTAGGTAAGATAATGTTTCCAGAATGGTGGTCAGAATATTAAAATCAGTGTGGATTTTATTAAAAATTCAAATTTTTTTGAAACTACCTACCTTACTGAACCAGAATTTCTGAGATGCAACTAATGACACTCTCTCTATATATAAATAATTTCCCAGGTTAGACACATTAATGTTTAGACAACATATTAGATGTAATTTACAGAGTCATCAAAGCAAATTATAACCAATCAACATTTTTTATGAGTTAAATAATCATAAAGCCCTTTAGACCTTTGTTTCACACTGTACAACAGTATGGTTAGAGTTAGGTTTTAATAACAATTAATAGAACACAATAGAATTGTATATTTGGTCTGACTCTTTTTTTTTTTTTTCTTCAATGTATCCCCATTCACAATACAGACCAGGCAAAGAGCCTGAGCTGAGGTGTATATGGGGTAAGTTTACTCTGCCTCCTATTTCTGTACAGTCAGTGTCAGAACACAGCCTGTGGTAACCACCAGGGGGCCTTGGTGTGACTTCTTAAAGGATGTCTTTTAAGCTTAGAAAGGCAAGAAACCACAAAGTTAGAGATGTGGTTAATTTCATATGATATCTTTTCTCGCACAAACCAGAGAATATGTTTGTGGCAAAATCTGACAGATAAAGGTTAATGTTGTTAATATATAAAATGCTTGTATTAATAGTAAAATTACTTAAGACTTACTTGATGAATGGACAAAGAACCTGAGAAAACAATTCACAAAAGAGGAAATATATATAACAACTACCCCAACAACTTTAGATCTAATATTTATTAAGTACTTAATAGTTCTGGGCACTTTACATGTTTATTTCTTAACTAGAGGCCCAGTACACGGATTTGTGCACCAGTGGGGTCCCTTGGCCTGGCCTGCACCCTTTCACAATCCAGGACCCCTCGGGAGATTCGAAGAGCCAGTTTCAGCCTGATCCCCGCAGGCCAGGCCGAGGGACCCCACCAGTGCACTAATCCATGTACCAGGCCTCTAGTATGCATATAAGATCCTTGGTTAATCTTTTCCTGCCCTCCCCCCTATCCTCTTCTCCATGAGATTCATCAGTCTGTTCCATGTTTCCATGCCTGTGCATTGAGCGTCTGCCCCCTGGTGGTCAGTGTGCATCATAGCTACCGGTCGGACTGTCACTTAGGCTTTTATATAGATAGATAGATATGCCCAACTCTTTGTCCCTAATTTATAGCTTTAAGAAAGTAAATTCATCCCATCCCAGCATCCTTAAGTCTTAAACTATTCCAACATTAACTTTAAAGCCTAGGTCTTACCTAAATATCAACTCAAAAAGTCCTAAACCTCATTATCTGAATCATCTAAATTAGGCGTGGGTGAGACTCTGTATGATGCAATGTGGGACAAAATTCTTCTCTCATCAGTGAATCTGTAAAACGGGAGAAGAAATTACCTGCTTCTAAAACACATTGGTGGGGCAGGCATATGATAGACATTTCCATTTTAAAAGGGAGAAGTTGGAAGGAAAAAGAGGTCAGGCAAGGATCCCAACCAAGTTCAAAACCCAGGGGAGCAAATTGCATTAGGTGTCCATGCCTAAGGTTAATACTTGGGGGCTCCCTGCTCCGTCCTTTGGCTCCTCAGCATGGCCCCACCCTTTGCCCTTCTATCCTGCTTTTCGAGTCCTTCCTTTTACTTGAAGGATAAAATCTTTGCAGCCAAGTAGCCCAAACTGCAGGCCCTTTTCTTGCCTGTGTGTATTGATCCATGTAGGTGTTGATAACTGCACATGGAAATAAAAACACTAGGCAACTGCAGTTTGGGCCTGCCTAAGTGGTGGAGAGATTCAAGCCTATGTCATCATATTTCGATCTAGTGTTCTGTGCTGAGCCACTTGTATGGAGGGCTTAAGAGCTCCTTTGTGTTAACAAAAAAACCCCCATTGAAACCTGTAAAGAATTTATGTGAGTTTATTTGAGCCAAACTGTGGACATCTGCCGAGAAGCTCAATGAATTGAGATAATGCTCTGGAGAAAGGGTAGTTCATACCTTGTTTTTATAAATTTACCATCAAAAAGAAAATACGTAAGTGGGTTACATGAAATTCATTGGTGATAGATTAAGGAGGTGTGATAAAGCAAAGCAGGGAATCCTCTGGGATAGGATAAAAAATGAAATGATAGACATATGCTTCTTTTGCATAGATGGATACAGGATAGTTTAACATAATTAACAGTTGACGATTAACTTGATAACAACAACGAGGGAATGTCCCAGTGCCATTTGCTGTGCCCTGAGGGGTTGGGGGCGTGGAAGAGAAGTTACAAGTTACCCATACATTTCATTTCGCAGATATGTTATCTTAGAGGCAAAAAGACAAATGGGCTCAGTAAAGATCTAAGTTGATCTTTGTCAGGGAAAATACTGGCCTAGGACATGACTACCCACTATAACTTGTTTGTAGTTAAATATTTAGTTTTCAGACCATCGTTTGTGGTTATTTCAGGTCTTTGAGTTTGCACAACTGTCATACAGGCCTTCCCTAACTAGTCAGGTTAGCATATGGTCCATTTCATCCGCGTTTGTCAATAGCATGCTATAGGCTTTGTGGTAGTTATGAAACCTATATTAGCAGCTTAGACATTTTTGTTTTATTCTGAGTTTGTATCTGGATAAATTCCCAGACAAGTGAGCTGGTAAGTCAAACATTATTGTATACATATTAACTCAAATTTTAGAAGACTATCACCTCCCATGGAAGCAAGATTACATGTAATTCAGTACTTAGAAAATGAAACTACTAGAACTTCTAATACAATTTATTATCCAAAGCTAAATTTCATTACTCTGAAGCACACATATGGACATTGCTCAATTCCTTCTAAAATAACTGGCCCTTTTTAAAAAGAGGGGCACACTTTAACTGGGATGCTGATTTTATTGTGAGGAGAGATTGATGATGGTTGGTCTTGAGGTTCTGGTATTAGTAGGATTCTTTCTCCCATAGGTTTGTAGTAGCAGCCTAGGGTATTGACTATCAATTATCTTTTAGATTAATACTGTGTACTTAATCAGCTTCCAAGTTGCTGTATGATCTTGATTAGTTTATTATTGTGAACATTTAGTTAATATCTAATACTGCTTTCCTTAAAGATTAAACTATAAGATGGGGATCTGGTTTTTTAAAACTTGGTTAATAGTTCTATATAAATTTTAAGTAATTTTATCTTATGTATATACTTGTTTCTACATGTGCAGTAGTAGAATGATAAAAATGAAGATTGTAATAAACATGAATATGTGATGGTATTATTAGGCAGGTTTGCCAATTGGTATGTCCAATAATTGTGCTGTCTTCAGATAGCTTGAAGGACAAATTACTATTGTGGTATTTCCTACTGATTTTTTTATTAAATATTTTGTCCAGTTTCTCTAGCTGTTTTTTTCATTTTTATATACATATTAATTTATTTCAGAGAAGAAGGGAGAGGGAGGGATAGAAACATCAATGATAAGAGAGAATCATTGATCAGCTGCCTCCTGCATGCCCCCTACCAGGATCAAGCCCACAACCTGGGCATGTGCCCTGACCCTGACCGGGTATCGAGCTGTGATCACCTGGTTCATGGTCTACGCTCAACCACTGAGCCAAATGGGCTGAGCTGATTTTTTTTTTTTTAATTAAAATTTTCTAAATAAACAAAGTCCTTGAGTACTCACCCACTTTGTCTTTCCACCACAATGCCACAGGGTGGCACTGTTGTGCTTTGGCTGAATGTTTACAAAATCATCTTTTTCTTTTGCCGTCAAATCTCTTATTTTGTGGAATAAATAAGATGCTCTCAAAAGTATATGAAAATGCACTCATATCAGATACTGTTAGTTGTACATAATCAGTTATGTGATTGCTTTCCAGTGATTGTGCTAGGTTGCTTTTTGTGTTAATCAGCTTTTTATTGGCATGCATATTTAAATTTCTTTTTCTTGATTGCCCCATCATATATAGTTAAAAATCAGAGGGCTTGATTATGAAATTGTAACTTGAAGAAACCAACAAATAAAATTACTTATATGACAACAAGCATATCTTTTAAAATTTTAGGCTTTTTTATAGTATTGTTAAACTACAGTTCAGATCCAGTTATATAATGCTGTCTTCCAAATCCAAGGTAGCTAGCTTCCCGTTGTTATTATTTACCCTGTTTGTGCCAGAATCTATTCAGAGGAAACAGTTCATGATTTATGTAGATGTCGTGGTCCCATTAGTTAAAATCTTCAGATATACTTTCATCACTTTTGCAAGCTTGCTTGGTTTACTTTCTTTAGTGTGTAATTTATCAAGCCAGTATGTAGTAGTGATGCTTGCATTTTAACAAGATAGTTTTTATTAAGGGCCTTAAGGAATAAGCCTGGCTGACTATCAAAGGGATTCATAGCCCTGGGGCTCCTAAGATCACAGTTTAATACTTCAACAATGCTATTACATGAAATGACTTTATAGCTTTGCTGGGCTACTTTTAGCCCAGCAAATAATAGTTTTAAATTAACAAACATTAAACATCAGTTGAATTCATAAAATGGATTGTAATGTTATTCTTGAGAAAATGAGAGGGCTAGGAATAGATAGATGAATTAAATGAGTTTAATGAACTTGAAAATAAAAGAGGATCTTTGTCTTGAATTAAAGGACCATGTATTATTGTATTGTAGGGTTGTTGGAAATATTTCCTGGCTAAACAAGAGGAGACTTTTGACAGTCTTGAAGTGGGGATGGTAGGGGAATCTTAATTTTGGGGAGAGCTGCTCGAAAATAACTATGGGAAAGGTACTTCTTTGCTGTAGGACAGTGATTTTTCAACCAGTGTGCTGCAAGAATTTTTAAAGCATGCAATACCTAACTATTTAGACAGGGGTACTAACCCCCTTTCCCTTAGACCAGTGGTTCTCAACCTTCTGGCCCTTTAAATACAGTTCCTCATGTTGTGACCCAACCATAAAATTATTTTCGTTGCTACTTCATAACTGTAATGTTGCTACTGTTATGAATCATAATGTAAATATCTGATATGCAGGATGGTCTTAGGCGACCCCTGTGAAAGGGTCATTCGACCCCCAAAGGGGTCACGACCCACAGGTTGAGAACCACTGCCTTAGACTGTTAAATTTAAAGATGACAACTGCCAATACAACAATAGCCTTGCAGGATGAATGAATCAAAATTACACCTATTGTTTTTATATGTCAAATCAGGAAGAATACATATTTTTTGGTGTGCCGCAGAACTTTAGTAAATAGTTTATGTATGCCATGAGATGAAAATGGTTGAAAATTGCTGCTGTCGGAGACATAATAAGCTCCCTATGAAGATAAGGTCACATCTGTTTTCCTCATGATAGTCCCAGCGTCTAGCACTTGGGCACTTGAGTGTGAATAATCATAAGAGTGCTAATTGTTGAATTGTCATGGGGGAGATAGTTATTACATGCTAGTAAAGCATTAAGTAAGGGGATTTGACATCTTTTTTCCAGGCATGCTGTGTTGGCAGATGTCATTTTTTAAGAATTGTAGTCAATCAGTTAAGAATGTCAGATTTTGGAGTTGGGTATTTTAGAAATGGGAGGCAGAGTAGATAAGCTACGTTGACAGAATCTGCAGAGGGACTACCTTCAAGAGGTTTTCTGGAAAATAATGGGGCACATTTAGGAAATAACTTACCAAATAATGGTTAACATTCATTTATTCATACAGTAAACATTTGTGTTTACCTACCTTGCCTTGGGCCCAGCTTTCTGATAGGCCACTTAAACTGTAAGTGTGTGAGGGCAAGAACCATGATTGACTTGTTTTAACCATTAGTTCAGTACATATTTGTGTAATATTTTCACGTGTTTTACTTACCTATAGAATAAATGGATGATAGAAAGTTCCTGCCTAATAGTAAAAAGAGACAGACACATAATTATAATATTTTGAAAAATACTGTATATTTTAATTTGTATCTTAGCCTTTAACTCTAGGAATCAGATTCTTTGAGTTCTGTCCTTTTTGTCATGTATTTTTAGAATGCTATGTAATATTTTGTCTGTGGAAGTAGGTGAGTTAGGAATATACTTCAAAAATATTTCAAATGAGCCTGATTCATAGTATCCCCAAAAGAATTGAAATTAAAATCTGTTTTATTTGGAGAAGTAATATTACAAAATGTTAAAACAGTTATTTTGAATGAAATGTATTTTCCAGTCATGGTAATAACTTATAAAAGAACAACTTTCAGCATTCAGCCCATTTCTAATAAATTATAATAAATCATTCCCCCTGTTATATAGCAAAATAAAATTTAAACTCCAGGATAGACTTGCTCTATTTTAAGAGTTCTTATGTATTTATGATATACTATTATATATAGGAATTTTTTCTTGACTAAAACGTATAACATGTTTGCTGCTAAATTTTTTCAAAACTTTAGGAGCATCTGTTGATAAAACCACATGGTTTCTCTCCTTAAATACTGAGTAATTCAGACTTTCATTACTGCTATTAGCCTTATCTTTTTTGGGGGGCTAAACCCAGCTTGTCACTGTGTGTTATTCTTTTAATTCCAAACTTAACTTTGTTTAAGATTATTGTGACTATTCAAAAGTAAGGTTGGGCTATAGTTTTATGTGCTGTCTTTAACAGATTTGGTAATAGAATTGCTATTTTTAATTCACTATTTCCTCAATTTACAGGTCGTGGTTCAATTTCAGAATTCTTCCATATTATGAAGAGAAAGTTTACGAATAAAGAATGGGAAACAATCAAAAGCTTTAAGGATGAATGGACTCAGCTGGATATGTTTTATAGGAATTGGGTATAATCTCTTTCTAATTTTCAGAGTAAATGACTGAAATTATTTCATTATCTTTGCAAAAAATAGGAGCAGAAATTTTTAGGTTATTACTTGGGAACTTGATTCTTATGTATGCATTATTACATTATAATGACATTTAAGAAAATATTTAATGCTCAATTAGAAGGTTTACTTTTGGAGCTAAAACAAGGCATTTTATTTTTCACTTTTTAGAATTGTTTTCTGTCCTAAAGGAACTCATACAGATGAGGCTTTATTTAATAAACACTTATATAAAATTTACTATATGCTGGAAGACATTAAGTGTTTTATAAGTTAGCTAATTTAATTATTATGAAAGACCTATGAGGAAAGTACTATTACTGTTGCATGTTACACATGAGAAAGTGGAGGTGCAGCGAACTTAAATGATTTGCCTTAAGATTATACAGCTGGTTTGTCTCCAGGCCTACTTTACTGCATCCAGCAAAGGCCCAGCTGGTAGGGGCCTGTAGAGTTTATGAAAAATTTTATCTACTAAAAGCTCTCAGAGAAAATGTTTTCTGTGTCTTAGGCACTGAAAGAAAGCTTCATAAAAGCCATAGGTATTGGACTTGGATTTGAATTGCAACGGCTTGAATTTGATATGTCCCCATTAAACCTGGATTTAGGGCAGGTTTATAAAGAAACACGTTTGTTTCTGGATGGAAAAGAAGAAAAGGAATGGGCATTTGAGGTAAGAAATTGATCAGATTGCTGTAACTGTAAGGACTTGCTAATTTTGTGCATTTGTGTGAGATTAATTTGGGGAGGCTAGTCATTGGAACGAAACACGGCTGGAATCGAATCCTGGTGCTCTGAAGGTGAAGTCAGGGAAACTGAGAATCTACAATATTCAAGCTGATACTGGAAAGATTGGCCAGAGAGTTAAGTAAAATGAGCAGAGAAAGAGGCCCTGAATGGAAAGAGCTCTGTGTGTGCACAGCCAAAGAAGCCATGCTGAGGGGCTTCCATGTTAGATCGGTCACATCATACCGGGCATTATGGATCAGATTGAAGATTTTATCTTTCTGTAATTGATTCTTAGTTGCCAGGAGAGAAACCCAACATAAACTCATTTCATCCAGAAAGATACTATATAGGCTAGTAGGGTGTTTCATGTAACTGGGCTTCAGGATTCACTAGAATTAGGGACTGGAAAACTCAGAACTCGTTTCTATTTTACTTTTGCCTTTCCATATATCCTAGCTTCAGTTTTCTCCCACCATGGTTTCTCATTCTGTACATCGGCTTTCTTAACTTCTGGTTTGTGTAGCAGGAATGACTGCCTACCACTCTTACGTGTAACAATTTGCAGGTTAAAACCCCACAGAGATTGGTGAGCTCCCTTTCTGTTCCAAGTCCTAAGAGTCCTAGAGAAAGGACTCCCTGACCTAGCTTGGATCTGAGGCTTATCTTCTGACTAGTCACTGTAGCCAAGGAAGTGGTCTACTGTGATTGGTCCAGCTTGTATCCGGTGTTCAGAGCCCAGCAAATGGGTTCAATACTAACGTGCTTATTGCTGCAGTAATCATCTGAATTGTGTTCAGAGTAGGTTGGCGCCCAGAATAAAGAATTAGTGATGAATAGATAAAATGAGAGGTGTTCACCAGTTTTTTCAAAAGAATTTAACAAGTGTTAGTAGAGAGTGATAAGATCAGATTTGTATTTTAAGACCGAGTTCTGTCTGGGTAGAGGTTAAGGAAGTGAGATGTCAAAGATGTTATGACAATTCTGTGACTTATATAGGACCTTCTGTTGAAAAAATGAGTACTAGAGAACAAGTCGATAAAATTTGAGATGCCATAGAAACACCCAAGTGAAGGTGTCGGTGAATAGAGTGAAAGGCTGGGCTAGAGGTAAAAATCATAATCATTGACATGTGCATGGTGGTTGAAGCCATGTGGTTTAAGTTGCCGCAGTGAGGTTACCTAAATTTGAAGAGAGGAAGGCCCTAGGACAGCATGCTGAGAATACTGATAATTAAAGGTGGAGTGGAGGAAACAAAAAGAATGACGAAAATAGAAATAAAACAAGAGAGTAGTGTGAGGGGATCCAAGGCGGGTAGAAAGTATTTTGAGAGTGAGAGCTGGGTTAAAACTGCTAACATACTGAGTAAGGTAGGGATTTTATCAGTTAAAGAGTACATTACATTTAGGATATTTTAAGTGTACAATTTAAAAATTGTAACCAAAATTATGTAAAAACCTTTAGTCCTTACAAGATTACACCTTAGCCATTTCACTCATGGGGAGTCCTCTATTCTCAATGGTGCCCAAGAGAGTAGGCCTAGTAGCAAGGTGAGGAGGGAAGAGTCAGTGACTGGGCCAGATGTGCTTCACGTTTTTGGGTGGTAAAGATGTCTGAGTTCCTCAGACCAAATAGATGCTGTGGAAAATGGTGGCCACTGGGCCTGAAGTGTCTAGAAAGGGCCGCACTCAAAGGGAACTCCAAAGGAAGAGGCAGTGGGCAGTCTACTAGTTGCTGAGGGCAGAATTGTCTTGAATACACTGCTAGCTCTAGGCAGTGTACAGGGAGCGCTAAAGAACTGAAAGTGGGTCACTGAAAATACCACAGGTGCCCACCCGTGAGGTAAGCCTGCCTTTGATACTTCATATGGTTCTAAACACTGCGTTAAACAGCATTGGTCATTCCTCTGCCCCTTTCCTGCAGTCCCTTTATGTCCCCCACCTTAAGGAAACCAAAGTGGAAAAGGAAGAATGAAGAGCAAGGTGAGGCCAAGGGGGAAGATTGTGCATCTGCTCTAGGAGTGAAAGGGGATTTTTTAAGCTGAAAGTGACTAAAGAGCTTGTCCAGGAGCTGGGAAGGGAGATGCATCAGGGCACATTTGAAGGCAGCCATGGAAGAGTAATGAAGTTCTGCACCAAATGTCCCTGGGTGTTTTGTCAGTTCAGTGTACCAGTTACCAAAGTAAGGAAGCCATGCGTATTAGATGCAGACACTATAGAACTGGTGATCTAAGTGGTTTTCCAAAAGTAATTTTGTAGCCAAAACATCTCTGTGTGTTATAATGTTCACATTATTAATATATTTAGTGTAAAGAATGGGAGGACAACCATGTGTTAAAAAGAATAGTTTGGTTTATAATAAATATTGTGAGCTTTTTTCAGCTAAAGTGAAAATAACTTTAAAATATTTTCTAATACTTAACTGGTTATATTTTTTTCCTCTTTAAATGTTTTTTTCCTAAATTTATTCTTATTGAATTTTAGGTTTTATTAATTTGGATATCTTAAAATACGAAGATAAGAAAAACAGGGTAAAGGATATAAAGTCCCTGAGTAATTCAGTTTCTAATTGTAGTTTGCTTTAGTAAAGTGGCTTTTTAGTGAAAATTTTGTTTCGTATTTTTGTGTACTTTTTTAAAATTTTATTGATTTTTAGAGACAGAGGAAGTTGAGAGGGGGAGAGAAACATTAATGTGAGAGAGAATTGATTGGCTGCCTCCTGCACGCCCCCTACTGGGGATGGAGCTTGTAACCTGGGCATGTGCCCCTACCAGGAATCGAATCAGTCACCTCCTGGTTCATAGGTTGATGCTCAACCACTGAGCCACACCGACTGGGCAAAAGTTGAATATTCTTTGTCTATAAAATTCCACTGTGATTTTCCATAGTATATAGTTAACTACATGTTTATACACAAGTGTTGCAACCTGATTTTTTTTTTTAATGTTAACTTTAAGCTTGTACAAAATTAGCATCTCCAATTAGGGCAGAGGGCTCTCTAGTGGTACCTAGATAGGACACTTTATCTATGTAGTACTCTGGTTTAGAATGTATTATTTAAATCATTAAGAAATAGCAAACGCCAAATGAACAGTGTTCTATCAGTAAAAGGGGGAGAATGGGGCTTGTATTTTAAAATACTGTTGAAAGAAAGGTTAGCAAGACATAGCAACTGAATGCAAAATTAATCCTAGACTACCTCCTGTTTGAGTCGGGGAAATGCTATAAAAGACATTATTGGATTAGTTCAAAAATTTGTAATACAGGTGGTAGATTCAAGTACTACTTCCATGTTACATAAACCAAAGGTATTAACTACTATGGTTATGTGAGAGAATATTCCTATTAGAAAATACATATTGAAATATTTCAGACTAAAGGGTCAAAATGTATTTGACTTCTCCTTAAATGTTTGGGGGAAGTGAAGGAAAATGTGTGTGTGTGTGTGGTGTGTGTGTGTGTGTGTGTGTGTGTGTGAGAGAGAGTGTGTAGAGAGAAGGAGGTTGAGATTTTAAAGATGTAAAAGAAAGTATAAGTTTACGTATGTAGTAATCTGTATTTTTTACTTACTTCTTTTTTTTAGGAAAGCAAAATAGATGAACACCATTTTGTTGCCGTAGCTCTTAGGAAACCCGATGGATCTAGACATCAGGATGTAAGATTTTAAGATTTCTCTGACTTCTATTTTAAAAGCATGAATCAATTTTGAGTTTTTTCTTTATTAGTAGAAATAATCACTTGGTTTACCTCAGCTTTAGAGGGATTTTTTTTTGTTTATTTTTAGATTACAGATTTAGACATGTTTTTTGTTATCAAATCCTTAAAATCATTTGAGATTTTACAGAACATTTTAAGAAGGTAGTTAAATGGTCAGCCTGGGTCTAGAAGCCAGGTCTTCTGAATAGTATTCTCATCCTTTTCACAACCTTAGTCATCTTAACAGTAGTTTATTTCCCGGTGAATATCTTGAAGATAAAGGTACCCAGTTGACAGGTAGTAAGTAATGGAATTATTTGGCAAATTGAACCCCTTCTCCTTTTTGTAGTACTATCCTCAGTTATTCCCAAGTTATACTATCAAACATATGAGAATCCTTGTGTCATATTGTGGCATAACGTGGTCTCAATTCTTCCTATTACAGTTTGTAAACTTCTGTTAATTGGTAAGTAGAGAAAGTTAAAAAAAAACACAAAACACTTAGGGCCAAGGACGTTTAGTCTATATATAGTTGTGATTCTGCAGTAGTACTAATATAAGGACCATTGATCATATTATAATAATTGAAACTACATGCATATCATTTTTAACGAATCCATGTGAGATAATGGGGCGTGATCAATACACACACACACATACACACACCATTATCTCCAGAAAAGTAGTTCAGTCCACAGACCATTCCTTAGATAGATTAACAAAGGATTAAAATTTCTCATAGATTATCTTCCTTAAAAGGGGGTAGCATATTAAAATTGACCGCTGTTATCTGAAGATGTTCTGACCAAGTTTACCTGTCCTTGTTACCTACCCTATTTTACTTCAGCTCTGCACTCTCTCTGAGTAGCACATATTTCCATAGAGCTTTATATTTTTTGTAACATTTACACACATGGTACTTCCTTTTTATTTCACTGGAGAGAGTCTATTTAGGCAGCAGCATTGACATAGTGGGAAAAGGATGAGAATACTATTCAGAAGACCTGGGTTCTAGGCCTAGGCTGACTGTTTAAACCTGTGTGGTGAGCTTGGGCAAAGTTGATCTTCCGAAGCCTCAATTCTCCATCTATAAAATTGAGAATACAACCATATCAGCAAATAGGTACTGACCTTGTTAAAACACTATATGAAATCCAAGTATTACCTTTACTAGAATGCATGGAATGTTAAAAGAGGTCTCTATGGGGTTCAGTTGTAAACAAGGGCCTATCTCACCAGAATAAGAAAAAGGGCACCTATCTTACAGAATAAGATACAGTTTTAGTGTTGATGAATCATTTCCTAAAGAAGTTTTGCATCTCTCTGGTTATGGGTCTAGAGTATTTCTCCAAAGTTTGCCTGGTGGCCCCCACCCTCTATCAGTATAACCCAGCTTCTTGTTATATATTTTGGGATCCCTTTTAACTTATCTCCTGAATTAGAATTTTTGGATGTGTGACTCAGTAAGTCGACAGTTTAAACAAATATCAAAGGTTATTGTTATGTAGAAGAAGTGTGAGAATCGGGTTATTTTTCTGAATTTGCTATATTGGCAATATATAAGGATTAAAAAACAATTAGAAATCCTGTTTTGTACTTTAATATTACTGAAATGTAATTTGGTCTTATTTGTTATTTTGCTAATTTATAAAGTTGATCATAAGATTAACATGCAGTGTAACAGTCAGGTAATTTATTTTTTCCCTTTTAGGCTTCATCACAAGATGATTCTAAACCATCCCAGAGGCAGTTTACAATTCTTACCTATAATGATTTAATCTCATCTGCTGTTCCTATGACCCCTGAAGATCCTTCATTTTGGGACTGTTTTTGCTTCACAGAAGAAATTCTGATACGAAATGGTACAACGACATGATATGACAAGTAACAAAGGGAAGTGAAAGCTGTTTGTAATATTCTGTATTCACTAAAAAATAAATGCCTGATCCTATTATACTATTAAATTTTATTTCACAAAACAGTTTGAAAAAGAAAAACAACTTTTCCTATTATAAAGCTTACTCCCAGTTTAAAATAGTTTAGCAGAACACAAGTTTACCTTTTCTCCCACCCCAGAATCTCATGAATTGACAGAAGAAATAGAAAAGGGAGGCAGAATTTTGGGTGACACAGGCACCCCTTGGTTCACTGCACTTTGTGCTTCACGGGTGTTGCTTGTTTACAAATGGTTAGCAAGACCCTCCACCAGCAAAACGATTACTATGGTAATCTGGGACTGAATCTGTAATATCTGAAGCATGCCTATACATGTTTATTGTAGAAAAACAAAATGGAAATTTACAATAAGGAAACATTTAATTTCCTGTCTTTCAGACATAACTATATCAGAGGTAACTATTTCTAAACCCTTTTATTGGCAAATGAGTCTATATTAATGTATTTGTTTTTTAATAAAAAAAAGTGGGAACATACTTTTTTTTTTTTCTTAACTGCGCATCTACTGTTCATAAATACTTCCGTGGCAAAACTTTTCCTGGCTCTAAAGTATTCTGTTGAATGGCTAATGTCAGTTAGGATGCTTTGACCAGAGATAACAGTGTCCAGATATAATTGAGATAATGAATGTTCTCATACATTCATTATCTCATACAGTATACAGTTGAGAGGGGTCAGTAGAGAGACTTTTTTTGCCTCAGCCTCAGTTTGTTTTGCCTTAGACTTGTCTCATGCTTATGATAGCTGCTGTGCTATAGCTCCCATCTTCATGTCATAAAATTTCATCTAAAAATAGGGAAGGCTGTTTCTCTTCTCACCTCTGTTTTGTCAGTGAGGAGTACATTTCCCATGAGTCCCCAGAATATTTCCCCTCAGTTTCCCTGGACTCAGACCAGATCACTGAGAAAGCCAATGTGGACTCTGGGAAGCAGACTTGGTAAAGAAGACGCAGAAGTGAGGGGGAGAATGGCATCCAGGGAAAGCCACTGCCTGTGGTAGGGGGTGTACCACAGTTGACTCATTTTGTCCTCGGTTAGACATTTGATTTACTGTAAGTGGTGCAGTGAATATCCTTGTAAACACATTTTGAGATATGTGCTTATGTCCTTGAGAAAGTTTCTGGAAGTGGAATGATTGGCTCAAAGGGTTTAAACTTTTAGAGCTTTGATAAAAATTGCCAAATTGCTCTCCAAAACTGTGGTGCAACTTGCACTTCAAGTTAGTTTTAAATGTGTGACCCCCCTTTCACCCACCCCTGCATACTCCCTGGTAAACTCTAGATTTTTTTTTAATTTAATCTTTGTCAATATAAGTAGAAAATGGAACCTTATTTTTTAAATTTCTATTTCTTTTCATTACAAATAAGATTGGTATGTCAGTGTTGTTATTGGCTGTTTTTATTCCTTCTTTAATGAACTGCCTGTTTATTGTCTTTGCCTGTTTTCATTTTAGTAAATAGGACTTAATTTAAAGTGGGAACATAATATATAAAACGCCAAGCCCATCATATTGATGACAGATCTATGATATGGTTGTAGTGCATGTCTTGGGGAGTTAGTCTTGTTATTGCTTAATATCAAGAAGTGAAATAAGTTTATTGTTTCCATTACTAAAATTGAAAGTTGTGTGAAATTAGATGCTTTGCTTAGTAAAAAAAATTGGAATGTTTTATAATATTTTATTAAGCATGCCCAAATAGTCCAAGAATAGTAAATAACGTGTTTTAAATGGATCAAATGGCATTTATAATACGAGAAATGGCATCATCCTTAGCATGAATGTAATGGTAATATGAAAAACTGTCATCTGTCTTGTTATTATAATAATAAAATGATTAACATTGAATTTTTATGAGCCAGATATTGTGCTAGATTTTGTTTTTGTTTTTTTCTATTCTTTCTGAATCAAAGCGGCACATTACACATACTTTAAAGCAGTGGTTCTCAACCTTCTGGCCCTTTAAATACAGTTGCTCGTGTTGTGACCCAACCATAAAATTATTTTCGTTGCTACTTTATAACTGTAATGTTGCTACTGTTATGAATCATAATGTAAATATCTGATATGCAGGATGGTCTTAGGCGACCCCTGTGAAAGGGTCGTTCGACCGCCAAAGGGGTCGCGACCCACAGGTTGAGAACCGCTGCTTTAAAGAGTCAAATCTACAATTTTTTACATGAAAAACACCACTACCGTGACCTCTTCCCATACCTGTCTCCAGAGCAAGTTCTTTCAACTCTTTTAGCTGATTTTTGTTATTTATAACCATATCGCCAAATAACATTAATATATTGCTTTTGCTTGGTTTTTCAGTTTTAGGCAGTTCTGTAATTCCTAATATAAAGCGTTGCTGTTCTTCTTCCCAACCATCACATATTCCCTTCCTTGATCCCTTTCCCCAGCATAATTATTGTAATTCAGTGTTTACATTAACAACTGAATTAAGAATGTTTATGTTACTAAGATTAGCTAATGCTCTACACAGCTGAATGTATTATTCTCACCCCCCCATACTGCATTTTTTTTACTTTACTTTTTTCTCTGTCCCTTTGAAATGTAGGTAAACCCATTTTATTTTTAAATTTTTATTGGGGTGACATTGGTTAATAAAATTACATAGGTTTCAGGTGTACAGTTCTATAATACATCATCTGTATATTGTCTTGTGTGTTCACCACCCAAAGTCAAATCTCTCTCCTCCCATCACTGTTTACCCCTTCTACCCTCTCCCTACACCCCTTTCCCTCTGGTAATCACAGTACTGTTGTCTGTGTCTGATTGTTTTTTTCTCTTTGTTTTTTGCTTAATCCCTTCACCTTTTTCACCAGCCCCCTTATACTGCATATTTATTTCCTTGAGTTAATAGTTGACTTTGTTTGCAGAGGTTTCCATGTACTTAATGCTAATTTAACCCCAAACTCTAGTAGATGTATGAATACCTTTTTCATATGTTCAGACTCATTTGTTCATCATTTTCATCTATCTTCTTGAAGAAATTGTTCCTGTTTTGTCCCATCTGGACTTCTTGCCTCCTGTGGCTGGTACACAGCTGTCATCTTATAATTTCTTTTCACCATCATCCCAGGATTGCTTGCCTCTCCCCTATGTGGGATTCCCTGACTTCTCACTTCCTGTATCTCATGTCTGTCTGAGATTTACTCTTTCATTTGTGTGTGATGTGTGAGTGTCACATCCATTCGCGGCTAGGGTTCAGGATCTGGAAAAGGGGCCGCACACAACAAATACACTAGACAAGAAATAAGAATTTAGAAGGCATCAGGGCCAGGCAGAAACCTTCCCTCTAGTGGAGAGGCTCCCTGAAGCCCTGGCCTTGTTAGCTTTTATTCAATTTTAGAATACACATCTTGCCCTTAGTTAGGCAGGCAATTCGGTAGCAGACAGACTATCTTAAAGGTCAGTAAATATTAGTAAAACTTTACTTTGAGACTATTAGGTCAGGAAATTGCTGGAGCCACCATTATCTCCACAGAACAATCGCTGCATAGCTTTAGCCCTTGCTAAAGCTCAAGGTCCATCAGCCTTCCAAATTCCCTATTGCACTTTCATGATAGTGTTGACAATGGATAGCTTCCAGCAGTGTATCATATCCTTGAGTAACTTCCTGAGAACAAAGAGGACATGGGAGATACATTTTGAGACCATAGGACAGCTTCGTTTTGAGGTGTCCAAAACTATTACTTGTATTGTACTACATTACCCAGAGTATAGTATTGGTGTCTATTATAGTTTCCTGCATGGGAACTCTGATGAACTGATTTTAAAAATAGATCTGTGGCCTGGCCCATGTGGCTCAGTTGTTGAGCATCGACCCAGGAACCAAGAGATGGAGGTTAGATTCCCCGTTAGGGCACATGCCCAGGTTGCGGTCTCAATCTCCAGAAGGGGGCATGGAGGAGGCAGCTGATCAATGATGTTTCTTTCTCACTGGTGTTTTTCTATCCCTCTCCCTTCCTCTTTCTAAAAAAGAAAAAAAATCAATAAAAACATATAAATGGAATGGGTCTGTGTGTGTACATACCTTTTTTTGCTTTTGAAATTCAGGAATTAAATAGATTTGGATAAGTTTTCTAAAAATTAGCATCATTCTTGATTCTCCCCTTTTTTATTTTTAAATATTTTTATTGATTTCAGAAAGGAAAGAAGAGGGAGAGAGAGAAACATCAATGATGAGAGCGAATCATTGATTGGCTGCTTCCTGCATGCCCACGTGTAGGAATCAAGGCTGCCTCCCACGCATGTGCCCTGAGCAGGAATCGAACAGCTGTCTTCCTTTGTAAGTGCTTCACATGCATCAAGCTATTCAGTCCTCATAAGCTTATAGAGCAGGTTCTATTGTCCCCATTTGGCAGGTGGGGAAAATAAGGTCTTGAGATATTAAGCAACTTGCTATATATCATATGTCATTGAATAGGGGACTTGATTCTGAAACCATACATCCTCCATCCAGGGCCCTAACCATACTAAATTCAATGGTATGCTGGCAGATTTAACGAGGAGCATCCTGGGGCAGGGATGACAAGGTCTGGGAGGCTTTATTTATGGCTTTTGCTGACTTCATAGAGTAATGCCACACTTGTAACCAGCACCTGGTTTAACATAATGCTGTTTTTGCCATACTTGTTTGAAAAACTTCCCCCCTCAGATGCAGTTAAAGACCTCCCACCCACAGTAGCCTCTCCTCTTTCAGGAGTAACCTATCACTTGTCATTGTATGCATATAATGTGTATGCATCCTTCGCCAGTGGGTAGTGTTATGTCCTATATGTTCCTATTAGGATTGAAACATCAAAATGGGGATCTTTGTCACTTCAAAGTGGCAATGGTGTCAATAATGAGCTCATTTAAACCCGAACTTCTCAAGCATTTAGCAGTTAGTCACTATGACCTTGGTGGGGATAACATTGTTTTGAGGTGTTTTGTTTGTTTTTTTGTAAGAGAAAATTTGGTAAATCACAGAGGTAGAAGTAATTCTTTTGAGGTGGTTGGTTTGGACTGCCAGGATATACACACAGAAAAAAAAGTAAATTGAAAGCAAGGGTGAAACTTCACGAAACTTATGGCAACTCATAGGGGAGGATCTTATCTTTTGTAGCTGACAGAAGCAACTCTTCTTCTCTGAGGAACCCGTCTTACCCTTACACCCTCAAGAAACAGTGTCAACTAAGACTGTTCTCTCATAAGGGAATATCAGTTCTCAGATCCATATCTTCCGTCCATCTTTACTTACTAGAAAAGAATAAATTAGCCCTGGCCAGGTGGCTCAATTGGTTGGTGCACCTTTCTGTTCACCAAAAGGTTGTGGGTTTGATTGCTGCTCAGGGCATACACCTATGTTGGGGGTTTGATCCCAGGTTGGGGTTTCTCACATCGATGTTCCTCTCCTTTAATCTCTAAAAAATCAATGAAAACATATCCTCAGATTAGGATTAAAAAAATAAAATGATAATAAATTAGATGTCAGTGTATCCCAAACAGAAGTAGAAGATCAGATCAAAGGGAAGGCATTCACGCAGAAGAGTTGCAGGATATTATCGCTTTGCATTGGTAGGAGTCTGGGGAATAACTAGGAATGAATTCTAAGGGTATTAAACCCAAAACGATGACATAAGATAGGCCAGACACGTTGATACGGGTGTACTCACAGGCAACACGATTTCATGTGTTGGCTTGGGAACCTGAGTGTGGCGATAACAATGACTCAATGGCTGCCTACAGTCAACTGGTTTGAAATGTCAGAACTTTCCTGGCATGCTATAAAGGGCAAAGTCCTAGGGAGACAGGAATGGGTCTGTTCTATGCAAACCAAGCTCAGTGGTTTACAAAAACAGAAATGTATTCTCTCACAGGTCTGAAGGCCAGAAGCAAGTTCATTTCACTGGGCTGAGATGAAGGTGTCAGCAGGGCTGTACTCCCTCTGGAGGCTCTAGCACAGTGGTTCTCAACCTTCCTAATGCCATGACCCTTTAATACAGTTCCTCATGTGGTGACCCCCAATTTCATTGTTACAAATTGAACATAATTAAAGCATAGTGATTGAACATAATTAAAGCATATGTAATTATATATGTGTTTTCCGATGGTCTTAGGCGACCCCTGTGAAAGGGTTGTTCCACCCCCAAAGGGGTCGCGACCCACAGGTTGAGCACCGCTGCTCTAGCATCTAGCACTCTGTTCTTCGCCTCTTCTGGTGGCTGCCTTCATCCCCTGGCTTTTGTTCACATCACTCCAATCTTTGTCTTCATGGTCACCTTGCCTCCTTTTTGCTTGTGTCTAATCTCCCTCTGAGATGTTTGTGAGTACATCTAGGGCCCACTCAGATCTCTACCTAAATCACATCTTTGCTCTCTCTTGCCATAAAGGTAAATTCACAGATTCCAGGGATTAGGACTTGATATCTTGGGGGGCCATTAATTAGGCTACTACAGTATGTCCAACAGGTCAGTGGTTAAACAAACTGGTACATCCATACCCTGGGGCACTAACTCAGCAACCTGGACCTACAACCTGGGCAGGTCTCCAGAGAATTATGCTGAGTGAGAAAAGGCCAGTCCTAAAAGGTTACATACTGTATGCTTCTATTTATATAACATCCTTAAGATGATAAAATTATAGGAATGGAGAGCAGATTAGTGATTGCCAGGAGTTGAGGGAGATAGGGGCAAAAAGGAGGCGGGTATGGCTGTGGGACAACATGAGGGATCCTGTGGAGATGCTAATGTCATGTATCTTGATTGATCAAAATCCTGACTGTTGACACTGTTCTACAGTTTTATATGCAAAGGGTAGAATAGCTCTAGTATTTTATAGCTGTGTGTGAATTTACAATTATGTCAAAGAGCTTAATTAGAAACCTCCTTTCTTCTTGAAATAATGAGTGGTTTCTGTTTTCCTGACTGAATCCAGACTGACATAACCCCCAGCTCCTACTGCCTCAAGTAATAATCTCCCACCAGTGTTTGCCCATGTCAGTCACTGGGAGCTCATGATTCTCGGTTCATCCCTGAGAAGGTTGGCGGCTGTCCCCATCTGTTTCCATCTGTCACCCCTCACCATCTACTGAAACCCTTTTATAGTGCCCTCAGGAATGCAAGATCAGTCATTAGCTAAAGCCTTTTTCCTCCGCCTTTCCTCTGACATTCCCTCCACTCTCCTGCTTTAATTAGATGTGGCTTTCTTCTGAAGGCACCATTTCCCCCCCCAGACCTCTCAAATGTGGCTGTTCCTATTCCGACTGTTCTAATACCACGACCTGGAAGTGGCATAGGTTCTCTTCTTATACCTTAATGAAACCTTCTGACTAGCGGCCAGTGATGGCGAACCTATGACATGCGTGTCAGAGGTGACACGCGAACTCATTTTTTTGGTTGATTTTTCTTTGTTAAATGGCATTTAAATATGTAAAATAAATATCAAAAATATAAGTCTTTGTTTGACTATGGTTGCAAATACCAAAAAAATTCTGTATGTGACACGGCACCAGAGTTAAGTTAGGGTTTTTCAAAATGTGACACGCCGAGCTCAAAAGGTTCGCCTTCACTGGACTAGCCCCTCCTTTCTCCTGTTCCTATGTCATCAGTCTGTACCACGTACCATCTGTCTCTTCTTACTGCAGTTGCCTGTGGACCTGAGGCACTTGCCCCTATTCCTTGGCGCTCTCTCTCCATTACATTAAACTCTTGGTGACTCTAATGTACATGTAGATGATCAGCCCAATATTCTAGTGTGTCAGCTCCTTGACCTCTTGTCCAACATTCTGCATCTTACCTCAGCTACTTTCTTCCATGAGCAATTCCTGGACCTTAGTAACTAACCTCTCTATCACCTCATTTTCAGACATCCTGCTTTCCAACCACCATCTCCCATCTTTTCAGCTCGAATTCTCTGCTAAATGAACCAGTAATCTTAATCTCACTCATTCTTCAATTCATTGATCCTGTTGCAGTTTTACTATCTCTTATTCCCTTCATGTTCTTACTTGCTTTCTTGATCATTTTAAATTATGTGATCAAACAAATTCTGTGATCAAACATTCCTTGCATATTCTCTTAATTTCCTTGCCCTTCCTTTGTTAAACATTTGGGTAAGCCACAAACCTGGTTAAACCCACTCTCAGTTTATTTTGTGCCTGCACTCACATAACTGAACCTGGCTGGAGAAAACTAGGTTCCATGATCTCAGTTTAAATTCATGATAATTGACCACAAGCTGGCCACCTAGTGAGTCATCACACTATAATTCATTCAGTCTTCTGTTCTTCTAAATTTCTGTTTCATACCTCTCCTCCCTCTCTCAAACCCCTGACATTGCACTGGATTGCTCTCAGCAGATGCCATTCCTTATTTCACGGAACAAAATTTGAAGCTTTCAAAAGAGAACTTCCATAAACTCTTAGCAATATCTCATCAGCCCACCTTCCTACCTCTGTTCTCACAACTCTGGCGTCTCTTCTGTTACTACGGATGCATCATGCTCCTAACGGAGGCACCTGTGGACCACTTCCCATCCCCTCTCATTAATCAAAAATGTGGCTCTGGCAGTTCTTCCCTCTCTCTTCTGTATCACCATTTGTTTCTTCTGAATTGGATCATTCACTTCAGCATACCAACTTACATTTGTTTCTCCCTGTTAAAGTTAATAATTAATCCCCATCTGCTACCCCCCTATTTCTCTTTTTACATTATGGTATTGTATATACTCAGTGACTGCAAACTCTTCTCTTATTCTCACTTAAATCTAATTCTGAGTAGGTTTTCACTTCCACTTATCCATAGAAACGGTTCTATCTAATTTGTGAGTGACATTCACAATACTAATTGACACCATTTTATAGACACAGTTAAATTACTTTCTTTAAATACTTTTTTCAACCCACCAATCTTCAAGAACGTGGTATGTTACTTGTTTCCTCTTCCCAACCCACCTTTCATTGTTTACCAGGGTCTTTGTGGGTTCCTCCTCCTTTTCCTAAAAGGAAGAGCAGCCCGAATCTTGGTCCTTGAACCACAACTCTTTTCTACCCATCCAACCTCAGGCTTCAAATCTACTGACATGTCTGTGCCTCCCAAATCTTTGTATTCTGCCCAGACCTATCCAGACCTCTTACCTGTCTTCAAACTCATAATTCCAACTGCCTACTAAACATGTCTGCTTCGCATCTACTGGCCTCTGTTACCTCCATGATCTTATCTCTAATTATTCTCCCCACTAGAGGCCTGGTGCACGAAATTTGTGCATTCAGGGGGTCCCTCAGTCTGGCCTGTGCCGTCTTGCAGTCCAGGAGCCTTCGGGGGATGTCCTACTGATGGCTCCATGGGGAGCGGGCCTAAGCCTTCAGTTGGACATCCTTAGCACTACAGTGGAGATGAGAGAGGCTCCCACCATCGCTGCTATGCTTGCCAGCCATAAGCCCGGCTCAGGGCTTCTGGCTGAGCGGTGCTCCCCTGTGGGAGCGAACTGACCACCAGGGGGCAGCTCCTGCATTGAGCGTCTGCCCCCTGGTGGTCAGTGCACGTCATAGTGACTGGTCATTCTACCATTTGGTCAATTTGCATATTAGCCTTTTATTACATAGGAAGGAGGATATTTACTCTGCTGCAGGCACACTAGCCTCCTGCCATTTCTTAAATGTTAGGCGCATTCCTGCTTCAGGTCTTTGCACTTGCTTTGCCTCTGGACTGTTCTTCTCCCACATATCCAAGAGACTCCCTCCTCTATTCCATCAGCTCTTTAATCTGTCACCTCCTCTGTGGGGCCTTTCCTAGCTACTCTCACTAGCATTGAAAACTTCCCCTTCTCCCACCCCAACACTTCTAATGTCCCTTCCCTACTTTATTTTTCTTCATGGTGCTCATTTATTTTCCTTTCTTGTTTACTATCTGTGCCCTGCTCCAGTCCCTGCAAGACAAGAATTTAAATTAGTTTTATTTACTGCTGGGGTTTCTCAGGGACCTAGAACAGTTTCTAACTCATATAAAAGGTCCAAAACTATTTGTTGAATGAATGAATGTTGGGATTTTCTATTAGTTTATTAGAGCTGCCTTAATAAAGTACTTCAATCTGGGGGGCTTAAACAGCAGAAATTCCAGTCATGGAAGCTGGAAGTCAAGGTCAGTGGATCAGCAGGGTTGGTTCCGTCTGAGGTCTTTCTCCTGGTTTGTAGACGACCACCTTCTCACTGTGTTTTCACATGGTCCTGCCTCTGTGTGTGTCGGTGTCCTAGCCTATCCATAAAAGGATACCAGTTATAATGGATTAGGGCCCATCCTAATGACCTCATTTAACCTTAATTACATCTTTAAAGACCCAGTATCTAAGTACAGTCATAAGAGGAGTTGGGAGATTTCAACATATGAATTCGGGGATGTACAATTCATTCCATAACATGTTTCTATCTATATTGTGTATTTTATGCATATTTAATATATTTTATTTATTTAATTTTTTATCTTATTGACACTATTACAGATGTCCCACATCCCCCTCCCCGCTTTGCCCACCTCCATCCAGAGCCCATCCTCCTCTCCCTCTGACCCTCACCACACTGTTGTCTGTGTCCATTAGCTCTGCATATATGTCCTTTGGCTATTCCCTTCACCTTCTTTCATCCAGTCCGCCCCTCTATTACATTTTTAATCACTTCCTCAGATGGGTTATTTCTGTCCCCTCTCCCCCCTCATTAGTTGCTCACTTGGTGCTGATGTCTTTTCTTCTTTGTCCTTATCCCAGGTTGTAACTATATATCTATATATTTATTTGTATAGTGTCTGTGTATTCCTTCTAATTTAGGATTCTCAGTTCCTAACATTGTGTTAAAACTTCAATTATATTCTTGCCCTAGCCAGTTTGGCTCAGTGGATAGAGCATCGACCTGTGGACTGAAGGGCCTCAGGTTCAATTCTGGTCAAGAGCACCCACCTTGGTTGCAGAGTCCCAGGCCCTGGTCTGGGTGCGTGCAGGAGGCAAACAATTGGTGGGTCTCTCTCACATCGATATTTCTCTCTGTCTCTTTCTCTCCCTTCCACTTTTTCTAAAAATCAATGAAAAAATATCTTAGGATGAGGATTAACTAAAAAAACAAACAAACAAAAAACTCCAATTATATTCTTAACTTGAACACCATAAACTCCCTTCAAGGTCTGTATGATTACTCTCATTTCAAGAGTATACAAACTGAGGCTCAAAAGAGATTAGGTGATGTTTCCGAGGTCACAGTACTAGTAGTAAATGGTGTCACTGTGATTTGAATTTAATTCACTCAAACACCTCTTTTTAAAAATTTTTATTTTAAATATATATTTATTGATTTCAGAGAAGAAGGAAGAGGGAGAGAGAGAGATAGAAACATCAATGATGAGAGAGAATCATTGATCAGCTGCCTCCTGCATGTCCCCTACTGAGGATCAAGCCCGCAACTTGGGCATGTGCCCTTGGCCAGAATCAAACCTGGGACCCTTCAGTCCGCAGGCTGACATTCTATCCACTGAGCCAAACTGGCTAGGGCACCTCTTTTCTTTTCTATACCACACTGACATCAGGATGAATGGGGAAAAGCTATACTTCTGCCTTACGTATTATGCGTGAGACTAACTTTGAAGCAGGTCTCACGGTTCAGAAAAAGGGGACTAAGTACAGAATCTGAATTGCCGGGAGCCAGTCCATCCTTGCTGTTTCAAGGGACCTAGCATATATGGCATACTGTTCTTAATATGTTTGCTCACCTTCTTGGCACTATGTGTTTTAACCAAGGTCACCTCTCTGAGAAAGGTTGTTTCCCCAGGTAGGGATTTACCCCTGAAGTTACGGAGGGAATAAAACCCCTTAACTAAGTGCCAGGCGGGTAATTAATCACTTTAACTATGAACAATCATGCTTAAGCTACATAATCTTTACTCTCTGGAATGGAGATAAGAAACGCCCTAACCTTTGGAATAGAGATTGATAGGATTGGAATCAACTGGTATAAATACAGATGTAACAAGACAACAGGACACAGAACCTAGACACAGAACCTACACAGAACCTAGAGACAGAAGAACTTTGCTGGAGAGAACATGGCAAAAGATCCTGGACAGAAACTGGAGACAGAACCTAGAGACAGAACCTAGCGAGAGAACATGGCAAAAGATCCTGGACAGAAACTGGCCACAGAACCTAGAGACAGAACCTGGCTGAAGAACCTAGAGACAGAACGTGGCTACAGAACCTGGATAGAACATGGCAAGAGAACCTGACTAGAACCTGGTGACTGAACCTGGCTGGAGAACCTAGCAAGGGAACATGGCTACAGAACCTGGCTGGAGAACCTGGAGAACCTGGCTGGAGAACCTAGCAAGAGAACATGGACACAGAACCTGGCTGGAGGTCCTGACCAGAACTTGGCTAGAGATCCTGGCTAGGCTGCTGATCAACTGAACGCTGTCTCCGTGTCATTCCTTCTTCGCCGACTCCGTCCACACCTTTGGGGACCCCTGGACCTGCTGGGGTGGGACCCCAGCACTGAATAATTACACCCACAGGTTGAATTTGAATCTCATATCTATATTATTTTAAAGCTGTAATTCTGTTGCCCTTGATGATCATCTGAAGTTATTCTTCCCTTTGTAAAATTTAACAACTAAGGGTATTAAGAGAGTTCATTTCCTTATTAAAGTGTCAGAATTATACAATGAATGTTTAATGTCAAGGCAATGCTGTTATTTTATTCTAAGGTACAGAGGGAAAGGTCAGTGCCTTTGTTATAAAAGTTTTAACATATGTTCTTGAAGACAAGCAAGAGCTCTATGTGAAAAACTGTGGCAGGCTTTGAAACTCAATTTATCACTAGAGGCCTGGTGCACAAAATTCATGCACTGGAAGGGGGGTGTGTGTCCCTTAGCCCAGCCTGCACCCTCTCCAATCCGGGACTGCTGGCTCCCAACTGCTCACCTGCCTGCCTGCCTGCCTGGCTGATTGCCCCTAACCGCTTCTGCCTGCCAGCCTGATCACCCCCTAACCACTCCCCTGCCAGCCTGATCGACACCTAACTGCTCCCCTGCTGGCCCGGTCGCCCCCGACTGCCCTCCCATGCTGGCCCAGTCGCCTCTAACTCCCTCCCCTGCCGGCCATCTTTTGGTGGCCATCTTGTGCCCACATGGGGGCGGCCATTTTGTGCTAGGGGTGATGGTCAATTTGCATATTCCCTCATTATATAGGACTAGAGGCCCACTGCACAAAAACCTGTGCACTCAGGGAGGCCCCTCAGCCTGGCCTGTGCCCTCTTGCAGTCTGGTAACCCTCGGGGGATGTCCACCTGCCGGCTTAGGCCACCTCCTCAGGGGGATCGGGCCTAAGCTGGCAGTCAGACATCCCTCTGGCAGCCCAGGAGCCCTCGGGGGAATGTTCACTTGCCAGCGGGGACCAGGCCTAAGCTGCAGTCGGACATCCTTAGGGCTGCTGAGGAGGTGGGAAAGTCTCCCGCCATCACTGCTGTGCTGGCAGCCATCAGCCTGGCTTGTGGCTGAGCAGAGCTCCCCCTGTGGGAGCGCACTAACTACCAGAGGGCAGCTCCTGCATGGAGCGTCTGCTCCCTGGTGGTCAGTGTGTGTCATAGTGACCAGTCTTTCTGCTGTTAGGGTCAATTTGCATATTACCCTTTTATTATATGCCTGGTGTATGGGTGGGGGCTGGCTGGTTTGCCCTGAAGGGTGTCCCGGATCAGGGTAGGGGTTCCACTGGGGTGCCTGGCCAGCCTGGGTGAGGGGCTGAGGGCCATTTTCATGTTGGCCACACTCCCTTCATGAAGGGGGGTCCCTGCTGGGGTGCCTGGCCAGCCTGGGTGAGGGGATGATGGCTGTTTGCAGGCTGGCCACGGCCCCCAGCCACCCAAGCTCCCAGTGGTGGCTGGCTGGAAGCAGCATCTGGGATTTATTTATCTTCTATAATTGAAACTTTGTTGCCTTTAGCGGAGGCCACAGCCGGCTAGGGCAGGCGGGAAGCTTGGCTTCCTCAATCGCCGGGGCAACAAAGCCTCCTGCTTGCTCCAGCTCCGTGGCTGTCGACCACCGTATTGGTTGGGTTAATTTGCATATAGTCGCTCTGATTGGCTGGTGGGCGTGGCTTGAGGTGTAGCAAAGTTATGGTCAATTTGCATGTTTCTCTTTTATTAGATTACACTAGAGTCCTGGTGCACAAAAATTTGTGCACTGGTGGGGGGTGTCCCTCAGCACCACTTGTGCCCTTTCACAGTCTGGGACCCCTTGGGAGATAACGACCTGCTGGCTTAGGCCTGCTTCTGGGTGGCAGAGGGCAGGCCCAATCCCTAGGTGCCTGCCCCACAGACCCTGGTCGGGCTCAGAGCAGGGCCAATTGGGGAGTTGGGGTGCCTCCCCCTGTCATGCACAGAGCAGGGCAGATCAGGAGGTTGCGCTCAGGGTAGGGCCGACTGGGGGGTTGGAGCGCCGCCGCCTGTTACACTCAAGGCAGGGCAGATGGGGAGGTTGTGGCACCACCCCCTGTCATGCACAGAGCAGGGCAGATCAGGGGGGTTGGGGCTCTGTACCCTGTCACACACAGAGCAGGGCCGATCAGGGGGTTGGGGAGCTCCCCCCTGTCATGCACAGAGCAGAGACGATCAGGGGGTTGGGGAGCTCCCCCGTCACTCACAGAGTAGGGCCGATAGGGGAGTTGGGGCACCGCCCCCTGTCACACTCAGGGCAGGACCGATGGGGAGGTTGTGGCTCCACCCCGCCACACACAGAGCAGGGCCCATGGGGGGCGTTAGGGCACCACACCCTGTCACACACAGAGCAGGGCTGATCAGGGGGTTGGGGAGCTCCCCCTATCAGGCACAGAGCAGGGCTGATCAGGGGTTTGGGGCGCCTTCTCCTGTCACCAACAGAGCAGGGCGGATAGGGAGGTGGTGGCCCTGCCCCCTGTCACACATAGAGCTGCAGGGTGATCAGGGGGTTTGGGTGCTGCCCCCTGTCACGCTGCTCCAGAGGCCAGGAGGCCTCGTGGCTCTGCTGATCCCAGTGCTGGGAGGCCTCACTGCTCCACTGATCCCAGGTTCGGGAGGCCTCGCGGCTCCGCTGATCCTGATGCTGGGAGGCATATTGCCCTTTTACTATATAGGATAGAGGCCTGGTGCATGGGTGGGGGCTGGCTGGTTTTCCCTGAAAGTGTCCCAGATCAGGGTGGGGGTCCTGCTTGGGTGCCTGGCCAGCCTGGATGAGGGGATGATGGCTTTTTGCAGCTGGTCACACCCCCTTCAGGGTGGGGGTCCCCACTGGGGTGCCTGGCCAGCCTGGGTGAGGGGCTGAGGGCCATTTTCAGGCTGGCGGTTGACTGAAGCTCCCAACCTCTACTTTTTTTCTGTTGTTTTTTGTTGTTGTTGTTGTTGCTTTTTTATTCTGGGATTTATTTACCTTATATGGCTGTCACTGGACTGAGAGCCAGCTTTAGCTCTGAGGCTCGGCTCCAGCTCTGAGATTTCGGCTGCTGAAAGCAGGTATCTTGGTTTGTTTGGATTCTATAATTGAAGCATTGTTGCCATCACTGCCACTCTAAGCTCTGAGGCCGAAGCTGGCTGCAAGCAGGTTTCTGGAGCTTCTATAATTGCAACAATGTTTCTTAGACTGCAGCTCAGACGCCGGCAGCGGCAGGCAGGGAACCTTGGCTTCCTCCATCACTGGAGCAAGCAAGCCTCCTGTTCGCTTCAGCTGCGTGGCTGCCAACCGCCATCTTGGTTGGCAGTTAATTTGCACATCACCCTGATTAGCCAATGGGAAGGGTACTGAAGTTACGGTTAATTATCTTTTTTGTCTATTATTAGATAGAACTAGAGGCCTGGTGCATGAAATTCGTGCACTGGGGGGTGGGGTTCCCTCAGCCCAGCCTGCCCCTCTCACAGTCCAGGAACCCTCAGTGGATGTCCTACTGATGGCCATAGTCTGGCAGCAGAGGCTTGGAGCAGGCGTCCCGTGTGTTTGTGTGTGTGTGTGTGTGTGTGTGTGTGTGTGTGTGTGTGTGTCTGCTGGGGGCCTGCCCCCAGACACACCATGGAGGCTTGGAGCAGGAGTCCCTCTGTGTTGATCTCTCAGGCTCCTGGCCTCCACTGCATGTAGTACTCTCCCTTGAGCTATGGCCTGGATGGGGGTGCTGCTTGCAAGCTGGGCTTTCCTGCTCCCGGATCCCCATGGTGACTGGGGAGCAGGCCCAGCTTAGGGCTGCCCACAGGCCAGGCTTGCTTTCCTGCTCCCAGATCACCATGGCAACTGGGGAGCAGGCAAAGTTTGGGGCTGCCCGCAGGCAAGGCTTGCTTTCCTGCTCCCAGATCCTCATGGTGACTGGGGAGAAGGTGCAGCTGGGGGCTGCCTACAGGCCGCACTTTTCTACTTACCAGTGGCCGGATCACCACAGCAACCCAGGGCCCAGTGGCACTTTCCTGCTCTCCAATAGTCATAGGGTCCTGGCTGGGGGCGAGGCTTAGCAGTGCGGGGCTTAGGCGGAACGGGGGTCCTGGCTGGGGGCTCAGGTGGCACACAGGGGTCCCGGCTGGGGGTGGGGCTTATGCCCCGCTGCCCAGGGCTGCACATGGGGCCCGGATGGCAGCTCGCGCTGTCCCGCCCTGCCTGTAGTATAGGATAGAGGCCTGGTGCACGGGTGGGGACTGGCTGGTTTGCCCTGAAAGTGTCCCGGATCAGGGTGGGGGTCCTGCTTGGGTGCCTGGCCAGCCTGGATGATGGGCTGATGGCAGTTTGTAGCTGGTCACACCCCCCTTCAGGGTGGGGGTCCCCACTGGGGTGCCTGGCCAGTCTGGGTGGGGGCCTGAGAGCCGTTTTCAGGCTGGAGGGCAACTTAAGCTCCCAGCCTCTCCTTTTTTTCTTTTTTTTTATTCTGGGATTTATTTACCTTCTATAGCTGTCACTGGAGCTGAGAGCCGGCTCCAGCTCTGAGGGCTGAAAGCAGGTTTCTGGGCCTGTTTGGCTTCTATAATTGAAACTCTGTTGCCATCACAGGAGCTCTAAGCTCTGAGGCCGAAGCTGGCTGAAAGCAGGTCTCTGCAGCTTGTTTAGCTTCTAAAATTGCAACATTGTTTCTTAGAATGCAGCTCAGAGCCCAGCAGCGGCAGGCCGGGAAAGTTGGCTTCCTCCGTCACTGGAGCAAGCAAGCCTCCTGTTCGCTTCAGCTGCATGGCTGCCGGCCGCCATCTTGGTTGGCAGTTAATTTGCATATCCTGCTGATTAGCCAATGGGAAGGGTGTTGGGGTTATGGTCAATTTGCATGTTTCTCTTTTATTAGATAGGATTGGAGAATATCATTCTCTCTGGGTGTAGGTGTTTGTTTAAAATAAAAATTATAATTTTTCTCCATAGATTTTATACTTTAGAATGAGCATTGCTATAAAATGTATTTCATGTTTGCATTGAAAAATTTAATTCTATTGACTATGAATTGAGCAATCATTAATTGACAGGAAAATATATATTAATATATTTTCTTTTGATCTGTAGACAGAAATAATATAAATCACAGTGTGACTCATAGCTGTTGAACTCCAGCTTTCATTTGGCATTTCCAAACCACTGCTCTAAATGTATTGATGTTGGTCAAGTGGGCGTTTAATGATCATTTTTAAATTGGTATCTGGGGTGTGGAGATGAGTCTTAAGCTGTGTTTGAGGAAGCTGTATATTAGTTTTCTCTTTCTGTGTATGAGTAGCTCCTAAAAATGAAAGACAAGACCATTTTATCAATAAATTTAATTTTGTTCAAAGTAAATGTTCATTGTAAATTAGCTAAAGACTTAGATAATTATCAATACACTTGAAATCTGATAATATCTTGGGGATTGAAAATAGGTCTACAATAAGCCCATAAACATTTAAATACTTAATATTAATGGAAACTAAAACAAAGAAATAGCATGAATCTTCAAGCATAAATTCCTGTTGTTTTCCTAGGAATCCCTGATAGATAAATGAGTGCAGTTGACCATTAAGGTAAATGAAAGCATTAGTGTTTTAGTAACTTGAAGAGATAAGCATACTGTTTAGTAGAATTTGGTTTGTACCATTACTGAAGGCATATTTTAAAAAATATATATTTTATTGATTTTTTACAGCGAGGAAGGGAGAGGGATAGAGAGTTAGAAACATTGATGAGAGAGAAGCATCGATCAGCTGCCTCCTGCACACCTCCTACTGGGGATGTGCCCACAACCAAGGTACATGCCCTTGACCAGAATGGAACCTGGGACCCTTCAGTCAGCAGGCTGACGCTCTACCCACTGAGCCAAGTCGGTTAGGGCGGCATATTTTCTTTAATAATCAAATAATTAATTTGAGATCTATCTCTTATACAGTGGGGCCTTGACTTATGAGTGTCCCGACTAATGAGTTTTTCGAGATACGAGCTGTCTCTCAGCCGATTTTTTGCTTTGAGTTGCGAGCTAAAATTCGGGTTATGAGCCAGCTTCAGATACCCCACCGCTAGTTGGCGCAGCGAACGTCACAGTGAACGCCACAACATCAGCCCAGCATCACATGTCTCACTCGTTCACAATTGATTTGACATATGAGTAATTTGAGTTACGAGCTCCGTCACGGAACGAATTAAACTCATAAGTCAAGGCCCCCACTGTATTTGGATATTTAGGATTAAGCTAAATAACCTTGAAACAAATTAACTAAATTCATTTTAGAGCTTATCTAGACTAGAAAAGCCACGTCCTGGAGTCTTGATAAAGGTAATTTGAACCTTCCTTTTCTTCAATGAACAAGTATAACCCTGGCCAGTGTGGCTCAGTTGGTTGGAGGTTTGTCCCATGCACTGAGATGTGATGGGTTTGATTCCCAGGCAGGGCACATACTCAGGTTGTAGGTTCGATCCCTGTTTGGGGAGGCAACTGAATGATGTTTCTCACCTCTCTCTCTCTCTCTCTCTCTCTCTCTCTCTCTCCCTCCCCCCCCCCCCCGAATGAATTGTTTTAAAAGTACAATTTTTGGATAATAGTCATCAAGTAGAAGAGGGTTTCTGGGTTCCAAAATATGTGATTTGGGGTGAAGGATACAGCCTTACAAATCTTCTTTCACAGAAATTACAGTTCAAATATCAAATACATTGTCTGTTGGAATTGTCTGTTTGCACAACTGACATCCTTTCAGCTTGGGCATGATTAAACATTTAAAAAAATGTTTACCGCTCCGCGTTCTGTCCCGGGCGAGTGCCCGGGCGTGTCAGCGGCTGATGAGCGGGGAGTCTGAGCCAACACTAATTTGGAACTCCGGCTCGGAGCCAAGTCCCTGCCGCTCTGGCTGGGATTTGGGGGTGAGGGTGGGAGCTGTGATAGACCAACGCAGGACAAGGATCCAGAGGGAGTCCCAAGAGAAACAGTCTCTTTGAAGCCAAGCTGTGGGATGAGGGGAGTCCTTGGGTGAGTAAAGGGTGAAAGTTCATCTCCTTCCATCTGTAGGAAGCCCTTTGCAGGCCCAGGACCTGAACACGGTTGGAATGAACGGTGAATGATGCCAGTCCCCATGGCAACGCCCACGTCCCTGGCCCCTAAGCGTAACCAGGTTGCCATGTTTATTTTTAAGGTCATTTGGGGCAATGACTTGGGAATCAGGGGACCTGTGTCCCAGGACCAACTCTGGCGTTAAATTGCTGTCAGCCCTTAAACAAGCCTCCTGCCTTCTCTGCTCTTCAGTCATCTTGTATGTACAAAAAGGGAGCCGATGAGATGATGCCGAGCGCCTTTAGAGCTGGAATTCCAGGACCCCATGGATGCGGGGCCGGGGAGGAGGTTTGTTTCTAGGAGTAGCAGCGGTCGTGTGCGGAGGGCTGAGGAAGGAGCCGGTGTGCTGGGTGGTCACGGGTCTCAGCAAAGCGGGACCCCAGCTTCTTCTCCCCTCTAGGTGACCCTGTTCGCTCTTTCTCTGCTCTTCCTCCCCCGGGAATCTCTGGATCCCTGGCATCCAGAACCCTGAGGAATTTGCCGTTTGTCATGTGAGTGGCAAAGGCTAGTCATGTGAACAGTGTAGGCGGCCAAGGCTTCCCGCAGACAGGTGTTGACTCACACGCCGGCTCCACCCCTCACTCACTTGGCAGCTAGGCTCTGCTTTCTGGGCCTGCAGGGAGGGATGGCGGTCCCTGCGTCCAGAGGTGTCTGGGAAGATGAGACCAGACAACATGCGCAAAGCACTCAAGTAGAAGCTCCTCAGTGAAGGACAGCTGTTACTAAATACTAATACTATTTAAGTAGTGACACACCGATATCTCCCCCAGCCTATGGCATAGCGGCTGCGTGGGCAATCGCAAAAATGTGTCTGGACCGAGTATTCTGGAAGCCCTCCCTCCCGACCACCCTGTGGGGAGAATGGGCTTGGAGCAAGAGGCCTGGGCTGGGCCCGGACCCGCTCGCCAGCGGAGGGGCCGGGCGCCTTCTGAGCCAGCGTTGCTCGTTGGCGCGGCTCATCCGCTCAGCAGGTTTCCTTGGGCTGCCTGTGTACAAGGGCGCACTGTGCCCACCCAGCTCTGCCTGCCCCCGGTTTGCCCTGGGACTGTGAAGAGAGGATGTCAGGGGAGCAGTTGGTGGGATTTAAGGCGCCTTCCAAGCATCCATTATTCTCATTACTATTGGGAATGTGTTACGATGACAATGCACAAAGCCAGGCGTGTTAACCTGTAAGGGAGGCAGGAAAAGCCTGAGGCCACTGTGGGAGGGGCTTATTGAGGGATCCAGCTTCCATGAGCTGGCAGGACTTGAACACAGAGAGGAAATAGGCAGCTGAATTGCACCTTCTGGAAGGGCAGGACCAGGTCCTTGGGCCCACTCATCCCGGTGCCTACCCGCTCGTCAACACCAGAGATGGTCTCAGAGGCAGACGGGAGGGAAAGTGATGGGGATGGCAGCTGTTCCAGTGAGGGGGATGGCAGCTGTTCCAGTGAGGAGAATGGCAGCTGCTCCAGTGGGGGGGATGACAGCTGCTCCAGTGAGGGGGATGGCAGCTGTTCCAGTGAGGAGGATGGCAGCTGCTCCAGTGGGGGGGATGACAGCTGCTCCAGTGAGGAGAATGGCAGCTGCTCCAGTGAGGGGGATGGCAGCTGCTCCAGTGAGGGGGATGGCAGCTGCTCCAGTGAGGGGGATGGCAGCTGCTCCAGTGAGGGGGATGGCAGCTGCTCCAGTGAGGGGGATGGCAGCTGCTCCAGTGAGGGGAATGACAGCTGCTCCAGTGAGGGGGATGGCAGCTGCTCCAGTGAGGGGGATGGCAGCTGCTCCAGTGAGGGGGACGGCAGCTGCTCAAGTGAGTGATAGATCGATCCTATCTTCAATGGACGAGGCATCGGGTGAGCCGTTTAAAGCCAGTCGGGGCTGGTTCGAAAATTTCATAAAGAGGACCGGCATTCACTCCGTTGTCAGACATGGTGAGGCAGTGAGCGCGGATATAAAGGAAGGTGACATCAATGAGCTCATCGAGGAGCACTCCGAGGAACTGACAGCGCAGGAGCTAAAGGAGCTACAGACGCAGCAGCACACGGAGGTTTTGCAGGAAATAGATGACACGGAGGAGGAGGAGGAGGTTATCTCTGTAAGTGAGATAGAGGAAATGTTGGGAATGTGGGAGAAACTTTCAGGCTTTATTCAAAAGAAACACCCAGAAAAAATTGCAGCTGGGCGTGCGATGGAGCTATGTAATGACACTTGCCTAACTCAGTTCAGAATATTCTGAAAGGGAGGATGAAACAGGTCTCATTGGACAGGTTTTTATTGAAAACTCCTGTAGATGAAAGTGATGAAAGCGTGGCGAAAAGGGCAAAAATCAGCAAATAAGATTCAGTTATTCAGTTATTCAGTTCAGCCTTTCTCCTCCAACTCCATCAGCATCTTTAAGTCGTTTGATCTCCAAGGTAAATGCTGTACATTAAACTTAATAAAACAAGTTTATTGCACTACATTCTATTGTTCAGTATTGTGTTTTTATACAATATTCATTACTTTTAAATACATTTTTCTTATTTAAAAACATTTAACAAAACAATTGCGGTATTTTTTGGGTGTCTGGAATGGATTAATGGCATTTCAATTCATTATAATGGTGAAAATTGATTTGACATACGAGTAATTTGAGTTACAAGCTCTGTCACGGAACGAATTAAACTCGTAAGTCAAGGCCCCACTGTATTACCAAAAGCCTGGAATGATAGATCCTTCCCCCAACTGGTGGGTGGAGTATGATGTAACCTGCAGCCCAGAAATACCTGAGTGACTAACCATGTACCTCATATGGACTATACATTGGACCACCAATCCACACCTGCCAAACACCCTAAGCCCTTGTCCTATATGGACAACACAGTAAGCCACCAATCAGTGTGCGCCGAGTACACTAAGCCCCCACCCCTTCCCATTCGGCCCCTCAAAAGGCGTGCCCACCCCTGCACGTGCTGCTGTTCTCCCCTTGCGAGACAGCCCGGCAGGTCCTTCTTCTCTAATAAAGCCTGTAGTCCTGGAAAAAAAAAATGTTTACCTCTCCCTGGACCTTAATCACATTTGTATTTAGAATTATCATTAAAACCAGTATTTATCAAAGTAGTTGATAGATTGTAAATCAAGATAAATGTGCTTGTGAAGTTATCAAATAGAAAAGTGGTCCCACTTTCAACAATAAAGATTAAAAACAAACAAGCAGAAAGGTGTTCCCAAAGCAGTTATTTCACAGGAAAATGAATCTTTTAGGTTTTTAGTTCATTTATGTTATTTCCCAGTTATTTGTGTTTAATACTATTGTGTGTGTGTGTGTGTGTGTGAAAATGTGCAGTGTTTGATGATTTAAAACCTCAACTAATCTAGAGTCAGAAACAAATGTAATACATTATGTCCAAAGTAATCCTGGGGATTTTCCATCATTCAATATAGTTGATTTATTTCAAGTACATTTCCTTTCCTATTTTCTTTCTTTTTAACAAGCTGAGTCATGGGAGAATATTTCTTTCTATTAACCTTGATTTGAGGCAAGAGGAGATTTATTTTAGGAAACATGGCCCATACCTAGAGGTACCTAGGAAAATTAAGAAAGCCACTTAGGCCGAAACCGGTTTGGCTCAGCAGATAGAGCGTCGGCCTGTGGACTGAAAGGTCCCAGGTTCGATTCCGGTCAAGGGCATGTACCTTGGTTGCGGGCACATCCTCAGTGGGGAGTGTGCAGGAGGCAGCTGGTCGATGTTTCTCTCTCATCGATGTTTCTAACTATCTCTCTCCTTTCCTCTCTGTAAAAACTCAATAAAATATATTAAAAAAAAAAGAAAAAAAAAAAAGAAAGCCACTTAGAAGAAAAACTAGATGAGGGTTCATGATGGGCTCAGATTTTGCAACGACATTCTGTTAGGATATCTTTTACTTACTAGTTTCATTTTGTAGAGTGAACTGTATTTTCTGGTTATAAAAAGAAGTTTTAAGTACCACCAAGTTCACATATTCACTAATAAACTTTCAGGCCATCATGCTCATACCTACCAGATTGTCTCCCTGGCAAACCAAACTAAATTATATCATCGCCTGGCTTGAAAAGCAGGATTTGTTCTTTTTATCTTGTAGACTCAAGTATAAAATCCTTAATATGGCTTACAACACACCACTCGTAAACCCCTCCAGATCGTCATTTCTCTACTGTATTGCACTACACTATTCTGTAGCTACACCTGCTCCTCATTTATCTCTGCCTTTCCCAGCTGCCTGCCTCATTTAAATTCATGGCCACTCATATTAAATGGGTTGTAGTGTGGCCCTGCAGTTGTAGTGCATTTTTTGGTCTGCTCACCCTGATGACTATTCTATAGGTTCCCCTCTCCTCCAACCTCTAATACAGCATCCTCATCTTTACTCTCAGCTGATTACTTTGTTCTTGATTCCACTGAAAAAGCAGCGTCACTCGGAAGAGGCCTTCCCCAGCCTGCCTCCCTCCGTCCACCACATCCACCCTCCTCACTGTATCTGTTTCCTGTCACTCTGCCTTCCTTCCTGTTACCAGAGAGGAATTGTCCATGCTCCTGCCTAAGACCACCCCTTCCATCTGTACATTAAATTCAGTTTCTTCTCCCTTACTAAGGATGACACGCCTCTTTGGCATGTCAATTTCCCCATCTTAATTGCACAATACCTCCAAAAATATAAACATGTTTTTTCTGTTTCCATTTGTTAAAAAAAGATCCTCTCTTGATCTCATCCCTCACCCTTGGATACTATCCCGTTTCTGTTTTCTACAAATGATGCATTCGTTATCTACAATTTCTCTCATTCATTACATCTAGAATCCACTCAAATCAGACTTTTTTTCTCCTCTCGAGTATGAACCAGTTCTTGTTGATCTGCATATCCTTAAAAACTTCATGACTCTCAATACATATTTGATAATTGAATGAGGAATGAATATATGAATGGACAAAGAATACTTTCACTTTTAGATTCTAATGTTATTGCTACTTGTTATACATTTTTTCATTTTTAAATATATATATTCTGTTGATAGTTTTATAGATATCTAGCATTTCCTCCTCCTTCCCCCCTTCCTCCCAGCCTCTATCTAACCCCCCCAATCTTCACTACCCTATAGCCCAGCCGTGGGCAAACTACTGCCCACGGGCCGGATCTGGCCCCTTTGAAATGAATAAAACTAAAAAAATAAAAAGACCGTACCCTTTCATGTAATGATGTTTACTTTGAATTTATATTAGTTCACACAAACATTCCATCCATGCTTTTGTTCTGGCCCTCCGGTCCAGTTTAAGAACCCATTGTGGCCCTCGAGTCAAAAAGTTTGCCCACCCCTGCTATAGCCCATGGCCATGTCCATGGGCTATGCATATAAGTATATGAGTTCTTTGGTTTATCTCTTTTCATCCCCTCAGCCCCACATCAAAGTATGTCAGTCTGTTTCGTGACTCTCTACTTCGGGTCTTATTTTGTTGGTCAATTCATTTTGTTCATTAGATTCTACAAATAAGTGAGATCATGCGATATTTGTCTTTCTCAGTTTGGTTTGTTTCATTTAGCATAATATTTTTCAGATCCATCCATGCTGTCCCAAGAATTTACAGCTATATAGTATTCCACAGTATAAATGTCCCACAGCTGTTTTATCCACTCATCTACTGATGGCCACTTGGGCTGTTTCCAAATCTTAGCTATTGTAAATAACACTGCTATGAACATAGGGGTTCATATAGTCATTCTGATTGTTTTTGGGGGGGTTCTTAGGATATATTCCCAGAAGTGGAATCGCTGGATCAAATAGAAATTACATTTTTAATTTTTTGAGGAAACTCCATACTGTTTTCCATAGTGGCTACACTCCCACCAGCAATGAACTAAGGTTCCCTTTTCCCCACATCTTTGCCAGTACTTGTTATTTGATGGTTTTTAGATGACAGCCATTCTGACAAGTGTGAGGTGATATCTCATTGTGTGGCTTAAATTTACATTTCTCTGATGATTAGTGACTTTGAGGATTTTTTTCATGTGTCTCTTGGCCATTTGTGTGTTCTCTTTGGAAAAATGTCTATTCAAGTCGTCTGCCCATTTTTTAATTGGGTTGTTTGTCTTCTTTTTGTTGAATTGTATGAGTATTTTATATATTTTTGATATTAACCCTTTATCAGATGTAACATTGGTAAATATCTTCTCCCATTCAGTGGGTTCCCTTTTCATTTTGATGGTCATTTCTTTTGCTGTGCAGAAGCTTTTTATTTTGATGTAGTCCCAATTTGTTTATTTTCTCCTTAGTTTCCTTTGCCCTATCCGTAAACATATTGCTATGTGAGGTGTCTGAGATTTTACTGCCTATGTTTTCCTCTAAGATTTTTATGGTTTCATGCCTTCATCTAAGTCTTTTATCTACCTTGAGTTTATTCTTGTGTACGTTGTAAGTTGATGGTCTGGTTTCATCTTTTTGCATGTGTCTGTCCAGTTTTCCCAACACCATTTGTTAAAGAGACTGTCTTTACTACATTGTAGGTTCTTGCCTTCTTTGTCAAATATGAATTGACTGTAATGGTCTCTATGCCTGTTCTTGTGCCAGTCCCAGGCTGTTTTGGTTATAATGGCTTTGTAGTATAGTTTGATACCTGGTATTGTGATCTCTCCTACTTTGTTTTTCTTTCTCAAGATTTCTGCAACTATCTTTCTCTGTTAGACTTATTTCATATAGCATAATGTCCTCAACTTTCATCAATATTGTCATAAATGGCAGGATTTTCTTCTTTTTATGTCTGAATAATATTTTAGTGTTTATATCACTTTTTTTTATTTTTTTTTATTTTTATTTTTTTTTTTACTTTGAGGGTACATTTGTTAAAGCAGGGGACAGTGAAACAGGGAAGGGATTAGCATAGAAAAAGCAACAGAAGAGCCTCGGCTAGGCTGCTTTACTTCTTTAAAAATGTTATAGGAAAGAAATGAGCTTTAGTTGAATGGGAAGAGAAAAGGGACCTTGGAGATTCTGGGGGTGAGTCCAGGATGAGCTGCCACTTCCCATTGCTCCCCTGGTTGCAAGTCTTGTGGGGACTATTAAAGTTTAGGAGATGCATGCCTGTGGGAAGAAGAGGCAGAGGGAAAGACAGGGGCATGTTCTGGGAGGGAGACTGCACTCACATCTTTTTAATCTTTTCATTGGTCAGTGAACATTTAGGTTGTTTCCATATCTTGGCTATTGGGAATAATGCAGACATGAACTAGGGCTGTAGATAGATATAGCTTTGAGATAATTATTTTGTTTCCTTTGGATATATACCCACCGTGGAATTGCTAGATTATATGAGAATTCTACTTTTAATATTTTGTAGAACTTTCATATTGTTTTCCATAACAGCTTTACTAATTCACATTTCTATCAGGAGTTTCCTTTTCTCCACAATCTTACCACACTTATTATCTCTTGTCATTTGTTATAATAGGCATCCTAACAGATGTGACACAGTATCTCATCATAATTTTTTATTTGCATTTCCTTGATTATTAGTGATGTTGAGCACTGCTTCATGGACCTGTTGGCCATGTGTATGTCTTCTTTGGAAAAATGTCTAACCACGTCCTTCGCCCAATTTTAAATTGGATAAGTTTGGTTTTTTTAGTTGCTACTGAGTTGTATGAGTTCTTTATATGTTTTGGATATTAACCCCTTACCAGATATATGATTTGCAAATATTTCTCCCATTTTGTAGGTTGATGGTTTCCTTTGCTATAAAAAAACTTTTTAGTTTAATGTAGTCCTACTTTTCTTTATTATTTATTTTTTTTTACTCTTTATTTTATTTTTTTACAATATACAAAATAAATCTATTGCCAGATTGTAGATACAAAATAAGTAGCCATTTACATGCAATAAACATTAATATTTCAAGAAAAAGAAAATTTTTAAATATAATAATACTACCAAAACTATACTAACATAGCATAATATCACAAAAGTTGTAGGAGACATTAAAAATCTACAAATAACAGCATTACTTCTATTATATTCTAAAATATTTTTTTCTTCTGGCTCTATTTTCGTTCATCAGTTTATGTTCATTATAATCCACAAATGAGTGATATTTTTCTTTCTCCAACTGGCTTATTTTGCTTAGCATAATGCTCTTCAAGTCCATCCATGCTGTTGCAAATGGTAAGAGTTCCTTCTTTTTTACAGCAGCATAGTATTCCATTGTGTAGCTGTACCACCATTTTTAAATCCACTCATCTGCTGATGGGCACTTAGGCTGTTTCCAAATCTTAGCTATTGTGAATTGCGCTGCTATGAACATAGGAGTTCATATATCCTTTCTCACTGGTGTTTCTGACTTTTGGGGGTATACTCCTAGGAGGAATTACATGTGCCTGTATTGCTGCTGTGGTATCTGCCTCCAGTGTAGCCAGATAGCTGCCAAACAGCCACCTCTATGCTAGTGAAACCCCTTGCTCACACTCGGGCCACATTGAGGAAGAGGGGGGCGTGTAAGAGTGTAAGACCTGCTCATAGGGGTGGAATGTTCAAGGAAGTTATGGAGAGGATATGACTGCTGGTTGACCCCTGAGCTGAAGCCAGCAATCGGAGGACCCTCACCTACTCCCTGCCCTTGGTATATACATTCTGTCCACCATTCCTACAGCCAAAGACATTTTATGAATGCAACCTTGCTTGCTGGTGTGGTGTCAACCTATACACCAGGAGATCACTGTTCAATTCCTGGTCAGGTCATATGCCCAGGCTGCGGGCTCGATCCCCAGTATGGGGCATGCAGGTGGCAGCCAATCAATGATTCTCTCTGATCATTTTTTGTTGCTGTTCTTTCAGAGAGAGTGGAAGAGAGAGGGAAAGACAGAGAGAAACATCCATGTGAGAGAACCACATCAATTGGTTGCCTCCTGTATGTGCCCTGACCAGGGCCCGGGCTGGGGAGGTGCCTGCAACCAAGGCACATGCCCTTGACCAGAATCAAACTCAGACCTTTGGTTCACAGGCCAACGCTCTATCCATTGAGCCAAACCGGTTAGGGCCTCTCTCATCATTGATGTTTCTATCTCTCTCTCTCCTTTTCCCTTCCTTTCTGAAAGCAATAAAAATATATTTAAAAAAAAGCAAAAAAAAAAAGCAACCTTGAGAGACCAATGTGTTGTTCAGACCATTTAGACCAGCGGTTCTCAACCTGTGGGTCACGATCCCTTTGGCTGTCGAATGACCCTTTCACAGGGCTCGCCTAAGACCTTCCTGCATATCAGATATTTATATTACGATTCATAACAGTAGCAACATTATAGTTATGAAGTAGTAATGAAAATAACTTTGTGGTTGGGTCACAACATGAGGAACTGTATTTAAAGGGCCAGAAGGTTGAGAACCACTGATCTAGGCTGAATAGGTGACTGAACCCAGTTAAGGCTGCTACGTAAACTTTTAAGATTCTGGTGGATGTCTGCGGAAGTCTACTTCTCTTGCAGCCACTGAAGATACGACTTGTAAGTAAGTTCCTTTGCTTATTGAACCTGCCACCTACCCATTTGAAATGATCTGCTTCTTGGGTCTCTCCGTGCCCTCTGTATGCAGGGGTCAGTTTGCAAACCAACAAAATTTACTCCTAAGTATTTTATTGTGTTTGATGCTATTGTGAATGGGAGTCTTTCTTTTTCAGGTAGTTAGTTCATTATTAGTGTATAGAAACATGACCTCTTTTTGTATGCTGATTTAGTATCCTGAAACTTGCTGAATTCACTGATTAGTTCTAATGGGTGTTTTGGTGGGGTCTTTTGGGTTTTCTGAATATAAGATTGTGTCCTCTGCAAACAGTTTTACTTCTTCCTTTCTGATTTGGATGCCATTGGTGGAACTTCCAGTACTATGGTGAATAGAAGTGGTGGGCATGGGCATGTTAGTCTTGTTCCTGATCTTACAGCAAAGCTTTCCATTTTTGCCATTGAGTATGATGTTAGCTGTGTGCTTGTCACACATGGCGTTTACTATGTTGAAGTATATTCCATTTATACTCAATTTTTAAGGGTTTTTTTAATCATGAAAGGATGCTGACTTCTGTTATTTTTTTGCATCTATTGAGATTATCATGTGGTTTTTATCCTTCATTCTGTTATAAATGTGATGTATCGCATTTATTGATTTGTTTATTGAATCTTTCACTCCAAGGATAAATTCTTATTGTATCATAATTTATGATCCTTTAAATCTGTAGTTGAATTAAGTTTGCTAGTATTTCATTCGGAATTTTTGCATTTATGTTTATCAGGGATATTGACTTCTAATTTTTTTTCCTTATGGTTGCTTTGTCTGGCCTGGGTATGCTGGCCTTGTAAAATGAGTTTGAGAGTGCTCTTTCCTCTTCAGTTTTTTTTTCTTTATTTTTTTTTTAAGAGTTGGAGAAGAATTAATTGGTATTAATTCTTCTTTAAATGTTTGGCAGAATTCATCAGCGAAGCCATTTCGTCCTGGACTTTTCTCTGTGGTTAGTTTTTTATTTTGTTTTGTTTTAATTATTGCTTCAATCCCCTTATTTGTTATTGGTCTGTTAGAATTTTTACTTTTTCATAACTGGTAGGCTGTCCTAGGAATTTACTTGTTTTTTTCTAGGTTGTCCAACTGTCCTAATTCCTGAAAGTGTTTGTTATTTGCTGGGCTAACAGGAGGGAGGAGGCATCGTGAATGAAGCAGCAGCAAAGGCACAGAAAGGAAACAGCTGGGAACATTGCTCTCTCTGTTGGGTGTTGGTGGATTAGTTGGAAGAATAATTAGCTTCTGAGATTCATAAGTTGGCTGCCACGAGAGGTGAATGGTAAGTAGGATGGTGGGTCATCAATAATTTATTAGGCTAAGGGATTTGAATTTTATGCTTTAGATTATTGAAAGCCATTGGAAGGATTTTAAGCAGTCCATTCCTTTGATGGTTAATAAAGATTAGTATTATTACTTAAAAGTCTTCCATTAAGCTTTGCCTGAATCTCCTATGAATTAAAAAGGGAGGTTTAAAAGAATTGTTAAATGAGATACTTCATCCTTATGATGTAGTTTTGTCATCTACAGATAGGTAAACTAATGAACAGCTGCTGACCCCCCCCCCCCCCCCCACAAATGAGCTTATTCATTGATAGCACAACTCTCATTGTCAGGTTACGTGGAAGTGACTAAGTTACCTGTTTATCTGTTTGTCCAAAACGGGGGTTGTCTGTTCCACAGGCCACCTCTGGTGCAATAAAATCTTTAAAGGTATTTTCAAAGCTCATACATCTTAATGAAGCTAACTTCAGGGATGAGAACAATCCAAATAAAATGCATGAAAATAAAAAGCCATCTGCCAGCCCAAAAACTAATTCTAATCCAGACAATGCATCCATCCCAGCTTTATGCATTCTCTACTCATAGCAGCAGTGGATATGGAAAGACATTGATTCAGTGTTCAAGCTTCAGGACTTTTTATTTTTATTTATTTTGTCTTGAGCATTGAAAACCCAATACCCTGTAAAATTAGATACAGCCAAGTGTATTTTTGTTTCATCTGACTTGTATTGTACTCACTTTGGTGGTTTATTTTTATACAATTTTTTTTTGTAAAGCTAGCTAGCATTATCATCTTTATATATGCAGAAACTCTATGCAGAACAATTCAAAAGGCATTTCCCCTATGCTGGGTCCTCTGCATACAATGCCAAGCAGAGCTGAAACTACTTAACAAAATGTATGCTTCACAAGGAAATTCTGTCTTCGCAGGGCAAAACCTGAGGATGTAAAGATAAAGATATGCCTGAGCAGTCTAAATGATGGCTCCCAAGGTCCTGTGTGAAGACCCGCGCTGAGAGGGCTCCTGGGGCTGAGCCTTCAGTCCCTTCTATGGTGGAGGAAGGGAAATTGAGAAGTAAAAGTACAATTCTGGTGAACAAAGACAGAGAGCATCGATCAGACCTCAAACTTCAGAGGGAAGGTAGGGGAGGGTGGGGGTAAGGGGAAGAGATCAACCAAAGGACTTGTATGCATGCATATAAGCATAACCCATGGACACTGACACCAGTGGGGTGAGGGCATGAGTGGGGGGGGGGGGTTGGGGGGTAAGGATATATATGTAATACCTTAATCAATAAAAACTTTTTAAAAAAGTACAATTCTGTTTTTTAGAGAATAGACAAAGCTCTTGCTGAATAAAGTATATATTTATCTATATACAAAGATGCCATGGGCATGATCAGCATCTCTCTGGCTGGTGAGTGGGTGAGCAAGTATAGATTACATACCTGTTTAAGTTTATTTGCTTAATGACAGTTGACATTTCAGATGACATATTAGCAATTTCAGGCTAAAGAGGAAGCTCAAACTCAAAACTGCACACTGCAGACTGTAAAACTGATCATCAGAAAGGTTTTGTTTTTGAGTTAGCATCGGAGTGTTTGTTTAGAGCATATACTTGAGAAATATGCTTTTGTTAAGCTTCCTATCCTTTAAAGTGGCATGTTTTTCATAAAAAGGTTCATTTGTTGGTGTGCAGAGACGCTCCTGTGCCTCCTAATATTCATCGAAGGTGAACTCAGAGTGTGCAGAGTTGTTAATCAAGACTCTTCCATTGCACGGGCCAGAGACCTAATTCTACCTAGTTTAGGCAAGGAGGGAAAAATTAGCGCATATATTTGGGAAGATGATGAGTGCTAAAATTTTGTGTGTGCCTACTATGCTCAGGTAATATGGCCTAGGTGCCAATCCTGGCTTTGCTGCTGCCTAGCATTATGACTTCGGGTGAGTTACTTTCTCTTTGTGCTTCGGTTTTTTTTACTTACAAAAGGAAGATAAGAATAATACTTCATAATGTTGTTGCAAGGATTTATTGAAGTAATATGTGTGGTTGGAACAATGTTATCATTTCATTAATCCTGACATCATCCCGGGTGAGGAAGGTATCATTTTACAAGTTATTTGCCAAGGTTTCACACAGCTAGTTAAGATGGGGCTGACTTTCTACCTGGCTGTGTTGGCCTGTGACCAGTGACAACCGTGGCCAGTGACAACTGTACTTCAAGAGAGAAAGTTAACCTGATGAAGGATTGTAAAATGAGTTAGAAAGGAGGGAGAAAAACAGCCCATTCAGAGGCCATAACAATGATCCATCAAAGAAATTATGAAGGTCTGAGTTTGAATAGTGGAAACTGGCATCCTAGGATAGGAAGGATCTGAAAGATATTATAAAGTTGTTAGAATTTAGCAATTAATCCTTTATAATAAACCCTAAAATGCAAATCAACAGAATGGCAGAATGACCAGTCGCTATGACACGCACCGACCACCAGGGGGCAGACGCTCAATGCAGTGCACTCCCACAAGGGGAGAGCTGCTCATCCTGAAGTCGGGCTTATGGGGCTGGCGAGCACAGCAGCGGTGGCGGGAGCCTCTCCCACCTCCATAGCAGTCAGACATCCCCACTCCCCACCCCTGCTGCCAGTGCACTGGGCCTCTAGTTGGATAATAAAGAAAAAAGGAATTAAATGCAACTGTGGCGAGAATGTGTATCCAGCAGTTGTCACAGTCTCCAGTGCCTGGCATATAGCAGATGTTCAGTTAGTATTTCCTTTTCTTCTTAGTGAATGAATGAATAACAACTAGCCATCTAGTATGAGTGTCTGGGAGCATTGTTTTGTAGGAAAATTTAGGAGAATGAGCACATTTGGGAAGGAGAATGGTGAGTTTCATTTTGGGTGCATTCATTTGGAGAAGGGAGCAAAATATCAGGTGATTTTCTAACAGAAGTTTGAAAATATAAGGCTGCAGCTTACTGGTAGGTGGGACTTCAGAATTAGAAGTAGAGACTTAGACTTCTGGGTGGGTGTAAATATTGAAGTCATATGATGAATTCTTATTTTCATTGGAGAAAATATCCAGAAGAGAAGAGGGCTAAAGGCAGGACTGAGGAGGAGAGAGAGTGTGGTGTGTGTTGAACAGGGGCAGCCAGAGATTGGAGGCAAGCCAGACACCACCCAGAGGGCAAAGAAGCCAGAGTCCGCTCAGAGCCCCTGCGGAGAGCCAGCGGCAGAAGGGAGAGAGTCCAAGGAACTGAAGATGAGAAGGCCATGTTTCTAGAATAGTTTCAATAAAGTAATGGAAATGGAAGCTGGATTTCAGTAGGCAGAGGCATGAATACATGAGATTACCAGCTGTTGGGGTTGTCTACTTGCAGCTGTGCCAGATGTTAAGAATGGCCTGGACTTTGCCAGACTGCTTTAAAAAAAAAAAAATAAAATCTAGAGCTAAGACGAAGTGCAGCCCCAACCAAATGCACACCTTGTTTTTGAGAAGGGCTTGGCTTGAATTCCTATTTTCTCTTTTACTCTAATGAGCTGAGTGGGGCTTGAACTTGGTTCCCTGGGCCCACCCTGACTCCTCTCAAACCATGAGGAGGAAACTGGTCTTGCAGAACTTGTTATCTAAATGCAGAGGCCATGGAACTGTGAACGATGCCCTGTCCTGCCGGGGGCGGCGGGGGAGGGGGGGTCATATGCTGGTGCCAGGACGGGCCATCGGATGTGGCCTGACACATGGGGGCCTTCCTGCAGGGCCACGGAGGGAGCAGGGGGCATATCTGCAAGACAAAGTCCCCAGGAGACTATATATAGACAGGCTCTCTGCATGTTTCTTCACTCTGATTTGGAAATTATTCCCGGAGTCCACTAGTGTTAATAAACGGGGTCCCTCCCTTTCTCTAGGAAGCGTGCTTGGTATTTCTTTGGTCTTCTGTAACAACCCCAGGAGTAAGTGTTCCTTCCAAGGGATCATCTTACCACCTGAAAAAGACCCAAGAGAAAGAGAGAAGCCCACAAGGCAGACAGAGAGATGGTTATAATTTCTTTACTCTTCCCCTCAAAATTCATTTTGTTATCTTGTCCTTGACCAAAAACAGAAAGACCAAATAAACAAAGAGACCCCAGGTTTTACCAGAGAAAGGTTTTATATTGATTAATGTTTATCGTGAGAGAGATATTTTAACACGGCCATGAACTGTGTGGAATAGCCAAGTAAAAAAGGTGGTGAGTTCAGAGTGGACCAGGAGGATTTTGAAAGACGCCCAGGGGTGTTGATAAGCCCATGGGAGTGTTGAAGTGAGGGTCTGTGGTTCAGGAGAGAGGTCAGCAATAACACCATTTGATTGCCAATGCTTCTTCCATAGTCAGTACCTGCTGACCACTCGCTTTGCCTTTGCCATGGCCCCATCCATGCCCTTGTGACTCTCCTTGGCACTATTGCAGGCCAGATGCCCTCCCTCCAGTGGCTTCCTTCACACTGCTCTCAGCTTAAACTTCTGGAAACTCAGCTGCATGCCACTCCCCGGATCAGTGGCTCTGAGCACCATTATAAGTATTAGAAGAGCGCCTACACCCAACAAAAAGGCATTTTTCTAATTTCCTGGTCCCCACCCCCATGGCCTGCTAGACTTTTACATAGCATCCAGTCCTGCAGGATAGTCAAAGCAGGAGGGGAGGCAGGGAACCATCTCTTTTTCCTTTAGTTCTAATAGAATATACAGGGGGGTGAGGTGATGGTAAAAGTACGCAAAACACAGTTCATTATTGTATTATTATTTATTAAATGTTGTATTATTTTCCATTTAGACAACTGTAAACCTACTTTTGCTTTACCCTGTATTTTTTTTTTCTGACTGGTATTTCTTTTTTTTTTTTTTTTTAATAAATCTTTATTGTTCAGGTTATTACAGTTGTTCCTCTTTTTCCTCCCCATATCTCCCCTCCACCCAGTTTCCACCCCACCCTCTGCCCTTACCGGCCCCCACTGTCCTCATCCATAGGTGTACGATTTTTGTCCAGTTTCTTCCCACACCCCACACCCCTTTCCCCCCCGAGAATTGTCAGTCCACTCCCTTTCTATGTCCCTGATTCTATTATATTCACCAGTTTACTCTGTTCATCAGATTATTTATTCACTTGATTTTTAGATTCACTTGTTGATAGAGATGTAATTGTTGTTCATAATTTTTATCTTTACCTTTTTTCTTCTTCTTCCTCTTCTTAAAGAATACCTTTCAGCATTTCATATAATCCTGGTTTGGTGGTGATGAACTCCTTTAGCTTTTTCTTATCAGTGAAGCTCTTTATCTGACCTTCAATTCTGAATGATAGCTTTGCTGGATAAAGTAATCTTGGTTGTATTTTCATCACTTTGAATATTTCTTGCCACTCCCTCTGACCTGCATAGTTTCTGTTGAGAAATCAGCTGACAATCGTATGGGTACTTTCTTGTAGGTAACTGACTGTTTTTCTCTTGCTGCTTTTAAGATTCTCTCTTTGTCTTTTGCCCTTGGCATTTTAATTATGATGTGTCTTGGTGTGGTCCTCTTTGGATTCCTTTGGTTTGGGGTTCTCTGTGCTTCCTGGACTTGTAAGTCTATTTCTTTCACCAGATAGGGGAAGTTTTCTGTCATTATTTCTTCAAATAGGTTTTCAATATCTTGCTCTCTCTCTTCTTCTGGCACCCCTATATTTTGGATGTTGGGACACTTGAAGTTGTCCCAGAGGCTCCTTATACTATCTTGATATTTTTGGATTATTTTTTCTTTTTGCTTTTCTGGTTGGGTATTTTTTGCTTCTTCATATTTCAAATCTTTGACTTGATTCTTGGGATCCTCTTGTCTGCTGTTGGATCTCTGTATATTATTCTTTATTTCAGTCAATGTATTCTTAATTTCTAGTTGGTCCTTTTTCATATCCTCAAGGGTCTCACTAAATTTCTTGAATAACCTTATAACCCTGGTTTTGAACTTTATATCCAGTAGTTTGCTTTCCTCCATTTCTGTCATTTGTGATCTGTTTTTTTTTTGTCTCCTCATTTTGGCTGCTTCCCTGTGTTGGTAGAGTGGCTTTGTGTGCTAGGTGTCCTATAGGGCCCAGTGGCTCAGCCTCCCCAATTACCTGAGGTGGACACTCTTGGTGCACCCCTTTGTGGGCTGTGTGCACAGTCTTGTTGTAGTTAAGCCTTGATTGTTGTAGGTATCACTGGGAGGAATTGGCCTCCAGGCCAATATTTTGTGAGAATCAGCTGTGTCTACAGTGGGAGAACTTCTGTGGTGAAGATACCCTTCTGGGGCAAGACTTGCTTCAGTGGGGCTTTGGTGCTCACTGAGTCTGCCCCCTGTGTGTGTCCCTTATGGATCTGAGGAGTTGTAATCTGGATGGTCCCACTCTGACCACTAGATACAAGGGCTCTTGGATCTCTAAGGAGGTGCTAATTTAGCCTCTACCTGAGGCTCCCCAGCAGGAGCTATGGAGAGATATTCAGATTCGTCTTCCTTGTTTGGGGTTTGGAGGTGCTCAGATGAGGCCCAGCTGTGAAGCAAGGCAAGCTGCTGTGGGGCCTTGAGCATTCTTTTGGATGTTCTGGTTCTCTCTGACCCAGCTTCAGTTTGTTAGGTAATTTTAGATCTCAAAGGGCCAGCCCATTCATATGCCAAAGCCTCTGCATGAAGCTTGGGTGGGGCGGGGTCTCAGGGAATCAACAGGGAGGGGTAAACAGCTATGGCTGATCCTCAGTCCTGCCCTAAGAGGTCCCAGGTCTCAGTGTCCTGGTAATCACTACAAGCACCTCTGAGAGAAAGCCGCCCTCGAGTTCCGCCCGCTGTCAGACAGTCCAGTTTCTCCCCGTATGAGTCTGGGTCCCCAGAGACTTGCCCAGAACTGGAGTCAGGGCTGTTGGGAGCTTGAGACTCCCTCCCTATTGAAAAAGGCACTGGCATCCTCCGTACCCAGCCCTTTCCGCGCGTGCCTCCATTCCTCTGCACTTTACATCCGCACATCCTTGAGTCTCGGTATGCTTTTCTCTTCCCTTCTAGTTGTAGAATTTCCACTCAGCCAGCCTTCCTGTGGTTCTGGGTGATGTCTGTTTTGTCTTTAGTTGTAGTTTCGAAGTGGTTGTGTGAGGCAGCAATTTCAGGTGTTTACCTATGCCGCCATCTTGGTTTCTTCTCCGACTCTACCCTGTATTTTTTTATACATAAAAAATTCACTGCCCTAACCAGTTTGGCTCAGTGGATAGAGCGTCGGCCTGCGGACTGAAGGGTCCCAAGTTCGATTCCGGTCAAGGGCTTATACCTTGGCTGCGGGCACATCCCCAGTGGGTGGTGTGCAGGAGGCAGCTGATCGATGTTTCTCTCTCATCGATGTTTCTAACTCTCTATCCTTCTCCCTTCCTCTCTGTAAAAAAATCAATAAAATATATTTTTAAAAAAATTCATTGCTATACATGAGGATATTTTACTCAGTACAATAGTATTGAGGTCGTACATAATATATATGCATTTTTGTGGAGATTTATATATATATTTCTGTACATCATGGTTCAATGTAACAACATCAAAAGAAAGAAAAAAACAACCCACTACTCTTAATGCTATCTTAACAAAATGTTTTAAATTATGTTTCCTCTAGTTAATGGTTTAGAAAAAAAATAAGGAAAGTGCATGAATTTTACTAGAATGAGCGATCAGAGATCTAAATAAATGGACCAAATGAGTTTGTTGGAATGTTCCCATTTACATAGGATTACACATTTAAGTAAAACTGTGTACATTTATTTGAATATGTAATCAAGGAGCCGAACATAAGTGGTACTTATTTTCAAGTGTAGCATCCCTAGTTTACACATGTGAGTACCTCAATGTGTTGTTAAAAAGCAGAAAATAGTCCTTTCTATATGCATTTTATGCAAATTTCATAGCTATTACTATTGTTCATCAGCTTCATTGCTTCTCATGCTCAAGGCACCTGCACATATTAGCAGTAATGCTGCTACCAAAATAAGGACTATAGTCAAATTTCTCAAATTGGCTGAGCTGCTGGGAAAGTTCAAGTGCATTCATTCCTTCATCCTTCGTTTAACAAATAGTTGTCATTCACTGTGCTGGTGCTGGGCTGCAAAGGTATTGGGATCATTTAGGCATTTAAAAGTGCCTATCCCTGCTGGTCTCAGTACTGTGGTTGGGGTACACCTGCCCTGGTCCAGGACCCAGTTGCTTTTAGGCCACCTCTTGGTTCTTAAGGAACAGAAGTAGGCGATGCTTCAGGGAAATGCTCGTACCACCCTATGCATGATGTCACAAGAGTACACAAGGGGCCCGTATGTGTGAATGTTGAAAACATTACAACATCAGCCAAACTAACAAAGTGTTTAAAAAGTAAGTTTATTCTTCTACCCTGTTCCTATCTTCACAATGCCTGGAAGGCCAAGTTTGGATTAAGAATTCTTGGGTTCTTCAGAGTTCTATGATGGAATGTGTCAGCATGGGGCATCAGCCCCTAGATCCTGGCCAAGGCCTCCAGCCTGCTCCATTCTTTGCATACCCTTGGCACTGTCATGTACCGCAAGGGGCATTGCCTTCACACAGGTGGACACTGTGGCTCACATATCCAAGCTCTGCCCATGCTGCATAAACAGTTGTGCCAGATCTATGAAGAGAGCTGAGCAGGTCCTGGAAGCAGTTTCTGGCCACTTGCACTGTGGATTCAGCAAAGCCTAAAGGAGGGCCAATGCCCAGTTCCCTCCGACCTGGAAGGTGGTCTAGAAGTGGGTGTGTGAGCTCTGGGTTACTACTGGATGAGGGTGAGAGTTCTCTCCCTGTACCACTAAGTGGATTTCCAGACTGAAATGGAGATTTCTGGACAACTTGTGAGCATAATGTACTTCTCTTGCTTCTTAATCATGTAAGTATTCAGGCCTCACCTATGGGTACCTCTCTGGTCCTGCTTGGTCCTTTTTTTAAATTTTTAATATATATTTTAATGATTTTTTACAAGGGAGAGGAATAGAGAGTTAGGGAGAGGGATAGAGAGTTAGAAACATCAATGAGAGAGAAACATTGATCAGCTGCCTCCTGCACACCTCCTACTGGGGATGTGCCCGCAACCAAGGTACATGCCCTTGACTGGAATCAAACCCGGCACCAATCAGCCTGCAGGCCGACGCTCTATCCACTGAGCCAAACCGGTTAGGGCCTTCTTGGTCCTTTTTGCACAGCAATAACTTTAGATGGAAACAAGTGTATAGATGATGACCCTAACCTTCCTATTACTGGATTGGTGAGCCAGATTTCCTCGACACCAGTGGGCATGGAGTGATTCTTGCAATATCTTCAGAAAATGAATTTTCTAAGATTTGCATGAGAGAATGAATGGTTTTCATTGGTGTGGAATTACATTCCTCAGGTTGCAAAGTCCCATGTCCCTTAAACTAGTCCTGAAAGAGTGGCAGCTGTGGATTCAGCAAAGCCAAAAGGGGGGACGAGCAGTGTCCAGAGCCTCCATTCCATGTTGCAGCCGGGGTCAGCAGAGCACCAGGTTAATTAAAGTCCATTAGTCCATTGTGTGGAGTCCTCATGGCCGTGAGTCATGTGGGCGAATGCCAGGGGGAGCGTGCCCCCTGCAACAGGAGCCACAGGAGCACAGGCAAGAGCCAAGAGAGTAAAAACTAAGAGATTGTGCTCTTTTGTTCAGAAGTTTAAATATTCAGGTTTTGCACCCTTGCAGTGGCCATGCCTATTCACTGATTTAGTCCCAAGTGAGCACCTTCCCACATCATTCAGATCTTATTGGGCTTGCATCTAAACTACCTTTGTTGAGTCCTTCCTACATCAATCTGTGGGGAACAGTGTTAGATTGTAGCTCTCTGGCAAAGCTATATAAATGACATGCTTATATTGCCTAGTCTCCCCTTTATTCATTTTCTGTTAAATAATAACCAAATTATTATAATGCTATCACTTCCACTCAACTCCATCCCCATGATGGTGACACAGACCTGAGTTTAGTGAGCATGTTTGGAGAGAGGACGTGTGCTGGCCTGAGTTCTCACAGTGAGTTTGTGATCACTGTGCAATAGAACACACCTCTTTCAGGGACCCATGGATTTTGATGATTTCTGCCTAATCTGTCCCATTAATTCTGAACCAAGTGTGAATAAAGTAGGTAGAAGGAGAGAGGAGCAGCAGCTAATGGAAAGAGGCTGTTACAGAAGTATAGTTACTGAGGGATTTTCAGGGTTAAAAAGAGAGTTTCATTTGTATATTATTTAAAATTAGTATGAATTATCAAGAAAGAAAGACAGTTGACTAAGACACTGATATTGAATAACTAAATGATAGTAAAAAATGTGTATGCCAAGTGATGCAAAGCAACATAACAAAAATTTATGTGAGTAGATTACATGCATTGCCACCAAGATGAGGATGATGACGTTGGTGAGGATGATGATAATGATGATGTTGATGATGAACATTTATTGGGTGCTGACTTTGTGTTGGCACTGTTTTAAGGGGCTTGCGTGTATTAACTCATTTAATTTTTAAAAAACCCTCAAGGAAGATATAATTATTGACCCCATTCTTCTAATGAAGAAGAAGGCAGAGATCTGTCCAGTAATTTGGACAAGTAATACAGGTTGTAAATGTGGGAGCCAGGATCTGACTCCAGAGCCTGTGCTTCAAACCACTACACATATAGGCTAAAGTGTCATCATCACTGAATTAAAATAGAGTGTCCTCTTTTTGTTTTGATCTATTTTTTCCTGTTCCATAAGTATAAGAATGGTGACATACTTACCAATGTTATATTGTAAATCAGTGAGCTAGAACAGAAGACACCTCAATCAATAAGCCAAATTAATTTGGAGCCTTTTATTACGCTAGCGGGCTCAGAGGAAATATTGCTTCTCAAATTCTGGGCAAAAACATGGAGGAAGCTCTCCCCATTTATATTTTTTTTCAGTCCTTTGTCTTCCAAATTTGGAATGAGACTTCCGGACCTTCTGAGAAAGAAGTCCTGTATGCTGGGAAGGGGCTGTGAGACCATGTCTCAAGGCCTGGCCAGACGCCAGCACTGACAACTCTGTCTGGGGAATAGTTTATGGCCTCTCTGGAATGGGAGTAATCTTATTTTCCCTATCGTTTAAGCAAGCAAGCATTTACAGAAGCCAAAATAGCAGGGTTAAAATTGCAAACAGCAGTTTTTACACAAGATGGAGGTTAGTTACTATGCTTCACCGATGAACAGTTAATTTCTTTTTTTTTCTTCTTTTTTTTAAATATATTTTTTATTGATTAAGATATTACATATATGTCCTTATCCCCACGTTACCCTCTATCCCTCCCCTCCGCTCATGCCCTCACCCCCCCGTTGTCCGTGTCCATTGGTTAGGCCTATATGCTTGCATATAAGTCCTTTGGTTGATCTTTCCCCCTTACCCCCACCCTCCCCTACCTTCCCTCCAAGGCCCGACAGTCCAATCAATGCCTCTCCGTCTCTGGATCAGTCCTTGTTCATCAGTTTATGTTGTTCATTATATTCCACAAATGAGTGAGATCATGTGGTATTTATCCGCTCTCCAGTTCCATCCATGCTGTGGCAAATGATAAGAGTTCCTTTTTCTTTTTCCTCTTCTTAAAGAATACCTTTCAGCATTTCATATAATGCTGGTTTGGTGGTGATGAACTCCTTTAGCGTTTTCTTATCTGTGAAGCTCTTTATCTGACCTTCTATTCTGAATGATAGCTTTGCTGGATAAAGTAATCTTGGTTGTAGGTTCTTGGCTTTCATCACTTTGAATATTTCTTGCCACTCTCTTCTGGCTTGCATGGTTTCTGTTGAGAAATCAGCTGACAGTCGTATGGGTACTCCCTTGTAGGTAACTGACTGTCTTTCTCTTGCTGCTTTTAAGATTCTCTCTTTGTCTTTTGCTCTTGGCATTTTAATTATGATGTGTCTTGGTGTGGTCCTCTTTGGGTTCCTTTTGTTTGGGGTTCTCTGCACTTCCTGGACTTGTAAGTCTATTTCTTTCACCCGGTAGGGGAAGTTTTCTGTCATTATTTCTTCAAATAGGTTTTCAATATCTTGCCCTCTCTCTTCTTCTGGTACCCTTATAATTCTGATGTTGGTACGCTTGAAGTTGTCCCAGAGGCTCCTTACACTATCTTCATATTTTTGGAATCTTTTTTCTTTTTTCTTTTTCGGTTGGGTCTTTTTTGTTTCTTCGTATTTCAAATCTTTGACTTGATTCTTGGGATCCTCTTGTCTGCTGTTGGATCTCTGTATATTATTCTTTATTTCAGTCAGTCTATGCTTAATTTCTAGTTGGTCCTTTTTCATATCCTTGAGAGTCTCACTAGATTTATCGAGGGCCTCACTAAATTTATCGGCGGTTTCCATAAAATTCTTGAAAAACCTTATAAACGTGGCCTTGAACTCTATATCCAGTCATTTGCTTTCCTCCGTTTCTGTCATTTGTGACCTGTTTCTTTGTCTCCGCATTTTTTATGCTTCCCTGTGTTGGTAGAGTGGTTTTGTGTGCTAGGTGTCCTGTAGGGCCCAGCGGCTCAGCCTCCCCAGTTACCTGAGGTGGACACTCTTGGTGTACCCCCTTGTGGGCTTTTTGCACAGTCTTATTGTAGTTATGCCTTGATTGTTGTAGGATCACTGGGAGGAATTGACCTCCAGGCCAATTGGCTGTGAGAATCAGCTGTGTCTGCAGTGGGAGAACTTCTGTGCTGAAGACACCCTTCTGGGGCAAGACTTGCTTCAGTGGGGATTTGGTGCTCACTGAGTCTGTGCCCTGAGTGTGTCCCTTATGGATCTGAGGAGTTGTAATCTGGATGGTCCCCCTCTGACCACTGGGTACGCTGGCTCTTGGATCTAAGGAGGTGCTAATTTAGCCTCTGCCTGAGGTTACACAGCAGAAGCCACGAAGAGAACTGCAGATTCCCCTTCCTTTTTTGGAGTTTGGAGGTGCCCTGATGAGGCCCAGCTGTGAAGCAATGCAAGCTGCTGTGGGGCCTTGGGCCTTCTCTTGGAAGTTATGGGTCTGTCTGGCCCAGCTGCAGTTAGGTAATTTTCAGGTTGCAAAGGGCCGGGGCATTCATATGCAAAAGCCTCTGCCGCAGCCTGGGTGGGGCGGGGTCTCAGGGAATCAAAGGGCGGAGCAAGCAGCTATGGCGGATTCTCAGCCCTGCCCTATGGGGCCGCGCGTCTCAGTGTTCCGGTAATTGCTGCAAGCACCTCTGAGGGAAAGCCGACCTCAAGTTCCGAGTTCTGCCCGCTGCCAGACAGTCCAGTTTCTCCCTGTATGAGTCCTGGGTCCCCAGAGACTTCCCAGAACCATAGTTCAGAGCAATTGGGAGCTTGTGACTCCCTCCTGATTTAAAAAGACAGCCACGTCCTCAGGTACCAGCCCCTTTCCATGCGCGCTCGAGCCTCCATACCTCTGCACTTTACTTCCGCAGCTCCTCTGGCTCTCAGTGTGCTTTGCTTTCCTTCTAGTTGTAGAATTTTCACTCAGCCAGCTTTCCTGTAGTTCTGGATGCTGTCCGTTTTGTCTTTATGTTGTTTTTTTTTGAAGTTGTTGTGGGAGGCAGCAATTTCCCGGTGTTTATCTATGCCGCCATCTTAGTTTCTCCCAGTTAATTTCTTTGGAAGTTTGGGGCACCATGGTCCCTGTCTTCCTCACTCCTCTCTGACCCCATGTGATGCTAATTTTGTACACACTGTGTGTCCCTGAGGTCTACATTTAGTCCTTGACCCTTATTATATCTTGATTAGAGTAAGTGACAGACCATTGAGCTCTTCCTGTGGTTATAGTGTCTGATCAGACTAATTACTGTGAAAAACAGTTTGATTAAAGGCAATATCTATTTGAGGGAAGGTTAAAATTTAGGATTGAAATATTGAATCCTTGTGATGTGGATAGGGACCGACTCTGTGATCCTCTCTTCTAAGTGTGATCCTTGTCTCCATGATCCCAAATGGCTGCTGAAGTTTCAGCCACCACGTTCATCAACAGAACAGAGGAAGCAAAGGACAGCATGACTCCAACCTTTTAAAGCAGCGATTTTCAACTTCTGTGCCTCCAGAATTTTCAAAACATGCAGTACCTGACTATTCAGTCAGGGGAACTGACTTCTTTTCCTTTAGATTGTCACATTAAAAACTGACAACAGCCTTGGGCTCAATGCCCAGTGGGGGGCATGCATGAGGCAGCCAATCAATGATTCTCTCTTATCATTGATGTTTCTATCTCTCTCTTACTCTCCTTCCTCTCTAAGATCAATAAAAATATATTTTTTAAAAAGTGACAATGGCCAACACAACAAATAACAGTTCGGTATGAATGAATCAAAATTATATCTATTTTTTTGTCAGATTGGCAAAAAAATATATTTTTTGGTGTGCTACAGAATTTTAATAATTAGTTTATGTGTGCCATGAGATGAAAGAGGTTGAAAATTGCTTTTTAAAGGGGAATTTCCAGAAGTTTTATACAACATTTTGGTGTATATACCATTGGTTAGAACATAGTCTCATGGCCATAACTAGAACTGAAAATATAATCTTTCAATAACATGCATGGTAAAGATTTTGTTCTTTATAGAATGCTTTGCTTTAAGGGTTAGAAATAATATCTGGATTAACAGATGGTGGTCAATAAGTTATCTAAAATTCCTTCTTTTTTGTATACACTTAATATTTTAAATTGGTAGCATTATAAATAGATCAGGAGTACTAGAAACTAAATATTAGTGAAAACTGTTTGCTAAAACTTAATAAAGTTGTGTGACTTTGAGGTCTTTTAGCCTTCTCTTCCTATGTGTCATAATGGGATTCTGATTATGATTTATGAAAATCTGTTAGTAAATATTGGTAAATAAGCCAAGTTCCTTTAATGCGGACAAAGGATGCAACTAAGAACATGCAGACACTACTTAAAGCAAGAGAGATAGAGTAATTAGAACCAGAAGAGCCATGTCACCAGCCTTCAGGTCCCCACCAAAGCTTTGCCAATGATACCATCATTTTGGAGAGGAATCTTGTCTGGTCCCTTGAGTAGTACCTTCTGCCTTTCTCTCAGCTTTCTATTTTTAGAATCATGCCTCTTGCGATTATTCTGTAGATTCCAAGCTACTTTCTTGCTTGCCAACAAGATGCAACAATTAACAACCCCAGCATGTTCCTGAGTGCTTACTCAGAGGGCAAATCAAAGTTCAGTTTCCAAGGACCAATTTTCCAGGTGTCCCTGTTCCCAACATTTCTTTTCTCTGGCACCCAAGACTACTTCTGCCAGTTTTAACAAGCTGAGCTGGGAAGAATATATACAAAAAGAGTTCCTTGCACTTCTCTGTAGATTTATTTTTACTCTGATGTTTCCACTGTGGCTGCCATCTGCCCCCATTTAACATCAGTCAGGAAAATAATTTCCCTGATTCTTCTGCTCTAGGCAGAGGTTTAAGTTCATAATAATTGTTAACCAGTGATCAGCATACAGTTGATTTTCTGGAAATTGCAATGATTTCATGGCTGTTTATGAGCAGTTTGTTCGTCTTCCTCTATCTGAAATCAGTGTGCTGTATCTCAGCATGCTCTTGACCACGCCAGATTTGTGGGTCTTTGTATCTACTTTACCACACTCAGGCCCACTGGGATCAGATTCTTTGCTGCCTTTTAAATCTTCTTTGGATGAGAATTGTTTGCATCTTGGGACTATTTATAATTTTTCCAATACAAATATAGACACAAAGATTGAGGATATCCTAAGCACCAACTATACTTAGGGCAAAATGATTTCACTACAGAGTAGCCACAGGTCTTGATGGAAACCAATAAAGCTGGCTTGGTTCTTTATATGAATCAGTGTGGGGTATGAAACACCATTTGGCTTTGTTCTTGGATGGCCCCGGTTCTGCATCTATCCTTTGCCACATTTTAGTTATATAATATTAGGCAAATAAGTTATTCTCTCTAAGTGTACTCCTAAGTATCTATAGTATTTCTGTAAGGCTTTAATGGGATTTATAGAGTCCATTGCATAGTGTCTGATATAGTAACCACATACAAAATATTAACTTTTCCATTGAGATTAAAAATGGGGCAGAATAAGTGGATATTCCCAGGACCAAACTGATATTACAACTAAAACAGAAAAACTTCCTGAATAATCAACAAAAGACTCACTAGAAAGAATCTTGATAACTGAGGATGGAAAGTGGAGACCACATAGAGACTGGTAGGAGGGGCAGAGGCGAAAAAAGGCTGGCCAGGAGCCCACAGACAACAACTGAAGTTCTGGAGAGTTATCTCAGCTGTGGGGAGTTGCCACTGAGAACTCAGGGGTCTAGTCCCCAAGCTGGCCCCCCCCACAAAAGAGAGCACCAGAACTGAGAAGGGTGCCCATATAATATCTGGCTGTGAAAAGCATCGGGGTTACTATCTGCCAGGGAGAGACAGCTGGAAATTCAGGCACCCTCTTAAAGGGCCAATGCACAAAATTCCCTGTGGAGCCACACACCTTATGCTCCAGCAGAGGGAGGGCAGAGTGGACTGGAGCTGAGTGAGCAGAAGCCAGAATCAAGGGCTCTGGTGTTAGAACTCAGAAGGCAGACACTCTGGTTTGTTGTGTGGAGTCATTCCTCACGCTGCAGAGGTCATCTTTCTCACCTAAACATTTGTTAACCAGAGGGCTTTGCCTGGAGGGAAAACAGTTGACCCACCCTATTGGAAAATACCTAGCCCCACTGTGAGGTGTTTCTGAGGCCCATTAAGAGACTGAGAATAAAAATTAGCCTCCAGGCAGAAGCAATCACCCCACCTTATAGAAAAAAATCTTTCTTCACACCTGAGGACAATTGCCTGAGTGCCATTCAAGGCATAATCCTATCAGTCTGTAGGCAGAGCCAGTCTCTGGGGGGCTTTGAGTCTTTGCCTGATCTAATTAGTCAGAAACAGCGTTTGGCAGTCTTGCACTAGAGATTGAGAGGCATAGTGGAGCTGCCTAATACATAGTCACAAACCCAAACTGGCAGCCAGAATGAGGAGACAAAGAAACAATCCCCAAATGAAAGAACAAGAGAATTTTCCAGAAGAAAAGATAAATGAAATGGAGATAAATTTATCAGATATAAAGTTCAGCATAATGATGGTAAAGATGCTCAACATCATAAGAAAAGATACAGTAACTATGCAAACAGAAATAAAGAATGACAGCACAAATAAAGAACACATTGGAAGGAATACACAGCAGACTAGGGGAAACTGAGGATCGAATCAATGAATTAGAAGACAGGGTTGCAAAAATCAGAAAATCAAAAAGAAAAAAACAACTAAAAAACAGGAGGACAGTTTAAAAGAGCTGTGAGACAATGGGAAACGTAACAATATTCAAATAGCAGGTGGGCCAGAAGAGGCAGAAAGGGGTAGAGAACGTGTTTGAAGAAATAATGGCAGAAAACTTCCCTAACCTGGTAAAGAAAAACATCACACAAGTTCAGAAAGCACAGAGAACCCCAAGCAAGAAGACCCAAACAGGACACACCCAGGTACTTCATAATTAAAAAATTAAAGACAGAGAGAGAATCTTAAAGGCAACAAACAGTTACCTACAAAGGAGCTCCCATAAGGCTGACACCTGATTTCTCATCAGTAATTCTACAGGCCAGAAGGGAATGGTATGAAGTACTCAAAGTAATGGAAAGCAAGGATCTGAGACCAAGATTAATATAGCCAGGAAGGCTATCACTCAAAATAGATGGTCAAATAAAGAGCTTCCCAGACAAAAAAAAAAAAAAAAAAAAAAAAAAGACTAAAGGAGTATATCGCCACCAAGCCAGCCATTACAAGAAAGAGAAACTAAACAAACCTATTTACCATTGCAACAACAAAAAAATTAAGATACTTAGGAAAAAACTTAACCAAGGAGGCAAAAGACCTGTACTCAGAAAACTACAGGATGTTGAAAAAAGAGACAGAAGATAAAACAAGTGGAAGAATATGCTGTGTTCATGGATTTGTAGAATCAACATCATTAAAATGTCCATACTACCCAAGGCAATCTACAGATTCAATGCAATCCCTATTAAAATACCAAGAGCATATTTCACAGATGTAGAACATGCCCTTGACTGGAATTACATACTTGTATATCATATACTTGTATATAGTTTGTGAGTATTTTCTCCCATTTATAGGTTGTCACTTTCCTCTGATGATTTTTGCCTTTGCTGTGAGAAGCTTTTTAGTTTGAGGTAGTCCCACTTGTTTATTTTGCTTTTGTAGTCTTTGCTTTTGGCATCATGTCCATGAAATCATTGCCAAGGAGAATGTCATGAAGTTTTCTTTTAGGAGTTTTACAGTGTCCGGTGTTACGCTGAAGTTTTTAAAGAATTTTGAGTTGATTTTGTGTATAATGTTAGATAAGGATTTATTTATATTTTCATTGCATGTGGATATCCACTTTTCCTAGCACCATTTGTTGAAGACACCACCCTTTCCTCATTTTGTATTCTTGGAACCCTTGTTGAATATGAATTTATTTCCAGGTTTTCTATTGTGTTTAATTGTTCTATGTGCCTGTATTAATGACAGTACAATATTGCTTTAATTACTGTGTTTTGTAATGAGTGGCCAGATTATTATGACCACCCCATCAGTACTTCATTGACACTTCCAAAAATACTGAATATTGAAAACTTCCTAAGCAAATACTCTCAAGGTTTTATTATTATTATTATTTGCGTAACTAATTCACTTCATTGTACTGATGGGGTGGTCATAATAATCTGGCCGGTCATAATAATCTGGCCACTCAGTGTATTTTGAAATCAGCAAACATAGTCTTCAGCTTTGTTCTTCTCAAAATTCTTTTTTAAAAAAATATATTTTATTGATTTTTTACAGAGAGGAAGGGAGAGGGATAGAGAGTCAGAAACATGGATGAGAGAGAAGCATCGACCAGCTGCCTCCTACACCCTCCCCCCCCCCCCCCCACCGGGGATGTGCCTGCAACTAAGGTACATGCCCTTGACCAGAATAGAACCTGGGACCTTTCAGTCCCCAGGTCGACGCTCTATCCAGAGAACCAGTCAGGGCACTTCTCAAAATTCTTTTGACTAGTCAGGGTCTTTTGTGATTCCATATAAATTTTAGGATTGCTTTTTCTATTTCTGTAAAAAATGCCATTAAAATTTTGATAGGTATTATATTGCATCTAGATTGCTTTGGGCAGTACGGACATTTTAACATTATGTATTTCAATTTAGGGAGACTGGATAGCTTTCCATTTATTTGTTACTTTAATTTGTTTCATCGATGTTTTGTAATTTTCAGTGTAAAAGTTGTTTACTTTGTTAGTTAAGTTTATTCCTAAATATTTTATTCTTTTTGATGCTGTTACACATGATATTGTTTTCTTAATTTCGTTTTAGGTAGTTCATTGTTAGTATATAGAAATGTAACTGATTGGTTTTTGTGGGTGTAGATTTTGTATTCTACAACTGTACTGAACCATTTACTAGTTCTAACAGTTTTTTTGGTGGAATCTTTCTCCACATAAGATCATGTCATCTGTAAGCAAAGATAGCTTTACTTCTTTCTTTCCTATTTGGATGTCTTTATTTATTTATTTTTTTCTTGCCTAATTGCTGTGAGTAGGACTTGTAGTACCATAATGAGTAGTAGTTGTTCCTGATCTAGGAAGGAAAGCTTTCTGTGTTTCACCATTGTGTATGATGTTTGCTGTAGGCTTTTAAATACACTGAGTGGCCAGATTATTATGACCACCTCATCAGTACTTCATTGACACTTCCAAAAATACTGAATATTGAAAACTTCCTAAACAAATACTCTCAAGGTTGTATTATTATTATTATTATTTGCATAACTAATTCACTTCATTGTACTGATGGGGTCGTCATAATAATTTGGCCATTCAGTGTATGTCTTTTATGATGATATAATTTCCTTTAATTTCTAGTTTGTTGAGATTTTTTATCATGAAAGGATGTTGAAACTTGTTGCATGCTTTTTTTTGCATCTATTAGGATGATCATGTGATTTTTAGCTTTCATTTGGTTAATATGGCATATCACATTGGTTGAATCCCATATTCCTTGCAGCCAGGGGGAAAATCACTACTTGGTCAGGTGTATGATTTTTTTAAATGTGCTGCTGAATTTGGTTTGCTACTGTTTTGTTGAAGATTTTTGCATCTATATTCATCAAACACATTGACCTATATTTTTCTTTCCTTGTAGTCTTTTTCTGGCTTTAGTAACAGGGTAGTGTTGACCTCATACAATGAATTTGGAAGTGTTCTCTGCTCTCCAATTTTCTGAAATGAGTTTGAGAAGGATTTTTGTTAATCCTTCTTTAAATATTTTGTAGAATTCATCAGTATAGCAATCTGTTCTCTGGCTTTTCTCTGGTGGGAGATATTTGATGACTGATTCAATGTCCTTTCTAATTACAGGTTTTGTTTAGATTTTCTATTTCAATATAATTCAGTCCTGGTAGGTTATATGTCCCTAAAAACTTATTCATTTAATCTAGGCTGTCTAATTTGCTGATGTATAATTGGTCATAGTCCTCTCTCGTGATCCTTTTTATTTCTGTGGCATCAAAATTAGTGATGTCTTAATATTAAAAATTTCCCCAACCGTCTCAAGACTTCTTTACAGTTTATTGATTTAAATCATTGTTTAAAAATGTTTCCTACATTGCAATTTCTGAGGTATCTTTTAAGTTACTTTTGATCTGTATATTTTCCCTCAATTATACTCTTGCTATAAATTTGCAGAAGAAATTGAGGAGTAATTCCTGTAGTTTATTTACTGGGAAGTAGTTCCTGTGCTAACTTGTTTGTTTTGCTTTTAAATTTTGGAGATTAGTGTTTTAGTGTTTTTAAATTTAAATTTACTTTTAATTATGAAGATTAATAGTTGTAAAGTCAATTCTATAAAACAAGATATATTAAGGTAATTTAAACTTTTATCCCTGTTTTCTTCACCTTATTAATTTTCCCTCCTTATAGTTAAATATTTTTTAGTTTAAAAAATTTTTTAAAATATATTTTTATTGATTTCAGAGAGGAAGGGAGAAGGAGAGAGATAAAAACATCAATAACGAAAAGGAATCATTGCCTCCTGCATTACCCCTACTGAGGATTAAGCCCGAAACCCAGGCATGTGCCCTGATGGGGAATTGAACCCACCCTCTTGGTTCATAGTCGATGCTCAACCACTGAGCAACACCAGCTGGGCTTGTTAAACATTTTTTAAATGTTCTTGTTTATCCTTCCATTAAAAAAAAACGCACTCTCTGGCTGTTGCTGATTGCATCCCCGTGGTGTTGTTTAATATGTCCCTCTGTGCCCTTCAGTTCCTGTAAATTGGGAGAAATATCTAGGGCATTCATTCTCAACAGGGGTGATATCACCTTCAAAAAAGTGAAAATTGGCTCTTTGAGAGTTAAAAAAATTCTTACTCTTTTTAGCTATATCTTCCCAATTTTAATATATTTTGTTTTTTAATCACTAACACCAAATTAATAAATTTCCCATGTGATTTCCTTTTTAAAAGAAATATTATATTTAGGTTTTCTTCAGATATATAAATTTTAAGCTCTATTTGGTTTTTATTTTATAATTTTATTGCATTATGGCCAATATACCTAGTCAATATAAGATAGACACTTTGGTTTGTATTGGTGATTCCTTTTTTCTTAACATATGGTTCATTTTCGTAAAAGTTCTACAAGTGCCTTATTTTGGTGTGTGTGTTTGTGCGCATGTCTATATGTATGTTAGCACCAGTATATTCATAATATTGTTCAAATCCTTGAGGTCTATTTATTTTTTGACTTTCATCTACCTATTTGTGAGATGACTGTGTTAAAATCTGAAGTTGGTGTTATCATTTACATTTTTCTTTCTGTATTTATGTCTCTTGCTGCTTGAAATATTTTCAAATATTATTCTTAGGTGCAATGATGTTAATAAGGGTATATCATCTGCTTCTATTGATCCTTTGACCAATATCTAATTTTCCTTTATGCTACTTTTTGCCTTCCTTATATTTTGTCAGCTATTGGTAATGCTTTCTTCTGTTTTATTTGCCTAATAATTTAAAAATCTATTCACATTCAACCTCTAAACTGTTTCTAAGTTGCATTGTTTCAAGAGAACTTCTTGTACACAATGCATTACTGACTTTTTTTTTTCCAATCTGAGACCTCTGTCTGTGAATTGGTAAATTATTCCCATTTACATTTATTGTTATTATTAATATACTAGAACTTATTTTTGCCACTTAATTTCATATTTTACATTTGCTATATCTTTTTATTTCCTTTTCGTCTCAGTTGTTTTCTATTAAACATATTAAGTTTCTTCTGCTGATATAAAAGGTTTTGTTTCTGCTTTCATTGTTGCCTTTAATCCCATACAATCTATTCTCAATATTGCTACAAAAGGAATCCTTTCAAAATGTAAGTAAAATAATGCTAATTCTTTACTTCAACACCTTTAATGTCTTTACTATTCACTCAGATAAAAAGTAGTCATTATTTTGGTTGACTGTATAGTACCTGGAGCCCATATTCTTTACTACTCTATAATAATGCTTCTTGCTAGGGATAAATCTCAGTTTCCTTTTCTTCTATCTCTTCCTCCATCTACAAACTAGGAAATTCATAAAAGCAGATTAAGACCATGTCTTGTCTCCTTTGTTGTAGTATCTGGCATAGCGCTCATCTCTTAACCAACACATACCAATAAACTAAAAAGAAGGCAGTAAAGAGTGAGGTCAACTATAGAAGGGCAAGACTGGAGACTTAAGCATATGAAGAAGTTCTGCTGTAAAAAGGAAGGAACTCTTACCATTTGCAATGGCATGGATGGAACTGGAGAGCATTATGCTAAGTGAAATAAGCCAGTCAATGAAGGAAAAATACCACATGATCTCACTCATTCATGGATAATAGAGACCATTATAAACTTTTGAACAATAATAGATACAGAGGCAGAGCTGCCTCAAACAGATTGTCAAACTGCAGCGGGAAGGCCGGGGAGGGTTGGGGGGGCAGGAGGAAGGGGGGTAAGAGATCAACCAAAGGACTTGTATGCATGCATATAAGCATAACCAATGGACATAAGACACTGGGGGATAGGGGAGGCTAGGGGACTGTCAAGGGCGGGGGGAAAAAAAGGACACATATGTAATACCCTTTGTAATACTTTAAGCAATAAAAAAAAAAAAGAAGTTCTGACTTATTGATCTCCAATGACATGCCAGTGATTTTATCAGCAAGGATAGAGTGCACAGCTTAAGGGAGAGGAAACAGCCCTTCTCCCAACATTTGCTTTTGCTCTGGAGGTGGGGCAGATGCCAACATGGACGCAGTCAAGGCTCCTGACCTTGTCCATGACCGCAGGCTGCTGCGTGATGATGTGTGGCTGTGTGTTAGAGGCTGTTGGGCATTGGGAACTCCAAGCACAGCTATGCTGTGAAGCTGCAGCTGTGCTGCGAGCCCACCAAGCTAAGGAGGCTGCCCAGAAAGCAGTTACCAGTGCTCCTGGTGCCCCAGCTGTTTAAACTGATCAGGGACCACGGGAAGAAACTCCTGCTTCCCTGAAGGAAAATATCTAAACATCAGAAAACTTAAATATAATGGAAAAAAAATTGCAAAATATAAATTAAATTTTAAAAGGGCAGGAAACTTTGAACCTCATGTACTGAGCAAATGCCAGGTCTAGCAAACATAATGCTAGTCCTAGATTACTTATCGATTAAAAAAAACCCAACCCGCAACAAATAGTAAAATATAAAAACAAATTGATGTTTTATAGACCCCAGGAAAAAGAATCTTCAGCAAAGTACAAAAATTGAAAGTATTCCTTTCTTTAATTTTGTAATTCTTTACTGTAGAATAGCTCACAATGTCACTTCTGTTTTAAATAACAGAATTGATAACTGAGCAAGAAAACATAATTTGGATGATAAAATTCTTGCTTTAATAAAAATTCCTTAAACAATGACAGTAAAAGCGGGTGAGGTCAGGTGAGAGGCAGGATGCAGAGGTCTCCTTTGTCTTTCTTGTTGTGGACACAGGATCTAGGTCTATGATCTAAATTTCCTTTCTGATAATCCCTGTTCTTAAGATTTTTTTGTGTGGCTTGGCTAACAAAAAATCTTAGCACATTTTTAAAGAGTAAAGGACTAGTTTCCTCTTATTAATGTGGGTCTGGGTGAAGAGGGCTTACCTATCTGCCCTCCAATAATAACCAGTGTTCATTTAGCAGAAATAGGGAATATGTTTAATTAGTGCCCATTGTTTGGGGAGTGGTGAAGCGAAGTGGTAAATGTTTATTTTTCCTTGAGCCTTTGGCAGCTTTCCTTTCGGATTGACTCTCGGACTTGGAAATATTAGATCCAGTGTTTTTATTTTACCTCTCTCATTTCCAGAGCACATTTCTAATTTCTTTCGGAATGATTGTTTTCATTTTAAAATGCTCTGAGTCTGCTTAATAAGAACCTAAGCTAAATTGCTCTCACATATGAGCTGTGGAGTTTTAACTTGATGGGGGGCAATGAGTCAGTTTACCATAAGATGTTAGGCCTTTCATGGAGCCCACAGCATTCAGCGACCTTAGTCCTCTGGAGAGATTAGGTTTCTCCACCTGGTACATTTCCGCTTGGCTTTGGGAAGTGAATGCATGTGGAAGTGCATGCGTATTGCCCAGTTATTTCCGTACTGCCTTGCAGGCTCAGATCTGGTTGTACTGACATCACATAAGTTCCCCTGAAGGACAGAATAAACAATGAAAAATTTATTTACTTGGTTATTACTTAGATGACAATAGGTAGGAAGACAAATCATAGGAACAGATTCTAAAATATTGATTCTGATAAGTCATTACAATCAGCAATTAAGTGTTCTGGGATTTCTGGTAGTTTGGTTTTGGAATATAAGCTTTCCAGGTGAAAAGGAAAGAGGAAATGAGGACCCTCAGGCCACACATTCAATTCATTCAACTAATGTCACCGTGAACAAAATAGACAAGAGATAGTTGGGGAAACATCCCCCACCCCCACCCCAACCCTGCCTCAGAAGACGTTAGCTAGTCTCCGCTGAGAATTGCTACTCATTTCTGCTCTTGAGTTCCAAGAATAACTGGCATTAATATTCATCATTAGGTATATGTCTATATTTTTTTCATTGTGTTTAGAAATTCTTTGAATTGCCAAAACTCAGTTGCCCGTAGGATGAGCTAATGAACTGGCTCCAAGTGGATGAAAGGAAAGAAATTAGCGCACAGATTTTAGGGGATCACAAAACACTGATGGTTGCTATCAGACCCAGGAAAGCCACCTTTCCCCCATTTGTTTAGGCAACGAGCAGAAGTTGTGGGTACAATGAAGACAGACACAGGTATAACAAGAAGATGGATAGCTATTTACAAATGTTTTCCATTTATAAATTAGCTGGATACTGAAATGCATTATATGACTTATTAAATAAAGACAGTATCTTTCATGGTAAACAGATAAAATAACCTCAGATAGAAGTGAAAATACTAGTTTGGGCACTAAATTGATAACAATATATAGCTACAATTGTTATAAAAGAGAGATAATATGATACAGTGGAAAGGTTACTAGATTTAAAGTCTGTTAATCTGGGTCAAACCCAAATTCGTTCTCTTGTTATCTCTGTTATCTTTGGAGAAGTTTCAGGACATACCCGAGTCTATGTTTCCTCATATTAAAAATATGGATCTGATAACACACAAGAATACAGTGCTATTTAGATATATATTAGATGAGTTAATATATAGGAAAGCTCTTGTATTAGTAATCTTTAATATATGTCAGTGCTCTACTTTTTTCTTCCCACCGGTTAGAATGCATAACATTAGGCAGTAGGTACATTCATTTTGTAATGGAAATGGTATATTGATAAAAGTAGAACCTCGCCCTGGCTGGTTTGGCTCAGTGGACAGAGCATCAGCCTGCGGAGTGAAGGGTCCCAGGTTTGATTCTGGTCAGGGGCACATGCCCAGGTTGCAGGCTTGATCCCCAGTTGGGGGCATGCAGGAGGCAGCCAATCGATGATTCTCCCTCATCATTGATGTTCCTCTCTCTCTCTCCCTCTCCCTTCCTCTTTGAAATATATAAAATATATATTTAAAAAAAGTAGAACCTCAATCATGATCCTGCCTATGCTATAATTAGAAATCACATCTGAGAAAATAAACAATACATTGTGATGAATCATCTTAGTACTATCATTGGTTTTAGTGTAATTTCTCACTAAGTCTTTAAAATTATTAGACCTTGTTAATTAAAAAGTCTTTCCTGAAGTGCAATGAAGATGCTTATTCATGTCAAATGATTTACATGGAGACCCTTCCTAATTACAAATGCTTCATGTGCTCTCTGGGATAGTTAGCTACCACACGCATCCAGTGCTCAGTGTGTCATGAAGTGCCCAGCACATCACTGTAGATTCAAGCGTGCCTTTGGAATCAATATTAGGATTGGTAAAACAAACAATGTTGGGCTATTTTTGTATTAACTTGACCACAGGCAAGATTAGTGTTGGAAGACAAGAACACAGGTATCAAAATCAGACATTTGTGATTTTGCTATTGGAGCATTATGATACCTTCTCGCCCGTAGAGAGAGGAGAGGGTGACTAAAAGAGCCAATGCTTAATTAAGGCAAATGCTGTGCTAAGAGCAATGCTAAATAATTTTCTGCTTTTCAGTGTAAAAGGCATAGTGGCTGATCTCTTAGTAATTTATCTGATACTATTATTCAATGATGCTTTTAAGAGACTTTATATGCTCATTTATAATTTTTAATGAAAACTGCCATGGTAAATGAGGCAGCACATAGACTTACTATTGAGAGCCTCTTATCTATCAAGGGCTAAGAATTACAGACAGGGAAAGAAATTTGGGTCAAATAAAAATTAAAAGCCATATTTTTTGTTTTATCCACAAAAAATATAAAGGGAAAAAGATCACTATTTAATTAAATAAATGTTAATACAATGCTATTTATCATGCTATGTAAAATGATATTTTCAGGATAATGTTCTATATAGAAGCATGTAAATATCTATTTCATCTATTCAATATGTATTTGTCTAGAAAATATTTTCTGTATTGTATAAATAAACAGATTTCAGAAAAAGTCTAAAAATAGATTTTATCAAGAAAAAAGATCTGATATGATCTGAATATGAGGCCATTAATAATTTCAAGATATGAAAGGAATCCAAATATATATTGCAAAATGCTGAGTCAGTTTATCATATGCCTTCTGATATATGCACTGGGAGATCACTTTGTAGTTTTCCTGACAAAAGCGCATAATCTGAATCTAGCATTGAGGAAATGACTAGCCAAATAAAATTAACAATCTGAAAACAACAGGATTGTACTCTTCAAAAAATAGTGTCATGCAAAACAAGGAGAGACTGAAGTATTATTCCAGATTATAAAAAAGAGAACCTTTGACCAAACCTCAGATATTACACAAAAATTAAGTTAAAGCAGGTCACAGATCTAAACATAAAATGTAAAACTTTAGTGGTTTTAGAAACAAATATAGGAGAGCATCTTTGTGCACTGGGATTGGGCAAAGAATTCTTAGACATGAGGCCAAAGCACGATCCACAAGAGAAAAAAAATTGTTAAAGTCAATTTCATCAAGATTAAAAACTTGTTCTGGGAAAGACACTGTTAAAAAGATAAAACAAAGCTACAAAATGAGAGAAAATATTTGTGAATCACATATCTGACATGGAACTTATATCTAGAATATATAAAGAATACTAAAACTTAAGAAAATAAACATACAATTAAAGAAAATGGGCAAAAGACTTGAAAAGACACTTCTCCACCGAGGATACGTGGATGGTAAATACCCAAAGAAAAAATGCTCAACTTCATGCCTATAAATACAAACACTAAATTTATGCCTCAAAGTGGGGTGCAGCTATAATAATTACAATGTGTGAATTGATTTGAGATCAGGTGGTGAGCAGCAAGGAAACCAATTGATGGCTCAAAAGAGCACATTCCATATGGTTCCCTGGAAAATCTACACTAATAATAGACAAATCTGTAAATTGCCCATACCTCTGCAACACCCCACAGCCAATCAGGGGGGAATAGGCAAATTAGTGGAACAAAGATGGCGGTGGCCACGGAGCTAGCTTGGGTTGCCCCCAGTGACAGAGGAAGCCAAGCTTCCCACACACCTGGGCTGAACGCCAAAGAAGGGGCCTGTGGGCGGTGGCCACAGAGCAGGCCAGAGCGAGCAGAAGGCTTGAGTCGCCCTGGCCAGCTGCCAAGGGAGGAGCCTGCAAAAGGCCCTCAGCCCCTCACCCAGGCTGGCCATGCCCCCCCAGCAGGAACCCTTACCCCAATGGGGGCATGGCTGGCCTGCAAACCACCACAGGCCCCTAGCCCAGGTCATTCTGCCTCCCAAGGGAACCCCCACCCTGATCCAGGACACCCTTCAGGGCAAACCAGCCAGCCCCCACCTGTGCACCAGGCCTCTGTCTATACTAATAAAAGGGTAATATGCTAATTAGACTGGGAGACCTTCTAGGAGACCTTCTGGGCATTCTTCTGGACAAAGCCATGGTGGCAGGGCTGAGGTAGAGGCAGTTAGGGGCCAAGAGGGGAGGGCAGTTGTGGATGATCAGGCTGGTTGGGGGAGGGGGCATTGTGGGTGATCAGGCCAGCAGGGGGTAGCTGGGGGTGAGCAGGCTGTCAGTGGGGGTCAGTTGGGGGCAATCAGGTGAGTGGAGGGGGGAGTTGGGGGTGAGCAGGCTGGTAGGGGAGGCCATTGTGGGTGATCAGGCCAGCAGGGGGTAGCTGGGAGTGAGCGGGCTGTCAGTGGGGGTCAGTTGGGGGCAATCAGGCAAGTGGGGGAGGGGAGTTGGGGGTGAGCAGGCTGGTAGGGGAGCAGTTAGGGGTGAGCAGGCCAGAGGGGAGAGCAGGTGGGGGCAAGCAGGCTGGAAGGGGGTGCAGTTGGGGGTGATCAGGCTGGCGGGGAGGGCAGTTAGGGGTGAGCAGGCCAGCAGGCAGGGTGGTTAGGGGCAATCAGGCAGGCAGGCAGGTGAGCAGACATCCCTCGAGGGGTCCCAGATTGGAGAGGGTGCAGGCTGGGCTGAGGGAACCACCCCCCATGCACAAATTTCATGCACCAGGCCACTAATTTCCATATAAAACTGTTGCTTGTGATAATAGAAGCAGATACAGTGCCTGTGCACTTGTGGTTTTAAGTGAAGAAGGTAGGGAACAATGTTACTTGTGTGAGGTTGTTATTAGCTTCATTTGGCCAAGGTTCCACTAGAAATGAAGGAGCTTAGAAATGAGCCAGCAAATTTGCAAATAAGGATGGGAGGAAACAGAAGGAATCCAGAAAGCCTAGGACTTGAATGGCTGAAAGGTGCAACTGTTTTACTCCAACTAGTTAAAAATGAGGAAAAACTGAGAAATGCTTTAAGCAATAAAAGCTGGCTAGAATTCAACCTGATACAAAACCATATGTTAAAACCTTTATATGGATTAATTGGGGTGGGGAGGGCAGTACATTCTTTACGTTTTATAAAGTCAGTTCAGGAACAAAGACTGAGGGATTGGTCTTGTGGAATCCAAAAATGCTAAAAAGTACTTGTTGTCAATGTAGCTGATTATAATCCAGTAAATAAGTTTTCTAGAGTTGTCAAGAGTTGCTACCTGTGAGGATGTGGAGAAAAGGGAACCCTCATATACTGCTGGTGGGAATGCAGACTGGTGCAGCTTCTGTGGAAAAAAATTATAAATGCAACTCCCATTTGACCCAGTGATTCCACTCCTAGGAATACATCCCAAGAAATCAGAAACTCCAATCAGAAAGAACATATGCACCCCTATGTTCATAGCAGCACAATTCACCATAGCTAAGATTTGGAAACAGCCTAAGTGCCCATCAGCAGATGAGTGGATTGAAAACAGATGAGTGGATCTACACACTGGAATACTACACTGCTGCAAAAAAGAAGGAATTCTTACCATTTGCAACAGCATGGATGGAACTGGAGAGCATTATGTTAAGCAAAATAAGACAGTCAGAGAAAGATAAATATCACATGATCTCGCTCATTTGTGGAATATAATGAACAACATACAGTGATGAACAAAAACAGATCCAGAGACACAGAAACATTGAACAGACCCTCATACCTCAGAGGGAAGGCAGGGTGAGGTTGGTGGGGGTAGAGATCAGCCAAGGAACTTGTATGTATGTATGCATAACCAATGGACACAGACAATAAGGGAGGGGTGAAGGCTGGGGCTGGGGGTTGGGGGTGAGCTAGGAGAGGACAACGGGGGAAAGGGGACATATGTAATACTTTCAAAAATAAATAATTAAAAAAGAAGAAAAACAAAAGAGCTGCCAGCCTGAATTAAAAGTGATTGTGATTTGCCCCGGCCGGTGGCTCAGTGGTTAGAGTGTCAGCCTGCAGGTTCGATTCTAGGTTAAGTGCACATACTTGGGCCTATCTGGGCACGTGTGGGAGGCAACCAATTGACGTGTCTCTCACATTGATGTTTCTTTCTCTCTCTCTCTTTCTCTCCCAACCCCTCTCTCCCACCTGCCTCCCCTCTACTCTCTCTAAAAAAGCAATGGGACCAATATCCTTGGGTGCAGCTTCTGTGGAAAAAAATTAAAAATGGAACAACAACAACGAAGTGACTCCATAAAGCTTTGGCTGGCAGTGCATAGACTGAGAAATCTGCCCGGCCCCAAAGGACAGCATGTTCTCCATGGCCTGGTTCCCATAGGGCCAAGGAGGGCACTGGAACCAAGGGCTATGAGGAATCATGGATTGTGGAGCGAATCCCGAAGAGCAGAACCTGGCCCCAAACAAGGAATATTCCTAAACCAAAGATGGAAGTTTATTGAAACATTTGCCTAATGAGGTTGCTGCCTTACTATTAACCAACAACAGCTGTGCCTCCCATTTATTCTCTCTGTAAATGGGAATGTTTATCATCATTATCCTGTCCCTGTCCCACCTGTCCCATCTGTCCCATTGTATGTTAGGAATATAACCTTTTTTTTTTCTTCTATTGTTCATAGGTATCTGACTCAGGAGGGCTTAAATCTGAGGTAGAGACTATAAGAAGATCCTGAAGATCCTGAATTTCCAGCCCGGTGTTGTGGTTGGATAAGACATTTAGAGCTTCATTTATTTTGTGTGAATGAAAGAGATAACCAACCATTTGCAACCAGAAGAGTGGATGGTGCTAGACTGAATTATTTAGACAAAGAAAATACATGTTGTCTTCTCTCAAGACCTCAGGTGCGGCCATATGACTTACTTTGGCCAATGATGTACGAGTCCATGTTACTTGTGCCAATACTTATTTCCTGCTCCTATCTTGTTCTTTTTCTCTGCCCCAAGAGTAGCATGTTCCAGATAGGGTCTCCTTCCTCAGGTTGGGTCCTGGAGTGAGAAAACTTGTGAAACAGCTGCAGCTGACCTGTAGCCAATCACCTGTCAGGTAAGTGAGGAATACATTGTTGTTCCTATAAGAAAAATTGACACTTTGAGGCTGTTTGAAACCTGCTTATTTCACTGGACTCATTTCTTTTCTTTTCTTTTTTAAAAAATATATTTTATTGATTTTTTACAGAGAGGAAGGGAGAGGGATAGAGAGTTAGAAACATTGATGAGAGAGAAACATCGATCAGCTGCCTCCTGCACACCCCCTATTGGGGATGTGCCTGCAACCAAGGTACATGCCCTTGACCGGAATCGAACCTGGGACCCTTGAGTCTACAGACCGACGCTCTCTCCACTGAGCCAAGCCAGTTAGAGCAGGACTCATTTCTTATAGTTCCTCTATACTTCTAGCCCTATGCAATCCAATAGTAATTTCTTCTAACATTTAGAGTCTAACTCATACTCTATTCTCCACATTAGTGATAGTAATATTGATTCTGGTTAAAATGTAAGAAGGTGAACTTTTCCCTTAGAATAAGTCTAACTCCCCTAGATTACCTTGTAACGTTTCTTTCTCTTTTCTCCTTATCTCTTCAATCTAAACTCTTACTATTTTTCTCTCCCTCATTGTTTCCTAAATTCTACTGTATTTTATCAAATGCATTTCTTTTTTTTTTCTATTATGTCCTCTGCTTTGAGCACCTTCCTCACTATTTCCAAATATTATTCCATCCCACTCACATGTGGTTGACCCATATACTCACTCCCTTTCCTCTACTGGTCATCTTAAATGTCACCTTTTCTGGGACCCCTTCCTTGAGCTACTAAAGCTTGGTTTCCTGCTCTTCTCCAATGAGGAAGCATCTCTCTATGCTTACTTCACCCTCATGGTAACATTCCTACTAATGTACTAGAACTTTGAGATTTCTGGCTGTCTCTCTTCTTGACCACAAATTCCTGGATCTCAGGGACTTTTGTCTGCCAACACCCAGTACTGACTTGGCTTCATAAATTTTTGTAGGACAAACAAGTTATCAGGCAGAATTCTACTAGAGAAGGTTATATCTGAGACATGAGGGATCAACCAGTTGCCTTCTGTTGTATACCAGAGTTTCAATTTCATGATTCATGTGTGAATTACTCATCGTGTGAATCCTCTGTACAAAAATTGAAGTTTGGGTTAACTTTACACCATCATCCAGCATGCTCTAGTACCAGCTTCCTTCACGGTTGCTGTGCATGTAGGTATCATGAAGATGAGGCAGACATTGGGAGGGCCTTTGAGGATAAGGCTCATTTTTCAGATGAGGGAACTTCTAACACAGATAATTGGTAGCTGAATTGAGACAACAATGCTTTGCACTGTACAATAATGTCTTTAAAATATCACACTGTTAAATGTAAAATTAGTTTGTAGCAATTGAACTCCAAAAGCATATCTTAATCCAGTTTGTATTGCATGAACCACATTTCCTTATATTCTTGCAGATAATTAATAATTATGAGGTTTCCTTACATTTGCATAGAATTTAAAATTTATGGAGGACTTTCATGTACATTAGCTCACACAATAACCATTTGCAATATGCAGGGATTCTTACAAATAAAAAAAACTTAGGCTCAAAGAGAAAGAATGAGTTATCCAAAGTAAAATATCAGTAAACTAGTAGCCCTGTGCATGAATCCGTGTGCCAGTAGCTCGCTGCTGCCTTCCAGTAGCTCTCCGCCCACTGCCCCGCCCTCCTGTAGTTCCCTCGCCCCCCTCCTCCCTGCCCCACCCTCATAGTTTGCTGCCTTGCCCCCTCCTGTAGCTCTCCACCGCCTGCTTGTAGCAAGTAGCTCGCTGCCCCACCCTCCTGCTGATTCGTGATCCGGTCGTTATGTGGTCCGTCATTATGCTTCATGGCGTAATGACCATTTGCATATTACAACTTTATTATATAGGGTGATGTTGTAGGGAAAATATCTTGGGTTGTGTTATAAATACTTAATTCCAAGCCCTTTTCACTATGTCCCTAAGCACTTTTATAATCAAGAGTTGATTCCTTGATAAAACTTTTATAAAAATGTATATCAAAGTCCACTGCTTAAATGGTTCATACGTTGTGAGATCTCTGTTAACAATGTAGCTTATTAAGATTGAGTTAGCCTTAGCTGGTTTGGCTCAGTGAACAGAGCATCGGCCTGCAGACTGAAGGGTCCCAGGTTCGATTCTAGTCAAGGGTGCATGCCTGTGGGCAGGCTCCATCCCCAGTAGGGGGCATGCAGGAGGCAGCCAATCAATGATTCTCTCTCATCATTGATGTTTCTATCTCTTTTTCCCTCTTCCTTCTTCTCTGAAATCAATAAAGATACATTAAAAAAAAGAAAAGATATTGAGTTAGATGTTCTAATGTGTTCAGCAGTTCCCAAACCCATCATGTTTAGGGACCCAGGTTTGCTTTACTTACATAGGGCAAATTCAAGACTTTTTAATAAATCAGATAACTGGGTCAGATAAGTTATATTATTCTATGAGTGTTTTCTGCCTTATATTTTTAAGATATATGCTAAAAACATCTATTTTCTATCTAAAATATCTATTTAAACTTTTTTTTTTTTACTTCTAGACATTGGATTTTATTTATTTTTTTATTTTATTTTATTTTTTTAGTAAATCTTTATTGTTCAGATAAAGATTTGTTGTTTATTACATTTGTTCCTCTTTTTTCCCCCCCATAGCTCCCCTCCATCCAGTTCCCACCCCACCCTCTGCCCTTACCCCCCCACTGTCCTCATCCCTAGGTGCACAATTTTTGTCCCGTCTCTTCCCGCATCTCCCACACCCCTTTCCCCACCAAGAATAGTGAGTCCATTCCCTTTCTATGTCCCTGATTCTATTATAATCAACAGTTCATTCTGTTCATCAGATTATTTATTCACTTGATTCTTGATTCACTTGTTGATAGATGCATATTTGTTGTTCATAATTAGTATCTTTACCTTTTTCTTCTTCTTCCTCTTCTTAAAGGATACCTTTCAGCATTTCATATAATACTGGTTTGGTGGTGATGAACTCCTTTAGCTTTTCCTTATCTGTGAAGCTCTTTATCTGACCTTCAATTCTGAATGATAGTTTTGCTGGATAAAGTAATCTTGGTTGTAGGTTCTTGGCATTCATCACTTTGAATATTTCTTGCCACTCCCTTCTGGCCTGCAAAGTTTCTGTTGAGAAATCAGCTGACAGTTGTATGGGTATTCACTTGTAGGTAATTGAGTTTCTTTCTCTTGCTGCTTTTAAGATTCTCTCTTTGTCTTTTGCTCTTAGCATTTTAATTATGATGTGTCTTGGTGTGGTCCTCTTTGGATTCTTTTTGTTTGGGGTTCTTTGCGCTTCCTGGACTTGTAAGTCTATTTCTTTCATCAGGTAGGGGAAGTTTTCAGTCATTATTTCTTCAAATAGGTTTTCAATATCTTGCTCTCTCTCATCTTCTGGCACCCCTATAATTCTGATGTTGGTACGCTTGAAGCTGTCCCAGAGGCTCCTTACACTATCTTCGTATTTTCGGATTCTTTTTTCATTTTGCTTTTCTGGTTGGGTGTTTTTTGCTTCTTCGCATTTCAAATCTTTGCCTTGATTGTTGCGCTCCTCTGGTCTGCTGTTGGGAGTCTGTATAATATTCGTTATTTCAGTCCGTGTATGCTTAATTTCTAGTTGGTTCTTTATCACAACATCGAGGGTCTCATTAGGTTTCTTGAGGATCTCAATAACTTTATTGGCGGCTTCTAGACAGTTCTTGAGAGACCTTAAAAGTGTGGTTCTGAACTCAATATCCTCCATTGACAGTTTTGTCCTGTTTCTTTGTCTCCGCATTTTTTATGCTTTCTTGGTGCACCCCCTAGTGGTCTTTGTGCGCAGTCTTGTTGTAGTTAAGCCTTGATTGTTGTAGTTAATACTAGGGGGATTTGACCCCCAGGCCAACTGGCTGTGAGAATCAGCTGTGTCTGCAGTGGGAAAACTTCTGTCCTCTAGGGAGTTGCTAATGTAGCCTTTGCCTGAGGTTATCTGGCAAATGGCTCTGTGCAGGGCTTGGGCGGGGCGGGTCGCAGGGGATCAACAGCGCGGGTGGAGGAAGCAGTTATGGCTGCTCTCAGTGTTGTCCCCAGAGGCTCTGCCTCTCAGAGTCCCAGCAATCGCTGCAAACCTTGGAGAGAAAGCTGCCCTCGCGTTCCGACCGATGCCAGACAGTCCTGTTTCTCCCGTTTGAGTCTGGGTCCCTAGAGACTCGCCAAGAACTGGAGCTCAGAATCTGAGACTCCCTCCTGATTGAAACAGACAACTGCGCCCTCAGCTACCAGCCCGCTCCGCGCGTACCTCCGCACCTTTGTATTTTCCGCACTGCGCCTCCTCTGAGTCTCGTATGCTGTTCTCTTTCCTTCTAGTTGAAGAATTTCCCCTCAGCCAGCTTTCCCGTGGTTCTGGGCAATGTCCATTCCGTCTTTTAGTTGTATTAGTGAAGTGGTTGTTCGAGGCAGCTAACTCCTGTGTTTACCTATGCCGCCATCTTGGTTTTTCCTATTTAAACTTTTATCCTAAGTAGTTACTCATATGGAATAAAAGATGATTTGAATGTTCCTGCCACCCTTGTCCATGCTGACCATGTATATGGTATGGTGCTAGACACAGCATTTTACTCTAGATTTGAGCGAGTGGCCTCTGAAGCGCTTCAGAGAATCAGTAACCATTGCATCAACACACACACACACACACACACACACACACACACACACACACACAGATTTAGTGATTCAACTGGCTCCCTTTAAGGAGGGGCTAAGAAATACTACATCATAAGCTCCACAAGGGAAGGAATAGTGTCTGCTTTGTTTCCCATTGTAGTCCCAGCACCGTGTGCCTTAATAAATAGCTTTATTATCCGATGCAAATATGTAAAATTAGAGTTATTCCTTATTGTCAGTACAGAGCCTATGAGGCTTTTTGGAGAAAAAGAGAAACAAAATACAACAAAACTCCATGAGAGAGTTGGATGTTATCAGGATTACATGAGAAATGTGTGTAAAATGCTTAGCATCGCGCCTCATATTTGAAGGGTTGCTAGATTGAATGAATAAAGATATAGGACGCCCAGTTAAAATTGAATTTCAGATTCTTTCTCTGAAACTGAACATACTTATACCAAAAAATATTCATGATTTATCTGAAATGGAGCATACACTAAAAATTACTTATAATTTACCTGAAATTCACATTTAAATGAGCATCCGGGCAATTCTAGACATATGCTGAAGTGCCCAATAAATGCTACCCAGTGCTGCTGCTGCTACCATCTTGCAACCTGTTTTCTATGCCCCACACACTGCAAAACTAAAGCAGCAAGGAACTCATGCCTTTCGCAGACCTGTGGCGGCAATTATCTTTGACCCACCTGGGGTCTCTGAGATTGCAGGCCGCTCTCACTGCAAGTTTTCTGTTGCTGAACCATTTGTGACAGCAGGCTGTTTCGATTCTCTTTTGATCTCTACAATACTGAGGCTTCTTCCATGTCATTGCTTTTTCTCTTTTGCTTGCCAAGTGCTAACACTAGGCATAGCCTAAGGCTCCAACTTCTTCCTTCTTCCCTCCCTCCCTCCCTTCCTCCCTTCCTTCCTTCCTTCCTTCCTTCCTTCCTTCCTTCCTTCCTTCCTTCCTTCCTTCCTTCCTTCCTTCTCTCTCTCTCTCTTTCTCTCTCTCTCTCTCTTCCTTTCTTCTCTCACATATGCTCCAGTTCTGACCACTTCTTCCTTCTGCTCAGAGCCTGACTGCCCAGCTCACTGCTGGAAATGTCTGTGTGCTCAACACAAGAGATTTCAGGCCCAAAGTATTCAAAACTAAACAGTTTATCATGCTTTCCAACCCCTTCCAATTTCCTCAGTTTTGTGATATATTATTTTTGACTTCTCTTTCTTCTTTGATATTCATAAGTAACCAGTCTTGATTGTATTGTTTCTTTGAGAAATGGGATGGAAAAATATGCTACTTAAAGTGAAAAAATAACTGTAGCTACTTCTGTCTTTTATTTTTTTAAAATATATTTTATTGACTTTTTACAGAGAGGAAAGGAGAGGGTTAGAGAGTTAGAATCATTGATAAGAGAGAAACACAGATCAGCTGCCTCCTGCACACCCCCTACTGGGGATGTGCCTGCAACCAAGGTTCATGCCCTTGACTGGAATCGAACCTGGGACCCTTTAGTCCGCAGGCGGACACTCTATCCACTGAGCTAAACTGGTCAGGGCATACTTCTGTCTTTTAAACTTATGTGTGAGTTTGGGGAGGAACTTTAGGGAGAGTTGTGACTATTTATTTCAGGGGGACATAGATAGCTATACTGTGCCCTTTTAGTACAGAGGCCTTGGGACATGGAGAGAGAGAAACACCTGACACGTCCCTCTCTGGCGGTTTATCTATGTTACAGAAGCAGAAGACCCAGAATGGATGTGACCCGATAAGTTCCGTTAAAACTACATGTGATCCATGTGATTTTAATGGAACTTATAAATAAACTAGAGGCCTGATGCACGAAATTCATGCAAGGGTAGGCTCCCTTCCCCCGGCACCCGGGACCCAGGCTTCCCTCCAGCTACCAGCACCCAGGCTTCCCACAGCTGCTGGCATTGGCCCCACCCTCCCCACACACCCGCCTTGGCCTGGCACTGCCCACACCCGCTGCCACCTCCCCCGCAAGTCCCCTTCGATTGATTTCCCTGCTGGCTGGAGGCCTGGGCCTCCCTCTGCGGGGTGATCATGGGGTGATTGCGAAATCCCCCTGACCAATCGCATTGCACCTGCCTTGGCTGGCCTGGTGCCAGTGCACATCATAGTGTGGTTGTCCTGACGGTCGTTCTGCTGTTCAGCCATTCGGTTGATTTGCATATTATGCTTTTATTACTATACAATAATAGTAATAAATAATAGAGACTGGTTTGGTTATGCAAATATAGGTCTAGGGCTGAGGAGCAAGGGGAAATTTGATATTTTCTGTAAAATAAAGTAGGGGAATTGGATGGTAGTAGAGACTCAAGTGAGATAGGGGTAAAAAAAAAATAGACTCCAGAGAAATGTTCCAGGTGAAGAATTGCTGGAGAACTTGCCAGAGCGGGGATGTCTAATGCTCGTTTAAATGGCTTGCTTAGCAGCAGCGTTCGCTAAACACAAAAATATCTACAACTGGCTGATATGGAGCAGATATAGGAGACATGGGTTTTGAGGCAGAAAAGAGATTTCCCCTGAAACGGAAATGGAGCCGGAAGTGACCATGAGTACGTAGGTCCCTGGAAATGTGCACTAACTAGGAAAGGTATTGGATTACCTTCATAAGGAGGGCTTAAACCAACTTTGTGCAAACCTGAAAGAACGAGGTGACTTCAGCTGACACTTGGGTTATATCCTTTTAATAGGATCATAGAATCTCTCTCTTCCCATAGCCACACCCCTTCACAACTCACACCCAGGTGACAACCATGGACTCTTGATGTGGTCTCTTGGCCTCTATTTCTTCCATCTACACTACCCATTCCTTCTGCACATCTTCTGTCTTGGTTTTGTGGCTTTCAAGTCTGAAGTTCTGTTAGCAGTTAGCTGCATGACTCTGAATTAGGTTCCTTGCTTTCTCTCACCTTGACACAGAGAATTGATAGAGACAATTCCTGGTGCTCAACATTACGAATTTCTGTAAATGTTATGAGGCCATGGACAGCTCCAAATGGAAAGCTCTCTATTCTGCTTAATTTTAAACACAGCTTTTACTCTTTATTGCCAGCAGATGGGGCCAGGGAAAGGATTTTGTCAGATTCCAAATGCTTTGTGTGGTTTCCTTAAACCAGCTGCTTTACCCCAGGTTTTCACACAATCCTTACAACAGCCCTGTAACGTAGGAATTAGAATCCCTGCTTTTCAGAGGGGAAATTGAGGCTTAGAGGGCTAAGTAATTTGGCCAAGGCTGCATGAGCCAGTAAGTAGCAGGAACAAGATTAAATCAGAAGCCTTTCTGACTCCAACTGCTTGTTCTATACTGTGGTGGTGTTGTTTTCTCCAGGAGGAAAAAAAAATGCTTATTTCAGCTATGTTCCCTAGATACAAAAGCACTGAGCTTTTTGGTGGATTGCAGGTGAATTGATGATTAAGCAAATTAATCAGGAACAAAATGAAATGTAAGGATTTTAGCAAAGTTAGAAGTGGCGTGAGCAGATCAGTGAAATGCAGAGTGGCGAAAAGCAGGGACTCTCTGTACTCGCTTCTCTTAGCTCATGGAATTATTGTGCAAACGGAAAGAGAGAATGGGCAAAAAAGCACAGTGACAAGTAGAAAGTACTGTCCAAGTACACGGTTTTATGATTATAGTTATTACTATTATTGAAACTATTTTTTTGTCTCCCATTTGTGCAGTGATTCCTTTTGTTCTTTTCTTTTGTCTTTTTGCTTAATCTTTTCACTTTTTTCACCCAGTCTCCCAAACTCCCTCCCCTCTGATAGCTGTCAGTCTGTTCTCTGAATCTATGAGTCTGATTTCTTTTACAATTAATTTTTTAAATGGCCCAGTAGCTCTCCCAGAGGAAGGATTTACTAGCTAACTTCATAACCCGGCCAGGGCCAGGCAGGTGCAATGCTCACAGCAGCAGCTGTGCCCTGATGGGAGCAGCTGGAACCCGGGAGGAGGGTCCGTGGAGAAAGCTGCCATGAAGTACAGACAGGCAGAATTCTGAGGGGAAGGTGCGTGCATTTAGGTCTGCAGTTTAGGTAGCATTTTTTTTTTTTTAGGTAATTACATTTTATGGTAATAAAAGGGGAAGCAGTCACCACAAACTTGATCCTTGTCAAAATCCTGTCATTTATAGTAATAGAATAAAGATTGGGCAGTTTTGGGAATAACTGGTATTGTGCAACAGAAGCAATTTGAAAGTAGTAACTTTTAGTTCTTTGTAATAGTAGTAGACATTTATTTTTTAAAAAACACAAGAAAATTCATATCTATCAAGAAAATGTTGCATTTTCCAATTTCCATGTGAAACAGGAATTTTAGGGGTAAAATAGGACAGGTTTAGGAAGTTTTAGAAATTAAGGGGACCATGGAAGAAGCACAGGGCTGCATAGCAGGAGAAGGTATATTTCCATAGAATGGGGGAGCTGAAAAACTGCAACAGGTATATTTTAATAGAATGAATGAGCTGGGAACAGCAAAAGGTCTATATTTACAAAATAAAGGGAAGGAAGCCCTTCATCCAGAAGAAGAAGAAATCCCAGAGGGAATAAGAAAACAATAAGGAAAGGCGGGGGGGGGGGGGGGGGGGGGCCTCACATGTGAGGTTCAACCTTTGAGCCCAGGAGTCACTATAGTGACCAGTCTAAGGGAATAGTGACCAATCAGAGGGGATATCAAGGCACCAGGATCTACAGCCTTTATAAGCCATAGGGAAAAGGAACACAGTTGGACCCTTTCCCCCTCCTCACGTGGGAGTCTGTACTTGTTCTTTAATAAATTTCCACCTTTGCTATACCGCCTTCTGTCTGTGGATTCATTCTTCAACTCTGGTGGACAAAGAATCCAGGACATCCTGCCTAGGGGGAACACCACGTGTTCCAGTCTAAAAATTCTGCTTCACATTTTTCCTCATAACCCCTCAATTAAATTTTGGTAGGTATTTTTCTAGCATTTTAATCTATTCTCTCTCTATATATTAGCATATTTTAATAGATTACAATGATTAAAATGAATATATTTAAATGATTAAAATAAATGTATATTTATTATAATTTATTGTATCTGTAAATAAAAACTGGACTCATACAATAATGTTCTGATGTCTGTTCCCTTCACATTGCTATGAGCATTTTTCTATGTTAATATGTTCAGCCCTAACTCATAGTAAAAGCAATTTTAAAAGCTAATTTAGAAATAGTGACAGAAAATACCAAGTAATACTTTTCAAGGGTTGGGGAAATGAAGAAGAAGGGAGAGAAAATGAGTAGAAGAAATAGCAATTATAAAACAGAATGAGTTGAACAATTGTTTCCATCTTTTTATCTGTCTCTGCTTCTTATCATATGCTCAGATAGGTTTTCTTTTACAATGTGAATGCCTCAAGGACAAATGTTCAAGTCCAGTAATTTTAGACTCAACAGGGTTTAGAGAACAAGATGTAGAAAGAACATGTAGGAAACTAAAAGCCAGCATTTTTATTTTATTTTATTTTTTGCTGTATAAGGCCTCTTGCTAGGAACCAACCAATCTGTTCAGATATCATTTCAGAAATGGGCTTTATTCATGTTTCTGCCATTGTTTTGTTCACAGTTGAGTGGAAAAGCACACTGTGAGTTTTGCTGTATAAAACACACACACAACACTGTTGGAGAACATTAGGCATATAGTGTTTCTACAGAAGAAAATGAGATAATTTTCTTAGAGGGAGGAGTCAGGTTCTCAGAGATGTTCTTTATGGAATAGAATTTAGAATTTCTAAAGGTCTAAGAACTAAGGTAATGTGGAAATAATTCTTAGAGGAGGTTTCTACATTGGCCAACTGAAATTGTAAATTCAAACGCTTTCCCTCTTTCTACTCTTGGAAATGACTTGGAGATAAAATTAATGAGGTGTTGGAATTAGCAGTGTGATATAAAAGGTGCCATTGGCCCCTCTAAATATAGCCTTCTTGGTTTTTCCCACTTTTTCCCACTGTCTGCCTTCCAGAGATTTCTTTCCTAGGCACATCCTTAATCCTTAACACAGCTCTCAAATGGAGACAGAGATAATGAAGTCATGCATTTTGCTAAGAGATTTCAAACACTTAACTGAACTAGTAAGGGAATGGAATGGGAATGGGGTGGATTATCCACAAAAACTCAGCCCACAACCTGGCAGGCAATCAAATCATCCATGGCTGGGGTCAAAATTGCTGTCAGGAGCAGCCCTACATCCAGCAGGAATGGGACAGAGCTAGTTTCCCTGTAATGCTCAGCCTCTGCCTGCAGGCAGCCAGGCAACTGCATGGTTCAGGCTTCACAGGGAGCAGCTCTGGGCAATCAGTCAACTATGCTTCTTTCAACAGTCTCTTTGAAGATAACCTGACTACATGTCTGCCTGGTTGTCATGTGACCTTACTCCCTCTTGCCAAAGATGCACTCATAGGAATAGACTAAGAGCACAATCTATATATATAAAAGGTAATATGCAAAGTGGCCCCTCGGGAGTTTGACTGGGAGACCGGGAGTTTGATCACTCGCTATGACATGCGCTGACTACCAGGGGGTGGTGGCAGGGTGCTGAGGGAGCAAGGGAAGGAGGAGGAGAGGAGGCGGGGAATCTGATCGGCCCTGATTGCTGGACAGACATAGGGACCCTACCTGTGCACGAATTTTGTGCACTGGACCTCTAGTAGGGAATAAAAGAAAACTCCATCTTGTCCCATTTATTTAACTGACTAACTCATTTTCAAAGTGGACGATTAGACTTAAATTCAAAAACTTGGGCAAAATGTAACCATAGAACCAACTCATAGTGGCTCTCCTGCCGTTTAATGAGCTTTTTAGAGACAAAAACCAAACTGCGAGTCATGCAGCTGAAGCAAGCACAGAGAAGAGAACTTTGACACTTTGACCTCCAGCTGCACTGGAACCAAAGTCTCCTTCCACCACTCCCACCCCCCACCCCTCACACAACCAAAAGACCAGGACATAATGGAACTTGAACCCTGGAACCCTTTCAGAAGCAAAGGGTCGATTTTCTAAGAAGATCCAGTGTTGATGCCCCTTAATATAAATAGCTAAGCTCCAATTAAAACTTGCCCACCAGTGCTTCCACAAACCTGTTCCCCCTGCACCCATTAAAAGCATCCCCAAACCCTGGATGAGCTTACTGTTCTCCTGGGTGTCTCCATTCATATTAAAATAGCTAGTCTTTCTCCACTACAATTCTGGGTGTTTAGTGCTTGCCTCTGCTAAGCTGGGTAGACAAACTCTTTCTGTTGGGCAACAAAAATGGCAGTAGTTGTGAGTGTAAGTCCAGGAAACAGAAAGTCAGGTGACTCAAAGTAGTTTTAGGAAAGCATCTGCCCAGTTCTCCCGTCTAGAGAAGAAAGAGAAAGCAGAGGACATGGTTCCTTCTGCTGGGAGAGATGGAGCATCTTTAGCTGGTAGAGACTTTGGCTCTTGCTTCCTTTTCTGCATGCAGTTAGTTGCCTTGAATATACTGGGAAGTTGGGACTGTCAACCTAAAATTGTCAGGAGGCAACAATTAAGCAAAAGTATTTATTTGGGATCAAAGCATTGCAATTTGGAATACGCAGAACTGAGTAGCAACCCACATGGTACCCCACTAGGGAGCAAAATCAGGCTTTATAAAAATAAAAATAAAAGGAATGTTTGCATAAGCTGTTTATAAAGAGTTTTAATTGGTGTTGGCAGCAGAAAGTTAGTCTTGATTACACATGAGTGGTTGCTAAGGCTATCACTAAGCAAATATCTGTTACCGCAGCAAGTTGCAGAGTCCTTGAATGTTTGTAGTTTAGTCCAGTTTAAAAGTTCAAGATTCAGCAGTGAGAACCTGTATAAGGTACATTACCTGGCTTCATTTGTAAACCCTTTACATAAGTGACTCCATTTTATTTCACCTTTCATGGGATAAAGAGGCTTGTATAGATCAGTGTTTCTCATTGTAGGACTCTTAAAATTAGGATCTGTAGGCTGGGAAAGAAAGATGAGCTTTTATTTATTTATTTTTTTTAAAAAATATATTATTGATTTTTTACAGAGAGGAAGGGAGAGGGACAGAGAGTTAGAAACATTGATCAGCTGCCTCCTGCACACTCCCCACTGGGGATGTGCCCGCAACCAAGGCACATGCCCTTGACCAGAATCGAACCCGGGATCCTTGAGTCCGCAGGCCGACGCTCTATCCACTGAGCCAAACCAGCCAGGGCAAGGTGAGCTTTTAAAGTAGAAAGAATATGTGTGGTTAATAAACATACCCTCCTTTATTTTTTCTATTTTTTAAACATAAACAATATAAACTAAATATATTTAAACATATAATTGCCTGCCTCAGGAAGGCTGTTTTCTGCAGTGGCAGGAATTCCTTCACAGCTGCCACAAGATGACCTCACAGTGTTTTTATTCTTTGCATTTCAATTGGGAATGTTAGAAGAGAGGACAGTGGCTGCCAAAGGATCTAATTCACTTTAAAGTGTATTCTTTCTGCCTCTCCATGTGCCTCATCATGAATTTTATGAAACAAACAAACAAACCGAATTTGTGTTGTTAATTTAGCCTGATAAATTTAGGCAAACAATGGACTAATTATACAAGAAATGAGTAAAATCAAGTTTACACATTTGGAATTTCATGAATACTTATTTACAAAGTTTTTTTTTTCTTAATTACACTTATGAATAACTATCTCAGGGATTTATATTATAGGATTTGTTCTTTTCTTCGTTTATAAAATACTATCTGCTTGTGGTAAGGGGCAAAAAAAGAAGAGCAAAAAAATCTTTCTAATCTATATTTTCACCTATATGCTATTCTAATTTACTAATGATAATTAATGTATTAAAAGATGGGAATTAACTCCTATGGGCACAAAGTGTGGATAAAAATGGGTCTTGCCAGTTTTGGTACTTAATGGTAAAATATTATCCTATCAAAGTATTTGTTATGAAGAATCTCCAAATGGCTCTTGGTGAGGTAAATCATATTAGCACTTAAGCACACATTTTCCTACTATGAAGATAAATGCTCTCATTAATCTCATTTATCTAACAGCAGGAATTTCCTTCTTACAACACTTCTGTTTTATAGATATTCTTAATTATTTAAGAATTATTTCCCTAGCTCCTGCTCTCTCTCAATATTTCTTCCATTATTACTTGAATGATTCTATCGGATGTTATGTGCTGACTTTTATTTAGATTCTCATCATGCTTGTCTTTTTGCACCTTTGGCATTTTATCACTTGCTACCCATTGGATCAGATCCTGCATTTGTAATAGCCTATATGGCTGTCCATGACAATGGCCTTTGCCTACCTCCCAGGCTTCACTTCCAGCCATTCCCTGCTAAGCACTTTGTGCTCTGAAAACACAGAATTGCTCATGTTTTCTTATATGCATTTTACTGTTTTACGCTTTGCTAATGATAGCTTCATAGACTTCTTTTCCTGGCCCTACCCCCTCCTTACTCATAAGGAGTGAACAGAATTGTTTGCCGAATGGGACTTCAGTTTCCTCTGCTCTCTTTGGGTTCCCCCATTCATGTCCCTAATATTCTTCGCATCCATCCTTATTTTTCAAAATAAAGTGTTGTGGGAAATCTGGTTAGTTTGGGCATTTTGTTATTTTAACTCTGGGTAGTGGTTTACCCAGTCATTTAGGTTCCATTTCTTTTGTGGTACCTCCCTAAGTCACATAGAGGCCTTAGACCAGCCGTAGGCAAACTATGGCCCGCGGATCCGGCCCATTTGAAATGAATAAAACTAAAAAAAAAAAAAAGACCTTACCCTTTTATGTAATGATGTTTACTTTGAATTTATATTAGTTCACACAAACACTCCATCCATGCTTTTGTTCCGGCCCTCCGGTCCAGTTTAAGAACCCATTGTGGCCCTCGAGTCAAAAAGTTTGCCCACCCCTGCCTTAGACTGACTGGGAAATGATTGAACGCCATGTGGTGAGTGTTATGCCAAGATTTCAAGATCCCCAAAAGCCCACCAGGGAGCCAGCCGAGTCTGATGCAAAAGCAAAGAGTCTTTATTCGAACTAGTTCGGCTCCCCGACCACACTCACCAAGGCAACGGCAAGCCAAGTGGCAGAGAGAGACTAGCCCGGTGGGAAGAGGAGTTTTATAGGGGGGTGGAGTAAGGGGAGGAGAGGGGACTGTGGGCCCTGCCGATTGGCCAGGCACAAGTCAGTGTCTCGTTACACAGGATGTGGTCATATCGATGGCGCGCACATCCCTTGATTGTCATTGGTTAGTTTAAAGAAGTCCTGGGTGTGGCTAGCAGAGGCTTGGGCTTCCGGGAAGAAGCCTTGCCGAGCACATGGCTCTGCCCAAAAATGGAGGATTCCGGGCAAGATGGAGGGCACAGCCCTCGCCCTTTCAGTGACCTCTACATATGAAGGAAGACCTGACAGTACAATAATAAGAAAGGCAATATAGCTTGGTGATTAATGTGAAGCAGCCTTTCATTTTAATCTTTTCTCTGCTGATGACTGCAGTGCAACTTTCAGTGAATGGGTGGCCCCTTTCATTACTTTTATGTAAATGAAGATCCAAGCAACCCAATTCACAAAGTCATTGTGAAAAACAGCTTAACCAAGTGATTCAAAGCCTCTTCAGAGATGCTTAGTTTGGACATATGTATACACCTATGATACCATCACCACAATCAAGTTAATAAACCTACCTATCAACTCCAGATGTTTCCTCGTGTCTTTTGTATGTGTGTGTGTGTGTATGTATAAATGGTAAGAACAGTTAACATGACATCTATCCTCTTAACACATTTTTAAGTTCATGATACCATATTGTTAACTATAGGCCTGTGTTATCCCGCAGGTCACTAGAACTTATTTATTTTGTGTAACACTAACTTTATACCCATTAAACAACAACTCCCCCTTACCATACCCTCAATCTCCTGGCAATTACCATTTTATTTTCTGCTTCTGTAAGTTTGTCTATTTTAGATACCTCACTTAAGTATAATCATGCTGTATTTGTCCTTCATTGACTGACTTATTTCACCATGTTCTCCCCAAATGTAGGGTTTTCTTTTTCTTTTTCCACATCCATGCATGTTGTTCCAAATGATAGGATTTCCTTTTCTAAGACTGAATAATATTCCATTGTGTGTATATGCCACATTTTTTTTATCAATTCATCTGTCAATGAATGTTTGTGTTGTTTCCACATATTGACCACTAGAATAATGCTGCAATGAACATATAAACGCACATATCTCTTTGTGATCCTGATTTCAATTCTTTTGGATAGATATTCAGAAATGGGATTTCTGGACCATACGATAGTTCTATTTCTTTTCTTTTCTTTTTTTAAAATATATTTTATTGATTTTTTTACAGTGAGGAAGGGAGAGGGATAGAGAGTTAGAAACATCGATGAGAGAGGAACATTGATCAGCTGCCTCCTGCACACCCCCCACCGGGGATATGCCCGCAACCAAGGTACATGCCCTTGACCAGAATCGAACCCAGGACCCTTCGGTCCACAGGCTGACGCTCTATCCACTGAGCCAAACTGGTCAGGGCGATAGTTCTATTTCTTTTTGTTAATCCTCACCCGAGGATATTTTTTCCATTGTATTTTAGTGAGAGTGGAGGAAGGGGGAGAGAGAAGGAGAGAGGGAGAGAAACAGAGAAACATCATTGTGAGAGAGACACATGGATTGATTGCCTCCCATACGTACCCTGACCAGGACCGGTGATCAAACCTGCAACTCAGGTACATGCTCTTGACTGGGATTCAAATGTTCAACCCTTTGGTGAGAGGATTGAAGCTCTAACCACTTAGAAACACCAGCCAGGGCGAGAGTTCTATTTTTAATTTTTTAAGAAATCTCCATACTGTTTTCCACACTGACTACAACATTTAACATTCCCATCAATCAATACCATTTTATAAGAGTTCCTGTTTCTCTGTACTCTCACCAATATTTGTTATTTCTTGTCTTTCTGGTAATAGCCATCCTAACAGGGATAAGGTGATACCTCATTGTTATGATTTTCATTTCCATGATGATTGATGATGTTGAACACCTTTTCATGTACTGCTGACCATTTCTATGTCTTCTTTGGAGAAATGTCTATTCAAAAGTCCTTTGTCCATTATTTAATTAGGTTATATATTTTGTTTTATTTCTGTTTCTTTTTGTTATTTAGTTATATGAGTCTCTTATATATTTTTCTTCTATTTCATAGGTTGCTCTTTCCCTCTATGGATTGCTGTTTTTGCTGTGCAAAACCTTTTTATTTTGATATAGTTCCACTTGTCTATTTTTGTTTTGTTGCCTGTGATTTTGGTGTCATCTCCATGGAATCATTGCCAAGAACAATGTCATGAAACTTTCCTCTTATGTTTTTTCTTAAGAGTTTTACAGTTTCAGGGCTTCCTTTTAAGTCTTTAATCTGTTTTGAGTTGATTTTTTGTGTAAGTGTATGATAAGGGACCAATTTTATTCTTATGCATATGGATATTCAATTTTTCCCAAATCCATTTGTTGAAAAGACTATCCTTTCCATATGATGTATTCTTGGCACCTTTATTGAAGATCAGTTAATTGTATACATATGGGTTTATGTCTGGGCTTTCTATTTGGTTCTATTTGTCTATATATCTTCTTTATGTCAATACATTGATGGTAGAAATTAAATAAGAAAAAGAAATAGAAAGATATCCCATATTCATGGATTAGAAGACTTAATTTTCATACTACCCAAAGTGATCTACAGATTCAATGTTATTCTCATTAAAATTACAGTGGCTTTTTTCTTTTAACAGAAATAGAAAAAATGATCCTAAAATTCATATGGAACCACAAAAAAACCAGAGTAGCCAAAGCAATCTTAAGAAAAAAGAACAAAGCTGGAGGCATCACACTTTCTCATTTCAAATTATATTACAAAGCTACAATAATTAAAACACTATGGTACTGGATATCCACAGATTCTGAAATGTACCAGAACCAGTATAATTAGTGTTAAGATATTTTGTGAATATTACACTTGAGAGAATATATGTTAAAATAATTTGGTGGAGTGTTTGCCCTAGAAACAATTTTCACTTTGGTTGACTCATTCTCTGTCTTTGCTGGGATGTAATTGGGCACCAGAGCCTAAAGGTGAGCCACTATCATCTTTCCCTGAAAGTTAGGGAAATTGCTAGAGAGGAATATTTTCCAATCCCCACTAAAAATCTTTATTTTGTGATCATTAAAGAATCTGACTGTTGCAATAAGTAGGTGTGGAATTTGGTCAAGTCATGTCCTTGTCCTCATCTGCATTCAGGAAGGTGGGAGAGATGATTTCTAAACTTTAACATTTTAGGATCTTTGAGGCAACAGACAAAGCTGAGATCCACAAGGGGATGGCAACAAAGAGGCTGTCTGGGAACATGAGGCAGAGAATCCATACAAGTATCTCCCATAGTCTTTGCATTATGTGCATGGCTGGGCACATAGCCAGCTTTAGATAGGAACATCCAATCTCCAGGTCAACAGAAGATAACCAGAGATGTTTTTTGTTTTTGTTTTTTTGTTTGTTTATTTTTTAGTTCCCACACAATATTCTCTCCCAATGGCTTGCCAAAGTGTTCAGAAGCTATTTTTCCACTTTGAGGACCTGGTGGGCAGAAATGAAGTGAATGGGAATAACAGCTAGTGGGAGGCACATACAGCAGATTTCTGTCTATGGTTTGTTTATTTATTATTTGATCTGTCTGGTTTCCTGGCTCATGCTTCTATAAGTACTCCCGTTACTATCATTAGTAACAAAACTAATGTTAATAACTACTACAATTCATGGAATATGAAATGGAATATGAACCAAATGCCAGGCTTTCTTGTGAGTTATCTCGGTTAATTTGTCCAATAGCCCTATGAAATAGATATTTCGAGCCTATTTTAGAGATAAGGAGACAGAAACAGAGAGGGTGAACAGTTTACACAGGTCAAGCTTCTAGTAAGCATAATTTAGACTTAAGTCATATATCCAGTGTCAATTCATTAACCACTGCGCTTTGCTTTCTCCCTGAATGGCTCTAGCTTATTGGATTGGCATCACCTAGTTGCTTGGTTTCTGTACTTAGATTTGACCCAGTTACCAATTTTGGAGGGGCCTGCAGCCAGTGTTTCTCTAAACTCTGTTGCCTTTTCCTTTTTAATCCTCACTCAAGGATATGTTTTCATTGATTTTAGAAAGAAAGGGAGAGAGAGAGAGAGAGAGAGAGAGAGAGAAACATTGATCAATTGTGTCCAATATTCACCCAACCAGGGATCAAATCCACAACCTGGGTATGTGCACTGACCAGAAATTGAACCTTAGACTTTTTGGTGTATGGCATGATGCTTCAACTAACTGAGCGACTGACCAAGGCTAAATCCTGTCCTTTTGAGCAGCATACCTGTGCACTGCTGTATATGGGCACCTGCCTGTCCTGGGCTCGCTCTTCTTCCACTTTGCTCTCTAGTCTCAGGAGGCAGCTGCAGTTTCATTAGTAAGGGGTAAAGTTATGATTTACCCATATGAAAACCTATAGGAAGTCGGCAAGCACATCACCGTCTGTGCGTCAGAGTGCACATGGGCAAGTCCCAGCTCTTTTAAAGACAGAGCCTGAGTTACAGAGAGCACATGCATGGTCTATCAGTTACTAGTATCTGTAATGACTGTAACAAATTACCGCCAACTGTGCAGCTTAAAACAACAGAGATTCATTTTATCACACTTATGGAAGCCAGAGGTCTGAAATCAAGGTGTCAGGAGAGCTGCACTCCTCTGGAGGCTCAATGGGAGAATTCATTCTTGGCCTCTCCCAGCATTCCTTGACTTGTGGCTGCATCACTTCAATATCTGCCTCAAAATTACATTGTCTCTTCCTCCTTCTGTCAAATTTCCCTTGGCCTCGCTCACTCTTACAGGGACACTTATCATTAGGTTTAGAGAATCCAAAATAAACTCCTCTAAATCCTTAACCTAATTACATCTTTTGCCATAGATGGTCCTCTCATTCTGTCCCCATGTAACATAATATTTACAGGTTCTTAGGATTAGTAAGTGGACATGCTTGGTGGGGCATTTACCCCACTATATGTGGCAGGGTTGCCGTCACTCTTCTATATGGGCCCATGGCAGACTTCGCTGGATTTTTACTGGCCTCCAGTACAGCTCAGCCTTCTCTCCAGCACAGCATTCTGGGCAGCTACTATTAATTGGCTGGTGCTTGCTTTGGAGATAAAATCAGTTTTCTTGATGTAGTGTGATTGTTTGGTATTCAGACAGGCTTGATTGAAGTCTTGACCCTGCTACTTAGTGGTCGGGTGACTTTGGGGAAATGGAACTTGGCAGACCTACCTTGCAGGTGTTGTGAGAGCTGGCAATGATGTAAATAAGCCCCCTTCATATAATTTGACTGAGTGAACATTCCCTAAGCACTCTAGAGGTAAATGAAAGATCAATTTCCTTTGACTTAATAGAGCTGAACGTTTTAAAAATAGACACATCTACATTTCACTATTCAGTGAGTCAGTGAGAAAAAGTTAACAGAGGTTAAAGCCTGAGTATATGCCACATGCTTTGGAGCACCGACAGAGCCACCCCACCGGGGAGCTGTGTCCTACGACTAAACAGTGTCATCGCCGGGGAAGAATGATTCTGAGGATGGTCATATTATGTTGAGATATTTTTGAGAACAAAGGTGGCTGTCAGCTCCTTCAATAAAAATAACTTTATTCCTATAGCAGAGTCATTGGTGATGAAACAATTTTGCTCTCTAATTGGTTGGCATGCTAATTTTTGCTAAAGCATTACTATTCCCATGTTGATTGCTTAGAACTAGACCACTTACATATTTGAAGTGATCAGGATAGGATCTTCATACAAGTATTGCTGCAGAATTTACCAGGCAACCAGAAAATACACACACTGGAGTACTTGGAGATACAGGAAAAACCCATTTATTTCCAGATGTACTAGTACTGTGACTCAGGGAAGCCTGTTTCCAAATCCTGAGCAAGCCAATATGGAGGAAGCTTTCCCTTTATACCCTTTGGTTTCTTTGTCCCCCATATATGGGTCAGACTTCTGGACCTTTGGGGGGTTTTGCAAAAAACCCCGTGTGTTGGGATGGGGGCCGTGAGACCACACCTAAAGGCCTGGCCTGGTGCCAGAGCTGATAACCCCCTCCGGGGGTTGTGTATGGTTCATGGTTTATGGCCTCTGTAAAATGGGAGTATTTAGGTAAACAGGTCTTGCAAGACCAGATAATTAAGGAAGGAGCAGTGACTTGATTATAGGCTAACAGGAATGTGCATTAGGAATACTGACTAACTAGGTACAGAGTCAGGCTGCTGGCCTCCCCCCGCAAAAATGTCTTATTTTCCTCATCAGTATAAAAATCTGAGCACCTTAAAATGACAACGATCTTCACACATACATCATTTTCTTCTGAATTACTCTCCTATTTTATGTCCTCAGCCCTAAATTTTACAATGTGTCATATTATTTCTATTCCTTTTTCATCCCCATTTCCCCCCCTATGTGTTGTTGGAAATGACGCACGTAGAAAAAGCAGAGCCGCAATCTATTTTATAATCCCTGCAGAGTACTATTTGAACTCTGTGGGGACACTTATGAGATACTAACTGCTACTGCTGAGCCCCTCCATGTGCTCTTCAAATGGGAATCATAGAGCGGATGTGCCTGAGAGGCCTCAAGCCCCGCCCCACTGCCCTACAATGGGCATGCACCCAGCACCCCGCTGGCTGGGCCTGCAGGTGGGGCTGATTCCGGCTGGGGGCAGTGGGATGGGGCCCAGCAGGAACCGCGTAGCTTTGGGGGTGAGCCCAGCCCTCCTCTCCAGCTCTTCTTGCTATGGCTCTTCCCAGGCGCAACATCCCGTACCCCAGCCTCACCCTGCAAATGCCAGGTCAGCCGGTCATCTGTCTCTGGCTCCCAGCCCCTCCTCTCTGGCGCCATGGACCCCTCCCTGAGAGCTCAGGGGCTTTAGTGTGCAAGGATGCCGCCTCTAAGGAGCATGACCCACTTTGGGCCCGAGCTACAGAGGTGGTATGTGGCCCCATCCAGCGCCCTCACCGCCAGGGCCTGCCCGCTATGAACAGTACAGAGGACACCTGGGAGCAGGTAGCCCCTTGGAACATCCATGATGACCAGCACTGGAGACTCCAACAACTCGAGAGAGAACACTACACCATCATGAAGCCCATGGGCACAGGTGTCAGGGGGGCTCACATCCTGTTCTGCCCGGGCCCTGAGGGCCCCACCACCTGTGTGAACCTGCTGAGCATCACCTCTTGATCCCCGAACTCCCAGTCACCGTGGGGGGCCTGGGCATCCCCAGCACCTCCCACCACCCCAAACCACAAGGAGATGGTGCTGTCAGACCTTCTGCACCTGTTCCCTGGTGAAAGTGCTAGATAGCAGAGGTCTCAAGGTCCGGGAGGTTCTGAGTGTTATTACTAAATATTATTCTTGCTGAATGTTAAAAATGTTGAAAATGTAGCACAATATTTTGCAGACCAGCTGTAAACAGGGTGAGCATGACAGGAACCCAACTGGCTAAATGGAGCCAACTGCAAGGGAGAAATCAATGTGTAACAAACCAAATAGTATATATAAGCAATGGCTAAACCTTCCTCTGAGAGGGCAGAGCTTTAGATATGAATCCTATGTCTCCTTTACTTGCTGCAAGTAAATAAAATGACCTTGCGACACTGGCTGGCTCTTGAGTAGAGCACCTGAAGCAGCAAACCCCTTGAGTTGGGTAACGAAAGCATCAGGTGTTGCATGGACTCCACGGGCAGAGAGGCCTCACAGGAGGCCCTGTAGGGCGGCCTAGGGACGAGAGCAAGACCGCGATGGTGGTGGCCCAGGGTGACCATGAGCGTGTGATGGGGCAGCAGCCCCTTACCCACCGCTGACGTCAACTTCTGCCCAGCGCCCCTGCCCAGGGCCCAGGTCGGTTGGTCTGCAGGGTGAGAGTCTGAGTTTATACCTCCTGCAGCTGGACTCCTGGTCACGGCTTGGAGGCGGGGGGAGACTCTCATTTTATAAGAAGCACATGGCCCTCAGAGACATTCTCCCTGTTTGGGCCCTTCCCATCATTTCTATTTTGTTCTGGGGCTGACCCCTGGGGACCCCCTTCCCCCTGGACAGCAGAGGATGGGCTTCATCAACAAATGTAACTTGGTTTTGGTTAAATAAAAATGGTTGTGCCAAAAAGGAAGTACTGAAAGACCATGGACTCTGAAGGCCACAGGCCTGGAATCCAACCTTGACTCGGCACCTTAAGTGGCTTTCTGAACTTCAGCAGCCCGTCTAACCTCTGAGTCTCAATTCCTTGTTTTTAAAACGATTATAATAACACATATTTAAAGGGACCACCTGGTGCTGTGTATGACTCATAGTAGATCTTCTTAAATTCCCTTTCTTTTTAGTAGAAAATAAGCAAAAGTAGAACAACACACATGTTCTTCAAACAAATAAAACTAAAAACAAAACCAACCAGTCCTATACCGATATTCAGATCTTCCTACCGGCTTCTCCATGCTTTTTAGAAGTTTTTTGAATCAATGTTGAATTTCCCTTTATAATAGACAAAAAAATCAGCACAAAGGCAAATGATTTGATCAGAGGTCAAGATTTATTGGTATTATTCTTCAGCGGGACATCATGCTTTTTGTAATGCCTGCTCTGCTTGTAGCTTCCTAGCTCAGTTTGCTTTCTAGGAGTGGCTTAAATAATTTCATATCCAGGAGATGTATTAGATTTAGTGAGAGCCATTTTAGGTATATGATGCAATTACTAACTCACCACGTATTGTTCAAAATATTTATTGAATTAATAGAATATTAAAACAAACAGAACTTAGGTGACTAATTCTGAAAGCAAATTAAATAACACACTTTTATTCTTCTATCCCTGCACTAATTTCTTCTTTATTCATTCAGGCTTATTTGTTTAAACTGATTTATTCACTTCATAAATGTTTATTACACACCTACAATGGCAAAGAAGGATAGAAAATTATACATATAAACACACACATGCAAATATATATTGAATATATATTCATATGTGTTACTGATTCTGAGGATTTGTGATAGCTTGCAGAAGCTGATTAAAAAGCAAAACACACGATACTAATATAATATTGAATGTCAACTGTAATTGAAAAATTAAAAAAATTCAAATTCAAATAGTGGCACAGTCCAATGTAGTGATAAAGATTTTGTCTCTGGAGTCAAACGGTTCTGGGTTTGATTTCTAGCTATAAATCCTGACAAAGGTAGGCAGTCTACTTGCAGCCGCAGCCAAGCTGCATAGAGAATTCATGTGCTTGAATATGTGTGCATGTGCCTGTGTGTAAGTTTTGGGGATAAAAAGGGAAGATTTGATTAATAGCTGGTCATTAGGACCTGGTGGTATCCTTACTTCAACTGGACCTGGGCCCGCTTGGCTGTCTTTCCTGGGGAAAGACTCTTTACTGAGTTATTTTTCCTTAATTGAAGCCAGAGCCATTGTTCCCATGGTCCTTATTTTGTTTTTATTCTCATTGGTTCTTCTATATTAACATCCCAGCAAGATATACAGACAAGCTGGCTCCAGTGGCTACAAGGCACGATTGCAAATATTACATTACATTATGAAAATCTGAATGTTGAATTGTATCATAGACCAGATAAAGGGCTAATCAATTTATGTAGATGGTTTGTCTGGCTGTATTTTGGAGGGATTTCTCGAGGCCTATTGTTCAAGTTCTGAAAGGATAATATGCGATTCAGATCTCAGAGTTCTTCATCACGTATCTTCATATAGCGACAATTTTCCTTTAAAAGGTTTCAAAGTAGATCTTATCCAGAGAGTAACCATAATAATCTCTGAATGGGAGAACTGTCAGGAAAAGTTAGAGAGAAAACGTTATTCTCAAGAACATTGATATTTTAAAAAATGTAGTTTTGCCCATTAAGGCAATATAAAAAGTATATTCAATTAAACATGTACTAAGCACCTGACATACGTTAGACATCTTAAAAGCACTGGAAAACAAAAATGAACAATACCCAAATTCATTATTTTGAAAACCAGTAGTACAAAGAAATAACCTTCATGTTCCCTATATTAACTATTCTTCAAGGTATCCAAATTGTTGAATGGAGGTTTCACTTTGCAGGGGAATTTAGGCTAATGAATGAAGAATAAATGATGATCATTCTTCACAATTCTGCTATGGACTGAATTGTGCCCCTCCTCCATATGTCGAAGTCCTTATCCCCAAGGGAACTGTATTTGGCACTAGGGCCTATAAGTAGGTACTTATGTTAAATGGGGCTGATGCTTTTATAAGAAGAGGAAGAGACACTAGCGCTCTCTCTCTTCCTGCCATTTAAGTACACACACACACACACACACACACACACACAGATATATTTATATATATAAACATGTACTTATATCTCTCTCTATATCTATAGATCAGTAACTCCTATACATATTACAATCAGGCTGAGGGGTGACACCATTAAGAATGCACCCATATACCTAGTAAAAGGCCTCTGCCAAGTATCAATGAAACAAAAGATTATATTCACCTGTCAGTGAAGCAAAAGCAAAAGGTTGAGCTTGTCCATTTCGGTGCAGCCATACCTATCTCCAGTCTGGCCACCTTCTTCTGAAATGCAGTGCATTCGCTCATGCCTGTTACTTTAATCCTCCCCGGTGCACAGTGAGCACTGCAGACTAGGGGTCAGCCTCTGAGGGGACGCCTTACGAAGCCATAGATGCGGTTGGCAGAGAGCTGGCAGTGCTGCAAGAATAGGTCACTGGGAGTGTAAGGCATCTGCTCATGCAATTTAAATTTACCTTCAGGACCTGCTCAAGTTTTATTTATATGTAGCTATTCTCTTTGATGATGACATACTGCTGCGGGTGATATGCTCACTCGGCTCCATTTCATCCTCCTTTAAGAGCGACTTCTGAACCTGCAGGAACTGTTGAGGTGGAAATCTACATACCTAGGCTCCTTTACCCCGGGGCTTGATGGGCAACCCACCCAGGGTGGGAAAGAAGTGAGGCAAAGGCCAGCTTCCATCCCTGTTGGCTGTCTTCTGCTGGAATCAGCCTGATGGAGACATAAATTCCTCCACCTGGAGCTTTCTGCTGTTTGATCTTCAGTGTCCGGATGTCAAGAGGCTCTTGTGGTGGTGGTTGCCACAGTGCAGGCTTTCTGATTTTGGCTCTTTCATTCCTGGATTGCAGTTGCCAATGAGTGTTCTTGAAATCAGTAGCGTAAGTGGCATTCTCAGAGGAAGCTGTTACCTGAGAGATCGATTATATAGTGTTCTACTAACTAACTATCTGTCTGTCTGTCTATGTATACATACACACACAGATGCTACCTGGGCTTCACTGATGGCTAAGAGAACTCCAGTGAAGTGAGAAATAAAGGCAGGAATCTGAGAGAATCAAGAGCCCTTTAGAGAGATGAGCTTTTCTACTTGTATTGTCAAATAGACTTAGTTCTCAGAAATGAGGCAAAAGGAGATTTAAAAACCGTAAAACTCAGTCTTCTGTAGAAAAGCATCAACCTACTTATTCTTCTAGACATGTGGCTTAGAATTTTGCAGGTGTTCTCTTTCTTTCTGTATATACAAGTATATACACATTAATGTACAAACATATATACACATATATGCATATACACATACATATATACTCTCTTAATATGTATGTATACACATGTATACATATGTTCACATATTTATACACACATAAGTGTGGAATTCCTTGATAGAACTTGAGAGTTTGCAATATATTAAAACTCTTTTCCTTCTGCTGCTGAAGCAGAGTAAAAAGTTCAATCAGTGTGCCTGGCCAGTGTTGCTCAGTGGTTGAGCATCAACCTATGAACCAGGAGGACATGGTTCAATTCCTGGTCAGGCCACATGCTCCGGTTTCAGGCTCGGTCCCTAGTAGGGGGCATACAAGAGGCAGTCTATCAATGATTCTCATCATTGATGTTTCTATCTATCTCTCCCTCTCTGAAATCAATAAAAAATTTCTTTAAAAAAATTCAATCGATGTGATATATTGATTTCCTATCCTGTTTTTGAGAAGACTGTATATTTGGGGTCTGAAAGAATAAAGGTTTTTTACCCATTTTTTAATTGGTCGTTTGTCTTCCTTTTGTTGAGTAATATGAGTTCTTTATATATTTTGGATATACCTCTTACTCGAGGTGTCTTTGGCAAATATGTTCTCCCATACAGTGGGCTCCCTTTGCATTTTGAAGATGGTTTCTTTTGCTGTGCAGAACTCTTTGGTTTGATATAGTCCCATTTTTAAAATTTCCTCCGTTGTTTCTACCTGACATGTCTAAGATTTTGCTGCCTGTGTTTTCTTCTAAGATTTTTATTGTTTCACGACTTACAATTTTCCAAAGAGGACATACAGACAGCCGAGACACATGAAAAAGTGCTCAAAGTCACTAATTATCAGAGAGATGTAAATTAAAACAACAATGAGGTATCATCTTACATCTGCCAGATAGGCTACCATCAATAAATCAATAAATCAATAAACAACAAGTGTTGGTGAGGATGTGAAGAAAAGGGAATCCTAGTGCACTGCAGGTGAGAATGCAGAGTAGTGCAGCCACTATGGAAAACAGTATGGAGTTTTCTCAAAAACTTAAAAATAGACTCCCATTTGACCCAGTCATCCCACTTATAAGAATATATCCTAAGAATTCTGAAACATCAAGCAGAAAGAATGCATGCACCTCTATGTTCATAGCAGTGCTATCTACAGAAGCTAAGATCTGGAAAGAGCCCAAGTGCCCATCAGTAGATGAGTGGATAAAAAAGCTGTGGTACATTTATACCATGGAATACTACGCAACAGTAAAAAAGAAGGATCTCTTATCCTTTGAGACAGCATGGAGGGACCTGGAGACTATTATGCTAAGTGAAATAAGTCAATCAGAGAAAGACAAGTATCACATGATTGCACTCATATGTGGAATCTAAGGAACAAAATAAACTGAGGAACAAAATAGGTCCAGAGGCATGGAAACATGGCACAGACTGACAGATCTCAGAGGGAAGGGGTGAGAATGGGTGGGCAGACATTAACCAAAGAATTTATATGCATATGTTCGGGAAGAAATAGAATATTGGGGACCAGCTATAACTATAAGAAATACTAATCATGCTCCATTAACCGTGATTGTTTTGTTCTGATTAAAGAAGGCACATTCTAACCTGGCTGGGTGTTGCACGTGGGACCTGGGAGCTCACCTGGAAATGCAGCCCATCCTCCACACCCGGGAGCTGCCAATTATCATGGAAAGATTAACAACCTTCTTGCAGAAACCAGAGGCACCAGCCATTTGAAAATCCCCAGTCCTTTGCATATCCGCAGGCCTTTGCATACCCCCAGCCTGCATTACCTGTAAACTGCCCATTTTGCATACCCATTCTTATCCCCTTTGCCTATTTCCTCATGTAATCTATGTCCTTCTACCCAATAGAACAGTGGTTTTCAACCTTCCTAATGCTGCGACCCTTTAATACAGTTCCTCATGTTGTGGTGACCTCCAATTTCATTGTTACAAATTGAACATAATTAAAGCATGGTGATTAATCACAAAAACAATATGTAATTATATATGTGTTTTCCGATGGTCTTAGGTGACCCCTGTGAAAGGGTCGTTCGACCCGCAGAGGGGTTGCGACCCACAGGTTGAGAACCGCTGCAATAGAAGAAGCTGGCTTGTGGTGGGGGACAGAGCAGATTTTTGTGATGACCTGCTGCTCTCCCATACTGTGGACATTATTGGAATAAACGCTCATATATGATTCAACCCTGTCTCTCTAACTTGGCTCAAGTAGTGACAGGCAGCCCGGACCCATTGATTGTCTGGTTACACATATATGCATTACTCATGGACATGGACAATAGTGTGGTGAAGGCCTGGGGCAGGGCGGGAACCTGGGGGAGGGGGGTTATGGGGGAAAAGTGGGGGACATCTGTAATACTCTCAACAATATAAATTAAGAAAAAAGAAAGGGTGAAGTGTAGGAAATAGGCCTCTGTGATCCATCTTCAGCATAGTCAACATTTTTTTAAAAAATATATTTTATTGATTTTTTACAAAGAGGAAGGGAGAGAGACAGAGAATTGGAAACATCGATCAGCTGCCTTGACCAGAATCAAACCTGGGACCTTTCAGTCCGCAGGCCAATGCTCTATCCACTGAGCCAAACTGGTTTCAGCAGCACAGTCAACTTTTAATGGAAACCATTACTGAATGCAGGGCAAACAGAATGCAGGGAGGAGGGGAGAGAGGATAAGAACAAAGAACTGTGTACCTGATGGTAGAAACCCCCGAGGCACCCAGGACTAAGCACCTCATGCTGCCTCAACTAGTCAGGGGGAGGTGGAGACAACTAGAAAAGGCCTCAGCACATTATTTCTTTAAATGGCCCAATCGGAGACAATAAGACCTAGGCGATGTATGAGGAAAACTATTGAAACAGGAATTTTTGGGGATGAAAAAGACATGTTTAGGAAATTTTAGAAATTAAGGGGCCCATGGAAGAAGCACAGGGCCGCAGAGCAGCAGAAGGTATATTTCCATAGAATAGGGAAGCTGAAAAGCTGCAACAGGTACATCTCCATAGAATGAGGGAGCTGGAAACAGAAAAAGGTCTATGTTATGCCCAGAATTCAAGATCCCCAAGAAACCATGCCAGGGAGTCAGTCTGATGCAAAAGCAGAAGGTCCTTTATTGAGTTAGCTAACCCGACCCTGGCCTCCAGTCGCCGCAGCAACCGGAAACCGAGTGCCACCCGTGAGAATAGTGAGGGGAGGGGAGCCGGCTGTGGGCCCTGCCGATTGGCCAGGCGCAAGTCGGGTCTTGTTAAATCCTGGGCGTGGCCAGCAGGGGCCTGGGCTCGGGAAGAAGGCACTTTTCTGAGCACATGGCCTCTGCCCCATCATTCCCCCCTTGTCTTGGAACTTTCGGCTCAATCATGAGACGGACTGCACTTTTATTTCACCGTCGCTAGGGGCCCGTAGTGAGCACACAGAACTATCAACTGAACTATTTTATACACGTAACAAATGGTCCGGTGGAAGGGAAAGAAACCATTTTAGCTTTAACAACTTCTATTGAAATAGGATTTTTCTTCTTAAAATTCCTCCATGGCTATTAAAAAGCCAAATCAAGATTAATTTATTTACTGTCCTGATGTTTGCATAAACACAACAAGAATGGTAACTGACTACCTTTGCTGGAATTTCATGGTTGAACCTTAATGTGCCCCGTAGGGCCAGGAAGCCAAGCCATCCAGCTGCCATCAGGCCTGCCTGCAGTATCTGCTGAGTTAGGTGAATCCCTCACCTGTAGCAACTCCACCTGAGCCCATGCTCCAGGCTTTAAGGCCCATCTCAGTAGCCCTCCTACTCGTTGCGGCCCAGAGTGTGTGGGGGTTCTGCAGGGATGCAGAGGCATCTTTACTGCTCCCCTTCTACTCTTACCAACCGCCAGTGATGGTAGGGCATGGGCCTGACGCTCCAGTGCCAGCCGTCTTCAGGGCTCCCAGGCAGGATACCAGACTTTCTTCATGGCATTCTTAGTGGCTTCAAGTCTTTAGAGCTCAGATAGGGCTCTTTAAAGCATGATACTCCAGTCAAAGTTTTCCGTTAATAAAACCACTATTAGGAACCAGTCTTACTGAATCTATGCAAAGAAACGTACTTACTTAGCATTGCCAGATTTCGGAGGAATTACATAAGGAGAAAAACATACTGATTTACTCTAAGATTTTCTGACTTTCCTTGCTAATTTCTTTTCATGGATTTAAAACAAAACAGTAATTGTTGGTCCATGCCTCGGACTTTCTAGTCTAAACAGGCTTTTTCCAGCTTTACTACCCCTGACATGGGCATGGTGACTCAGGCCTACAAGACAGTATTACAGGCTGTCAACTGTTAGCTGTCTCTCAACAGAGACCAAAACCTGATGGGCACCCTTCCCTGCCCAGTTGGGCACTTGTCCTCTTGGCAGCTAGACACCCTTTACTTTTGGGGGTCACCCCACACAGCTCCCTTCCAGGACAGCCAACATACATTCAAACCTGCAAAAGAACCAAAGGTTAATATAACATATCAATACAATGAAACACAATATTGGCATCATGGCCGCTTCAGGTAGCCAAATCTACCACTAAACATGTGATCCTATGAATGGTCCTTGTCTCTTTGGAGCCATGTCCATGAAGATGCAGGCATTATCTAAGTGTATTACACAGTATTGTGGGGGCTCCTGGTGACAGGAGCGATCGCGAGTCATGTTACTGGCATCAGGCAGGTCAAGCACTCCGTAGATGAAGTCTTTCTGGATGGACCCAGGTCGTGACGCCGTCTACCTTGAGAGTGGTGGGGGTCTTCAGCACCACGGTGTAGGGACCTTTCCAACGTGGCTCTAGGGTCTCCCAGCAGTCTGATGAGGAGTTGGGGTTGGGCTGGTCCCATAGATGGCGCGGAGGCGCGACCAAATGTCCTCGTGCACCCTCTGGAGCCCTCTCAAGGAAAGAGATTGTTAAAGAAAAGCCACCCAGTCCTCACCAGTCTCTGAGTCAGATTCCTCCTCTCTTGGAGAACTTCCAAGTCCTGATGGCTTCTAGGTAACCCTGTTTATCAGTTACAGCATTCTGCTTTTTTTGTCTTTCTACCGGTTCCCTTTGTGGCAGAGCAGCAACCAGGCTTCTTTCAAGGGAGTGCGCTAGAAGTGGGTATCAGCCCCTCCTTTGCTAGCAGCAACAGGTACCAAACTCTTTCAGTACATTTGACCAGCTTCATTCCCGCCCACCTTTACAGATTCTAAGGTCCATTGTTTTCCTTTAACCAGCAAGCTAAATGACACTGGCCTGTATTATTCACTTAACATTTCTTTTTTTCTCCTATCACACCAAGGCCATGCTTTCCAGGTAGCTAGAACTCTTAGCCTTAATTCTTAGGTGATTAGCAATACATTTTAAGAGACACAGAAAAAAAGAAAAATCTTTCTTGGGTAACCTAGGTTTTAAGACCGTGATTGCTAATTTATTAAGTATTAAATAAATCTGCGAGGCTAGCACACTTTTTGCCCCATCCGCATTTCCGCAGTAAAACTCCACCCCTGGAAGAGATCAACCGAAGGACTTGTATACATGTATATAAGCCATACCAATGGACATGGACAACAGGGGGGATGGGAGCATGAGTGTGTGTGGGGGGGAGGTTGGGGGTTAATGGGGGGGATGAGGACACATTTGTAATACCTTAACTAATAAAAAAAAAAAAAAAAAAACTCCACCCCTGAAATCCCATCCTGCCTCAGTGAGCAGACACTCCTTTTGTGATTGGCTAAGTCAGAGGGAGGGGCTGTTCCAAGATGGCGGCCCCCAGGGGTGCGGCAGGCCATGCGGCCAACATGGTGGCTGCCAAGTCAGGCAGCTCAACATTGTGGCTGTCCACCGTTCTCTGACAGAGCAAACCAAAACCCCTAAAAGTAGATGGCCAACATTATATTGTAGACAAACAGAAATCTCATTAGCTGTTTATACTTTTTATAATTATCTTAATATCAATTAAGTTTAAACTGGTTTTTGTATTAAAAATCTTCAGTTGAGGTCACAAAATCAATCCTCTCTTCTCAATCAGATTAATAAGCAAAGGCATTTTCAATTAACAGATTAACTTCTATCATTTAGACCTCATATTAGGCATATTTAGATCAACATTTCAGTATTACAAATTTCAATGCTTTTAGATGATTTGCACGTAAAAGTTTTAAGTTTCCAGCCAATAAGCCTGGCATAGCTGCTAAAATGGTCACAATTTTCCTGTTGGGGAAGTCAAGAAACAAAACCATACTTTGCCTCAGGGCAGGAAATTTCAAAAGAGCTACTTTAAATGGCCTTGAGAAACCAGTCTGTATTTCTTTCTTAGGTTCAACTTTGCCATTTTTAAGGCCAAAACAGTCTCGGGTTTTTATTCTGTACACAGCAAAAGGTCAAGTTCAGCTCAAAACTATGCGCACTCGTTTTTAAACTGGCCTTTTCCCTTTACATGTGCACAGAAATCCCGGATGCATTTATAAATTTGTAAACGCTTTTCAATTACAAGAAGGATTTTAATTTTAGAATACTTGGGGAGGGGGTGACCTGTTTCCACAGACCCTCACTCAGGCGGCTGCCCGACCGCCACACAAAGGAGGGGTGAGAGCAGTCCCCCTCCCTCCACATTCATACACTTTCACCAGACATCCATTCAGAGTTTAAACAATCCATTCAATTCCTAACAACTTCCCCATTCCTGAGGGAGCTCTAAAGCCTCCCCCAATCTCCTTGAAATTATTAATCCAGCAAGTCCACAAAATAAAACGGAAACACAAACAACTAAAGGGCCCAAAAAATTACAGCCTTCCAACTCCATGGAAGCAAAAACCGAAAGCTAGACGATGGCTGCGCGCCAACCAGCAGGAGCGACCCGCCTTTTCTCAGATTGAGGGGTTCCTACAGACCTTCCGACTCCGCGGAAGCAAATTTTCCCCTCTTCAGATGGAGGATCAGGAAGCCCCCCTACTCCTCCTGCCTGTCTCAGATTAAGGGGTTTCCTACAGACCTTCCGACTCCGCGGAAGCAAAGCTATACCCCTTCAGATGGAGGATCAGGGAGTCCCCCGGCTCCTCCTGCCTATTGATCCTGTGCATCCACTCAGATCATTATTACAGGCATTTACAGGCATTTACAGACTTCAGAAGTGAGCTCACACCGGATAGATACAAAACAAAACACACGACACAAACAAAAGACCTACCGCGGTCAGTCAGGCCCTCCGGACTGGGGGTCCCTCATGGTGTTGGGGATCCCGGACGAGCCCCCAAAATGTTATGCCCAGAATTCAAGATCCCCAAGAAACCATGCCAGGGAGTCAGTCCGATGCAAAAGCAGAAGGTCCTTTATTGAGTTAGCTAACCCGACCCGGGCCTCCAGTCGCCGCAGCGACCGGAAACCGAGTGCCACCCGTGAGAATAGTGAGGGGAGGGGAGCCGGCTGTGGGCCCTGCCGATTGGCCAGGCGCAAGTCGGGTCTTGTTAAATCCTGGGCGTGGCCAGCAGGGGCCTGGGCTCGGGAAGAAGGCACTTTTCTGAGCACATGGCCTCTGCCCCATCAGTCTATATTTACAAAATAAAGAGAAGGAAGACCTTCATCCAGAAGGAGAAGAAGAAAGCCCAAAGGGAATAGGAAAACAATAAAGAAAGAGGGGGGTGGGGTGGGAGGGGAAGAACCTCACATGTCTGTCCTGTGTGAGATTCAACCTTTGAGCCCAGGAGTTACTATAGTAACCAGTCTAAGGGACTAGTGACCAATCAGAGGGGATATCAAGGCACCAGGATCTGTAGCCTTTATAAGCCAAAGGGAAAAGGAACTCAGTGGGACCCTTTTCCCCTCCCCACGTTGTAGTCTGTACTTGTTCTTCAATAAATTTCCACCTTTGCTATACCATCTTCCGTGGATTCATTCTTCAACTCCAGTGGATAAAGAGCCTGGGAACCATTCTGCCCAGGGGAACACCTCATGTGCCAGATCAAAAATCCCGCTTCACTATTAACCCCATACTACTCAGCCAAAGAGGAATGGAGGAGGGAGCCTCACACCCTAGGGATTAATAATAGCCTGTGATCGCTGTCCCATGTGTGCCTGTTCAATTGGACGCCCGCTTTTGCAAGAATGAGTGAAAAGTCTTGTTTTCGCCATACTTCTCTCTCTGAGTCCGTTATTTGAAGTTGGACAGGTGAGCATTTCTCACATGAATGGAGCTTGGTGTGGGGGGAGAGCTGCAGGAAGTACCTGTGTACCCATTTACATGCTGTTGTATTTTTGTAATTGTTGTTCTTTAACGTGGTCTTGCGGGACTCATCAATGCTAAGCCCTATTGGCTATAGAGCTCAGTGATTTGAGGGCTCACCCCTCTGGGGGCAGCCACAACACTGAGTGCTAGATATGTGGACAAACTGCTTCCAGGGAGATGCTGGCAACTTGGTTTTATTGTCCTAGCAACACCCAGGGAGAAGGTGGGGGAGATGCTCACCAGCTCTTTCAGGTGCCCGGGAGGATCCTAGTCAGCTATAAGATGCAGCAGATTAGAAGCTGGACCCTCAGGCAGTAGCTGAGACAGTTTGCAGTCAAACACATTTAAGGAAAAAACTCTGAGATGGTGTTTTTGCTGATCCTGTGCACGGAGCCCAGAGGGGACAGCCATGGGAGAGCTGCTCTGAATAACAACTGCTTCTTTGTTTGCTATAGTCCCGTGGACTTGTGAAGGCACATCCCTCTGGCTCTCAGAGCTAGGTGATTTAAGTCCACCCTCAGGTGGCAGCCTGAAAAGTTGGGGTACTATGTGCTTGATCCAAACCCTTTGCTCCTCAGGGAGAAGCTGGGAGTCGGTTCCCTCCCAGTTGTTAAGGGGTGAGGTTTATGGTGAGAGTGTGTCTCAGTCTCGTGATCTTCTCATTAATCTGATGTGTAAGTCACTCAGCTAGGGCCTGGATTTCTCTGAGGGAGCTGCTCCATGGGTAGGTGTATATTCGGTGTGTCTTCGGGAGCGGGGAAAGTCAGGAGCCTAATCTGTCTCCATCTTGGTGGCATTACTCTCTGGGTGAGTGTCATTTATGCACAGGACCATTTGGTTCTCGGCCTTTAAGAAAAGACAGTCCCAGAGTGAGAGAGGGCTTTTGAGTCCTCCTCCAGGCAAACTTGCCCCTCTTTCCTGGCCTTGCCCTCTTGTCTGTAGGTCGTTACTGCCTGAGGGGACAGTAAGTGATTCCACTCCATCCTGGTGACACTGCTCTCTAGAGGGCACCAGTCCTCTTCCCCAGGTTCCTCCCTTCCATCTTGTGTTTCCCCAAGAATTCAGACCCCAGCCTCCTTTCTGAGTGGTGTCCCGGTGCGAAGCTGCCAGGAGCTGGAACCCAAGGCTCCTATGCTGGTTTCGAGCATGACTTCACCAGGATAGCAACCTCCTTTGGAGTCTTGGGAGGGTCAGGAGTATAAACTGCCTTGCCTTTAGTCACTTTAAGAAATGCTTTAGCTGGCTCAGCCCATGGGTTGGGTTTTCCATATTCCTCTGGGAGGAGCTAGAAGGATGCCATTCTCAACAGCAGATCCAAGTGCAATAGCAGCAGTTGCAGGCAGGCCAGCTGTTTACAAAGACGCCTCTTCCAACTGCATTTAGAGAACCGGCTTCAGCCTGCTCTCTCCACCTCATAGGTGCATTTGCCTTCCACAGCAATCCCCAAGGACAAGGACTTCTGCTCTTAGAGTTCCCAGGTCACTGGCCCAGGAGAAAGCAGCTCCTCCCACTAGCCCACGAGGAGTTGGGGCCATTCGTCCTTGGTCTACCAGTGGTTCTCAACCTTCCTAATGCTGCGACCCTTTAATACAGTTCCTCATGTTGTGGTGACCCCCAATTTCATTGTTACAAATTGAACATAATTAAAGCATAGTGATGAATCACAAAAGCAATACGTGATTATATATGTGTTTTCCGATGGTCTTAGGCGACCCCTGTGAAAGGGTTGTTCGACTCCCAAAGGGGCCTCGACCCACAGGTTGAGAACCGCTGGCCTAGAGGCGTGCACTCCTCCTCTTCTCTTATTCAGGCCCACAGGTCTCGAAATGTCCAGCATCTGCCTAGTGGAGACCACGGAGGGCAGGTAGGCTGACCTCCTTTCCCAGACATCTCATTCCTCTGACCCCAAAGTCAGCTCCAGTGAAGTGGGTTCACTCCAATACCGGCCACGCTGATGGGACACAGGGGGAGACCGTGAGAATATAGTGTGACACAGCACAGGGTGATGCCACCCTCACCCAGACAGAGGCAGAGGCGTTTCAGATGTCAGTGCCAACCACTTGAGGTTGTTTAGGAGCATTTTGCCAATTGATTGTCCTTCTTGCTGTGTGTCCCCATACCTGATTTTCTAATCACCAAAAATCCTATCCTAATTGTTAATTTAGGGAGTGGTTTTAAGGGATTTGGGGGTTGATCAAGGAAACAATTATGACCTTGAGGTGGCAGTAGCTTTGTTTGGTATGCTTTGACAGGTGTGACTGAGAGGTAAAGTATTCCTAGAGCTATGGGGAGTGGGGTAGCCACCCAGAAGGGGAGGAGGCCAAAAAGCCACCAGGTGAGAGGGAGGTCGGAGAGGGTCTTCTGTGCCCAGGTGATGTCCCTCAGCAGCGCAGCGAGGAGTCTGTGGGTCAGAGAACTTGTAAGGGCAGCAGTGGTTTGGGATCTTAGGGGCTGGTGTTTATCTTAGCTATTGGCCGATGATGGGTGCGGTATGTAAATGGCTAAAAATTTGCTTGTTTGGGATATTTCTAAAATAATTAGGCATGCAAAAGTTTTAGTTTATTGCCAGTGAGCTTTTGAGCTAAGAGGTTTCAGACTGCTGTGAGGAAAATAAGTGACCCAGAGGTCAATACACAGAGGCTGTGTTTGGCTCATTTATATAATAGCATCTTCATAGAATGTTTGTGAGGATTAAGTATGAATATATGGGAAGTGCTTAGCACAGTACCTGATATGTAGCAAGGATACAACAAATGTTATAATTTGTATCATATTACAATGCTCTGCCTGAATGGAATTTATGCAAGAAAAATAAGAAGAAAGCAAGTACCAAGACTAAATAAAAAGTAGTGAGTTGGGCCCTGGCCAGTATGGCTGAGTTGGTTTAGCATAATCCCAAGAGTTGCTGGTATGATTCCCAGTCAAGGCACATGCCCTGGTTGCGGGCTCAATCCCCAGTAAGGGGCCTGCAGGAGGCAGCTGATCCATGTGTCTCTCATTAAAAAAAATCTATTGAGTTGGTAGCTCTGAGTAAAGGACAATTGAGGGAGAGATAAAAAAGAAGTATGGTGTTCATTAGTAGAATTTCAGAGTTTTTCCAGCCAGAGGCAATGTGGTCTGGGTGTTGATTTGGGCATTTGCCACCTAGAGGCAAATTCATAGAGATATGAATTTTCTCTGGAAAAAACAAACACGCAGCTATTTTCTGTGGGTTTCAGACCTGCTGAAGGATACTGTCTCCTCATTCCTCTCCAATTATTTGTCAGTTAAGATTCTCAGAAAGTGTCCACACAGCAATGGTGTTTTCTCCATGTAAATGTCCATTAAACAGAACATCTGGCCTTTTATCCTGAAGCAACCATTCTTCATTATCCCAAATAAATGGTGGTTTGCTAAATCTCTTGCCCCCCAAAAACTGTAACACATTCTGGCTATTCTACAAGGAGACGACCAGCTAAGTACAGTGGGGCCTTGACTTACGAGTTTAATTCGAGTTTAATTCGTTCCGAGACCGAGCTCGTTAAGGAGCTCGTTAACTCAAATTACTCTATCAACTCAAATTCAAACTCAATGCAAAAAATCGGCCGGAGACAGCTGGTATCTCAAAAAACTCGTTAGTCGGGACACTGGTAAGTCAAGGCCCCACTGTATTTCCTGCATCAAAGTTTGAAGATTAAAAAAAATGTTAACGACACCTCAAAAATAAATCCCGAGTACTAATACTGCCCTGTTGCTTGAGAAGTTTGCTATCTGAAGTTTAAAGAAATACATTCAGAAAGAGATTATGTGAGACTCCAAAGAAAGTTATGTCTAATTCTTTGAGTTTCCCACCCCTTATACTAGTATTCACTGAATCACCAATGCTTTTTGTCCTCTTTCAGGAAATCACTATTTCTCCTTAACTGATTTCATAGTCACAAATGAATCCACCCCCATTTTCCAACTTCTCAGAATTAGACTTTCTGTCCTAAGATTACCTAGCTCAATGGCCACCCCAGCAAAGGACAAGTTCCCTGTAAAGCCTTGGGCTTGTCAGGTTCCCCGAAAGGTATCTAAGACCAGCGCACAACTACATGAGTCTTCTCCCTTGGAAAATGGACTCAGGGTAAAGATTTCAGATTTGAAGGCAAATAAGACATAATTTAAATGTTCGTCATTTAACCTTTTCAAGCCCCAGTTTCCTCATTTATAAAATTAAAATACTAATGAGGTAAACTATCTCCAACATGGCATGATACATGTTAGTCCCTCTGTTTCCACGAGGATTGTTCCTCGCAAAGAGAGAATAGACTCTGGCTCTTTTGGGAAGGAAAGGGGGGATTTAAAAGAGATGTTAGGGCCCTAACCGGTTTGGCTCAGTGGATAGAGCGTTGGCCTGCGGACTCAAGGGTCCCAGGTTCGATTCCGGTCAAGGGCATGTACCTTGGTTGTGGGCACATCCCCAGTAGGGGGCGTGCAAGAGGCAGCTGATCGATGTTTTTCTCTCATCGATGTTTCTGACTCTATCCCTCTCCCCTCCTCTCTGTAAAAAATCAATAAAACATATTAAAAAAAATAAGAATAAAAGAGACGTTAGGCAGTCATGGTGTTATATTGTAAATCAGAAGATGTCTTAATCAATAAGCCGAATTTATTTGGAGTCCTGTTCATTTCACTAGCACTAGCGGGCCCAGAGGAAATCTTGCTTCTCAAATTCTGGGACCCAATATGGTGGATGTTTTATCTATTTTTTTATGTTTTTGGATGTTTTTTATATGTTTTTCAGCTCTTTATTTTCCAAATTTGGAATGAGACTTTCAGACCTTCTGAGAAAAAGTCCTGTGTGCTGGGACAGGCCGTGAGACCACATCTCAAGGCCTGGCCTGGCGCCAGCACTGACAACTCTGGGGCATAGTTTATGGCCTCTCTGGAATGGGAGTAGTCTTATTTTCCCCTATTGTTTAAGCAAGCAAACATTTACAGAAGCCAGAATAGCAGGGTTAAATTTTAAGCAGCAGTTTTTACCCAAGATGGAGGTTACTATGCTTCAATGGGACGCATTGAAGGGTGAGAGAAGCTGGTGTGAGGCTCAGCTGAGCTTTCAGAATCAACACTAGGAACCACACTCCAGGAACCACCAAAGCAAAAATGTCCCTGCCATCGCTATCCTTACCTGCCCCCTGGATGCCAGGACCCTGACCTTGCTGCATCTGTGAGGTCGTCTAGGACATGAACTTTACTGTCCCCAGAGCCGTTCCCCCATTGTCACCCATGTCAGCAAAATAATGTCCCGCTCCAGGCCTCTGTCTTAGGCTACTCACTACCAAACAGAAGTCCTGCGTCGGAATTAGTGACACGTAAAAGGTGGGTCTCATGCCTTCCTCCTGCAAAGCACTTGGACTTCACCTTAGGAAGATGGGGCTCTCAGAGAAGGCGCTACCAAAATGTAGGAAGGGCAGTCCAGAGACCCTGGGTCCTTTCATACTGCTTTCCCTTAGGTCTAACAACAGTCTTTTCTTTTGTCTACATTTCCTAAATACTTAGCAGTGGGCTCCGTGAGACTGCAAACACCCTCACTTTGCAGATGAGCAAAGAGAGGCACAGAGAGCCTGCCTTTGGGCGGTAAGTGGCTGGGCCAGGACGCAGACTCTGTCTGTCTGACTCCAAACACTGGGTGGGGAATCCCTGTCTGATGCTCTCACTAATCTGAAGGCTCTCTCATTGCACTTAGGTCCTCTTTTCTTTTCTTTTCTTTTCTTAAATCTTTCCCAAAGACCTGCGAAGTGTCTTGCTCTATTAACTCTCTGCCAGTGCTATTTATTCAGAGCTAAGCCCATCCAGCAGCCATCGGAGAAGAGGTTTGGGAAAGTAGGTCAGATAAGCACACAGACTCACCTGAGGGCCTAGGCTTCACTTTGAGCTGCTCTAATTTAGAAGAATGAAAACTCCCTGCCTATGGTCCCCCTCCCTGATCCCCCCCCCCCCCCCCCCCTGCACTCGGGGCCGCGCGCGCGCGCACACACACACACACACACACACACACACACACACTCAGGGCTAGGACTATTGAACATTGGCAATGGACACAGTGCCATGACAAGAATCAGCAGCAGTCATTCTGGCTTGATTTCAAATCCTGGTTTCAGCACTAATTGGCAGTGTCAGCTTCAGGGAATGATTTAACCGCTCTGAGCTGCAGGTTTCTAATCTATAAAATGTGTGTGGCTTTTAGAGTTACGGTGAAGATGGCACCTGCTGTGATATTCCGGCCCCCTTCCTCCCCGTGCCTCTGGGCCCATTCGCTGGAATACAGCCTGACAAGAGCTTATCTGCCTGGAAGGCCAATGCGGGAGACGTGCAGGGGAGCTGCGCTGGCCTCGGAAACACCCTGTGGGTTGCTCGGCCTGCAGAACATTTCCAGAGACACCTTCTGGACTCACTGAGCCTCAGAACAGTTTGTTCAGGAAAAGAAGGCAGTTTACCCGCTGGATTCTTTCCGCCTCTGGTTCCCTACTGCTCACACCCAACCCTGAGACTTTAACTGCCCTTTACTCTGCCAGCGTGGCCTGGCCCCGTGTAGAAGCCGGTGGAGCCTGAGTGTCGTGGGTGCTGCGTCTCCTGCCTTGCTGGGTATTCCCGAGACACTGGCAAACCCCAGCACCGCCTCAGAAGTGAGGATGTGCAGAGAGAGAGATGGCAGGAGGCAGGGGGTGTCAGTGTTGGCTTTATGTTCACGGGGAAAATGTGAGCCATTGCTGAGGGCAGGGAAGGGAGACACAGGCCCGGGTCTGGGGCCAGGCAGTGCTGAGCACCCTGGTGTGCGGCAAAGTGGGTCAAATACACTGTGTTCAGCCTTGGGAGTCCTGGTGAAAGCCTTCCCCTTCCTGTTGTCGGGTGCAGTGAGGCTGTGTGTGGGGCTGTGCTTGTCAGATGCACCCACTCTGGGTTTTGACTCAGGACCTCATGATTTCTAGAGGCAGGGACCACCCCGCAACCATTCTGGTGAGGCTGGAGGGCTGAGAAGCTATACCAACCTCCAGGCTGGGCTCCCAATGTCCAGCACCAGAGGTTCTGTGCCAGCGGTGGCAGTGTCTTCATGATGTAAACCAGTTTTGTTGTGAAGTTTTGGATGTCATTCCTAAGATTTCCAAAGTCTGATTTCCCCAGCCTTCCTGGAGATGCAGGAGCTACTTATATCATCTATATATATAAAAGCCTAAGTGACCAAATGACCGAACGACTGGTCAACCGATTGCTATGACACGCACTGACCACCAGGGTGAAGATGCTCAATGCAGGAGCTGTCCCCTGGCGATCAGTATGCTCCCACAGCCAACCTCCCACTGGCCAACCTCCCACAGTCCCTCCCCACAGCCAGCCAACTTCCTGCAGTCCCTCCTAGCCAGCCAGCCAACCTCCTGTGGCCCCTCCCCATGGCCAGCCACCTCCTTCGACCCCCATGGCCTCGATTGCCGGCCAGGCTGAGCGACCCCACCCATGCACGAATTCATGCACTGGGCCTCTAGTCTAATACACTGCTTTTCTGTTTAAATTAGCCAGTGTTCTATATATATATATATATATATATATATATATATATATATATATATATTTGATTTTTTTTACAGAGAGGAAGGGAGAGGGAGAGGGATAGAGAGCTAGAAACATCAATGAGAGAGAAACATTGATCAGCTGCCTCCTGCACACCTACTGGGGATGTGCCCACAACCAAGGTACATGCCCTTGACCGGAATAGAACCTGGGACCCTTGAGTCCGCAGGCCAACGCTCTACCCACTGACCCAAACTGGCCAGGGCAGCCAGTGTTCTTGTGTCTAAAAACCCTGACTGACACAGTGATGACAGGACAATGTACATGAGTGGCAGAGTAATATTTTGGAAATATTAGCCATCTTTTTTTCAATTTTCTCTATTTCCTGTGTCATTGTGTGCCTATCTTTTCTGGGGCGAAATATGGTAGGATGGAACATGGGATTAAAAGGACAACTTCTGGCCTTCAAAGGTGACCTTGGCGAAGGCAACAGCAAAACTCCAGCAGACAAAGTATTTGGGAGCCAGCACAGGAGTGAGAGTTGAGTTTTTCCTTTCCTTCAGTCTCTTAGACAGAAAAATTATTTCCCCAGGGCAGCGAGAGGAAGGAAAGATGAGAAAACCTCAAACCACCTGCAATGGCATTTCTGCTAGTTCAAGAGAATGGGCTCTCAAGGCAGATATTAACTTGAGTGAGATGGGAAAACAAAGACTTATCTGCACCTGAGTTTGTGCTCATTTACTCATGTTGCATGCATAACAAAACAAATCACATAAAGAAATCCCACCAATCATAGGATAAGCTTAGCATAGAAAGGGTGTGAAATGAGTATTATTATTTTTTTATCTTTATCTAGTTAAAAATGGAGAAATGTATGTCCTGTTCTGGCTAGTTAGTAAAGAGAGATCCAGGCCCATGGGTGGTGGTGTGCTCTGTAGGGAGAGGCGCCCTCATCAATGTTGCTTAGAAATCAGAGCCATTAAATCTCACTAAGTACATTCAATCAGTAATGTGCTTGGCTGGGGGAGAAAACAACACTCCGATGAACACCATCCTTTTCGTCTCATGGGATGGTACTAGATAATCACAACAGGCATCTGCTGCTGTAGTGTGTTTCACATTCATTAATCTGGAGGTAAATGTTAATGGAGCCATTAGAGTAAAACCTAGGAACTTGTCCTGCCGAGCCATTTGCTCGGTGAGAAGCCGCATTTCTATAAATATCTCATTTAATCGCCACAAGTACCTAAGCCTATCAGTCAAAACGCCCACCAACTGTAAAAGGTAGCCGGAAATCAGCCCCAGTTTGTAAGTGAGCAAAAATCTAATCACAGCTAGGGGAATAACCCAGGTTTGTCTGACTCCAAAGCGGGCATGTTACATAGCCTCAGGCTCAACAACTAGAAAAGGGAGAGTAGTGACCACAAAATATGTTAAGCGAACTGGGATATTTCAGTGCATGTCTTAAGATAGGGAAATAAAAAAGCCAGCACAGCTACACAATGGAGGCAACAGGCAGTGTGTAGGACAGCCCTGCACAGGTCATGGAGGAGTGATCACAGAGAGGAGGAGGGACAGAATACACAGGTATATATGTACGGATGCGTATGCACACATATATATTAACTATACATATATGTGTATACAGACATTACAGGGCGGGGCAAAAGTAGGCTTATAGTTGTTTGTATGGAAAAATAATACAATGAATTATCCAAAAATAAACTGTAGGCCTACTTTTGCCCCGCCCTGTGTGTATCATCAGCTGTCTGTTTCTGTAAGTTGTCACGGATGGCTTCATCATGCTATTAATCCTGTCAACTCCTGAACAAATGTGAGCAAGACCAGGGAATGACCGTAATAGACTCAGGGGTGTGGCTCTCAGATGAGAGAGGCTTCAGCATGTTTGGCTGCCCTTGGAGGGTGCTTGACTGGGAATGAAAGGTTAGGAAAAACGTAGCTCAAAAATAATTTATTTTTGGGAAATCACTAGTGACTCTGACAAATGTAAATTAGTTGGCTTCCTTTTCATTGAAGAAGAAAATATTTTTCACTTTACCTGATGCAGTGTTAAGAGAGGCACTCAATAATCAACAAAAAGGACAAAAATGCTATTTTTTAAAACATTGGATTAATTTTAGCATTTTTGTTACTCTAATTTTGCCGCTGTAACTGGACTTTTACTCTTTGAGGGCATAGCCAGTCCTAAAAGTGCATTTCCCAGTGCTTCTATGCCTTCATATTTGAACCGATGTATTCTTTCTATTGAAGAGAGTGTGATATGAAGATCTTTAACTCAATGCATACACTGCTTATGGGAGGTGCTACTGTAGTTATGCTTTGCCTAGGAAGTGTCAGTGATGGAGAGTTCTGGGTCGTGGGGTAGATGATACAACCAGTGAATCCTGTGATTATGGGTTCACTCCTGCACCTCCTTTGCTGTGAAGCGGGTGATCTGATTTGATGTAAGAGGTGATTTTATTTGGGATGCCATGCCATTCCATAATTCTTTGGAGTGTGATACTGGCTGAGGCCCAGAGGACAGGAAAAACAAATCTGTAACTGAAATAAATTCATTTTCTCTTATGAGACTAAGGTACTGGCATTCTCAAACATGGAATGGGCCAGTAAGTGGCCAGAAACTGGTTCCTTGTTCTCCTGGAGGAATAGTGTCATACGGGGGGTCAGTGTTGGTGTCTGTTGCTCACAGGTTGGATGTGAGGCAGCGACAGTAACTAGATAAGATTGGGACTCTGCAGTACAGCCCTGCCACTTGCAGCAAAAAGTTATACACACCTGGAGAAACAACTCCTGGTCTGCTCACTGGGCTGGGAAACACCAGTAGATGCAGCAGAGGCAACAGTGGGCCCTCTTGGCTTCTTCCTGTTCTTAAAGGGAAAATGTTCGCTATGGTAACACTAAGATGTTTCCTGTCAGTTTTTTGTAGGTGCCCTTTATCAATCAAAGTTAGTTCCTTCCCTTTTCACTGGCTAAGAGTTTTTCAAATTATTGATTAATCTTTATTTTTATCAAATGCATTTTTGGCATCTATTGAAATATGTTTTTTTTTAAGTCTGTTAATATGAAGAATTTCAACAATTTATTTTTAACATTCACAGGCAATCATGCATTTCTGGGATAATTCTTGGCCATGAAGTATTATCCAGTTTCCATGTTATTGGTTTTGATTTAACATTTGTTCTTCGGTGCTGTGAGCCTGTATACTGTCCGTATCAGGTGTTTTGCCTTTTGGTTTCCAGACCCGGCTTCCTTGCTCTTCTTTGTGATACTTGAGCTCTGAAACTGCACTCGGCACATTGCTGGTCTGTAGTCTCTCTGCTCTGGGTATCACCTTCCTTCTCCATTGACTGCTGTTTCCATGTTGACCTACAGATACCTTCTCAGACTATCAGCCTCAAAATGCTAGCCTCAGAAATGAATTGGGAGTGATCCTATCTTTTCTATCCTCTGGAATCATTTAGATAAGATTAAAATATTTGATTCTTGAATGGGCATGAATAGAATTCAATATTGAAGCTACTTAAATCTGGAACTTTCTTGTGAAAAGATGTTGTGCAGTTGACCCTTAATCAATATAGAGGTTAGGGGTGTCAATCCTCCACACAGTAGAAAATACTCATACAACTTTTGCTTCCCTCCCCCAAACAATTACAGTTGTCCCTCGGTAGACACAGGGAGTTGGTTTCAGGACCCCTGTGGATAGAAATCTGTGCATGCTTAAGTCCCTTATATAAAATGGCATAGAATGATGCATACAGTCAGCCACCTGCATCCACGAATTCCCGGCTGTGGGATGAAAATGCATACTGTTTTTGATCCGTGGTTGGTTGAACCCTTGGGTGGGAAATGGAGGGCCCGCTGTACTACTGACTCACTTTCTTGAACAGTTATACAAAAATTCAAGTTTTTTTTTTCTTTCATGAATTGGTTTTCATGAGATATATTTTTCTGGTAATTGTTTAATTAACTTTTCAAATATATTGGCATAAAGTTGTTAATGATCCTATTATTATCTTTCCAAAGTTTATAGAACTTAATGTGATCTTCTCTTTTTCGCTAACCCACAGTGCTTATTTTTATCTTATTTACTTTTCAGAAGCTTCTTACCTATAAGGGAATGTTTAATAACACATAAGATATTGCGCAGTGATACCAATTTGCATGACACCTGGTGCTTTGGTGGATGTAATTATTCTGTCCGCAGTTGGAATTCAAAGACGTACTGACGTGTTTATGTCCTGTGGGCCTTATCAGGAAGGTGGATTGAAGGAGACGGCAGGACGCAGAGTGCAGGAGAAATGTGTTGAGTCCCAGAGTGTGTGGCTGCGCTGAGAATGATGAAGGACCTAGAAAGTCCATTATTTAGGTTGTAGTCAGGCTCACAGGAAGTATCCCAGTAACTCAAACAGGGGAAGTTTACTATAAAGAATGATTAATTGGGTAGAAGATGGTTAACTTTTAAAGGGTGGAAAAGACATGCAAGGCATCATAACAGTAGCAGCTACTTCCCGCAGGCTGAGAGAAAAGTGAGTGACAGAGGGACTGGAAAGATAGAGGCGGGCCCTGAGGAGCTGAGATCGGGTCTCCCAGCAGAGGGTGTGGCTGCTGCAGAAACATGCAGCCGGTCACTCGGTCACTTGGTGGGAAAGGGAACTTGTCGGAGGCCCTCAGTGCAGAAGTCTGAGAGCCACCAAGGCTGTCTTGGATTGTGCTGGGACCAGCTCAGGGTGATCTGCTCACTGCCACAGGGAAATGAAGCCAGGAAGAGGAAAAGCCCTTTCTTCCCCCTCCAGGTAGGCACTGTCCCTCCTAGAATCCCCGCTGGCAGAGCCTGACATAGACTGCCCCCCCCCCCCCCCCCCTGCAAAGGAGAGATGTGAATTGCAGTCTGAGCTCCAGAATCACAAAGCAGAGCACAGAAGGGTAGGTTTGGAGCTGAGAGGCAACAACGTAATAACTGGCGCAGTTCAAGTTTAAAGCTGTGCCTGGCTAGCCACATACTTGATGCTGCAACCCTCCAGTCCTGGATCGTTTATTCCATCTGGGAATGAGAAGACTGTCCTATGAGAAAACAACACGGTCCTGGCTGGTGTGGCTCAGTTGGTTGGGCATCAGCCTGTGCCCTGAAAGGTTGCCAGTTGATTCCCATCAGGGCATATGCCCAGGTTGGGGGCTGGATCCCTGGTAGATGTTTCCGATTCTCTCTCTCTCTCTCTCTCTCTCTCTCTCTCTCTCTCTCTCTCTCTCTCCACCCTCTCTCAAAAATCAATTAAAAAATCTTTAAAAATAAAGAAAACAGAAGTGGTGTGGCAAGAGACCTGAAAGCTCTCCTGAAGTAAACACTTGGAAAAGGTGGTCACCTGAAGCAGGAATGACCCTCCAGCCAGAAAGAAGACTGTGGGGCACCAGGGATTTACATGAGGTTGGCAGCTATGTGGACAGCACAGTGGTGTAGAAAATGAAGGATTTAGAAGAGGTTGTCAGTGGTTTGGGAAGATAACTGTGGGGCAACACAGCAATTGCAGCAGAAGACGGCACCCCAAAGCAGAGAGACGGCAGAAAGCAGGCAGAAGCGCCCCCTGCTGTGAGACCATATCCCAGGGCACAGAGCTACCTGCCCCCAGGAACAGATTTCATCAATGAGCAATAAAGGTCACATTGGATGTTCCTCTACATGCAGCCTGACCGCTCTGAGCCTCCTCCCGCACTGGGCTTAGTAAGTTCAATTGCAGTTACTTCTTTTGTTTTCCTTTTCACGAGGTCTTAAGTAAAGTCGGGCTTATATGGTATCACAAAAAATGATGTCCGCTGAAGTCACCTGTTTCCTGGTTTCTCCTTTTACCACCTGATGTTACTCTCAAACTCTGGCTTTAAGCTCTGGGGAAACACCCTACTCAGACATCCTGGTGACAAGAACACCCCCTTGCGTGCAGGCGCACATCTAGATTTCCTTACCGATCATCATTTGCGGCCCTATCTTAGGGTCGCCCTTCACTTCTGATAGCTGACATAAATGCAGGATGGCCCCTGTTTTCACCAGCTCCTGGAATCCGTGAGAAGGCGCTAGGCCCCAGTAAATTCCACTCCCCCGCAGGTTTGCTCACATGCCGGCTTAGGCTTTTCTCCACCTTCAAGATATTGGCTGGCGACCGTCCACCGCATAGACCATAGCATTTGCTGGGCCGTGGGAGCCATGGGAGTGTGCCCCTCAGGCCTCCCTTCGAAAGAGAACCTGATGCAAGGAGTGAAGTTAGCTGCTAACCTTCCGCGGCTGCGCCGTCAGAATCCAGTCCCTCGTTCACACCAGCCTCCCTCTCCTGGGTCAGCCCCAGCTAATGACTTGCCCAATGCCGGACTTCTCGAGTGGGCAGTCTTTGTTCTGGGGTCGCCACTGACCTAGAAAAGACTTCCTTAGAGCTGCACTGTAGTCCGAGTCTCTTTTTACCGACTGCCCTTTGTTTTCTTTTCCCCTCAGCCATGTTTAGACCTGCAACACAGGCTGTGTATAGTATGCACTAGAACAGTGGTTCTCAACCTGTGGGTCGCGACCCCTTTGGCGGTCGAACGACCCTTTCACAGGGGTTCGCCTTCACAGGGGTCGCCTAAGACCATCCTGCATATCAGGTATTTACATGACGATTCATAACAGTAGCAACATTACAGTTATGAAGTAGCAATGAAAATAATTTTATGGTTGGGTCACAAGATGAGGAACTGTATTTAAAGGGCCAGAGGGTTGAGAACCACTGTACTAGAAAAACTGCCAATATATATTAAGACATATAAACCAAGGTAACTTACATTTTCGTGTGGGAATGGGAGAAACAAATAAAAAAGACAGTGGAAGTGAGAAAGTACTGCTCACAGCCAGCCATTGAATACGTGGTCTTGGAGACCCTCTTTCCCCAACAAAATTTAGTTTTAAGTTGCAGAGATGCAAAGAATAAAGATAAAAATGAATGCAAATAGTCTGAGCCTTGGTGTAACTTCCAGATGATGTCATTCTGGTGATAACAAAAGAAGTGCCAACATATGTCTTATATGAAGAGTATTCTTGGAACAAGAAACACTACCACAAAGTACAAAGTCGTATAAAGTGGAAACAAAAGGAAAAAAATGAAGGATACTGAGAGTGTAAAAGTGGAGACTGATCCAGTAACAGTGATTGGTATTTACTTCAAGAGATACAAAGCAATTGAGAAATGGGGAAAAAAACGTTAAATGGGTATGAGTAGGTATCACAGGAAAACAGACAAGGCTTATCAATCAGATCTTTTGCCAACTTACCTATATAACAGTGACAGATGGCTCACACTAATAGATACATCATTTCGCTGGTGATGGCACTTTTATGGCACTTACAGGAAGTCAGTGAAAACTTGGAGGAAGCTCACTTTTCAGTTCCAAAGAAGGGAGCTGGATATTATTCTCTGTCTAGCTTCATTTGTGTTTTTACATTTAATATAATCAGCAGTTTTTTAAAAAAACCAACTGGCAGGGATCAACTTCAAATTCTGACAACTCCAATGGAAATACAGTGGGGAAGGAGTACTTTCAGAAAGGTTTGTTGAAAGCTGAAAAGAAAAGACTATATATTTTTTATTGATTTCAGAGAGGAAGGGAGAGGAAGAGATAGAAACATCAATGATGAGAGGGAATCATTGATTGGCTGCCTCCTGCACACCCCTACTGGGGTTCGAGCCCGCAACCCAGGCATCCAACCGGGGACACTTCAGTCCACAGGCCGATTACCTATCCACTGAGCCAAACCTGCTAGGGCAAGAAAAATATTTTTTTAATGCAGAGAATGTGGCATAGTTGAGGGGTAAAGCCAAGGGATGACGACAGGAAAAATAGAAGAGAATCAGCAAGGGAAATCAGTACTTAGAAGAGGATGGACTTTTGGGTGTGGGCAACGAAATCATTGTTTAAAGGACTGCAGGGAAGTGATTCCAGGTAAAGTGAGTGTGTCATGCGGTGTGTCTTACATAAGTGTTCTTAATAAAGGTCAAAGTCAAAATCCAGGACAAGAGAGAAAGTCCTTCACAGGAAAATGCCACTGACAAGAGGAAACTCAGCAACACATAATCTCTGAAAGATTCAAACGAAAGACTTGGAAGTAGTTGGCCATTATTATGTAGGACAAAGATGGAAGAAGTAGAGTAAAGAGACTTAGACTGAGGGTGAACAAAGTTCCACCTTGGGAATTAATGAAAGGAGTTTTTAGGGGTAAAATAGGAAGGTTTAGGTAATTTTAGGAATTAAGGGGTCCATGGAAAAAGCACAGGGCTACAGAGCTGCAGAAGGTACATTTTCATGGAATAAAGGAGCTGAGAGCTGCATAAGCTACACATTTCCATAGAATAAGGGAGCTGGGAGCTGCAGAACATTATTATTTATAGAATAAAGAGAAGGAAGCCCCCCATTCAGAGAGGGAAGAGGAAAGCCCAAAGGGAATAGGAAAACAATAAGGGAGAAGAAGAGAACATACCTCATGTGAGGTTTGAGCTCTGGAGTTACTATAGTGACCAATCAAAGGGGATAATGACCAACCAGAGGGGCTATCAGGACACAAAAAACTGCAGCTTTTATAAACCGTGGACAAAAGGGGCTTAGTGGGACTCCCTCCCCTTCCCCACGTGGGAGTCTGTGCTGTGTCTCAATAAATTTTGACCTTTTACTATACCACCTTTTATCCGTGGTTTTATTCTTCGACTCCAACTGGACAAGGACCTGGGAACCATCCTGCCCAGAGGAAAACCACGTGTTCCATGTCAGTTTTCACATTTCCTTAAGACTTTCTGGAAGAAGGGAAACATAGAAGTCTACAAATGTAAAGGAAAATAAAATATACATCTTAAAAATAAATTACATGTAAACTATGATGGTAACTGGGTGAAATGAAAGCAATGACCATTTGAATGTTTATAAGAAATTGATCTTCAATATTTGAGGAAGTTTAGTTAACAACAAATCCCCCCAAAATTCTAAAAATAGTAGGTAAACAAAAAACTCCTTATATTTCATTAAACAAACCTTTATTAAGGTTCTACTATATATATGTCTAACTCAGTTTTGAGCATACACCAGTGAATAGTTCTGCCTCCTGACTGAGATGGACGTCAGGTATGTAACCACTTCAGGACAATAAAATGTTTCATGCTCTGTGATAAGGTATATTACTTTTCTATTGCTGCTGTTAAAAATTACCACACAGTTAGTAGTTAAAAAACCCAGATTGATTATGTTATGGTTTAGAAGTCCAAAATGGGTCTCAGTTGGCTAAAATCAAGATATTGTTAGAATTGTGGTCCCCTGGAGGCCTTAGGCAAGAATCCATTTCCCACAGGCTATCCAAATCCCTCTGCCTCCTCCCATCTTCAAAACTAGCGAGGGCGGGTTGAAGGTTTCTCATGCTGCTTCACTTTGATACCAACTCTCTTGTCCTTCTCTTCCACTTATAAAGACCTATTGGACCCACCAGATAATTTTGGATAATTGTTCCTATTTTAAGAACAGCCAATTAGCAGCCTTAAATCAATCTGCACTGTTAATTCTCCTCGCCATCCACTAACATATCACAAATTCTGGGAATTAGGATGTGGACATCTTTAGAGGCTCTTACCCTGTTTGCCACATGACACTATTTATAGGATACAGCGAGAGAGCTTACTTATTAATTAACAAATATTTATTGAACACAGAGTAGATAGGTCTGGCATGTTTTAGGCACATAAACATTGTGCTTCTTCATTTTATAAACAAGAGCCAATTTACTGTAAGTTAATTTTTGTTTGTTTACTTTTTTATAAGAAAGGTATAGGATGAGCTTTGAGTTTCAGAAATAAAATTTTACTTCAATGCATAAGCTAGACTAGCCATGGGAATAAACTGGAGATAAAGTCAGTATTTCAATGTATTATAATGGCACAGACAGAAGATGAATTCTGAGGTAAAGGAGGAGCAATATAAAATATACAAAGGAAGAAAAAAATGAGGAATTCAGTTTTGTAAACCTGAGGGCCTGTGGATTTTGATATACCTATGGAATTTTTAATCAATAATGTCTGATTGTTGCCTTGATCCACAAGTTTATATGTAATTAGGTATATACATATAACTAGGCATTTATATATAGTTAGGTATATATAAATTTTACTTCAGGTTGCTTTCTAACAGTGAAAAAAGATAAAAAGAGAATTCTGCTACTGGCTCCTTTCTGTCATCTTTTTAGCTTTCCCAAAGGAAGAGTGGGGAGAAGCTCCCACTATATTTGCAAATGCAAATTCATATTGTATTGAAATTTTATGCTTTCATGGATGTGTCCTCCCCTGGACTTAGAGTTTTTTGTAAGTCAGTGGTTATATCTTATTTATCTTGGCATTTTCAGCACATCACATAGTATGCAACCCAGAATAGTTATCCAAAATATTTTGAGAAAGAATGAATACGATGCAAAATGGAGCTCTGTCCAGTTTGCCTACCATTTAAGAGTCTCATGCTCTACCGACTGAGCTAGCCGGGCACAAGTTTGCCTACCATTTAAAGAAGGGACTAAGTAGAGCAAAAGCCTATTAGATATAAAATCCAAAGAAAGTGAGTTATAAAATGTCCTGAGTGAGGCGATGTTACAAAGAAACTAGGATTGAGGGGTTTCATTATTAGCTTCTTTGAGAAGTGGGAAAAAAAACCCACGCAACATCATACCTCTAATTTGTTTCATGAAAATGTCCTGAGTGTCTGTATACAATTAGCACTGTGTCAAAATTCAAATTCTGCATCTCACTGCTTCTCAGGAAATTAGAGAAGATCAGAGGATTGCTATTCAGTGCCGAATTTGTACTCATGAGAAATTAACATTTGGAACAGGAGATGATCCTGTAGCAAGTTAAGTGGACTAAACAGCTGTTTGTAGGAGAAAATGAATATGACCATTGAATTTAATGCATCCGGTATGTAGTTATTTCCTCAAATATATTAAAACCAGTTCAGGACTAACTGATGGGGCATTCACTTTTTAAAAAATCTATATTTTCTGAAACAGCAATGAGAAAATGCTGTTTAAGATAAAATTACAGAACCTCGACATACCCTGTGGGACTTGCCCACTAGTGCTGCAGTGGCAGAATTTCTCTGAGAACAATAGATGTATCTCTGGGGGCATGTTTTCTTTGACCTTCTGTGTCTGTGGGGTAAGGGAGTCTGCAATTCTATTGAAAGTCAGTGAATAAGCAGTGAATGCTGCTTGTCTCAGAGGGTTTCCCAAATGTGTGGTAGCTAAGATGTTGAGTGATTGAAGAAAACTCATAGAGCCAAAGGCTTTATTCCTACTTTTTCTGCTAGGAGAATAATGATCAGAGTTCAAAGAATGTCACCACCATCGACTGCTGCTTTCACAGGATGATCAAACTGATTGTTCATTCTAGTCAACTTGGTTATGCCAAAAGTCACTTTGCTGGATTGGTGGCAGGTATGACTGATTGAGCAGCCTGGCTAGGCCCAGCTGGGTTGCTGAATGAGTCTTCATTGCTTTGGTTTATTTGCTTCACCTACGTAAACAAAGCCCCAGTTTTTGTAAGGCCAAGAAAAAGGTCTCTCTTTTTCTTTGCTGTGGCCTTCCATAATATATGAGAAGCATCTGATAATTAAACCCAAGATTTTTTGCTTTTCTGTTCAAACTGTGGGACAAGATAAACTACTCTCAAGACTACGTTCTTGCATCCCCCTCCTCCTGCTGTTTTCACAACCCAGAGACAATTTGCACCAAGGAATCCTTAGTAGAAAGTTCCCTTTCTCTCTCCCCTTCAAACAAGCCTCTTTTGAACTCTTCATAACTTTTGCTCTAAGCGTGTTTTACTGACTTAGAGGAAATACTGATAAGACACTCCTCTAGGACATCTGCCAGAGTGTCTCCAGGAAAGCAAACAAATTACTACTTTTCAAGACAGCCCCTGGTATCTGCTCAACTTCAACACAACTTCTGCTCAGCTCCCTTTCTTGTCACCTAGCAACAACCTCTACTTAAAAGAGCAGGCCACCCTTTGTTCTCTGCCCTTCATTAACCAGCAATACTAGTCATGGAAAGAAAAAAAACACCTTCCTCTCTGCATCTCTTCTTTTAGTTGTGAATTCTTTTTTTTTTTTTTTTTTTAATTAAATCTTTATTGTTCAGATTATTACATTTGTTCCTCTTTTTTTTCCCCCCGTAACTCCCCTCCTCCCAGTTCCCGCCCCACCCTCCGCCCTCACTCCCCACCCACTGTCCTCATCCATAGGTGCACGATTTTTGTCCAGTCTCTTCCCGCATCTCCCACACCCCTTTCCCCCCCAGGAATAGTCAGTCCATTCCCTTTCTATGTCCCTGATTCTATTATAATCAACAGTTCATTCTGTTCATCAGATTATTTATTCACTTGATTCTTAGATTCACTTGTTGATAGATGCATATTTGTTGTTCATAATTTGTATCTTTATCTTTTACTTCCTCTTCCTCTTCTTAAAGGATACCTTTCAGCATTTCATATAATCCTGGTTTGGTGGTGATGAACTCCTTTAGCTTTTCCTTATCTGTGAAGCTCTTTATCTGACCTTCAATTCTGAATGATAGCTTTGCTGGATAAAGTAATCTTGGTTGTAGGTTCTTGGTATTCATCACTTTGAATATTTCTTGCCACTCCCTTCTGGCCTGCAAAGTTTCTGTTGAGAAATCAGCTGACAATCGTATGGGTATTCCCTTGTAGGTAACTGAGTTTCTTTCTCTTGCTGTTTTTAAGATTCTCTCTTTATCTTTTGCTCTTGGCATTTTAATTATGATGTGTCTTGGTGTGGTCCTCTTTGGATTCCTTTTGTTTGGGGTTCTCTGCGCTTCTTGGACCTGTAAGTCCATTTCTTTCACCAGGTGGGGGAAGTTTTCTGTCATTATTTCTTCAAATAGGTTTTCAATATCTTGCTCTCTCTCATCTTCTGGCACCCCTATAATTCTGATGTTGGTACGCTTGAAGCTGTCCCAGAGGCTCCTTACACTATGCTCGCATTTTTGGATTCTTTTTTCATTTTGCTTTTCCGGTTGGGTGTTTTTTGCTTCCTCGCATTTCAAATCATTGACTTGATTCTTGCACTCCTCTGGTCTGCTGTTGGGAGTCTGTATAATATTCGTTATTTCAGTCCGTGTATGCTTAATTTCTAGTTGGTTCCCCAATATAAGATCGAGGGTCTCATTAGTTTTCTTGTAGATCTCATTAAGTTTATCGGCGGCTTCTAAACAGTTCTTGAGAGACCTTAAAAGTGTGGTTCTGAACTCTATATCTTCCATTGACAATTTTGTCCTGTTTCTTTGTCTCCGCATTTTGTTATGCTTCCTTGGTGCACCCCCTAGTGGTCTTTGTTCGCAGTCTTATAGTTAAATCTTGATTGTTGTAGCTAATTCCAGGGAGGGTTTGACCTCCAGGCCAAGTGGCTATGAGAATCAGCTGTGTCAGCAGTGAGAGAACTTCTGTCCTCTAGGGAGGTGCTAACCTAGCCTTTGCCTGAGGCTATCCGGCAAATGCCTGTGTGCAGGGCTTGGGCGGGGCGGGTCGCACAGGATCAACAGGGTGGGCCGGAGAGAGCAGTTATGGCGGCTCTCAGTCCTGTCCCCAGGGGCTCTGCCTCTCTGAGTCCCAGCACCCGCTGCAAAGCTCAGAGAGAAAGCTGCACTCGCTCTGACCGAAGCCAGACAGTCCCGCTTCTCCCGTTTGAGTCTGGGTCCCTAAAGACTCGCCCGGATCTGGAGCTCAGAGTCTGCGACTCCCTCCCGATTGAAAACGCCAACCGCGCCCTCCGCCGCCAGCCCGCTCGCGCACTCCGCACCTCAGAATTTGACTTCAGCACTGCGCCTCCTCTGAGTGTCCGTATGCGTTTCTCTTTCCTCCTAGTTGTAGGACTTCCACTCAGCCAGCGTTCCTGTGGTTCTGGGTGATGTCCCTTCCGTTTTTTGGTTTCACTTTTGAAGTAGTTGTTCAAAGCAGCAAACTCCGGCGTTAACCTATGCCGCCATCTTGGTTCTCCCAGTTGTGAATTCTTTCACAGCCTGAGTCACCAGCCAAACCTTAAGAGGTTTTTTTTTTTAAAATATATATTTTAAAATATATTTTTATTTATCTCACAGAGGAAGGGAGAGGGAGAGAGCAATAGAAACATCAATGATGAGAGAGAATCATTGATCGGCTACCTCCTGCACGCCCCACACTGGAGATCGAGCCCACAACCCAGGCATGTGCCCTTGACCGGAATCAAACCTGGGACCCTTCAGTCTGCAGGTTGATGCTCTATCCACCGAGCCAAAACGGCTAAGGGCTAAAAAGATATTTGTATTGAGTTCAGAGAGGAAGGGAGATGGAGAGAGAGAAGAAACATCAATGATGAGAGAGATCCATTGATCAGCTTCCTCCTGCTTGCTCCCCACTGGGGACCAATTCCGCAACCCGGGCATGTGCCCTGACTGGTTCTTAGGGTGACACTCAACCACCGAGCCACACCAGTTGGACAAACCTAACAGTTTTATTCTGGCAAGAGCAAAGGAAATATAACTAATTTTAACCTTTTAAATATTTTAATTCCTGTCTCTTTATGACAAAGAATGCTTCTAAGATAAAGAATGATTTGAAGTTATGCTCTGGCTCTTCCTTTTAAATTCCCTACCAGTTTTTGGAGGGTTCTAAATAATCCTTTGTGCATTGGGAAGGGGTGATAAATCATCAGTTTTTTGATCCTCTCATGCCAGGCATATCTCTGGTTGTCTTCTGAGTTTTCTTGAGAATAGTTTTCATGATATTTCAATTTCTGTGTAAGATCTAAAAACCATACCCAAATGGGGTGTTATGTGGAAGAGGGATTAAACTTACTCTTTCTGGTTTTTAAATTTAGAACAAAAATAGGTAGGTGTATGTCAATTCAATTTCTTAAATTCAATCTATGTTAAGAAATATAATCTTATACTTAATACTATACTTGAAGATACAAAGATGAAAAAGATTCTAAATTTCTTCAAGGTTTTAAAGTTTGGTAGAAAAGTTAAGGAAATCAAACAATAGCAACATGGTGAGATGAGAGCTATTTAGAAATGTCCGCATGACACTATGGAAATACAGAGCCTACCAAGAAGTAATCTAGTTTAGAAGTTAAAAGATAATTTTGCCTCTGTAATTCAAATAGATCTACTCAACACTGGAATGTTTTCCCTGTAAGAAATTGGCTTCCTATTATGGGAGCCTCTCAGTAGACATTTGGTCCATGCCAAAAGGTCCTTGATATTTACTTTTGTCCCAAATGTCCATGAAGACATTTGGTTCATACTAAAATGTCCTTGATATTTGGTCCTGTCTAAAACGTCCACTGAGACATTTGGTCCTTGAGAAAAGGGCCTTGATATTTCTTCCTGTCCCAAATGTCCATTGAGACAGTTGATCCATGCTGAAAGGTCTCTGATCCAGTATTTTTTTAAATGTATTCATTCTGTAAACCAAAAGTATAAGTAAATGTTATGGGTTGTTTGAACTCAGGGATGTTTTTTAAGCATGAATGTTTTTAATAGGACCAAATATCAAGAACCTTTTGTTATAGACCAAATGTTTGATGAACGTATTGGGCTGGACCAAATGCTCATTAACCTTACTGAAGGTTTGTAAGTCAAAGTAGAAGGATAAAAAATAGGGAGAGGGGATGGTATATGGGTTAGCTGTGAAATTTAGAATCTTTTCAAGCTTGAAATCCTTTTCAAGGATTCTTTAACCATCAGTGTAAAGCTGAAGTTTAACTGGTAAAACCCTGTCTAAGCTCAACAAATTCTCTTGAAGTGGTTGAACTTCTCAGTGCCCAATACCTCCTCTCTTACTCCCCACTCCTGTGCTGCAATACAGCTGGTGATACTTCTCCCTGAAGAGGGCATTGAGGTCTACTGCACTCTACTCCTATCATCTGGCCTCTTCTTCTACTTCTAAGAGGTCTTAGTGACTCAAATTCCACCACAATCAGACTTTTATAGAAATGCCTTTCATTTCCATTCTTCAAAATGATGCAACATATGTTAATATAAAAAATATTCTATTCCATGTATTCAGGCTTTCACTATCTGATTTGTATCTAAAAGCACTGAAGATTTTTCACAATAGCTTCAAAATTCAGGCCAGATCATTAGATATTTCATTTTATTTTTTTCAAATACAGAATATAGCTTGGAGACAAAAGTTAGTCCCTAAAACAACAGTGCCATTTATTGGCAAAGTGTGCTCATAAATAGCACTTTTAAGTTGATTTTCCTGTGATTAACAAGATACAATTTCTGCTTCAGATCTATTTTCTTCTGATGATTTCAACTTAGGTTGTCAAGAGAGAAACACAAATCTGGATTTTGTTCCATAGATTTTCTTACAATGGACCCGAGACATAACAGAATGAGTAAGAGCATCAGGGCAGCAGTTTTTTATGGGAGAGCCTTTGGCAGGCTGTTGTATTAATTCCTTACTGTGCTTACCAAGCAATCTCTATGTGTCAGACTCTGCTAAATCCTGGTCAAATAAAGAAAAAAGGACAGGGTTTCTGGTGCATAAAAGTTCACAGTCTAAGGCAATGCAGACTCTTTTTCCTACATACTTCCTAAGAATTGAGGGAAAGGAAGTTGGACTGGCATATTTCAATGTCCAGTTAAGATACAAACTTTATGATATAACTCAGTGTGGGGAGGGGAAAATTAGCACAGTAAAATTGAAGTATTAGTTCACAAGAAATACAAATTTATGTCAACTGAGTGTTATTCCTTGTGTGCAATCAATTTCATAGGGCATATAAAAAGAGAAATAAATCCTCAGTTAGAACATCTAGGTTCTTTTGGAAACTCTATGGGGAAAAATGCAATGGAAGTCCCCACTGTTTTATACCCCCCTCCATCTGTAGGATCAGAGCTCACCCTTCACCTTTCTTCCCTTCAATCCCCATACTAGACATCACAGACTAGAGCCAGTCTTTTTTTGCAGAGCAGCAGGAACTGGGCAGAAACCAGTAAAGCATTAACATTTTATAAGAAAGAATGAAAAATTTGTAATATATAGAAAAGGGTTGTTGAAGACTTTGATTATTTCTGCAGGAATGCTTAACTGAAATAGTGAGACAGGGGTAAAGAGAGACATTAAATCAGAGGGCGAGAGGTAAGTTTACATAGGATAGCCTTCCCCAATAGGCAGAGAAGTGTCCACTTTGCTAAGGGGAATTCCTACCTCCTCTTTTCTTTAGAGTTTATTAGTGGTCGTTGTTGTTTTTTCAAATGTCTTTAGGCAAAAATCAAGCTGGTCATATAATTTTTAACCTTTTACCTTTGATAAGAAAAGATCTTTAAAAACTGAACTGTTTTTTTCATTTCTTGAATGAATCAGATTTAGTAATTGAAGATAATTTTAAAGATTTAATTCTGGATTATATTTGTAACTACTTTAATTAGTATGTAAAATAAATATTTATAAAAGAATGATGTCACCATCATGACAGCATAAGATACCTGTCATATTTGAAACCCCTCTTGACAACAAGAATTAGACATCCATCCACAGATAAAAGTGCATTTGAGGGAGGTGTGGGATCTAGCATCAAATGCCAAGGAACTAGGGAGGAGTCCTGCCTGTTGGATAACAGGCAGACAGACCTCAGTCCTGGATGTGGGCACTGGGCTTCCAGGCCCTCTTGGCTGAGGTCCAGGAACACCTGAAAACACTGTCTTATATAATTACCCATGGACAAGAAAGCCTTATGGAAGCTCAGGTTTCTAGAAAAATTCCAGCACACCAATATAGCAAAAATTAAAATATGATTTGGGGCACATTGGAGTGGGTAAGCAGAACAGCTTGACATTAACTGCACCTCTCCGCTAAAGTGGCACAGCTTAGGGTAAGAGAGATCTTCCTCTGTCCATGATTTCTCTTGCATGGATAAGAGAGAACATATAAGTGAGTACCTGGTTTCCCCAGGTGTGCCAGGATGCTGCCAAAAGGGTTAATTTCTCTCTTGGCCCATATAGGGTACAGAAAAATGAGCTACATGACATGGGGGAGGAAAGAGGTTGGGAAGAAAGCAGACAATGCTTAGAGGGCATTAAAGGTATGCAAATTTTACTAACAGCAGGGCAGACAGCATGAAGAAGCTTTCTATGAACCCATATGCCTCAACCACTTATCCCTCCAACTAACCCTTAGGTACCTATGGTCTATGTGCCTCACTCACACACACGCCCATCCTGTGGCTGGCTCCTATGCATGGTCCCAAAGGCAATGGTGATAGTGAGCTTTGGCAGCTACTGAACATGCACAGAAAGCCAACCTAAATCTGTGGGCCATGGAGAGAACACAAACTTTGGGAAAACAAAAAGAGAGGCTCTGTCAGCACACAGATCTAGTGCATTTTAAGATCCAGAGAAGGCAGAAAAGCTTAAGAATTCTGCCACAAGAAAGAGCAAGAAGTGTGGAGCAGTAAGCTGACAGGCATAATATCTAATAAGGCTGTCAGAAAGGATCTCTTTCCAACAATCAGTTAGTAAAGACTAGAGGAGGTGGCTGCTTCAAATGTAAAGGTAGCAGTGCAAAACTTTTAGAAACATGAGAATTCAAGGTAACATGATCCCAATAAGGAATCACAATAATTGTCTAGTAACTAAACTAAAAAAACATCAGATCTGTGATTTATCCATTAAAGAACTCAAAATAGCTATTTCTAGGAAACTCAATGATCTGCAAGAAAATACAGAGAGATAACTTAACAAAATTAACAAAACAGTACACAGACAAAATGTAAAGTTTTACAAAGACATAGAAATAATAAATAACCAAACAGAAATTCTGGAACGAAAGATTCAATGAATGAAATTTAAAATGCAATAGAGATTACCAACAGCAAAATGGATCAAGCAGAAGAAAGAATTTGTGAGCTAGAAGACAAGAACTTTGCAATTATATAGTAAGAGGAGGAAAAAAGAAAAATGAAAAAAGTGAAGAAAGCCCACATTATCTATGGGAAACAATGAAAAGAAACAATGTGTGAATTGCTGGAGCTCCAAAAGATGAGTGCAAAGGGGGCAGAAAGCTTATTAAAAGAAATATGGCTGAGAATTTTCTAAATTTGGGAAGAGATTGGATAACCAAATACATGAAGTTTATAGATCACACACACACACACACAAAACTCAACTTACATAAGTCCTCCTCAGAAACACATTATAATAAAATTAGCAAAAATCAAAGACAAATATAGAGAATCTTAAGAAGCATCAAGAGAACAAAAACTTTTGTAACTTATAAGGGAATCCCCGTAAGGCTAGCCATAGGTTTCTCAGCTGAAACCTTACAGGACAGGAGAAAGTGACATGATATATTCAAGCTACTGAAAGAAAAAGCTGCCATCTAAGATTATTTTACCCAGCAAACCTCTCCAGAAATTAAGGAGAACCTTTCTAAGGTAAATTAAATCTGAGGGAATTCATCACCACTATCCTTGCCTTACAAGAACCACTAAAAGGAGTTCTTCATGCTGAAATGAAAGGATGCTAATTAGGAAAATCAAGTGGTCAAATGGTTGGTTTTCTAAGTAAATCAGGTATCTCTTAAAAAAGAAAACTTCATGGATGGGGTGAAGTTTATCTAGTCAGGTAATTGGCGGTGTGTTTATTCAATATAGATATCTTTGAAGTGGTTGCCTTAACAATCAAAAACTTAATGTCAGGCACTTATAATAAAGAAGCTAATTATTAGGTGCTTACACTATCAGCCTCGCTATTACCCCAACTTAGTGGATAAGTAGTGAGTTCCTGACAGTTCCAGGGAGAAAAAGTAGAATGGGGAACTTCTTGTCCCCACCCCTCACCCCCAAGAAGCAGTGCTAAGACTCCTCATGTTTTTCTCTGATCCAGAAGAAGAGTGAGTTATGGTAGGAGAAAATGACCCAGACTTAGATAATATATAAGGATTTGTCATAATTTGGAGCAAAACCAAACCTAAACAAAAAAAAACCCTCTTGAGGTACAATAGTGCAAGTAGGTTAGTCAGGGTTCTCCAGGGAAACAGAACAAAAAGGAATATATACGATTTATTATAAGAAATTGTCTCACACAATTATGGAGGCAGAGAAGTCCCATGATTTGCTCTCTGTAAGCTGAAGGCTCAGGAAAGCTGGTGGTGGAGGAGTTCTAGTCCAAGCCCCAAGGCTTGAGAACCAGAGGAGCTAATGGTGGTAAGTCCCAGTCCAAGTGCAGGGGAAGACAGATATCCTTAAATGGAGCAATCAGGAAGAGAGTGAATTCTTCTTTCACTCTCTATTCAGGCCATCAATGGATTAGATGATGCCCACTCATGTTAGGGAGGGCAATCTGCTTTACTCAATCTACCTATTCAAATGGTAATCGCATCCAGAAACACCCGCCCAGATAAACTCACAATGATGTTTAGTCAAACACCTGGACATCCCATGGCCTGGTCAAGTTGACATAAAATTTACAATAAGAAACCCTTAATATTTCATTTGAAAACCATATTATCACAGAGCAGATAGAGCTGTTGACAAATCCAGACTGTCAAACTACAGTGGGAAGGCCGGGGAGGGTTGGGGCGGGAGTGGTGGTAAGAGATTTGTTGACATTGTGTAGATGTACCACAGTTTTCTAATCCATTCATCTGCTGATGGGCACTTAGGCTGTTTCCAGATCTTCGCTATGGTAAATTGTGCTGCTATGAACATAGGAATGCATATATCCTTTCTGATTGGTGTTTCTGGTTTCTTGGGATATATTCCTAGAAGTGGGATCACTGGGTCAAATTGGAGTTCCATTTTTAACTTTTTGAGGAAACTCCATACTGTCTTCCATAGTGGCTGCACCAGTCTGCATTCCCACCAGCAGTGCACGAGTGTTCCTTTTTCTCCACATCCTCTCCAGCACTTGTCATTTTTTTTTGATTTGTTGATGATACCCAGTCTGACAGGTGTGAGATGGTACCTCTCTAATTTTATTCTTTCCATAACTTGCATAAAACAGAAATGTAGAATTGAGAGTAAGCTTAGCACCCAGCATCCAAGTATCAGAGAGGCTACAAGGGGGGACAAAGAAAACTGAGTGGGCATAGGAGAGATGTATGTACAGACACTTTTCTTTTTTCTTTTAAAGGCTGTTTCAGTTTCTTGGTCATATTAAATACCACAAACTTGGTGATGTAAAACAACAGAAATTTATTCTTACTGTTTTGGAGGCCAGAAGTTTGAAATCAAAGTGTTGGCAAGATCATACTCCCTGCAAAGGCTCGAAGGGAAAATACTGCCTCCCCTCTTCCAGCTTCTGTGGTTCTTGGTGTTCCATAGCTGCTAAATCTAATCTCTGCCTCTGTCTTCACATGGTCTTCTAGGTGCCTCTGTGTGTCTTTTACTGTCTTCTGTCAGGACATTCACTTTAGATTCAGGGTCTACCCTCATCCCATATGACCTCATATTAATTGATACCTTAATTATATCTGCAAAGATGCTATTTCCAAATAAGTTTCCATTCTGAAGTTTCAGGTGGACATGAATTTTGGGGCGCACTTATGCGTTATTATTTAAATGAAATTTTTAAGCATGACTGCTTTCTATATTTTAGGTCTCAGAAAACAGAAATTAAGGCATTGGCCAACTTGAGTGCTTATCTGAGGTTATGCGGAAAATCCTCATGTTCATGTAGGTTCTTTGCAGAATTTAGTTACTGTTATTGGACTGATGCCCATGGTCTTGCTAGTTGTAGGTTGGTAATCATTTTTAGCTTCCAAAGGCCGCCTGCATTCCTTTGCTCCTGGTCCTCTTCCTCCATCTTTGAAGCTAGCAATGGCAGGCAGAGTCCTTCTCAAACTTAGAATTTCTCTTCTGGCTTCCCTTCTGCCTCATCTATTCAAGTTCCCTTTCCACCACCAGTCTCTGCCTTTTTCTTTCATTGCATCTCTCTCTGACCCAAGCAAGAGAACATTTTCTGCTTTTAAGGGCTCATGTAATTAGATTGAGTCCACCTAAACAATTTAGGAGAATCTTCCCATTTTAGGGGCTCTGACCTTGTTACAATGGCAAAATTCCTCTTACAATATTCACAGGTTCCAGGGGGTAGGGGGTGAATGTCTTTTGGAGGTGGGGTAGGGCCATTATTGGCTTGTCACACTTAGTTATAATATTTTACGGTTCTTTGTAACTGCCCTGTAGTACATATGTGAAAGCTTTGTGTTTCTGATGAGGATTTTGCCCATAGAATCTTCTGGCCTCCTTACACTAAAAACACTCTAAATATATTGATAATATTTTTGCTTTCCATTTTATTATGTTTCTCTTTCCCTTTGAACCAGTAGGCTCTTATTGGATATTTGTGATTGAGAGCCAAAAGAAGAATATTAGTAGCCTTCATTCACCTCTCGGGTATTTTGAAGACCAATGTTCCATAAAAATTCTAAATTAAAATTTTAATTAAAGTATGTATGTGAATTAATGAGATGGGGGATCAGATTCCCAAATGTGCTAATCCATTAGATTTTTTTTCAAGGCTACAGGATGGTCATATTTTTTTCCTTTGAGAAAGTCCCATTATTTGATGCAGTCCATTATTTTTCTTTGTACTGAACAATTTCAATAAAACAATGAGTAAATATTGTTTTGAATTATTGAGAGAATCACTTTTACTTTGTCCTTAAGATGTAAAATAGAAGAAGAAATTAAAACATGTACAGTATAGGTTTGTGCCTGGCTGGTGTGGCTCAGTGGTTGAGCTTTGACCCAGGAACCAGGAGGTCACGGTTCAATTCTCTGGTCAGAGCACATGGCTGGGTTGTGGCCCCATCCCTGGTGGGGGTGTGCAGGAGGCAGCCAATCGGTGTTTCTCTCCCATTGGTGTTTCTCTCTATCCCTACCCCTTCCTCTCTAAAAATAAATACAAATTTATTTTTTAAAAAATGTACAATATGGGTTTGTGCTCATCTTTGTTTTCCATGACTCTGTACACTATTTCCAGGGGACAATACTTATATGGGATCATTAGATTTGGCCTGGTTGATTAATAGTTCAGGTATTTAATTTCTGATTATATTATGTTTACTTCCAAAACTTATTTAAAGCAACTTTGTGTAATTCAACCCATTCTAAGACTAAATTCTTAAAAATAAAAGTTACACACAAATATAGTAGAAATCATTATTATTGTATTTTTAAAAATTACATTTTCCATCAACATTTATTTGCAGAATAGATTAAAAATATAGATATAAAATTAGGAATTGGAGCCCAGCTGGAGTGGCTTAGTTGGTTAAGCACCATGTGTATCAAAAAAGTTGCCAGTTCAATTCCTGGTCATGGCACATGCCTGGGTTGCCATAATCCCCGGTGGGGGAGTGTAAGGAAAGCAACTGATTGATCTCTCACACAGATCTTTATCTCTCTCTCTCTCTCTCTCCCACTTCCTCTCTTTCTGTCTCTAAGATCAATCAATCAATTAGGAATTGGAACATTGCTGAGATTTAAGCCTATTTTTATCTCCCCCCCCAAAGGTTTGTTTCTTATTTTTTTTACTCCTCCCCCCTCAAAGTTTTAATAAAGTATATTCATTTCATGGGAATTAAGGAAGGGGCCAAGTTCAATGCCTGCTTTCAGGGAGAACCTTTACTTCCCTTGCCTCTGGTATCCAGGAAGAAGAATTTCATTTTGAATAATTCTCTGGCTCCCCAGGGGAGGGACAGTGACTTATCTGATTGGTGAGATTGAGAGAAGAAATAAATTTAGAGACTCTTGGATATTTTTTTCTTTTGAACCAATCTCACTACTCCTTCATGTAGTAAACTTACAGAGAAAGGGGTGGGAAGGATGGTGGTTTTTCATTTGTGACTGACTCAATGAATGGGCCTACGTAATACTATGGTACATAATTTATGAGTGTATTTAGCTGTAGATCTAAAGATACCTTCTCCAATCAGCTCTATTAATGTAACTGACATTTTGACATCTATCTCTCTAGCTATCAAGTTTCATTTATTATTTGTTCTAAACAAGGAAAGGACGATTGCATCTTTTATTGGTTTTACAAGACCCCAAAATGGACATCAGATACATCAAAGAAGAAAGCAAGAGCCAAGAGACTGAGGTGGTTCTGAGATTATAAAATGCCCAGGAATTCTCAGAAATTGTAATGGAGTATTTGTCTGTGAAGCTCCTGATTTGACCCTCAATTTTGATTGGTAGCCTCGCTGGGTATAGTATTCTTGGATTCAGACCCTTCCTTTGCATGACTTTGTATATTTCATTCCATTCCCTTCTTGCCTGATGTGTTTCTGTTGAGAAATCGGTCGCTAGTCTGATGGGGGATCCTTTGTAGGTAACTTTCTGTCTCTCTCTGGCTGCTTTTAAGATTCTTGCTTTGTCGTTGGTGTTTGCCAATTTAATTATTATGTGCCTTGGTGTCGGTCTTTTCGGGTTCATTTTGTTTGGGACTCTGTGAGCTTCTTGGATTTGTGTGAGTTTTTTCCTCCCTATATCAGGGAAATTTTCTGTTACTATTTTTTCAAACAGGTTTTCTATTCCTTGCTCAGTTTCCTCTCCTTCTGGCACCCCTATTATTCGGATGTTGTTTCGTTTAGCATTGTCCCAGAGTTCTCTTAGGCTCTCCTCCTGCTTTTTAATTTTTTTTTCTAGAAGCTGTTCTGTTTGGGTATTTTTTTCTACCTTGTCTTCTAGCTCGCTGATGCGGTCCTCTGCTTCTTCTAGTCTACTGTTGATGCTTTCTATTGAGTTCTTTATGGCAGTGATGTCGTTTTTCATTTCTTCTTGGTTTCTCTTCATTTCCTCTTGGTTCTTCTTCATTTCCTCTTGGTTCCTACACATATTGTTGAATTGGTCTTCCATTTTTTTCATCCACCTTATGACCATTACTCTGAATTCTTTCTCTGACAGGTTGCTTGCCTCCATTGCCTCCATTTCGTTTACTTCCTTTTCTGATGATGCCTGTTTTTCTCTCATATTTGGGTTGGTTCTTTGTTTCACCATGATTTCTCTTCTCAAGGTGTTTGGTTATGTAGTTCTCTCTCTGCTTTAGGGGATGTCCAACCTTTCCGTGAGAAGAAGCAGTGCTCATCTGAGTTCAGGTAGTGACGCTGCTTGAATCCCTTGTTTCCAGGTTAGTAGCTGGTCTCTGGATGCCGGCAACAACCACCCAAGATGGCGCAGTCTCCACTGCTTAGCTCTGTAATGGAGTATTTGGACTTTCAAAGCTATGGGTGTGGGGATTTGAGGCAAGTTTTAATTATACCTTGGTCAAATTGTTTAAAATTTTGGCAATTCACTTTACTTATCTACAAAACAGGGATAACTATACCAACCACAAAAACTTTATATGATAGAAATATGCACATATACATGATAGATACATATACAGACACAGCTTAGGAAAGCAAGTGATACATAGAGGTTATTTATTATAATTATGGTTATTATGATTACTATTACAGGATCAGGGAAGCTGCAATTGACAACTAAATTGCACAAATAAATTAAGAAGTAGATAAATTAACATCGTAGACTTTAATCTTGGTTGCTTTGAGCACTGAATGCAGCTCTGGGCTTTCTCACAAAATGGCAAATGGGTCAGCAGTGGGTTATGTGACTATCACCAAAGAAAGAAAAAATACTTATTTTCTAGAGATAATGTTTGGTTTCTTTAGCATACATAGAAGACATTCTGTATTCTGGCCTAAAAGCTTGATCAGGCTATATTTAGTGAGAAGCTTGGGCAGAACTGGGACATGTATTATTTTTTAGGAGACCTTTGAGTACTCCAGCTAAGGAGGTGAGTCAGAAAAAGTGTGGTTGTGTGTCAAGATGGAAGAGGAGAATATAAATAGTGAAAAATGCAGTAAGGTCAGTAGCTACAGGACTTGAGAAAATAGAGCAAGATGTAGATCAGATGAGTTTAGAGAATTCAGGAACAAAATCTAAACACCAGGTTTAAGGCAGGATATTTCTTTATGCAATACTTAAAATATTTGCCAGAATGGCAACAAAGTCTTTTTTTATTAATGTTTTTATTGATTTGAGAGAAAGAGAGAGAGAGAGAGAGAGAGAGAGAGAGAGAGAGAGAGAGAGGAAGCGAGAGTGAGAGAGGAACATGATTGGCTGCCTCTTACATACTTCCTACTGGCAATCAAGCCCACAACCTGGGCATATGCCCTGACCAGGAATCAAACCGGCAAACTTTTGGTGCATGGATGATGCTCATCTAACTGAGACACACTGGGCCAGGACAACAAATTCTTGAAGAAACAAAGAGATCCTTTTTCTACATTCTATATCTTTTATTTTATTAAGTAAATAATTCATTTATCTCTCATTACATATTCATTGCTAGATACTATGGGGAATATTGATGAAGTAGAATACATGTATATTAACCTCAACTAGTTTATTGCATTATGAAAATACTGTTAGTTCAATGCTACATTTCATGAATGCTGGAATACTGATTATGTCCTGTGGGAAACATAATATGAAAACCTGCTCCAAATCTTTTCAGGGAGAAAAACCATTGGAAACATAAAGAAAAAGTCACCTTGTTTTTCTAACATTCAAGAGAGGAAGAGCACTTAATTCTCAAAAAGTTAAAAATAATGACCACTATATAATACATTGAGTGCAAGTGCTACAAGGGAGGTTACCAGGGTTTGCTTTCCCCATAGTATGGTGGTGCTATGACGTTTCTAACATCTTTGGCTCACGATCTTAACTGAGAACTTACATTAGTCTTATTATACAGACTACAATACAGTCTACTGAAGTTAGACAGACTTTTAATAGTCCACAGAAGCTGAATACGAGGCTATTAATACTGTGAAACCTGTTATGGGCAATCTCTACTTTCTGTGCCCATTTTCAGGAAGGATATTTACTCTACTTCTCCAGTAGGAGCAGTGACATTTGGCTCCTACTTTGTTCTTCCCCTTGAGGAGTGACTGGCGTCCAATGGATCATGCAAGCCAGGAGGTAGGGCCATTCTATTGAAATGTGGCCCATATGGGTCATGGCTCTTGCTTTATGTCAGTCCTGTCTTTGCTTAGAGACTGTGTGAACTCTTGCTTCCTTCCTCTTGAGATGGCAGATGAAATAGGCTCCTTTTCCAGTAGGTCAGCTCTGTTCTCTCTGACATGGGTTTTCCACTTGACATGGGGTGGAGACTTCTGTGTCACATGCTTTCAAAGTCTAGGTTGTTGGGGGGAAGGAGGAGGTCCCCCTCTATTTTTCAGTTTACCTTTGCTAGTAGCAAATATGTACTAGTAAACATATTTTGATCCTCATTTTGTTCCTTGGACATATCTTCTCTTGGTTAATATCTAGATGGAAGGAGGGAGTGATGAATTAATAAGTGCCCAAACTTCCAACAAAAAATACCAACTAGGTTTTAACCTTAATTCTACCCATACTCTTTATTATTTTGGACAAGTTACTTGACTTCCTTAAGCCTGTCTATTTACTGATAAAATGGAATAATGCTGGTGAAAATGTCCAACCTAGTTGGCAGCTGTTAGTTAGGTGTTCATAAATGTTGGCCTCAAACTAGATTCCATTCATTCCCTTCAGTTCTTTCCTGGAAGATTTACTCATCTAGCTTTCTGCTGGGGTGGTATCTATTTCTTAGCTTTTTCATTGCATTTAGAAATGAGCAGCTGAGAAAAGTGAGCTATTTCAGGCTTTTCTGCAGTGCCATGTACATGAGAGGAAAAATAATCCAAGAAACCAGTAAGAGTCCCAGACTTCTTAAAATAAAATTGAACTCAATTTCAAGTTTTTGACATCTTAAAACATTTATTATTTTTTACCCAAGCTCCCTAGGGTAATTTAGCACTTAAATTCTCACAATAGATGAATATGATGATATGCTGTTAAAAACCTTTTCTCAGCTAGAGCTAGGAAGTATCTGACAGCTGATGCAATAACTGATTTGTGATAAGTGTTGAATCCTTTTGCTCTTTAGAAATGAATAGTTTTGAAAATTATTTCTCTGAAATACTATTTTTTCCTTTGCAACCATAATTACATTATTTTTCTAACTTCAGAATTGAAAACATTCAGTTTAAAAGCAGAGATTAATTGTAGGGAGGGAAGGTTAGAGTTAAATTTTGTATTTCATAAAATAGGAAAACATGGTAGTGCTCTCACAATCCATGAACTTATTTGGACATGGTTTTCTTGGGGTAACTTCTCTTTATCTAAAGTTTCTAGCTTCACTATCAATGTGTCCAAAACCTGCTCAATTTTCCAATCCCAACTAAGGACTTGCTTGGAAGTCCTTATATGAAACTTTTTCTGACAATTCCAGGTCAACTGGTCTTCTATAGCTGAACTACAGTTGAACCTATGGTAAGTTGCACAAAGAATGGTCAAGCGATAACAAATAGACTTTTAGAATCATATCTGTGTCCAAATATTGGCTTTTAATTTATTAGTTGCGGAGCTTTGGGAAAGTTCACTCTTTTAAGATTAGGACTTCAAGTATAAAATAAGGATAATAATTATCTATTTTGTTGTAGGGATTAAGTTAAATTATTACATAATATATTTGAAGTAGCCAGAAGTGTTACTGATCAAAAAAGGTTGACCCGTTCTACTCATTCATTAATTTATTTATCTTATAAATACTTATCAAGTAACTACTATGTGCTAAGTACTATAGCACAAATTAGTAATATAAAGATGAAATAGAAAAGTCATTTTCTTCAGGAGCTCACCATTTAGTGGAAAATAATTTAGTAAATAAGAAAATTAGCATATGCTAGCATCTATGCTAGAGCTATGATCTAGCATAGATCTATAATCTATGATCTACATCTATGATAATTTTATGATGCAAGTGTTGGATACTAGGAGGTGGACAGGAGGAGTATCTAAGCTAGTATGGGAAGGAGTCATAAAGGAAGAAAAGAGGGGAAGGTCATTCTTTAGAAAGGAAACAGTTTGTACACAGGCAAGAAAGTGTGAAAGAGCCTGTCCTATTCAGAGAAAACTTCATAAATGTTAGTGTGGCTAGAGTATGGGAAAATTGGCAATAAATGAGGTGGCAATGTAGCCGGGGGGCAGTTTATGAAGGAGCTTAAAAGTCACATTGTGGACTTGGAATTTTATACTAAGGAAAAAATATTGATGGATTCTAAATGGAGAAAGTATGTGATTTCACATGCAGTTTTAGACAGATGAGTATTAAATTTGTGAAGAATTTATTAAAATTGCAGTTAAAGAGGAGGTAGGGAGATTGATTAAGAAGTTGTTATAGGTTTGAGGGCCCAATTTAAGACACTAACATTGTGGATGGACAGAAGATGAAGATTCAAGAAAGAGTAGCTATTGAAGAATCATAAGGGAGAAGACTGAGTGATGGATAATTCTAATAATATTATGTTAATAAATTAAATGTTGTTAGATTATGTAAATTAGACTATCAGAAGCTAGAATCATTAAATCCTCAAATCTATGTATATAAAAGGCTAATATGCAACGTGTGCCCTCAGGAGTTTGACAGGAGACGCGAATTCGATACTCTCTATGACGTGCGCTGACCACTAGGGGATGGCACAGAATGAAGGAAGGCCCCGGAAGGCAGTCAGAAGGCCCCGATGGGTCCTGATCATGCACCAGGCCTCTAGTCCTTTAATAAGTTCTCCTTGCATCTTCTGTTAATTCTGATTTACTGATAGAGACAATGTGATATTGAGTGTGATTCAAATTGACATTGTACTTAGCAGTTATAGTTCTCACTATAAATTTATACAATTTTATTCTGGCTTAATGAATTAGCCTCATGCCTGGTCTAATGTGAAAATGTCCGTGAAAAATTTAGCCAGTCTTGGAATGATGATAGTATCAGAGCTTGAGCTACTAACATTGACCCAGCATTGAAGTGATTCCACCACAGTAATGGAATTCTGTGAATGAATGTGGGAGGTTCCAGATGATAGTATCACCATAGTTATTTGCCTGGTGACCTGTTGTAAAAATTTCAACATGTATGAATTCATATGCTGAGTTTGATTTGCAGCTAAGTAAAAGGTCTTCTACGAAGTTAAAGGATATGTTAATTAAAGTAACACTAGCTCTTATAACCACACCCTCAAATATCAACATCTTAACCCAGTAAAGCTTTCTTGCTAATGCAAAGACCAGTGCAATGTTTCTGGTTGGCAGGCAGCCTTCCTCGTGGTCATTTGGAGACACTGGCTTTTTCAGTCTTGTGATCTTATCATTTCCTAGGGCCTCCAACTCTCCTGCATCACCTGGAAGATCACATGGAAAGTGTCTACAGGCCAACCATAGACATGGCTCATTTAGTTTACACTATATTCTATTGACAGAATTCATTCATGTGTCCATATGAAACTACAAGGGAGGCTGAGAAATGAAGTCTAGCAGTGTCCCAAGAGGTAGAGAAAATGAGGTTGAATGAACTCATAGTTATTTCTGCCACACAGAGGTTTATGGTTCAGAAATGAGATCTGTGCCAAGATTATAGAATTAAGAAGCAACAAGATATAAAGAGCAATTGAGGTATGGAGTTGATGAGAATTCATAAAAAGTAGGTAGAGTTAAAAACAAAAGAGAATGGAACCCTGAGGATATTTAGCTTTAACAACAGTAAATATTTTTAAGTGGCAGGTGAATGAGGAAGAACATAACAAGTAGTAACCAAAGGGTTTTAAAGTATTCAAGTAATGGCTATTTTTTTATTGTGTATTATATATACAGCAATGTGCAATGTTAACAAGAATCATTCCACATAATCCTTATAGCAATCTGATAAGGCAAAAACTCTTCAGATCCCCATATTTTTCATGAAGAAATAAGATAGAAGAGTTAAGTACCTACCTGGATCACATGATTAATGATTTAGAAGATCTTGGATTTAAATCTTGTCCATCTAACTCCAGAGTCCAATCTCTTAAAAAAATATATAATTAAGTATATATATATATATATATATATATATATATATATATATATATATATTGATTTCAGAGAGGAAGGGAGAGGGAGAGACAGATAGAAACTTCAATGATGAGAGAGAATCATTGATCAGCTGCCTCTTACATGCCCCTCACTGGGGATTCAACCCACAACCCAGGCATGTGCCCTTGACCGGAATCGAACCTGGGACCCTTCAGTTTGCAGCCTGATGCTTTATCCACTGAGCAAAACTGGCCAGGACCAGAGTTCAATCTTTTAATTAATGTACTACCACCATCCCTCCACCCCCGAGCCCACCCTAGGAAGGCATGGGGACAGGAATATCAAAGGGAGAAAGAGTTCCAAGAATGAAGAGGTGGTGAACAAATGCTCCAAAGAGGCTAACTAGATAAGAACTGAATGAATAATACCTATTGGAAGGTCATTGTTTCACAAAAACATTTTTTCAACAAATGCTCATTCAGCACTGACTCTGTGGCAGTCCCAGCTCTAGGTGCTTGGAACCCAGTGGTGAGCAAGATTCCTGTTCTCTAGAGAGCTTCCAGTTCAGTGACCACACTAAGAGGGTGACAGCAGGTGCCAGATTGCAAAGAGCTGAGTGAAATACAAAAGGGCAACGCTGGTTTACAAAGACAGTAAGAGGTGGGGCTGGCATTGGCTCCCACATTGACTTTCCACATTGTTTTCTCGTTAAGTAGGTAATGTAAGCCAAGTTTGAACCCCTTATTTTAGGACTAAAAAGAGTAACATCAAAGATTTTTCAGACCTCATATAGAACTAAAAATAATAAATAAATAAAATAAATGAAGAGAGTGACTGTGAACCATACCTTTGACCTTTCTTCTGCCCACCCCCTAGAATTGGTCTCTAGAAAGGCAGACAGTAGCCCACAGTTCTGTGTCTTAAATACAGTCTTATGTGCAGAGGCTTCCCTCTCTGGCTTTCCTTTTTAAAACATCATGTAGGAAGAGGATCTGATAAATTCAGGCTCAGCAGGATGTTAATGACTGATAAAGCTTAATATACTAGGTTCCTAGAGGTATTTGAATTGTGGGAAGTGCAGGGAGCCACAGTTTAAAGGAGTAAATCTCTAAATTTCTAGACACTATTGAGCAGATGGAGACATACTTTTATGAGGGTAAGAGATGCCTTCTTGTTGACCCTGAACTGTTATCACAGAAGGGCTACAAAGACTTCCTGCTATTGACAGACCCTGTACTTAAGACAAGATAAGACTGAGCTGTAGACTTATAAAGCTTTGGAAAATCCTTCATGTGAGAACAACATGGGGCATTCCTCTCAGCAAAACAGCTCTGAAATCTGTGTCATGCAGTTACAGTGAACACCAAGGGCCTCATTCGAAAACCACAACAATTTCCTAAGGACAGGGAGAAGAGGGCTGGGGGCTGTAGCCTTAGAAAAGAAGGGATGTAAAAAAAAGGCTGTTCAGCTGGATGTCCCAGGATGCAGCATTTTGGTGAGTTCAGAATATTCTGGAGCCTGTTTTTAACTTCATTGATTTCTGTAATTGACCTAATTAATGCATCAGGTTTGAGGGGGTGAATAGAGTCTGCAAAAGAATGATCTAGTTACAAGAGACCATTTTATAATCAGACACAATTGTTTATTTTATAGAGAACTATGGTTGGCAAGAGGACCCAAACATTAATGTCAGTTGGTCAATGCATTCTCTCCTTGAGGGAAATTTTCTGTAGGAGGCAGCATATTGGAATTTGCCATTCAAGGTTTTGCACATGGCATTAAAGAGCCAGAGAATCCGGGCTTTGCAAACTCCTGGCCATGAAACCTGGGTTATATCACTTACTCTTCATGAGCTGCAGCCTTTTCACCTATAAATGAATTTAGAAAAGAGTGAGGTGAGAGAAGAAACTGAATTTATGTGTGCAAAGTAATCACCATATGACTGGCGATGAGCTAGATATTTAAAAAATCTATAATGACTTTTTAAACAGACACAAGGGAATTAGGTAGAGAATCCTTGTGCTGAGTGTCATTAATGGTTCTACAGCCTACAGAATCATACTTTCCTACTGAAGCTGACTGTCATCTGCTGGTTGGGTCCTCCGAGGTGCCAAAGACATACTAACCTGTTTTTGCTTATTGATTTCCTTCTTTCTAGAACAGTGGTTCTCAACCTTCCTAATGCCGCGACCCTTTAATACAGTTCCTCATGTTGTGGTGACCCCAATTTCATTGTTACAAATTGAACCTAATTAAAGCATAGTGATGAATCACAAAAACAATATGTAATTATATATGTGTTTTCCGATGGTCTTAGGCGACCCCTGTGAAAGGGTCGTTCGACCTCCAAAGGGGTCGCGACACACAGGTTGAGAATCGCTGTTCTAGAACCTTAAATGTGATGCATTAGTCGCCTACCTTGTTGCATGCCAGTTCTATGCATGCGACAGAGCCACATTGATTGGCTTCGAGTGCATCCAGATTACTGACAAACACCATGTTCCTACGCCATTTCAAGCAGAATGATTGATGCAGACGATGAAATGTGGCCATTGCATGCTCATTCTTACCATTTTCACACACGATGGGTGGCTTTCTCTTCTAGCACTTTGTGTACTGGCTATGGAGCTTAGTAAACAGGTGGGCAAAAGTGGGTTTAACTTGTAATACAAATAAGTAATACAATAGATAATAAATAATATAAGAATAAACTGTGCTTTGTGTACTCACAACTGTAAACTTATTTTTTCCCACCCCCTGTATATTTCTGTCTAATTCAAGTTGGCTCAAACTATGGCAACACAGTTTAGTTGCCGATAACAGACCAGCTCCTAGCTAGTTTGAGCAGAAAGGGACTTCATACAGGGATTTAGTTTGTACAACATTGTTCCAAATGCTGGAGAAGAGGCCTTTAGGCTGAGCCTCTGGGAGTGACATTAGAATAACACTGAATTGTCCCATCCACAGAGCTTGCAGCCCTGCCACAGCCAAAAAGCCAGAGAATCAGGAAGCTGCCATTCAAACTGCTGGTTCCAAGTTGGCACCACTTTGACTATAATCCAGGAAGTCAGTGTGGAAGCTGTTGGCTCCAGCCCCAATGAGCCTGCTGACATCCACACCAGCAATGGATAGCTCATGTACTGATTCCATTTAACTCATTTCCAAAACAACTCTGTGTGCTTGTGTCTGGCATAATCTAAGTCACATCCATAACCAGATATGCAAGGGAGTCTGGAAAATGTGGTTAGCCTTCCGGTTTTGAAAGATAATATAAGGAGGTTGGCATAGACGTTGAGTGAGCCAATCAGCTAAATGCACCCCAGACAAGTATCTCTGTAAAGTAATATTTTAGGTCCTACAGAGAATATAAAGATGACTAAGCCAGATTTTATCATCAAGTGATTTATAATCTAATAGGGGAGAAGAGACAGCTTTAGTGTTTTTATGGGTTGCTTCCTTAAAAATTTGGGAAAGTTTCCTTCATAGGTACCCATAAAGCAAATTTCTCCTATCATAACTGTAGCACAAAGTATTGTAACTGCTGGTCATCTTGCCTGTGCATTCAGTGTTCTGTTAACTATAAAAAGCGAGAACCGTGAGTATCTTGCTTACTGTTAAATAGCCAATGTTTAATCCAGTGTCAATAAATATATATTGAATGATTGAGTAAATGAAAACTATATTTTAAATAGAAGTCAAAATTACACCCTCTAAGGAAATAGGTGCTCATTCGTTAGAGCATAGACTATTTTCTTCCTGTTACATTTCACTTTGGTCTGTAGGCTAAATTAGAAGAATTTAAACAATGCATTGAATACTGATGCTAAGGCAGAGGTTCTCAACCTGTGGGTCGCGACCCCTTTGGAGGTCAAAAGACCCTTTCACAGGGGTCATCTAAGACCATCGGAAAAACACATATATAATTACATATTGTTTTTGTGATTAATCACTATGCTTTAATTATGTTCAATTTGTAACAATGAAAATACATCCTGCATATCAGATATTTACATTATGATTCATAACAGTAGCAAAATTACAGTTATGAAGTAGTAACGAAAATAATTTTATGGTTGGGGGCCACCACAACATGAGGAACTGTATTAAAGGGTTACGGCATTAGGAAGGTTGAGAACCACTGTGTTAAGGGAATATATTTTCTCATTATGAACCACCATTCCAAAACTCTCCCTAAATGACAACTGCATATTTGTGGCTAGAAAAGGTGGCTGCATTTAATTCCCTTTTGCTAATTGTGTGAGAAGTTAATAAAGAGAAAGCTACGGTGCTTTCTGAATAAAGCCACTTGGTGTTAGAATTAGATTCATAGTAAAGGCTGCCCTTTCTCAGTTACTTCCTGGGGATAGGCAATCCAAGAGGTTATTAGATCTAGGATGATACTTTACGTTTATAAGTAATATTGGAAATACTACTTGCTGCTCCTACTACTGCTATTAATTTAAATTTAGAGAGTATAATAAGCATGAATCATAGAACTTAGTGCTTTGTAGTTATGATATAATGTAATCTAATTTAAAATCACAACAGTTTGTGTGGTGAGGTGCTATTTTATCTCATTTTATAGCTGATAAAACTGAAGCTTGGAGAGCTTAAATAATTTGTCCAATTTTAAGGGGTAATGAGCTAATAAGCAGGCTCACAGATCTAAGTCTCTCTGATCCCAAAGTCAGCGCTCTTAACTCTTGAGTGAATTTCACTGGTAGTTTTTCTTATTGTGTAAAATAAAGTCTTCTTGCCCTGTTGGTGTGTCTCAGTGGTTGAGCGTTGATCCATGAACCAGGAGGAAACCAGTTTGATTCCGGTCAGGGCACCTGCCCGGGTTTTGGGCTTGATCCCCAGAAGGGGATGTGCAGGAGGCAACCGAACGATGTTTCTCTCTCATCAATGTTTGTATCTCTCTATCCTTCTCTCTCTCTCTCTCTCTCTCTCTCTCTCTCTCTCTCTCTCTCTCTCTCAAAAAAAAAGAGAACTTTTAAAAAAGGGTTAAAATGATAATTTAAAAATGTATTCTTATCGCAAATATTAACAGTGTATGGTGATGCCCAACTTATTTGATGCTTTCATACATAGTAACTTTTTTTGATCCTCACAATATCCATGAAAAGTATCCTATCTGAAACGTGGAGTTCAGGGAACGTATCTCCCCTTTGCGGGTTTTGCCTCAAGAAGTTTGAAGAATAAAATTCACGGACTAAAAGGACTTGTTAGTAAAAGGGTAGAAATTGATTAGAAGCAAATACAAACTCCCATGTAGGAGGGAGTTGCCAAGAGGGTAATCAACTAAGCCCCTTTTCTAAGGTTTTAATGGCTGGAAGTTCTTTGTCTATCTTTGCTCCCTTTTAATTGGACCCCTTCCCCATTTTATGACCCTGTGCTTTCCTCATTGGTCACTCTTGTGCAGGATACCAGTTTCAAAGTCCAAAACCCACGTGGTGTCTCCCCTCTTTCTCCTTCCCTTGCAACAGTCCTCACTCTTCCCGATATCTGTCAACATTTCTGCATCCTCTGTGAAAGCATGTTTCCTTCTTCCTGGTACCCTATGACTTTTCTCTATCCTCTGTGAAAATATGTTAAGCATTTTGGTGGCTTGGAGTTCTTTCTGCCCTTCACATATGCATTCCTCTCCCATGGGCCCTCCTTATTCCCTAAACCTGCCTGTTTTGACTCTAAAATTCCTTTCATTACCTCTATGCTATAGATTCTAAAGTGGAAATTTAAGATGGATAGTTAAACCTTCGAAGGAGGTATTCTAGCTCTAAAGGCTGATCTTGTGGTTTTTCATCACACTCTCTCCCAAGGGTATGAAGTAAAGACCTATAGGCTGTAATCTTTTCCAAATAGCCCTCTGTGGCCACCAGAGCAGAGGAGCTGATTGTTGGTGAACATAAGTGCAGCCATCACGGCACATGGAGCCTTGGCGAGGTTTATGTACAATATATTGAACTCCAGTTTAAAAAATGCCCAGGGTGCTGGGAGGCAAATGGGGAGAAAGTGGGGACATCTGTAACAGAATCAGACCTTTAAAAAGTCCTGCTCTTCTGAAATGGATTGCTATCTCTTTCACCCAGAGAAGATTCATTCTGTTCTCTTTCCAGTCTGAAAAACCTATTCTAAAGAAAAGCTGGTCTAAATTTCTCCTATTACAACCGAAGGCCCCCTTTTTATTGTTCATTTCTCATTGAAAATACAGAAGGACCAGCCACTGCCATTAAACCTAATCTTCCAGGATGCTCTTGAAGATAACAGAGCTCTCTCTGAATGATTTTCGAAATAAGAATACTATCGACTCAGTACCGTTGAGGACAGTTGATGTATCATCCATCTTAGAGGATGGATGATAGACTGCTCTAGCTAGATGAATTTAGTTTTAAGAAATGGAGGCTAACACAAATTTCCTCAAACAGCAAGGAATTTGTTGTATGAATATATGGGACCCTGGGAAGAACCAAACACACTCAGAAGAGCAGGAGCTGACAGGTGGTTCTGAGTCCAAGGTGGCCTAAGTGGACTTCACACCTTGGGATGCATGGCTTTCCATTCTGCGGCCCTAACCCAATGCTACTCTGCACATGTCTGGGCTTCCCTATCATTTTAGATTGCATTTTGCTAAGTGTACTCTTCTCTTTTTGCCTGCGTAGCTGTCACTTATCTTTAAGATTTCAGCTTAGTTGTCATTTCTTCAGAAAGTATTTCCTGACCTCACTTTCCAGACTAGATAAAATCCCCCATTATATTTTCTCACAGCATCATATACTTCTTCAAAAACCCTCATCCCAGTTCTAATTTTAATTCAGTTTTGTAATTATGTCTATTTGTGGTTATCACTGAGGTCCCAATCCTAGCATACTACCTAATAGGAGAGGAAAATATTTATTAGATGAATGAATAATTTTAAAAATAATACTGCCAGATAAAACATGGCAAATGAGGTGGTGAGAACATCAGAAATCTTCAGAAGCCAGTTACCAGGTGTAGTAAAAAGACTAGCAACACACTTAGATATCAAGGGTTTGCATCTGCACTCTACAATACGCTCATTGTGTGACCTTGAACATGTCATAACATTTTTCTGAATTTGAACTTACATAGTAGAGAAATGGAGATGATATTCCCCCCTTTCTGAAAATTAAAGGAGTTGAAACAGGCAAATACCTCTGAAAGCAGCCATATAAGGCACTGCTGTTGTCATGACAAAGTTCAACATCCTTAAGATGAAGTATAAGGAAGCATAAATTAGAGTATAATATTTCTCAACACTTAAAGTTTGCACTATGGTGAGACAATCAAAACTGAAAAAGGGTTTGAAATAGTGATTTGTTTTAATTTATTATTATTATTGTTTGCATTTTGTTTCTAACAGGAATTATTTTCATGCCAAATCAGAGTTGGGCTAGTCATCAAATGAATAATATAAATGTGTTGAGTTCTCTGTTAGTCCATTTGAGAAAGGAAGGAGTTGTAACAGAATGCTTAAAAACATTCCTTTGTGGTTGGGGCTGATAAAGGGGACTTGGAATTTTCAGGAGGTTCGGTGTGAATGGGAAACAATCTGCCTTCCTTGGCACCTTTGGAACATGGTGTGTTCTATGAAATCGTAAAGGAAGAACTTGAAAGTAACCTGTACTTTATACACCTTTAATTTGAAGAGCTTAAAGCACTTTATAACAATAACTTGGTTTATTAAAGATGCTCTAACCCTAAACAGGGTGATTTAGGTTATTCATGTCATTAAATCCCTACCAACACTTTGAGGTGGGTACCATTATCATCCCAATATTACAAGGAAAGGACGGAGGAGAGAGGAAATAAGTTACCTGAGGCCACTCACTCTTTTGTGTCCAGTGCTCAGCCCATCTATAGCAGCTAGTAAGTAAGGAGGATCTCTGTGTGCTTACCCCGTGCCCACCAATGAGAGACTTAGAAAAGGAGTGCCCAACAGCCTCTCCTGGAATTGCTTAAAACCATTCAAGTCAAATCTCCATGATCCCCATGTTGCAGAAGGAGAAACTTAAATCTGAGAGATGATGTCCCTGGACTAAAGTTACACAAAGAAGGGGAGAATGTGCACATCACATCTAGAACAGTACACGGCACATAGCAGGGACTCAATAAATAAGTCTTAATTGATTGACTCAGCTGTATGTTCCTCTCAGCAGAACATTCTGGAAGAAGGATCTGAGGCTACCATCAGAGGAAGAATTGAGGGCTCCTGGGTCCTACGTTCTCTGAGAGTATGTGATTTTCCCCCATCAGACTCCGCACACACCCCGGTTCATGTCAAACTTGCTGACATCAGCTGAAAACTAGGCTTTGTGAGTCTTCCTTTCAAAATGTTGTGCAGCTCCAAGGCTCAGTGCTGGTTTTCACATTAATTAAATATTGGAATTTCAAGCTTCTGAGATGACAGTGAGTAATTGTAAGGCACACAAATAGCTTTTTGAAGGTGTAATGAAATTTACATTTATCATTGTTCACAGACTAATTAATTACAGAATAAAATTATGTCCCAGTTTTATATAAACACATCCATCCATTTCAGCAATCACCCTTTCCATTCAAGGAAATCTGTGTGCATATTATTTTCCTTCAGGGCAGGAAAGGTGAGTCTCAGATTCAGTTGCTGTTCTACAACTGCTATTTGCCCTTCAGTAAGACAGGATGGATGGTAAGACAGGTGGACCAGAGGAAGTGATCAGGCTTAGCAGTCTGCTGGATCTCAGTTCAAATCTTCTGAAAAATTTATCTACAAAGAACCACAGTGCCCTTATTTCTACAATAGAAATACTTATCATTTTCCTCTCATTTAGCACTCTGAGGGTCCAATTCACTAATCCTGGTCAAGTCCCTAGCACTTGGCAAGGACTGTTTATTGAGTTCCTGCTCCCAGATTTCGACATGCCTCCTTTTCTTACCTCCTTCTGATACTTGGTTAAATGTCACCTTCGTAGTGAGAGTTTCTATTTAAAATGGTCACACCTTACTCCATTAAAATCATTATCCTTCCTCTTTGCTTTTAATTTCTCTCTTATCATCGTCTGACTTACCTTTATTTGTTTATCCTTCTGTCACCACCACCCCCTCCACAACCCTGTATGTCAATTTCGGGGCAATAGACACTTTTGCTATTTGGATCATTCATTGATATGTCCCTAGTATCTACATTTCTGGTGTATTTTATGTGCTCAATAAATGTTTGGGAAATATGTAATAAATGTAAAAATGTTTGTAAGTAATTAAATAAGCAAATCTCTTTCAGGGATGGAGAGATGAGATAATTAGGATTACTAACACTACAAGTGATAGTTTAATTTGTAGCCAGATGGAGTTTATGTATCTCTTTGGGAACATCTCCTCATTTAAAAATGAAGAATCTGCCTAGTCTGTATGGCTCAGTGGTTGAGTGTTGACCTATGAACCGGAGGTCACAGTTCAATTCCCGGCCCAGGTTGTGGGCTCGATTCCCAGTGGGAGGTATGCCAGACTCAGCTGATCAGTGATTTTCTCTCATCATTGATGTTTCTATCTCCCTCTTCCCTTTTCTCTGAAATCAATAAAAATATATTTTAAAAAATAAAATAAAATTGAAGAATCGAAGGAAGAGTAGGAAAGGGACTTACTTAAAACTAACTTGCTGGTTAAACTTCATTCTTTGTGAACCGAAGTTCTTTAATCATCCAAGGGTTATTTTTTATATTCCTTCTCACACTTCAGCTTCTAAAGTTAATATTAGATATTCTCAAGTTAAAAAAAACTTTATTAAAAAAAAATCTTTATAAACACTAAACCTAGTAAGGTCTGTTTGTTTAAAGATTCTCTTTCATATTTGTCAATGTATTTTCTGTGTGTTTGTGGTGAAATATTGCTAGCCCCCTGCTGACGGCCCCCTACTGATAGCTAGGCCATCAGTTTCACAGTAAAATTCAACTGAGAGCCCAATTAGTCCTAATCCACAAAAAGACCACTCTTCCAGGTCATCTAATGTCTTCTGTCAAATGGTATGTTGAAATGTATTCTGGAAGGAGACCAAGAGACAGCATATGAGATTTATAGTCTTTAAATCTTACTTCAAATGAACTAAATACAGAAGTCTCCCAGATCTGAGGCTTGACTTTTATCCTAGACTCCGAATTCTAATGGCTTCATTAGCTTCAGATATTGGGATTTTAGAGCAAGAACAAAGAGCTGAGCCTTTGTCACTCATCGTTCAAGTCTTTGTGTGCTCATTAAGGTTTTTAGGTTTATTTTAGAAAACTACCATTATGGGTCAAGGTTGCCCCAAATGTGATGGGCAGCAGCCTGATGCCACTGCCTGAAAGTATGGTATTTCATTACAAGAAGCATCTTTCTTAGATATTTACTCTTCTATGAGTCTCAATAGATTTGCAAACCTTTTCTATGCGTGTTTGTGTATTTCTATATAGCGTTACATGAACCTGGGGACTTGAATGCCTGAGATGGCTCCTTGAGGCAGAGAGACATCTTTCTCTGTGCTACTTGAGTACTTTTTATAAACTTTACTGGCTTCAGTATGACATTTAGGCATTTTGCATTATCATTACTTGCATGTCCAAATATTCCACTTGAACTTGAGCTTTCCTGGAGGTAAAGACTGGTGAGTTATTTCTATTTGTGACACAAATATGAGCCACCAGGAGCCACTATCTAAAAATGGAATTGATGGCTAAGAGATCAGTGTGTTGAACTGGTGTTATGAATACTTTTTTTATAGACCCTGGCAAGTAATAGCTAGCTCATGCCCAAGCTACAGTGTAACTCTTTCTGCAGAGCCAGGCTTCTCTCATATTTAACATTCCCTGAATTCTACATCTAGAAGAGTTCAGGGTTATCAGTGTGGTATTTTCTCAAAATAGACCCAAGCTGTTCTCCAAAGCTCCAAAATATAGAACTCCAGGGAATATTCTGCTGTAAATTTCTACAAATGCCCATTCTCACACATACCAATTTTTTGGAATTGTACAGTGTTCAGTCTGGAAAAGACATGATTATGACCTTGTTAATCCAAAGTCAAAACTGAGTTCTCAAAAGCTTAAATTCTGTATGATTACATAGGATTTTTACACTCTTATTCCTTTTTTTCTCTCTCGCAAGTTTATTGCGTTACTATGCTTCTGAAAATCATGCTTTTTTCTGGAATTTCTTTATGGGCACTAGCTAATATTTCCTATTGGGAGCCTTCATTTTTATTTTTTCACAGCAATGACAGAGCTATCAGAAGACATTCCCTGATTTTAGTTGATAATATTCAAGTCAATTAAAAAGTTACGTTTGTGTGAGTCTGCGATGGAGCACTGTTCTAGGTCCAGGTAGATTATAGACATGAATTAATTTCAGCCCTTTCAGGAGATTTCCTTTCTTGTATCTTGCTTTCTTATATGTACTCTACCACCTGTTTCAGACCTGTCACTAACTATCATTATGACCTTGAACATGTCACTGAGAATCTCTCACCATGGTTCATCCACATGGTGGCAGAATGAAAATGAACACAAATATGATGCTGCCATGTAGATGGTCATTATTGGATTGTTTGAGGATTACATTGAAATCTTTGCTGTAAAACTTTTGTTAGCAAGAATGAAAACACATGGTAAGAACGAGTACCTCACTGGTGCCCTAAATACTACTCTATAATTTTCTAAGTGGAACTGAGTATATGTTCCTTCCCACATCCCCTCTTTAAAATATCTATATTGGTGGCCCTAAGTCTAATAGATAGATAGAACTTGCTCTCCCTCATTTCCCACCTCTATTTTCTTTCAGCGTATCTGGAGTTATGCAATCTGTTAGTCTTTTGTGATACAGCAGCAGGAAAATGTGTGCCCTTCATCATCAATCAGTCACTTCAGCATTCTGGGAATCATTAGTCTCAATGATAAACAATGAGAATAATCCCTGATTGGCAGCTGAGTGGTTAGAGTGCCAGCCTGTGTACTGAAGGGTCACAGGTTCAATCCCAGGCCCCTGGTAAGGGCACTTGCTGGGGGCAACCAATTGATGTGTTTCTCTCATATCAATGTGTTCTCTCTCTCTCTCTCTCTCTCTCTCTCCTCTCCCCCATCATCCTTTCTATTCTCTCTAAAAATTAATGAAAAAATATCCTTGGGTGAGGATTAAAAAAGGGGGAGAGGGAAAATATACTTGAACAAAACAAGATTTAGGGTCAGATGATCTGCAGTCCATTTTCATTCAGAGATTCTTTAACCTGAAAGATAATGAATATCTTTGAGATAGGGCCCCTTAACTTCTGAATCTGGTTTTTGTTTTTGTCTCTAACCTATAGAACGTTCTTGGGGATTATTTAAGTCTCTGCTATGTTTCAACTCTGCTCCATATGTTTATGTACAATTAGAATAAACAGTGGCTTGGATTTGCCTTCATCTCTCTTTCTCTGGCTTTCCTCACCACTTTTTCAGGATGCTCTTATGACAAACAAGACATATGACAGACATAGGAGGGACAACATTCTAGATAATGGGATCTTTCCTGACTCCTGTACAGAAATTACTTTCCAGTTCTGATAGGAAAATGATTTCACACTCTATTGATTTATCTCCATCTGAGGCCTCCATGGAAGCAACGTCTGAGAAACTGCTTCCAAGCCAACACCTTGCCGAATAGAAAAGAAACAGAACTTTTAAGACCCTCACAGAATTCACTCAGAGAGTTTATTAATCCCTGAAATTCCAGTCTTCATGACATTGTGCCACTGGGCTTTTCAAGTGGTGGCAGGTGGTCCAGAGTTTGTCTGTTTTCTACTAACTACAAGAGCGGCCCAAGGTAAATATAAATATACTAGAGGCCCGGTGCACAAAAATTTGTGCACTCGGCAGGGAGGGGGGTCCCTCAGCCCCGCCTGTGCCCTCTCCCAGTCTGGGACTCCTCAGGGGATGACCACCTGATGGCTTAGGCCCACCACCAGGGGATTGGGCCTAAGATGGCAATCAGACATTCCTTTGGCAGCCTGGCAGCTCTCGGGGGATGTCCACTTGCCAGCGGGGAGCAGGCCTAAGCTGCTCAGACATCCTTAGTGCTGCTGAGGAGGAAGGAGAGGCTCCCACCACCACCACTCTACTGGCAGCCATCAGCCTGGCTTGTGGCTGAGCAGAGCTCCTCCCATGTGAGAGCGCCCTGACCACCAGAGGGCAGCTTCTGCATTGAGCATCTGCCCCCTGGTGGTCAGTGTGTGTCATAGTGATTAGTCATTCCCAGTCCTTCTGCTGTTAGGGTCAGTTTGCATATTACCCTTTTACTATATAGGATAGAGGCCTGGTGCATGGGTGGGGGCCGGCTGATTTGCCCTGAAGGGTGTCCCGGATCAGGGTGGGGGGTCCCGCTTGGGTCCCTGGCCAGCCTGGATGAGGGGATGATGGCTGTTTGCAGCTGGTCACACCCCCTTCAGGGTGGGGGTCCCCACTGGGGTGCCTGGCCAGCCTGGATGATGGGATGATGGGATGATGGCTGTTTGCAGCTGGTCATACCCCCTTCAGGGTGGGGGTCCCCACTGTGGTGCCTGGCCAGCCTGGATGATGGGATGATGGCTGTTTGCAGCTGGTCACACCCCCTTCAGGGTGGGGGTCCCCCCTGGGGTGCCTGGCTAGTCTGGGTGAGGGGCTGAGGGCTGTTTTCAGGCTGGTGGGCTACTGAAGCTCCCAGCCTCTCCTTTTTTCTTTTTTTTTATTCTGGGATTTATTTACCTTCTATAGCTGCCACTGGAGCTGAGAGCCGGCTCCAGCTCTGAGGCCGTTGCTGGCTGAAAGCAGGTATCTGGGTTTGTTTAGATTCTATAATTGAAACTCTGTTGCCATCACTGGCTGCTCTAAGCTCTGAGGCCACGCTGGCTGAAAGCAGGTACCTGGGATTTGTTTAGGTTCTATAATTGCAATATTTTTGCATCCGGAGTTCAGAGGCCGGCAGTGGCAGGCGGGGAACCTTGGCTTCCTCTATCACTGGAGCAAGCAAGCCTCCTGTTCGCTTCACTGCCTGGCTGCTGGCCACCATCTTGGCTGGCAGTTAATTTGCCTATCTTGGTGATTAGCCAATGGGAAGGGTAGCGAAGTTACAGTTAATTACCATGTTTCTCTATTATTAGATAGGATAAACAGCAGAATGAATGAAAAAATGCTAGGCTTGAGAAGAAAACATCAAAGTCTTGGCAATTGTTCCATGAGAAACCTCAGAGGCACTTTGTTGAAGGATTAACAATCGACTGAGGAGGGGAAGAGAAAGTCACCTTGATGAACAAAGGGTTTGGTGTTCTTCTGACTCCCTGCTCTCTATCCTTTTTCTCCCTTGGCACAAGAATATCTGCCCTGTGGCTCATTTTTTTTTTTTAATATATTTTATTGATTTTTCACAGAGAGGAAGGGAGAGAGATAGAAAGTTAGAAACATCGATGAGAGAGAAACATCGATCAGCTGCCTCCTGCACATCTCCCACTGGGGATGTGCCCGCAGCCCAGGTACATGCCCTTGACCGGAATCGAACCTGGGACCTTTCAGTCCGCAGGCCGACGCTCTATCCACTGAGCCAAACCGGTTTGGGCCCTGTGGCTCATTTTTTAATCTTAATTGATTGTCAAATAAATTCTCCGAAGGTGTTAGCTGATAAAGGGCTTATACTAACATTATGTTTTTTGTGTGTTTCTTTATATTTTCACTTACTTCATCTTTATTTACTTTTTGCAACAACCTTATGAAGTATTTTCTTCTCCATCATAAAGCTATGAAAAGTAATGCTTAGAGGTTATTTATCCACAATCCACTGTCAAATGTAATCCAAGTCTTTTCATTCTTATGCATATTATGCCATCTTGCTTGCTCTTTGGACTACTCTCATGGTAGTTTTTTATTTTAAAGAAGACATTAAGCCTTGGAATGAAGCAATAGTTATGGAAAACTGAGGAACAAGGGAAAATATCTTTGCTCACTGTTTCCTCAGATCTCTTCAGGCATCAGCTGACTATGCCTGCCTTTCTCCACTTCCTGTGGCTGGCTCCGCCCGTATAATCTCCATAGGATTTACTCAGTTACTGAGGCAGAATTAAATCATCATTTCAGAGCCACTGTTATCAGTTGTCCAAGTCTTTGAGACAATTTGGGAGTTTAAATACATTTATCAGTGATGTTAAATGGATTTCAATTCCTGGCCATTGGTGATAGATTATTAGTGGTTCCTTCCTTGAAAAGGATCCTAAACTACCTCAGTAGAAAAACAGCATAGTTGATTATTGCTGTCTGTGTAACCTCTGGGTGGAGGAAGCATTAAGATACCTGTAGCACAGTGGTTCTCAACCTTCCTAATGCTGCGACCCTTTAATACAGTTCCTCATGTTATGGTGACACCCAACCATAAAATTATTTTCATTGCTACTTCATAACTGTAATTTTGCTACTGTTATGAATTGTAATGTAAATACCTGATATGCAGGATGTATTTTCATTGTTACAAATTGAACATAATTAAAGCATAGTGATTAATCACAAAAACAATATGTAATTATATATGTGTTTTCTGATGGTCTTAGGCAACCCCTGTGAAAGGGTTGTTTGACCCCCAAAGGGGTCGTGACCCACAGGTTGGCGACCCACAGGTTGAGAACTGCTGCTGTAGCATATTTGTCATTTTTGACAGTCATTGCAAAATAGCCCTAGAATGGCTCCCAGAGATCTCATACTCCAATTTCCTCATTTTACAAATTAGGGATCTAAGGCCGAGAGAGCGAAGAACCTCATCTCAATCTTGCTGCACTGGAAGGCAAAGGACAATTTTAATCTGGTATTGTAGTTTGATTCCTTGACTTGATGTGAAAAGTGCTATCAATTGTCCAAGGATTAGATATTCTGCCCCCTCTTATATTCCTTTTGGAGACATCTTTCTCAGCTTTCCATACTTCTTATACCTGAGCTATCTAGAACTTTTCTGCCTTTGCCCCTGTCCCCGGCTTTCGTCACCCGAGTCTGTCTTAATACATGTCTATGCCTCATGTTGTTGACCTATTTTTCCCCAACCTCATCTCCATTAAAATAGATCTATCTTATGCCCCTTATTCTTATATTATACAAAAGAACTAAAAGATAAGTAAAAGATTAATATTTTACTCCTTCAGTGTGTTAATTGAGCTATAAATATGGGATTCTTAGAGAACCAATGCCTTAATCCCATGAGAAAAATCCCAAATGATTAGAATTGGGAGTACCAGCAGAGGCTGATTCTTGTGGAACATGAGCTATTTTGATAGAAAGCAGTAATTGAATCAGGGCCATTCCTGATTGTATAAGTACCTTAATATATTTTGTTTTAACACCTCATTTACTGAACCTTCCAACTCTTTGCTTCCCTTGATTTTGCATGCCTCATGATAATTCTTAATAGCTGTTCATATTTTACAGCTGTAGAATCAAAGACATGCAGGAGTGTGCTGCCTCCTAAGTCTCTTGGAAAGTTATAGACAGAACTGAGATGAATGATTGCTTCCTGCAGCTCTGTAGCCACCCCTCTCTGCTCCTTAGCCCACAGAACTACCCTGCTGTTCTTCTTACTTCTGTCAAAAAGCAATTTTTCTCATCAGTCTGCTTTACAGAGGCTCAGCACACTTCAGCGGGATCTGGAGGTATTGTGTTCCCACTAATGATGTTTGCTTTTCAAATCTACATGACTCTTTAGTGGATAAATACTATATTCATTTTAAACTCCTACCCTTTATTTAGTCTCAGACAAAGCTTGCTTCCAGCATGAGATGTGGGATTAAAATATAGTCATTTATCTGGTAGTACAAGAACACAGAGTACAAACGAACAGGCACTGCATCACCCTGCCAGCCATGTGAGCTCGGCTTAGACCAAGTTGGTGGTCCTGAGAAATGCCACATACTCCTGCTTCCATGGCTATGGTAGGGTGTGTGCTTTGCTTTGCTCAGGAATCACAGACCTTGAGTGAATGTCAAAGTGTATAACCATTATTCTACATATCACAAAACCTTTTTTCACAGAAGAGATTATGGGAATGGGGTAGGATCTGCTGATACTAAGTGTTTACAACTCATCTAAGGAGTACATCTAGAACCAAAAGACGTCATTTTGTTACTTTTAAAATTGAATTTATTGGAGTGATATCCTATATAATAAAAGGCTAATATGCAAATTGTCCCCTCAACCGGGAGTTTGACCAGGGGGCGGGACCAACTGACCAACTGCCTGCAGCCCCTCCCCCCCCCAGCTTACCCAGCTGGTCAGGCCGGATGGACCCCCCACCTGTGCATGAATTCATGCACCGAGCCTCCAGTTTGTTAATAAAATCATGTAGGTTTCAAGTGTACAATTCTATAGTACATCATCAGTATTGTGTATTCACCACCCCAAGTCAAGTCTCCAGGCAGGTAAATAAATAAGCAATGTGTAGTGTCTTGAATTGGCATGAGAGACCCCTAAATAATCACATTTAACATTAACTTTCCTCCACATGCCAGACTCCTTGATAGAAACTATTTGCACACATATTTCTAATTCAGGTAGCAATGCATGACAAATTAGATATGTCTGTTTAAAAGATAAAAAACCCAAGTCTTAGGGATAGTACATTTACCAAGATTGTCTGTTACCCATCAAAGATAGATTCAGGATTTGAATTTAGTTCTCTCTGACCCAAAGGGCTCTGCTTCTTTTTGTTTTACTAAACCACTCTGACTCCTATAATCGGTATTTAATATATGTAGTCCTAACCAGTTAGGAGACTAAAAAAAATGCTAAAGAGTTTTCTCCATTACATTTTAAATAATTCATTAATATTCTACAGCAATATAAGAGCCAGCATGAACTATAAAATTATAAATAATGATTAGCAGGCCTGAACTAAGAAGAAACCAAGGAAAGTGAAACTCCGTGTGATACAACTTGAGTAACACTGGAAGGTCACCTTTGCATCAAAATAACGCATCCTGTCACCATGCCTGGGGTTTTCTTACAATTATTGACGGTCAGAACTAGAAGAAACCTTAGATACCATCCATTTTATGAGTGCAGAAAAGACTCAGATTGGCAAAATAATATCTTAAGATCTTATAACTACTTAATGTATAAACAAAAAGGCATGGCTTAATGCATATAGAGCTTTTAGATATCTCAGGGTCCTGATTAAAAATTCAAGTACCTAAGTTAAGTATTGAAAATAGATTTCATCACACGCCAACTCAGATTCACGGGTCGTGGCTGTTTGATTTATCATGTTGACAAGAATTTGGAGGCTGCATCTAGACTCAGTGGGAAAGAATGCTATGATTCATTATTAATATTTGTTCTACCTACAGGAAGTGGAATTTAATAACACATGTGATATATGAAATATTTTTCTGATTTATAGGATTAAAAAACTCCCTAATCCCTTATCAGCAGAGTGGGAAAGTCTAGCTCTAGCATCAGAAGATCTGCTCTCATGTCCTAACTGAGTTGGGTCTTTGGATGAATCACAATGTCCCTCAACCTTAGTTTCCTGATATTTAGAAAAAGGACTAATTATAGCTGCTCTGTCAACCCCATATGATATCTGTGACAATTAAAAATAGGTAATACTTACACCTGCAGATGTATGTTGTAATTTTAAGAACTCCTTTTTATAGTTGAAAGCCAAAAATTACCAGGCCCAGAAGGAGGATAAAGGAGCTCAAATTAAAAGCAGGAAGATATTACATTCAGTTTTCCCTGAAACTAGTCGTGTTGCCGAGATTGACCTGAAGTGAGAGGCTTTACTATCTTTTCAGGTTGTGGGGGTTCTTTACAATATAGACCCTAATTTCCTTGGAAAACAAGTATTTTCACTCCTTTTCCATACTAAGGGTGGGGTGGTTGTGATTCTTTCGAATAATGCTTTAATTTGGCCTGGCTTTCTAAGCCCCCTATAATCTGGCGTTGTCTCCTTTAGTCTCTTACTCCCCAGACATACTGTTCTTTCAAGAGGCTTTCACCTCTTCCATACCTCCATCCTTTTCTTTCCATGGAAACCAGCTTCAATAACATGTTTTTCAGAAACTCAAAGTCAAGGTATTCAAAACAAACCCCACCATGGTTTCTCCACAATCTATGCCTCTTCTAGTCTTCCCATCTTTGTCAGGAACTTGAGAAACCTGTTTTTTTTTTCTTTTTGAAATCTGTTATTCTTGACATGCCCACACCCCTCACACCCTTCACTTCTATTAAGTACCATTGGTATCTCCTGAATCCACACACTTCTGTCCACCACCACTGTTATCTCCTGGGCTATCTGTCATCTAGACTCCTCGATTACTCCATGAGTCTCCTCATTGGCCTCTACTTCCCAAAGCTGGAATGATTTTTCCCAAATACACATCTGATCATATTACATCTCTGTTTATATTCCTTCAATGGTTCCATTGCGCTCTAGAAATAGAGCTTACAGGTACATCCAAGGTCTGTGTCCAGTCACAGCTCTTGGTACTTCTTTGTGCTCGTAAGCTACCATTTAGCTTAGTTCCTGGAAGTAGACCTTTTCCACTTTGGGGTCTTTAAATACTCTGTTTCTTCAATCTGAAATACTTTGCCTGCTTCTCTTCACCTGGCTAACTTCTACTTACTCTTCAGGTTTAGCTTAAACCTTAGGTACTCCAGTAGACCTTGCCTTACTCACCCTCCTTCCACATTTCCCAAAACACCATTTATTTCACTATTACCATATTTTATAATAATTATATATCAATTATTTGTCTTTATCACTAGTCCATTAATTCTATTAGGGCAGGAAGCTATGTGTGTATCACAGTATCCATAATTTCCAATTACTAGTGCTCAATAAGTACTTATTAAGCGAATGAGTGAATGCATGAATGAATGGATTCTTTCTCATCTCAGTGAGTCTTGATCCTATTCACCCTTCAAAGTCCACCTTAAAAACATAATCTATAAATATTTTTTGGTAATTTCCATCCAAATGTAATATTTATTAGAATTCTTAATTACATTATTGGTTTCATTTGTATCATACTCCCTATTTTTCTGTTTTGAGTTGTAGTTTTTGTTACCCTTTGTCATCCCCTTCAGTCTCCTGTGAATAAGAATATATCTAATTTACCTTGATATACCCTCCAAGTGCCTAGCCCAGAGCCTAGTACATCAGATATTTAAGCAATATATGATTGCTTAAATCAACAAAAAGAACTGCCTAAATCAACCAAATAAGCTGCAGGCATTTTACAGAAGTTGAAGTTTGGCAAATGCTTTTCAGTATATGAACATGACTTGAATGAAGATGATATAGCTAAAGCTTTTTTCATATTTTGGCATTTTTATAGCTGTCATAGATCATACAAGAAAGAGATGATTGTACTTTGAAAATATACCCTCCAATATGCAACAGTTCCTCAACTAATAGAAATCATGGTAAGAATTAGCAAGTACTACTTATCTATTCTGCAATGTACAGGTTTATTCCAAAGATACCACTTCTGATCTTTTTTTTTCACCTGAAAATAGCTATGAAGCTTGTGCATACATAAGATAATCCTGTACAAAATATTTTATTTCTCATATTAATGTATATTTGGAGACTCCATGAGCTCTAATATCCCTTCTGATTCTAAAAGTTTAGAATTCTACACACTAATTTATTCAAAAAGGAAACTACCCGAGTGCTTTGGAACACACACCAATATCAGGAGATATGAGTTCACCCCCCAAACTGGCTGCTTATTATCGTCTTAGTCTTGGCTAAATTCATGCACTGGCATTGTTTTTTGCACACATACTATGTTCTGGGAATTGGGGATACAATATTGCTCTGATAAGTTCCATTGATAAAATAACCTAGCCTCCGTGAACCTCAGTTTTCTTATTTGTAAAACAGGGTTAAAATGAGATGTGGGTTGTCCTACTAGACTGGTGACAAACACAAGGCTTTTAGGATAAGCTTGTTTGGACATTAAAATAGGAGCTTTCTATGTTATTAAACACTAGACCTGGATCTGTTAGTACTTGAGGGTCCTGCAAGTATGTACATTATGGAGTTCTCTCAACTCCTTTATGAAGCATGATCTTCTCAACCACAAATGTGAGCTCCTTGAGGTCGGGACTTCATTTCTTGTGCTGATCCTTGCTTATGTTCAGGGTTCAGTAGATTACCCTGCATCTAGTAGGCATCCAGTACTTGCTGGGGAAGGAAAGAGTTCAGTTCCAGCATTTATGTGGAGCCCACACACAAGACTTACCTTCTCTTGCGCTGCTGTGAGCTTGACCTGAAGGATATCAGGAAGCCTGAATACTCTCAAAGAAACTAAACTGCTTCCATATTCTTGTACCTCTTTTTTTGCCCAAAGAGCAGCACTCTGAGTAACATCTACTCTGCCTCATGACTGGGAAGCAGCACAAATGAAAATAACTTTAATTTAAAAATCCCTGGCCAGGGGACCCTCTTCCATGAATGGAACACCCGGGGACTGGCCACCTATGCCTTGGATGGTGGCACCATGGGGAATGATGCTGCCCTCACACACTACTCCTGGGAGACTTTGCCCAAGTTCCCGCTTTGGATATGATATTGCTACCTGAGCTTCCAGAAATCAATGCACCTCGTCTATCACCACATGATGGGCTTGCACCTCAAAGCCCCCAGGGACTCCTAGACAGCATGACAGGAAGAGTGGAATCCATGGAGGTGGATAGATTAGACGCTTGGTTCCAGCCAGAGTTCTAGAGGCTCAGAATTTGTGATCAACTGCGGCACATTTTTTTTGACACATAGCTATATAAAATGACTGCTGGACAATGAACCATGAATAACAAAGTACTATACAAGCTATCAGGTAGCTTGCAAATATGTAAGATTAACTTGTGACCCATGTACAAGTGACACTGTTATTAATATGTAGTTATATGCTGCTGTCATAGCCTCCTGTGCCCATTCATTTCCTCCCCTCCTCAGAGCGACAGTGCAGTGATGGGCAGACTGACCACAGAGAAGTGAAGCCTGTCTGGCGAAGCAGCAAAACCACTTTTCTGGCCTCAGTTGTTATTCCAGCTCACTCTTGTTTGTGTGTTTCTGAGAGTTCATGAAACTTCAGTGCCTCTGAATTTCCAGGCTATCCCGAGTGGTTTAACTTCCAAATGGTTCTAGTTAATCCCAGTTGACTTTAGTGATAGGGAAATATGCTGACCTGTTTCTATTTAAATGGTAAACTTAAAGGAGGAATTGGCAAAATGCCGACATTTAGAAGTTAAGCTTACATATTTTATATTTTTGTGTGGCACACATGACTTTGTGTAATCATCGCAGCAATCCATTAAATTAGTAGTTACGATGATGTTTATTTCTCAAGAAATCAGACAGAAGCTCTGAGAGGTGTGCTAGCCTGCCGGTGGCTACACACACGCTAAGATGCAGAAAGAAGACAGCCCCAGCCACTGAGAGTCTATAGCTCGCTCTGAACCACAGCTGTTTATTGCGTTTGTTCACCATGCATTCGCATAGGACGGAGAGAGACTTCCCATCTGCTCCTTGTCTTGGCTGTCAGTCCTATAGGATGTGGCTTTGGCCATGAGGAAGGAGGAAGGAGGAAGGAGGAATCCTGTCAGCTGCTGAACCTCAGTTGACCCGAATGTAGAGAGAAAAGTCAGCGGCAAAGCGCTCAGTGATGCTGGCTGTCAGCAGTCGGAAAGGAAGTGTAGGTGCCAGGGTCTGCCACCAACCAGAGAATCAACAGCTTCCCGTGTTCGGCAGGGAGTTGGGGTGTGGACATGTGACATTCTGTGACAGAGAGAGTGTCACTAAATTCCTCTGGAGGAGCTTACAAGAGATGAGACAGGTCAGAAAATAGGAATGTTTTAAGTCAAATAAAAGGACCTGGGAAGTAGATGGACATGTGTAATGAAAAGAAACAAAGATAACTTGAAATAAATTTAATAAGAATTGGGCCCATTTTGAAAGATTGGCTGTGTCTTTGAATTCAATAATAATAGTAAAATATATTTTCTGCTTCAAAGGCATTTGAATTATATTTCTTTTGAGAATGTCATTAAAGTAATGTAGGCACAAAAACCAAAATAATCTTTTCTTTAATTCCCTTTTTTACTCAGAACAATTTCATGTATTATGAAAAGGAAAAGGATGCTCAAATTTTAATTCTCTCTATCATTTTAAACATCCCTTCCGAGTGGCTGTTTTGCGTCTTTAATGATCCAGTTTTGAAACTGATTATTTAAAAGTTCAAAAAAATTACTAACATCTTTAAATATCAATAAGTGTAGACAAAGTGAGAAAACTCACTTTAAGCAGTGGGAAATCAATTTATAAAACATTCTTCATCAAGGTTCATTTTATAGAGGTAAGTTCTATTCTCCAACTTAGTAAGATCTGCCAGAAGTCGGTACTGCTAAGCTCTATAGGTGGCATTACGGGACATGTGCTATAATTCCTGCCATTAAGCAGTTTATGGTCTGTTGATATACACACTGAAGTAATTTAAAAATTAATACCCAGCAGAATTTGATTAAATTTCAGAGAACGGATTTGCAGTCATAAGCCAGAGACTGGAGAAGTAGCCACCTTCTGAAACAGAAGAAACTGGCCTCCAGGAGGGCAATTCCAGAGAAGTCTTGAAGGAAAGATGAGGACAAAGAAATAGGAGAACTTTTCAGGCAGGAGGATACAGGATCAGAAATAAGAATGTTATAATACGGATGGTAGATGGATTTGACCGAATCTCAGGATTGGTCCAGTCATGGGAGCTGTAGGACATAAGCTTACACAGGAGGCGCATGGCAAAGACTCATGATGTGTTTGTTGAATGAATACATGCCTCATACACATATTCCTTCCCAACTCTGTGATCTTGGAAAATTTGTCCAGCTCTCCATTGCTCTGATTCCTCATGTATAGTGAAGGTAACAGTCTAATTAACTCCGTACTACTACTGTGATTATAAATCTATGCAAAGTATTTAGTGCAGTATTCTGGTACAAAATAAACACTCAAAAGGTGTCTTGTGCTCTGTTGTACTTGTGGTCCCACACAACTTGCTGACACTTGCTTAAATATTTTTGTTGAATGAGCAAAAGAATTCAGGAAGTAGCAAAGTCAGGGAAAGGAAAGACATTCTAGGTGCAGTGAATACGTTAGTGTGGTGGGAGCTGACTTGTCCTAGACCTCTAGCTGGTCGCAGCACTTGCAGAGCTCAGCTCCAATGTCTCCAGGGAGATCAGTGTCAGACTAGGAACCTTTCTTCTGGAATGAAGCTATGTTATTACGTATCCCTCTTCCCCACAATTAGGCATTCTGTAATTCCTTATTCCGACTCACCATGCTGTGGTATGCCATTCTCAGTCACACAGGTTGCAATGGTTTTATACATCGTCCTTTACTCCCGGGTAAGAAATTTCTTCAGTGGGGTCACAGCTCTCCTCTGACATTTATCCAGTGGGCAGCCCCGAGCCTCACTTTTACCCACCCTTTCCAACATGATCATCCCTTGGCTGGGATCACTGCTCTGGACCCAACAAGACCTTAGTATTTGTTACTTCTCTGTCACTTCATCCAGCTTTCAGCCTTTTAAGCCAAAACAGATGCAAGACTGTTACTTTTTCACTCATCTCACAAATTTTACAAATATTTGTTGAGTATATACTGAGTCTTATACTAGTTGTTGGAGATAGAATGGGAAATAAAACTAGACACTTTTCTTTTCCCTTATGAAGCTTACAGTCTTACTGGGGTCATAAACATTAGTGGAATAGATTTCAATAAATGTACTTTTGCAACTATGATAACTATTTATTACAAGTTGTATTTTGGGGGGGATTAATTGACTATTCCTAGCCAAATTAATGTAAACTTAGCTATTGCATCCTAGAATTGTTTTTCTCTGCCATTCTTTAATATGCATATATTTTGGATTTGAAAGGGAAGAATCTATTGAACTTGATGATGGTTTGGATTTACTGATTCAAAATATATGTATCTACTCTCTGTTCTATTCCAGGGTCTTTACAAGTATTAATTTCTACAATGAAAAGAGAGGAGGGCTTGGAATGGAATCTTGGGGGTTTCAAGCTCTTAAAGAAAGTGATGACTGGAATAGCTGGAGAACTATATTTTGTCCTTTAAGATGAGAAAGGAGAACTTGCCCAGTAATGAATAGATTGCTGTGTCAGATACTAAATAAAAAAGGAGGAAGACATGAACTGAAAAGTATCCCCTAGATGAGCAACTTGGAATTTCTTGCTAAAATAAGTGAGTGTATTAACCAAGTGTTTTTCTTTGTTTTATAAAAGAAAAGCTAGGTAGAATACCGGAGATGGTCAGATGTCCGATTCTGATGAGATAAGAAATTGCAACTCCTTACCTAATGGTAAATTAATCACAAGTCTTTAAAACAACTTCTTGAGAAACAGAATTATACCTTAAACCACTTTGATTTTCTTAGAGTGGCATAGACAAGATCATTAATCCCATTTTGAAAGGACCTATGTATTTTAGCTGGACTAAACATACTTTTTAAAAATACATATATTTTACTGATTTCAGAGAGGAAGGAAGAGGGAGAGAGAGAGGAAACCTCAGTGATGAGAGAGAATCATCGATCAGCTGCCTCCTTCATGCCCCCACACTGGGGATCAAGTCTGCAATCTGGGCATGAGCTCTGAACCATGACCCCTTGGTTCATAGGTCGATGCTCAACCACTGAGCCATGCTGGCTGGGCTAAACATAATTTTTTAAAAAATTGAGATCCTAAACTGATTCTTGATATTCATCATCATTTGTCTATATTTCCATGTAACCATCCCCCTATTCCAGTCAGGCTTTCTTTGTGATGTTATGAAAAACAATCCTGTAAGTGAAAAGATCCATTTTTATTACAATTTGTGGTTAAGTTTTGCTTCAGACTTAACCTGTTTTTCTTGATACATTTTAAACCAGTTTCCATTGGAGATACCCATCTTCTTTGCTTATTTATTCTTTCTTGACTTTCTTTTTTTAAAAATTTTGTTTCATTGCTTAAAGTATTACAAAGAGTATTACATATGTCTCCTCCCACCCCTTTCTTGACTTTCATAGCTTCTCTCTCACCTGTGTGTGCTGTGTAAATTTAATGAGCAATTTACTCCAGTTCCGATAAACACATTTTTCTCAGATGAGATGCCGAGGCACACGCTACCTGTTCTTTGTTTCCTAGTATTTCGAGAGCACCATTCTTTGGAGGTTGACAGAAATGAGTTGTTCTTATAGTTTGTTTATGTCCATTAGCATCTACACAGCAAGAAGCACACATACTACTCATCAGAATGGTCTTGACAGCCTATCCCAGTTAAAGTGATGAGAAATGCCTGCTCCCTTCAGATGTAGAGGGACAGTTAGTTCTTCTTACTGAGTTTCACTCACATGCAAGCATTCAGATAAGAGAGTTGACCTCCGAAGAATGTACAATCATTATTTTCCAGTGTTGTTTACTCAGATCTGTCCATCCCTCACTATTATTCCTCTTCTCTGCGTTATCAGTGATGTCACCAGGAAGCAGTTGGCCTAAGTTTAACAATGAGCAGGCAGTAAAGCACTAAATGGAGGACTCACCCCTGAAAAGAGGAAGGGGAGTCCGGGGGACACTGGACGTCAGTGAAACAATAAATGGCAGGATGTTCGATTGTGTACTCTCATATTCTCTCTCTGTGATCACTATTTTTTCATGAACCTAGTTAGGTTTCCTTGCTTTTTAGTTCAGTGCCTACTATTCTGGAAGATTCTTCTTTCTGAAATGAATATAATCACATCACTCTCTTGCTTATACTTCTTAACGGCCACTATAAATTCAAAACATCCAGCTACAATTCAAGAGATTTTTACTATCTTCCTATTTCAGAGAAAGTAGGAGCCTTGCAGTGGAGGCTTCCTTTGCTATCTGCCAACAAACCTACCAGGTTATTTATAATTGTATCCATCCTCTTTTTTTCTTTCTTCCCTCTCTCCACAGTGAAAAAGCTGCCCCTCTTAATCTTTCTACCTATGCTTTGTATTCCATCCACTTTCACTTGTATTAGGAAACATTCAATATTTTCAGGATGATGATAACACTGAGTGGGACAGAGAAGCTTCAGGGGACAAATAAACAAATAAACAAACACATGATAAAGGTGATTTCACGGAGTGGTAAGTGCTATAAAGTAAAACAGAGTAATGATTGGAAAACAGGGGAAGCCCTTTCTTAGGAAGCGGATCTTTGAGGTGAAACCTGTATGATGCAAATGTGCCGGCCATGACGTCTTTGGACAGAGCTCTGCTAGTAGAGGGGGAAGAGACCTAGGTGAGGCAGGTATGAGCCTGGCATGTTCAAGGACAGAACTAAGGCCAGTGTGGCTGGAGCTTACAATGCAAGGGGAGAGTGGTGAGCAATGAGGTTGTAGATGCAGGCGGGGAGGACTGGATCATGTGGGATTTTTTAGAACATGGTAGAGAGTTTACTTCTATTTTAAATGCAATGGAAAGCCATGAAAAGTTTTAAGCAGATGAGTGACACTATCTAATTTTTGTGAAAAATATCACTCTGGCTTTGGGAGGAGAATGGATTGTAGGAGTCATGAAAAGAATCAGGACAATCCTATGAGAGACTACTGCACTACTCCAAGTAAGATAATGGTGGCTTGGACAGGGTAGTTGTAGTGGAAATGGAGAGAAGATGGAGAGCTATGTCTTAGATGTCAAATTTATAAAATTTTCAGATGGATAAGATATTAATAGTAAGGGAGAGGGAAGGGGAAGAGAAATCAAGGATGCTATAAGGTTGGCTTTGGGAAATTTTCAGTGATGAACAAAATGTTCAGATGAATAAATCTGAGGGACGAATAGGTTGAAAAGTCACAGGGCAATCAAAAGCTGTTTTGGATAAGTTACATTTCAACTTTCAATTATACAATTCAGTGGAAATTCAAGTAGAATAACTACACGAGGGAAAAAAAAACAACAGCTAAGTGTTATTTGTATATCTGGGTTTTTAAGCAATGATCTATTGGATGTATGTGGATGCAAAATAGAAAAAGGTCTAAGCCTATTTGTGGGGCACTCTGTCATTGAGAACTCTAGCAGAGGAAGAATTATGTTGGGACTAAGGACCAAACAGTGAGGCAGTGGGAAAACCAAGAGTGGTGGTATCACAGAATTCAAGAAAAGAGTATTCAAAGAGGCTGAGCAATTGCTAAATGTTTAAGATGAGAAGAAGGAAGTGATTTTTCATTGACTTTGATGAAGTGGAGCTCCTTGGTGTCACAATTAAAATAATCTCAGAGGAGTAATGGAAGCAGAAGAGGCGTTAAGGACCCAGTATGAGGAGGGGAAGTAGAAATAATGATTATAGATTCCTCCTTTGAGAAATCGTGTTGTGTAAGGGAGCAGACAAATAAAATGGTAACTGTAGATACATGGGGTGGGGGGAGGGTGTCAAAGGGTATACTTTCTTTTAACATTCGACAGATCTTAGAACAGGTTGTGTACTAAGAAATGGAGAGATGGAGAAATTGATCATACAGATTTTTTCTGCTTCTGAGCTTTTTCTCTCTCATCTATAGCCAACCTTTATTTTTTTCCTACCTTCTGGCAACTTTCTGTTAGAACCTATTTCTATTCAACTCCCTTCTCTGTTAAAAAATAAAAAGTCAAACTTCCCCGACCCATAGATTATACTGTGGTCTCCATCTCCTTACCTCCTTCTTCATTTGCTTAATCTACTGTCATTCAGCTTTAGCTCCCAACACAGTGCGGGAATTAATTGTTGCTGAATCTCATGGAAACTTTTTGGTCCTTGCCTTACTTCATATCTCTGTATTATAATCTTTCTCCCTAAAACACACCCTCCTCTCTTTGCTTCCATGTAACCCTACCTCTCAGTTTCTCTTCCCCAGCCTTCCTTGTAGGGTTTCTCTTCTTAATATGTGCTGTTTCTCAGAACTCTTTTCCCATTTCACACATTCTCCGTGGATAAAAAGTGAGTTCAAACATCACCTATAAGCTGGAGGCCACCTAACCTATATCTCAGGCACAGATTTTTTTTCTAAAGACAGAAACATATATTCATGTTCTTTCTTGACCTCTATTTCAATTTCCCACAAGTACTTCAAATGTAAAACATACAAGGGCAACTCATCTTCCCCCTCCCTGTGTTTTCCTCCTTCGGTCACCGTTTCAGAGAATGGCACCATGATCAAAATAGTTGTTCTGCTTAGAAATCTGAGCATCTTCTTGTCTCTTTTTTCTTCACCCCATCACAAAGTCTTGTTAAAGATATTTCCCATATGTCTCTTAAATTTGTCTCTTACTCTCTTCTAAAGTAAAAGGCAGAGGACAAAGGTTATAACTTATTTTTCTCATCTATTCCTTTTTGTGCTGGGCTATCGGATTTAAATTACTTTATAAATATAAATTTGGCTACCTTCTCTATGCTTCTCAAATGACAGGACAATAATAGTACAGAAATGCAGAAAGAGGTAGACTGTTGTATATATGCTGTAGCATATTTTCAAATGAATAGTAAACTACAGCCTTTTTTAAGTCTTTGAATTAATGGGGAGCCAAAGGAAATTTGAAACAAGGGATGACTTATTTGGATTTTGAACAATAAGTAAGTTATTGTGTAAAGAATAGATTGGGTTAAAGGGTCAGGGGGGAAAGGTTACTTAGCAAAGAGAGTAAGAGAACCTCAATCAGCACAGAAGCAAGAAGGTCTTTGGATATATATATAAAGAAAACACTCCTTTCTTTCACATGAATATGCTGGTTAAGTGACACCGAGCATTAAAATTTACCCTTTATTTCTGAAAGACAATTCTGATAATTTATCCCCTCTTCAGTAGCTTTTAAAGATTTGAGTAGATTTTGTTTTTGTTTTTTTATCTATTTAGCTAGATCCCCACTCCATGCTCACATACTTTGAGTGACAATTGAGTGAATATATTTTAATTTTCTAAAAAAACCCCCAGAAAACATAATTGGAAACCTATAGCTAACATGCAGACTTTGGGCACTGTCTCAAATAAATGATCATAAAACAAAAATATACTTTCACCTCAAGTGAAACTATACTCTAAAATTTTTCAACATTACACTGTTCCAGAAGTTCAAATATGCCCTTATCAGCATCAATAAGAACTTAGTTTTAAAAACTGCAGAGCTTTCTTTTTTTCTCTTTTTAATGTTGATTTCTTATTGTAGGGGCTGAGTACAATAGTGGTCAATTGTTTAACATTTTAAAATAAAGTTTAAGAAAAGAGGCACAATAGAGTGTACATTAGTCTTACATATAGTGTTGTAAGACCCAAGGGCTCCGAGCATTGAAGGGAACTGTAGGTGTGTGAATGGACACATATGAAAACAAACACCCCCCTCCCCTTCTCTGGAGAATCGAGCTGTCTGAATGATATTTCTCTGAGTTAAGAGTGTGGATTTTATGTAGGAAATGATGACCGCTCATCACTCAATATTAAATCTGTTCACTCAGCAGAGTTTCATTACTTGGCATGAGCTCAAAATGATGGGATATATTTCACACTGAGCACTCCATGGAATCTAAGAAAGTAATCCAGTCAATTCATACTGGGGCCCTATTATAATTTCTGGAGTTCAAATATGAGCATTTACAAAGGACTACTGTAAATCAGCCCAGGGCATTGATGGCTGGCCCACATTGGGAACCAAAGACAATTGCCACTTGCCCACTCCTTGAGAGTCCAAGGATTCAAGGAGACGGTGCCTGAGGGAGAGGCGGGTAGGATGAGAGAGTCAGGCAGTGTGATCTTGAGTGGCTGATGTTTCAGAAACAGGGCTGGGCCTGGGATGATGACTCAGAAGCTGAGAGAATAGTTGAAAGTAGAGGCAGTTAGCTTACAGAAAAAGGTGTTGTAAATTAAATAATATTAAGAAAGGATAACACTTTATACAATATTTTATACTCTTCAGTACATTTTATTATTGGGTTTTACTTGCACATTTGAATTGTATCATTTATTTTAAACCAGAGACACTTATCTCTAGACAGAGATGCTCAGGAAATGCTTATTTGACCAAATTATGGGCAGAATAAAAAGCACAATTAGTGTGTTTGCATTTTGTTCTTCCCTTTTGAATACATTAGCCAGACCAACTGTTGCCTTCTGTACTGGGCAGGGTCTAGTCAGGAAGGCAAAAAATACACTAAGCATTTCCAACAGAGGGAAGGACTGGATACAGGGAGTTAGTTACACAGGCTCCATTTAGAAGGCTGAGAGGGAAAGGGGGCACACCGAGGTACGGCAGATACAGTAACTGCAGGCAAAGGGATGAACTGGAGTTACTAGAATCTAGATGCTCAGAGCTCTGAGGAAGGGGCATCGCGGGCTCTTGCTGACACCTGTGACGGTGAGCCCAGTGCCCAGGGAAGCTGAAGGCTGGAACCAGGTGACCGGAACAAGGAAATCTAGTCCCTCCTCTCTACCTTCTTCTTCCGGTTCCACTCTAATATTTCCTATGAGCAGAGACCAATAAGAAAGCAGCTAATTTTGACATCTGTGAAATATAGAGTAGAGGACAAAGGTTGAATTCAGAGCTGAAAAACAATATGTAAAATTCTGTACAATTATTGTGCCTTGAAACAGACCAGCAATAAATCACAAATCTATTTATTCATTTATCTATCTATTTATTTATTCATATTCAGTTGATGAATTGTCTCCACATTTATTGAGTCCTCTTATCTGTGCTATGAGCACCCCCAATATTAATTATTTAAGTCACACGGACTTGCTCCCCAGGTAAAACAGCTCTTTCCACAGAGACACTGGTCTTTTTCTTCTTAAATGCTCCTGTACCCCATGGCCCCGACATGGAAGTTTGACCATTCTTTTGGAAAGGGTACCTTCTGATTGTAGTGCCCTTAGAAAAAGATGCCCCCTCTTTTCTGGTTACCAACAGACAGATAACCCTCTTCCCTAAACTGCTGCACTGCCAATGCCTCCCTCTTCTCTTCATTTTCCAGCAACAGTGTCAGCCGCTGCCTCTCTGGGCCCAGCCTCTGCCTGTTCCGGCCCGCTTTTGTGAGTATATTACATAAGACTGTTTTTTTGCTTCTCCCTGGGATTGGAAGAAGTATACAGATGAACAGATAGGTTTAATAAAACTTGAGATTATTTTACTTTCCATAATCTCCAAATCATTTTATATTATTAGTCTTGGGCTTTCCAAATACTCTTATGCCTGCATAAGTAAACCAAGACCTCTATTCTAGGGGGAAGACGGCCTTGTCAAACTGAGCACACATCCTATCATTGGGCAGCTTTATGCTACTAGACATGGACAAGCAGGACAGATAAAACCTGCAAAAGATCTCTAATTCCCCTTTTACCTGATAGGTCATTTTATCCCATACAGAGTAACTCTGTATTGGGAATGTCAATCCTTGACAATATGGTCCATTGGTCTTAATCAATATACACATTGATTAACGAGCTAAAAGTAAAGATTTGGTACTTTCATATCTTAGGATTTTTGTTGTTAAACTTTCTGGAAAGGAATATTTCCCCAAGTCCATCTGATCCCCAGGATTCAAAACCAGTGGTTTTAAATGTTGGCTCAGCATCAAAATCATACAAGCAGCCTTTGAAAAGTACAGAAGCTCGGTCCTCATCCCAAGCCCTCTAAAGAGAATATCTGAGTGTCGGGTCCACGTATGTAATAAGTGCTAGAGATTGTTCTGATGTATAGTCAGAACTGAGAGTGGCGGATCTCTTTCTCGTGGGAAAGCATAAGCATTATTGAAGTAGTATTGGCTGCTTTGTATTGTTGGCTTCAAAGAACGGATTCAATAAAAGTTAGCCAGGAGGTCTTAACACCATTTAGCCAAAGACTATTTCCTTATTGGTTTGTTTTCTCCTTCTGGTGCTGGTATTTGCTTTCACTCTCTCAGATGCTGAGAATTAAGTCATGTTGTAATATGTTCGCCACTTGCTTCTGTCATATACACGAAAGCTCCCCTCAGGTGATAGGGTGGCGGATAAAGCCTATTTAGATAGCAGCTCTGGACTCCCTCATATAAACTGTAATCTAGACTGCATTACTCGGTGGGTGGTGGATGCCTGCACTTCCAGGGCTCTGCAAAAGCTCAAAGCCTAAGTACAGTGCCCCCAGGTCCCCGAAGAAAAAGCCATTTCTGTCCTGGAGACTGTATTGGACATAGATGTGATAATGGCCTGCTCAGTGTCTGGAGAATGAGAGACAGACAACCATTTTAAGGAGCTGAAGGCAGTGTCATACAATGAAAACAGTCACTTCACAGGGAAATATAAGCAAGCACCTGAGAGACTGAGGGAAAGTGTGCAGCAGTAGGAATAAGAAAACAAACGTCTATTGAAGGACTAGGTTCTGGGATGAATGGGGACTCCGGAGTCAGCTGCCAAGGCTATGAGGAGCCATTACCAACTACAAACCACTGGGCCAGCTTTGCCAGCAAGTACTCAAAATTGTACCTTCTGCTCGAGAACGTAAAGATGGCTTAATATATGGAACACTCAATGCATATAATACACTATATCAATAAGTGGGACCATGTTTGTAAGACTTTAGTAGCTGCTGAAAGTAATTTACTAATTAAGTCTAAAATAATAAGAGAACAAGTCTTCCATCATATAATAAAGAGCATTTAAAATGATTATATCAATCAGTGCTGACAAAGGAATAGTGAAACATATACTTTCATTCATTGTTTGTGGGAAGGTAAATGGGGTCAACAACTTTGAAAAACAATTGAACATATAAATTTCATGAGGTATCATTTTTTTACATTGATTCCTTAATCTAAATTATGTCATTCTTCTTAAAAAAAAAGCCAAAATAAAAATAAAAGCTTTAAGCACAAAGTTGTAAGTATGAGAATTATTTATTGTAATAATAAAAAATTGGAAGAAATCTAAATCAGTGATATCCAAAACATTTGAGTGTTCATGACTTAGGGAAAAATAAAATTTGAGCAAGCATCTAATTTACATATCTAACTATTTATGTATAAAGTCTACACATGTACTTGTAGTAATATTTATACATAACATGTAGTCATACACAAAAATAAATTGAAATCAGATGAATTAAAAATGTTATTATCAATACTAGATTATTTTAGTAAGAGCATTGTAGTTGAATATACCATATAATTTTAAAAATATTTGTTTAACATCCTATTTTTCAACAATTCCATGGTTTGCTCTTAAGATTATTATTTTTGATACTTTTTTAAAAAAAGTTAAGCTTGTTGAGGCAAAATTTACATACAGTAAAGTTTACATTCTTCAAGAGGACAGTTTGAGTTTTGAAAAATGTATACAGTTCAGTGACCACTACCACAATTAAGGTATAGACCATTTCCCTAACTCATAAACTACCCCTCTAACCCCGAACCTTCTTCCAATAGATCTCACCTCTAACCCCTGGCAATCACTGATCCAGTCTTGTGACTTTAGTTTTTCCTTTTCTAGAGTCAGAAAAATTGTACCATTTTTGTGTCTGCCGTCTTTTACTTAGCTTTCTGTATCTGGCTATTTTTTTTTTTTTAAAAAGCACAATGCCTTTGAGATTATTCACATTGTTGAATGTATCAGTGATTTGTTCCTTTTGATTCATGAGTAGTATTCCTTATATGGATATATAACAAATTATTTATACACCAGTTGATGAATATTTTGGTTCTTTTAATTCTGGGCTACTATGAATAAAACTGTTGTAAGCATTTATATGCAATCTCTGTGTGAACATGTTTTAATTTCTCCTGGGTAAATACCTAGGAATGAAATTGCTGGCCCATACAATAAGTACATGATTTCCAAAATGGACATGCCATGTTGTGTTCCCATCAGCAATGAATGTGAATCATAATCTTCCACATCCTCACTAGCACTTCAAATGTCACAATTTTTCTTTAAAAACTTTTTTTTGGCATTCTGATAGGTATGTGTTATGTGTTGAATTGTGTGGCCCCTCCAGTCATATGTTGAAATCTTGACCCCTAGTACCTTAGAATGTGACTGTATTTGGAGACAAGGTTTTTAAAGAGGTTATATGGATGCACCCTAATCCAATATGATTCTTGTTCTTATAAAAGTCACGGGCATGCAGACAGAGAAAGCCGTGTGAAGACAGAGGGTGAAGATAGCTATCAATAAGCCCAGGAGAGAATCTCCAGATCTCAGACTTCTATCCTCCAGAATCATGAGAAACTCAATTCCTATTGTTATCTATTTATATAAAAACCCTAGGTGTAACGCATCATGACTGAGGCTTGACCAACTGGAAGGAAGTCAGTCCTGCAGGGGTCGTCTTTGAAATGGCTCCTCCCTCCCCAAGCTGTTTCCCACGAGGGCGAGGTTTCAGGCAGGAACTTACTCTCAGAGTGTGGACACACTGAGTCCTGGGTCCTCTTAGCAACAGCTGTGCCCTCCCTAAGCTGTTTCTTGTAAGGCTGAGGTTTGAAGCAGGAACCGGCCCTCAGAGCATGGAGGCATATCTTTATAAAGTTTTAATACATTATATTAGAGGTCGTGGTGGTACTGTTTTACCCACAGTGTCTACAGGAATTGCTGCAAATTTACTTCTCGGTGGAAGCATCTTTCATTCTCAATATAAATTCCATTAAATGAAACTTCAATTTCTAGACTCAATATAAACAGTGAAGTTGCTACAACTACTAAAAAGGCCCAACTTCTCATTATTGATGAATGCACCATGGCATCCAGTCATGCTATAAACACCATAGACAGATTACTAAGATAAATTATGAATTTGAATATTGTATTTGGTGGGAAAGTTCTCCTTCTTGGAGGGGATTTTCGACAATGTCTCAGTATTGTACTGCATGTTATGCAATCGGCCATAGTACAAACGAATTTAAAATACTGCAATGTTTGGGGATGTTTCAGAAAGTTGTCTCTTAGAACAAATATGAGATCAGAGGATTCTGCTTATAGTGGATGGTTAGCAAAACTTGGAGATGGCAAACTTGATAGCAGCTTTCATTTAGGAATGGATATTATTGAAATGCCCTGTGAAATGATTTGTAATGGATCTATTATTGAAGCTACCTTTGGAAATACTATATCTGTAGATAATATTAAAAATATGTCTAAATGTGCAGTTCTTGGTCCAAAAAATGAGCACGTTCAAAAAGTAAATGAAGAAATTTTGGGTATACTCGATGGAGATATTCACACATATTTGAGTGATGATTCCATTGATTCAACAGATGATGCTGAAGAGGAAAATTTTCCTATCAAATTTCTTAATAGTGTTACTCCTACAGGAATGCTGTGTCATAAATTAAAATTGAAAGTGGTTGCAATCATCATGCTATTGAGAAATCTCAATAGTAAATGGGGTCTTTGTAATGGTACCAGATTTATTATCAAAAGATTACGACCTAACATTATGGAAGCTGAAGTATTAACAGGATCTGCAGAGGGAGAGGCTGTTCTGATTCCAAGAATTAATTTGTCCCCATCTGACACTGGCCTCCCATTTAAATTGATTCAATGACAGTTTCCCTTGATGCCAGCATTCGTGATGACTATTAATAAATCACAAGGACAAGCTCTAGACAGAGTAGGCATATTCCATCTGAACCCGTCTTCGCACATGGTCAGTTATATGTTGCTTTCTCTCGATTTTGAAGAGCATGTGACGTTAAAGTTAAAGTTCTAAATACTTCAGCACAAGGGAAATTAGTCAAGCACTCTGAAAGTGTTTTCACTCTTAATGTGGTGTACAGGGAGATATTAGAATAAGTTTAATCACTTTATCAGTCATTGCATCACTGTTGTTTTTATATCATGTTTTTGTTGTTTTCATATCATGTTTTTGTTGTTTTTATATCATGCCTCTGTTGTTATATCCTTTTGTTACTGTTTATTTGTTAATAAATTTATATATTATTTTCATATACATTTTACTAATTTCCTTTCATCTCTCACACTTCTATTATAGAGAAAGGGCAAATAGCAATATTAAAATATTTCCTCTAATTAATTCCCTTTTAATGTGCATGAATTTTGATTTCATGTACCGGGCCACTAGTATCACTATAATAATGCAAAACTTGCCATCCCCAAATTTGTGTCTCTGACATGAGGATTATTTTATTTTATTTTATTTATTTTTATTTTTTTAAATATATTTTATTGATTTTTTACAGAGAGGAAGGGAGAGAGATAGAGAGAGTTAGAAACATCGATGAGAGAGAAACATCGATCAGCCGCCTCCTGCACATCTCCTATTGGTGATGTGCCCACAACCCAGGTACATGCCCTTGACCGGAATCGAACCTGGGACCTTTCAGTCCGCAGGCCGACACTCTATCCACTGAGCCAAACCGGTTTCGGCAGAGGATTATTTTATTTTTAAGAAACAAAGTAATCACAAAGAACCTTGGCTTTCCCCTTAACTGCCTAAAAGAAATTACATTGCCCTACGTGGTTTGGCTCAGTGGGTAGAGTGTTGGCCTGCAGACTGAAGGGTCCCAGGTTCAATTCTGGTCAAGGGCACATGCATGGGTTGCAGGCTTGATCCCCAGTAGGGGGAGTGCAGGAGGCAGCCAATCAATGATACTCTTTCATCAGTGATTTTTCTATCTCTTCCTTTCCCTTCCTCTCTGAAATCAATAAAAATATATTTTAAAAAAAGAAAAGAAGTTAGATTGAGAGCCTATTCCAGGAAATAGAGCTATCACCAGAGATATGTACAAAGAATATGGGCTAAGTGTGATGGGGGAAAGTTGGCAGGACCTAGAGATCAGAGTCCTATTGTCTCTGCCCAGAGATATTTATCATCAAATATTTGTTTACCAAACATTTACTTTTCTGTGTAAATGGCTTTCTCCCCTTTGAAGTTCCAAACCACTAACTCCTTCTACTTTCCTCAAGCTGGCATATGCACCTGAACTTCCTATATTGTTATGGGATCCCTGCACATATGTAAGCAATTAAATTTGGTTATTTTTCTCCTATTTATTCTCCTGTCAATTTAATTATTAGGCCAGGCAAAAGAACTTAGAGGGCAGACAAAAATTTCTTCCTTCCCAAAACCACCTATTCTGTGGTACTTTGTTATTAGCCCTAATACACCATGTAAAGGTATATTATTGCAATTTTATTTATTTTTTGACAGTACAGGTTTGTTTATTCTTAAGCTTGTGTCCAATAAAAAAAAAGAACTTTCTGAGAGTAGCATACAAAAAGATTTTCAAATAGAAAAACACAAATTGAGTCATATAATCTCCCCCCCCCCCACGCCCAATCCAGAGCACTAAGTAAATTACAATGGCATCTCTCTTGCAGAGCCTGTCTTCTCCAGACACATTTTAAAGTTATTTTCATCATGATTTACAATATAGACAAAGGCTGTTAAAAGAACACTGCTATCTCTGCCTCCAGATATATTCTGTTCAGGCCTCTTATAAAGAGGGAATCTTCAGAAACCCTTTGACATGCTAATAATGGCATGGATAGTGCTACTGTTTGGGTTAATGCAACCAGGTGGGCTCCGCATGGAGCTGATGGACAGCTTTGAATCTCATGCTTTCTCAGGGGATATAAATATCATTATAACTTCATTGGTGAAGGCGCCAGGAACAACTGATTGAATGAGAATGCCTTTCAATCAGTGCATTTGCATACTCACTTTATCATGAAACTAAAGTGAATGGGTTTTTATATTGTAAAAGGATATGTTTGAATAGAGTTCTTAGATTATGACACACCAGTAGACAGGGTTCTGTGCATGGAGTTACGCGGGTGGGCTACTCTCAGAAAGTTCCAGTACTATGTCAAACAGGATTGGTGAAAGTGGGCATCCCTGTCTGTTTTGTTCTTGTTCATAGGGGAAATGGTTTTAGTTTTTGCCCATTGAGTATAATGTTGGCTGTAGGTTTGTCATATAAGGCTTTTATTGTGTTGAGGTATGATCCCTCTATTCTCACTTTGCGGAGAGTTTTTATCAGGAAAGGGTATTGGATTTTGTCAAATGCTTTTTCTGCATCAATTGATATGATTCTGTGATTTTTGTCTCAATTTGCTTATGTGAGTTATGTTTATTGATTTGCAGATATTGTACCAGCCTTGCATCCCCACTTGGTCATGGTGTATGACCTTTCTAATATAATGCTGGATCTCATTTGCTAGAATTCAGCAATGTAGCAGGATACAAAATTAACACCCAGAAATCTATGGCTTTTTTACACACCAATAATGAAGTCACAGAAAGAGGATTTTAGCATCTGGGTTCATCAGGGATATTGGCCTGTAATTCTTTTTCTTTGTAGTGTCTTTATCTGGTTTTAGAATTAGGGTAAAGCTGGCTTCATAAAAAGAGCTTTTTTCCTGATTTTTTTTGGAATAGTCTGAGAAGGATAGATTTTAGTTCTTCTTTGAATGTTTGGTAGAACTCCCCTGTGAAGCTGTCTGGCCCAGGGCTTTTGTTTGCTGGAAGTGTTTTGATTACTGCTTCAATTTCATCAGTAGTTATTGGCCTATTCAGGTTTTTGATCCTTCCTGATTGAGTTTTGGAAGCTTGTATTTTTCTAGGAATATGTCCATTTAGTCTAGGTTGTCCAGTTTGTTGGAGTAGAGTTGTTCATCGTATTTTTTTTTTTTTTTTACAATCCTTTTTATGTCTGCAGGGTAGGTTGTTACTTCACCTCTTTCATTTCTGATTTTGTTTATTTGGGTCCTCTCTCTTTGTTTCTTGCTGAGCCTTGCTAGTGGTTCATCAATCTTGTTTATCCTTTCAAAGAACTAGCTCTTGGTTTTGTTGATTTTTTTTTTTTTTTTTGTCTCTATGTCTTTTATTTCCGCTCTGATCTTAATTCCTTCATTGTGCTTACTCTGGGTTTTTCTTGTTGCTCTATTTCCAATTCTTTAAGTTGTAGAGTTAGCTAATTTATTAACATTTTTTCTTGTTTTTTGAGGTAGGCCTGTAAAGCTATGAACTTCCCTCTCAGCACTGCTTTCACTGTGTCCCATAGATTTTAGATTGTTGTGTTTTCATTGTCATTTGTTTACAGGATGCTTTTTATTTCTTCCTTGATCTCTTTGTTAACCAAATCATTGTTTAATAGCATGCTATTTAGCCTCCAAGTGTTTGATTTTTTGATTGTTTTTATTGTAGTTTATTTCTAATATGCCATTGTGATCTGAGAAGATGCTTGATATGATTTCAATCTTCTTGAATTTGAAGAGACTTTGCCTATGACCCAATATGTGGTCTATCTTTGAAAATGTCCCATGTACAATTGAGAAGAATGTATAGTCTGTGGCTTTGGGGTGAATAGTTCTGAAGATGTTAATTAAGTCCATCTGATCTAGTGAGTCATTTAGGATTGCTGTTTCTTTGCTGTTTTTGTCTATAGGATTTATCCAGTGGTGTCAATGGGGTATTAAAGTCCCCTACTATTATTGTATTGCTGTTGATCTCTCCCTTGATATCTTCCAGAAGTTTTTTTATGTACGTGGGTGCTCTTGTATTGGGTGCATATATGTTTACCAGAGTTATAGCCTCTTGTTGAATTGCTCCCTTTAGTATTATGAAGTGGCCCTCCTTTTCTCTTGTTATGGCCTTCTCTTTGAGGTCTATTTTGTCAGATATATGTCTTGCTACCCCAGCTTTTTTTCATTTCCATTTTCCTGAAAAATATTTTTCCATCCCTTCACTATCAGTCTGTATGCATCCTTTGTTTTGAGGTGGGGGTGTCTTGTAGACAACAAATATATAGGTCATGTTTCTTATCCATTCAGCTACCCTATGTCTTTTGATTGGAGCACTTAATCCATTTACAGTTAAGGTTATTATTGATAGGTACTTGTTTATCACCATTTTTATTTTTTATGCCTGTGTTCCCTTTTTCCTTTCTATTTCTTCTTTTTACAGAAGTCCCTTTAGCATTTCATTCATTATAGGCTTGGTGGTAATAAACTCCCTTAGCCCTTTTTTGTCTGTGAAGCTCCTGATTTCACTTTCAATTTTTTTTTTTAAATATATTTTATTGATTTTTTACAGAGAGGAAGGGAGAGAGATAGAGAGTCAGAAACATCGATGAGAGAGAAACATCGATCAGCTGCCTCCTGCACATCTCCTACTGGGGATGTGCCTGCAACCAACGTACATGCCCTTGACCGGAATCGAACCTGGGACCTTTCAGTCCACAGGCCGACGCTCTATCCACTGAGCCAAACCGGTTTCGGCTCACTTTCAATTTTGAATGATAACCTTGCTGGGTAGAGTATTCTTGGATTCAGTCCCTTGCTTTGCATCACTTTGTATATTTTATTACATTTCCTTCTGGCCTGATGCATTTCTGTTGAGAAATCAGTTGATAGTCTAATGGGAGATCCCTTGTAGGTAACTTTTTGTCTCTCTCTGGTAGCCTTTAAGATTCTTACTTTGTCATTGATGTTTGCCAATTTAACTATGATTTGTCTTGGTGTTGGTCTTTAAGATTTCATCTTGATTGGGAAGCTGTGTGCTTCTTGGACTTGTGCGACATTTTCTTTTCTAAATAAGGGAAGTTTTCTGTCATTATTTCTTCTAACAGGTTTTCTGTTCCTTGCTCTGCTTCCTCTCCTTCTGGAACCCTTATTATGTTATTTTACTATTTTTTTACAACTTTATTGAAGAAGATACACTGTGCATATTCAAGGTGCATATTTGATAATTTGTGACATATATATGTACACCCTTGAAATCATCTCCACAGCCAAGATAATAAACATTTCTTTTTGCCTCTTTGCACACCTTTCCTCCCTCCATCCCATCTCCAGATAACCAATGGCTTGCTTTCTGTCACTATAAATCAGTTTGAATATCCTACTTTTTAAAAATCACACAGTATATACGCCCCCTCCCCCTTTTTTTTCGTGGCTCCTTTTACTCAGATCTGTGATTTTGAGATTTATCCATGTTGCTGCATGTATTAATAATTAATTACTTTTATTCCATTCATTACTATAAATTGTTACTCCATTCATGTGTTGATTGACATTTGGCTTAATGCTTGTTATACATGAAAAAGTTATCTTACCAAGATAACTTGACTGAAACGAAATGTAATATTTACTCCATTGGCTGAATCACTCTACTATTTTCCAAACTGTCCACCAATAGATAATTGGTTTTGTTGAAATTTCAATTTTCCCTCATGACAGTCTGTTGACATTACAAAAAAATTAGAAATCATTAAATAATTACTTTTGTAATAAGCATGTTAAATCCACTGAAACCCTTTATTAAAAAGAAATAGTTCTTAGTTATTTTTAAGCAGATTAGAAAATTCTGTTTCTAAGTGTTTCAAGAATATAAATAAGAGAGGTTTTATAGGTAACACATTGTTTATGGCCGTAAAATCGAGTAATGATGGAAACATTTCTAAACATCCATTTAAAAATGTTCTCTTTGTGCAAATTTCTTTTGAATAGCAGCTACTTTTTTATTGTTAAAGTGTCATCTTGAAGTAAATATTTAGTGTTTGTTTTTCTAAAAATATTTGTTATGTAGCATTTTGTATACTTTAATTTTAATTCCAGAAATTAAAAAAATTAAACTTTTTATAAAAGAAAAATAAACAATGCACCTTTATATTTGCTTGACAGTTATCTTTTTTCCCTTCAAATTTCAGTTTAATGTTTTACTATGATTTAGATATTTTTTCACCAAAGAACAAAATTTATCCATAAAGATTCAGGTATCAGAAGACTCAAAAGTCTGTTTTTCACTTTGTTCAACTTTTGTTTCCAGACATTAAGCATCATACAGTTGTTGCCATTGCTGTTTTCCAAATGTCTGATGTGTGCTGTGACTGATCATCACTTTTCTCTGGGTCTGATCAATTTTGCAGTAGGCCATTTTTGTCTTCATTGAATCATCAACTCCAATCTGAAGTTCCTATTGGATTATATCAAGAGAAATTTCTTTATTTGCCATATTCTGTTCATGTTATCCAAGTGAATCTATGAAGTCTTTATTATTCTGACAATTTAGCACTCACAAAAGTGGTTAAAAGATCATGAATAAGTTCACCTTCCAAAAAATTGATGGGTTTTAAAGTAAGAAGATGTTAAAAAAGAAAGGCATTTGAATCTTTCAATACTCGTACAATCCCCCTGGGCACTGGGAAGGATTGTTCTCCGCGTAACTTCCTAGCAATTTGACCGTGACTTTTGAAGCAGTGTCATTTTTCTTATAATCCACAAGCAGCTCATAAAGTAGCATAAAAAGAATGTGCTTCTTCCCAGTGATGATGTTCCAGTAAGAAATCCATTTTCTAACTTGACCCAGTTCAGTTGGACTATATTGGATGGCCCCACAAGAGGCTGTCACTTTAATGAGGCTGCTATATGCTGTGTATCTTACAGGAGTATTCTTATCCATACCATGGAAAAGGTTGCTTAGCAATCTCAGAGATGGGCATTCATCTTCCTGAAATTTGACCAGCTTTTCACAGAGGCTGTCAATCAGGGCTTATTGCTTATCTAATTCCAGGATCAATAGGAGGAATACCATGCTGCTCATCACACTCTCATCGTTATCATCTTCCTTCAGACACACATCACAGGCTTCAGTAATCTGAGCTAAATCTACAGGAAGGCCACCTGTAATTTCTCTTCTGAAATTCCAGCTCTCACTCTAAAAATCAATAAAAATATATTTTTGAAAAAGAATACCAGCTCTTTTAGATTTCTGATAAGCTCAAAGCTCAGCATCTTGATCTTCCTCACTGACGTCGATAAAGTCATGGAGAAGGTGGCGCATGGTAAGTGCTCCATTAGCGAACAACTGGGGCAGCAAACAGAGCTGATATGCTCTGTCACTTGACAAATCTCTTAAGCACTTGGCACAAAATGTCCATGAAGTTTATTTATGTTACAAAACATTTTAAAGATAATTTCCTATTTATTTATCACTGTATATACTCTATAATTTGAAGACCTTTTGAAAAACATAAAAGTAACCACAGTAACATTAGTAACTCCTATAGTTTTGAATGTATGATTTCAACTTGTTTGCTGAAAAGACAGACTAATGATACAATAAATTAATTTCAAATATTCTTTTACACTTACAATTTTATCCACAACTTTTTTTTTAAATTGATTTCAAAGAGGAAGGGAGAGGAAGAAAGAGATAAAAACATCAATGATGAGAGAGAATCATGGATTGGCTGCTTCCTGCACGTCCCACACTGGGGATCAAACCTGCAATCTGGGCATGTGCCTTGACCAGGAATCGAACTGTGAACCTCCTGGTTCAGAGGTCGACACTAACCCACTGAGCCACACCCGCTGGGCCACAACAACTTTTAAATAAAATTTACTTAATTTGGTTGCATCACCAGTAATTACACTTACACAGTTTTTCTAGAATGCATTTTGTACTTTAATAATAGGTCTTCTTCAGTATATATTTTCTTTTATTGCTCAGCAAAAGCTACTGCATTCTGAAAACCGAATTTAGCAAACATCATACGCTGAGACATTATTTTAACTTTTAGCCTTCTTTACAGCAAACCTCCAACACTGTGTATATGTTCTAATTCTCATGTGTTCAAATCTTTAGCAGTGTTTCCTATGAGTCTTCCAACAGTAATTAACAACAGAAAATGTACCCTAGCTGGTTTTGCTCAGTGGATAGAGCGTCGGCCTGTGGACTGAAGGGTCCCAAGTTCGATTCTGGTCAAGGGCACATGTCCAGGTTGCAGGTTCGATCCCCAGTAGGGGGCGTGCAAGAGGCAGCCAATCAGTGATTCTCTCATCATTGATGTTTCTATCTCTCTCTCCCGCTCTCTTCCTCTCTGAAATCAATAAAAATATATTTTAAAAAACAAAAAATGTTTCACTATGTTATAGTCTGCTTATTTCAGTCATTTTTTTGAAATCATTATATGACAGGAAAAGATTTCCTTCTCCAGTGGTATGTAAATTTTGTCTAAACTTTATTTTTATTTATTTATGTATTTATTTTAAATGTGTTTTTTATTGTTGCTAGTATTACAGATATCTCCCATTTTCCCTCTCCTCCCATCCCCTACCCCTCTCCCCAGGTCTTCACTACTCTATCGCCCATGTCCATGGGCTATTTATAGAAGTATATAAGTTCTTTGGTTTATCTCTTGTTCCCCCACCCCACATCAAGACATTTTAAATTTAGTGTAATTTTATAAATACTGAACTGAATTTTACAAGACTATAAACAATGGTGGGAAACAATATATATTTTTCAGCCAATTATTGTTAACACTTATTAGGTCAGTGTTGATTTTTATGTATGAAATGTGGCTGATGAAGAGCTCATATTAAGAGTAGAACTGTCAGCTTTGCCATCCTCAGTTTACCACGAATCTAGAAATTCAATAGGGAGGAAATGCATATTCATTTACTGGCATCTATTGAGCCAATAAAATCATGAGTGTAATGCTACATAGAAAAATGTGCAACATAAATGCTAGGTCAGAAAAAGAATCTATAAAAGTTCATGTAACTCCATAATCATAACTATTTTAGAAGACAGAAATGGAATATAGAAAAATTTTAAAATGGTTTTAGGATTATAAATATTTTGCTTTTTTCCTTTCTGACCAAACTTTTTATATTATCTTTTTTATTGTTCAGAATTTAAGAAAGACACATTTACATCATACTTGCCACTTTTTTTCTTAAGGAAATTTTTGAAAGTGTGAAAGTTAATTTTACCTTCCATATATAAGTGCTCACTTTCTTACACCTGGACCAATATTGGATTGTGTAATTCTTTTCAATCATTACTAATTTGATTGGGAAAGAAATGGTACTGTAATGTTTTCTTTGGCATTTCTGTAAATGCCAGTGATGTGTTTATAAACTATTTGATTTCATTCTTTGTTAATTACCAGGGCATGAGAGGCTTTCTCTGAATATCCTATACCAAATAGTTTTCACTTCATGCCAATACCAGGCTATGTGTTCATTTCCCATAAAACTTCCCAGACATATTATGGGTTTATGTTAAATGTATACTTGTATTTTCTTCTGTGCTGTCATATTTGGGTAACAGATGGCATATAGTAGATGCTAGACATTAACAAATAATTGCTGAATGAATAAATGAATGTTCTTTACACCTTTTTCTAATGGAGTATTTAGGTTTTGCTCACAAATATGTAAAACCTCTTTCTACAGTAAAGACTCTTTAACTAAGCATGTGTTGCAATTTTTTTTTTACTCTGTCACCGCATTCCTTATTTTTTATTTATTTAAATTTGTTTGAGAAACAAGGAAGTTTAATATAGTTATGTAGTCAATGCATTACGTTTATGACTTCTGTATTTAGTGCTTTGCCTAGGAAGACAGTACTCCCCTTTCCCTCCTGACCTTGAATTTCCTTCTTTGTGTGTATGTGTGTTAGAGCGTATGGAACAGCATGGCAGAGGTAAGTTAAGAACCTACCTTCTCTCCAACGTGGAAACTTCACTGCACCAGCACCACCGGGAACATTATCCCTGATCCTGCCTTCATGATGCACCCAGTGTTTACACAGACTTCTGTTTGCTTCTGGGCTTTCCCTGCTCTTCCATGGAGCTATCTCATTGTAGCAGCAGTTCTGCTCTTCTTCGATGTATGAGTTAAAGTACTTGCTGCATTTTTAAATACTCTAATAAATTTCCCTTTCATTTATTAATTTTTCCATTGAACTATTCTTTTATTCTTTATGATGAACTTTGGGAACTTTTTCAAAATGTAAATATACATGTGAATGGTAATAAATTCTGCATGTCTGAGAATGTTTGATCCTTTGGCGGAGATTGTTATCATAATGAGCTAAATATTAACAGGAAGGAAGCAAAAGGAACCAGACATTGTTGATCCTAATGGGCTGGGACACTGAGCCTGTTTGCTTCACCAGGAAGCTCTGGCTTAACGCTCCTCCGATGCCCGCTCCGGTACCGGGTTGTGGGATTGTCAGTGGAGCAAAGGGAGGTAAACACACGCACGGTGACAGACAAATGGCTCAGGCGGTGCTGGACCACAGGGGCCTGTCAGTCTAACCTGGGAAAGCGATCCATGGCTGGGGGTGGACCCATTGGGAAGTTGATTGGTTATTTTGAAAAAGCTCCTGGTTATAATCCCAAGTGAACAAAAAAGCCCTCTCTCTCTCTCTCTCTCTCTCTCTCTCTCTCTCTCTCTCTCTCTCTCTCTCTCTCTCTCTCTTCCTTCTCATGTGCACCTGTGAGGGCTCCAAAGAACTAAGCTTTAATATGAAGCACAAATTCTGGACATTGCCTTTGTTTGACCTTGATGAAGACAGGGTTGGACTTTTCCGTGGCAGGATGCCGCGATCGGACCTTGGGAACCCAGGAGCCGGGAACTCCTTTGATTTTGCGTCAGGAATAAACCTTGCCGTACCACAATCTCCCGTCTGAGGGTCCATGAAATGCCATGAAATGCTTTTCTCATGATCCTGAGGAATCACCACCAACAATCATACCCTCTGTCCTTAAGCTTTTAGACCAGAGACCATTCCTGGCACCATCCTCTAAGCAGCGGTTCTCAAGCTGTGGGTCGCGACCCCTTTGGCGGTCGAACAACCAGTTCACAGGGGTCGCCTAAGACCATCCTGCATATCAGATATTTGCATTACAATTCATAACAGTAGCAACATTACAGTTATGAAGTAGCAACGAAAATAATTTTATGGTTGGATGAGGAACTGTATTAAAGGGCCAGAAGGTTGAGAACCACTGGAAAGCAAGCATGTCAAACTCAAAGGCTAACATGGGCCAACTAAACAAGATTTATGTGGGCCGCAAAAAAACAAAAGCTCCAATTTCTATAGAAACGCAGGTTTATTTCGATAGAGACAATACAAAAGGCTGAAATAAATGAGTAATCGTTAACATAAAGTAATAGAATATTTTAATAAAAATTAATATTTTTTCTTGAACATTAACTTACCAGACACTGAATAACTGCACAAATTAATAAGCGTAACGCAAATAAACCTATTTTTCTTGTTCTCCAAAAGCAAAATATTTCCTGTTGTGCACACCAAACAAGTCAGTCCAAGACTAATGACATGGCAATCGGCTGCTAAATATTCACTAGTAGTATTAGTGGAGAGAAATGGTGTGTGTGCGCAAGGCAAGTAGGGAAATAAATGCAATGCAATTATAGTAATCAGTCACTAGTGAACATTGTAGTTTGTTAATAATTATGTATAACAGGGTATTGTAAAAATTAGGTTATGAAATTTTTATGAAAACATTTCTCATGTACCGTTATATTGGCTGGGCTGCAAAAATATTCCTTGTGGGCCACATGTGGCCCGTGGGCCGTGAGTTTGATATGCTTGCCCTAAAGCATGTTACGAAACCCTGCAAGCTCATTACCTGATAGGCAACATATTTTATAGGCTTTTAGTTTTGGTTTATTTGGTTTTAAAACTGAAGAACTTTCAGAGTTCTTTGAGGGCGGTTTCAGTTGATATTTTAATTATATTTTCAGTAGCTGTTTGTTTTCAGTTTTAGGGTGGATTCTGAAAACTGATTTCTATCCTATATAATGAAAGCCTAATATGCTAAGTGTCTGGTCGTCTGGCTGGCCATTCAACCAACCAAAGCGTAATATGCCAATTATATGCTAAGGCTGCTCAACTGCTCACTATGATGTGCACTGACCACCGGGAGGCAGACGCTCTGAGGCTCCAACCCACAGGTTAGCTTGCTGCTGGGGTCTAGCCAATCGGGTCTGAGTGAGACGGGCTGGACACACTCTGGAGCCTTCCTGCAGTCCGCAGCTGGCCAACCTCCTGCATCCCTCCCTGGCCCTGATAGTCCACTGGTGGGGTCCCTTGGCCTGGCCTGCGCCCTCTTGCAATGTGGGACCCCTCGGGGGATGTCAGAGAGCCAGTTTTGGCCTGAAGCTATGATGTGCACTGACCACCAGGGGCAGATGCTCAATGCAGGAGCTGCCTCCTGGTGGTCAGTGCACTCCCACAGAGGTAGCACTGCTCAGCCAGAAGCTGGGAGGATGCAGTGAAGGTGGCGGGAGTGGGCCTAAGCCAGGGGTGGGCAAACTTTTTGACTCGAGGGCCACAATGGGTTCTTAAACTGGACCGGAGGGCCGGAACAAAAGCATGGATGGAGTGTTTGTGTGAACTAATATAAATTCAAAGTAAACATCATTACATAAAACGGTACGGTCTTTTTTTTTTTTTTTTTTTTTTTTTAGTTTTATTCATTTCAAACGGGCCGTAGTTTGCCCACGGCTGGCCTAAGCCATCAGTCGGTCATCCCCCAAGAGCTCCCAGACTACGAGAGGGCGCAGGCCGGGCTGAGGGACTCCTGCACTCTGAGTGCACAAATTCTGTGGACCGGGCCTCTAGTTTTAAATAAACTCTAGATATTGGTTAAGCAAAAGGTACAATCATGAGAATGGTATATGCTTATAGAAAAGATCAAGGATGCCTGCTTTTTTCTGTTACCTCTGACTGGTTTTCTGATACCTCTGACTGGGGTCTTCTAGCACCCAAAATAAATCCCCAAGGCTAGTTGTGGATGAAGCCTTTAATGCTAAATGCAGTCAGCCAGGAATAGTTAAAAGACACAGTAAAACTACTCACTGGTTTATTGCTGTAAGCTCGCAGAAAAACTAGTCCCAAAGTACTCCGGGAAATGTCTTCTGCAGCATGTTGTCTTGCTTTCACTTTTAAGGTTCAATCCTAAAAATCCAGGAGCATACACTAGAACCAAACATGGCACGCCAGTAACTTTTGCTGGCATGCCAAATCCTCTCTTATAATCTTTCATTTACAATTTTTTTCTTAATATTGACCTTTTTATTTTTCAGATAAATTCAGTGTAGGTGCATCTTAGATAAATAAATAATTTTACATAGCAAGTTATCTTAAAGACCATAGACATGGATTGACGAGAGAGGGGAAGAGCAATTTCTTTTTTTTTCTTTATCTTACTATTTTTTAAATTGTTTTATTGCTTAAAGTATTACAAAGAGTATTATATATGTCTCCTTTTTTTTTTTCTCCCCTTGACCTTCCCCTAGCCTCCCACATGGGAAGAGCAATTTCTATGCCTCTGCCTTAACTCTCCCTGCCTTCCTAGATCCGACCAGTGTTTTGGTTTCATCCACATATGCTTGTGAATCTTTGTTCTCAGTGATGAATTTTGTTAAGTCTCATAATAGGAGTAGCCTGATGGATGAAAGTAGTAGCTCGTGCATATCTCTGAAGGTCACGAAATATAAACCTGAGGTAAAATCTTTGTCATCAGTGATGCAACAGCAAAAGTCCCACTGATAATATCAAACAGAGTCATAAAGTTTTCTGTCAGACTATCAGTGTACATGTATACATTAAAAAATAATAATAAAATAATAAAATAATAAAAATAATAAATATAATAAAAATAATAAATAAATAATAAAAATAATAAAATAAAATAATAAAATAATTTTTCATCATCATATACTGTGTTTTTGTCTCTCGAATGAATTTTATTATTTCTTCAAGGTTTTTCACATACGTGCACCTTAAGAGATATCAAGTAGGCGTAACATGTTCTCAAAAAATTAGGGTTGGCACGCAGAAGAATTTTGAGTCAGAGATTTTGCTGGTTTTGGCACGCACTCACAAAAAGGTTGCCCACCCCTGCACTAGAACAACGCTCTCCTATCTTTGAAATCATCTGACCAGGGAGAAGGGGCGTGGCCATATGCCCATCAGTCTTCTAAGTGACTTTAAGGCACCTGTATTAAAGCCTTAACATATTTTGACCTTTCAAAAGACGGACAGTCACTGCCATTGGTCAGTACATCTTTGGCAATAGGTCCCATTAAATATGACACAGAGGTTTCTTTTGTTGTGGTCTCTTTCTGAGATAGACGTTCATAAACATGATGACATAAATCTCACAAATGTGTCCACAGTTTTGTCTCATGTTGCTCTACAAGCCCCCTGAGGCTCTAAGTGACATCCTGCAGATTCCAAATCAAATGGGCCCCTTTTTTTTGCTTTGATTTTTCTCACTGACTGAGTGACCTAAAGCACTTGCCCATAAAGGAGTTTTTTAAAGTCTTAAATAATCATCTTTTGCTGGCTTCCTATCTGCGCAGAGGCTAGAGAGACAGCCACGACTGTAAACAAGCGAATATAAATGCTCTGCATCACTAGTTAAAAACAATGGGCTTCAAAACAAATCACATTTAACTGAATGAACTAGTTTTCAGTGGGCTCCCAGGTTATTATTTGCAGCTTATTTGTCACCAGTGTCACTGGTCACTGGTTCCCATTTCACTGTGGCAGACACAGCTTGCTGTGCCTCAGCAGCCCTTCAAGGCACCCTGCACAGCTTCCGGGGCTGGGAGGACTTGGCTCAAAGGGAACCAGCGGCCTGGCCTTGCAGGGAAGGTCTTTAAAAACAAATTGGTGCAAATGCTTGACTTAGTTTTTTATTGTTTTTCTTTCCATTATCCCTGAATTTAATTTCTCTGCAGTATACACCTTGGTTTGAACTACCTCTGTTATCCAACTTAATTTGTGGTTTATTACAAAATCTTGGCTCTGGAACAGTGGTCGGAACAATCCACATTGGGAAATGAAATGGCATGGTCTCCTGAATTCAGCTGAGGAGCAAATGTCTGAGAGATTTTCAAGTATAAGATATCGAAGGAAAAAAACCACTAAATTAAAAAGTCAACTAATATTTGTTTTTTAAAAATCCACACTTCTAACAGCATAGTAAACATATGAGTATGTACTAACTGTCAATTATTTTTCAGACAGAATTTTAAAAAATCAAAAATCAGGAAGAAATATTGAACAACAAATCACCCTTCCATCTCCAGTCAATTCTACAGTCTATTCCCTAAAACATGGGAGAACTCCTTTTTATCATTCATTACACATTATCTCACATGTTTCATGAATATTCTATACTAATAATATTCGGCATTTTATGAACTTCAAAACCCAAGTCAGATCCAGTCACTCTTATGCTCATATCCTTTGGGGACGTCCCATCTCATTCCGATGGAGAGCCAACAGTGTTGACAGGTGAGCCATATGCTCCTTTTACCACGTTCCTTCTCTGATGTCAGCTCTCCTCCTCCTCCCACACGTGGCTTTGGCTTCATCGACCACCTCACTTTTCCTGGAACTCACCCAGGAAGGCTTTGCACTTGTTCCTTTTATCTAGAAAATTCTCCCTGCAGGTGTCTCGTACAGTTTCCTCCCTCCCTTTCTTCAGATCTTGGCTCAACTGTTGCCACCCTCCTTAAAATCACAACCCTGGTACCACTCCCTACATCAGGCACACACTGTCCAACAATCCTCTCCTGCTTTTCTTTTCACATTGGCCCTTATCATCATTGGGCATGATTTAGTATTTTATTTATCTTTTTGCTCACTGGTGGACTCTTTCACTAGCATGTAAGTTCAGTGAGGAGAAGATCTTGTTTGTTTTTTTCACTGTGGCTTCTCCAACAGTGTCTACAACAGTGTCTAGCCATTGCCAGCATTAAATTTTAATATTTATTAAAAACCATTATGGAGTGCCAGGCCAGTGTGGCTCAGTGGCTGAGCATCAACTTATGAACCAGGAGGTTGCGGTTCAATTCCCAGTCAGGGCACATGCCCAGGTCACGGGCTCGATCCCCAGCAGGGGCATGCAGGAGGCAGCCAATCAATGATTCACTCTTATCATTGATGTTTCTATCTTCTCTCCCTCTCCCTTCCTCTATGAAATCAATAAAAACATACTTAAAAAGCACACATTATAGCCCTGACCAGTTTGGCTCAGTGAATAGAGTGTCAGCCTGCGAACTCAAAGGTCCCAGGTTCGATTCCAGTCAAGGGCGTGTACCTTGGTTGCGCGCACATCCCCAGTGGGGAGTGTGCAGGAGGCAGCTGATCGGTGTTTCTCTCTCATCGATGTTTCTAACTCTCTATCCCTCTCCCTTCCTCTCTGTAAAAAATCAATAAAATATATTTTAAAAAAGCACACATTATAGAACAATTTAGATACCACTAGTCTTTTAAAATAATTTTATTTTGTTATCTATGTTTGGGATAGGTTATGATTTTAATAATAAGACAATTAGATTCAAGTAAATACGTATATATTTCTCTGAGCTAGACCTTGTGTTAGGGGATACAAGGATGAATTTATTCTACTTCTGTTTACAACTTCATGGCTTGGAAAAAGTCTAATAAATCTGTTAGTAGGAGCAATGTCCAAGTAATAGATGGTTATAAGTTAATGTGGCAGAAACAGAGGTCATGGAAAACCATTCTGGATGTCTTTCTCATTGGCCTGATGATTGTAAGTAGAGAGGGGAAGCTAATAGAACAAGAATGGAGATAACATTTATATGTTTAATTAATTAATGATTTAATTATTAGTATATGCACTGACTAAATTCTTAAACTATTATGAATAAAGCTTGAAAAAACTACATGGAAATAATATTGGAAATGGGAAACAACAATTATTCTGAACATCTTACTCTTACACTTTTTTGGGACATTAATACTTTTGATGATGATGGCAGTAGACCCTCTCTCTAGAATTATGCACATAAACACATATAAAAAAAACATTCTAGGGGTTTTATGAAGTTCTACAAGTCCATTCATGGGTCCCAGTTAAAAAATTTCTGGTAAAGAAGCATGGAGAAGTATAACCCACAGCAAAGTTAATATAATTATTATGATTTATCATTGAATTTTACCTAAAGCCTACTGACAAATATTTAAAAATTTAAAATATTAAACAGCAAAGGCAACAAATTCCTTAAGAAAAGAGGAAGAAAACGACAATGAGGTACCACCTCATACCTGTCAGAATAGCTGTCATTAACAGATCAACAAATGACAAGTGCTGGCGAGGATGTGGAGAAAAGGGAACCCTTTTGCACTGCTGGTGGGAATGCAGACTGGTGCAGCCACTGTGGAAGACAGTATGGAGTTTCCTCAAAAATTAAAAATGGAACTCCCATTTGACTCAGTAATCCTACTTCTAGGACTATATCCCAACAAATCAGAACCACCAATCAGAAAGGATATATGCACTCCTATGTTCATAGCAGCACAATTTACACCAGCTAAGATCTGGAAACAGCCTAAGTGCCCATCAGCAGATGAGTGGATTAAAAAGCTGTGGTACATCTATACAATGGAATACTACACTGCTGTAAAAAAGAAGGAACTCTTACCATTTGCAACAGAATGGAAGGACCTGGAGAGCATTATGCTAGTGAAACAAGCCAGTTGGAGAAAAATAAATATCACATGATCTCACTCATTTGTGGAATATAATGAACAACATAAATATTTTAGAATATAATAGAAGTAATCCTGTTATTTGCAGATTTTTAATATTTCCTATAACTTTTGTGATATTATACTATGTTAGTACAGTTTTGGTAATATTATTATATTTAAAATCTTATTTTTTGAAATATTAATTTTATTGTATGTAAATTATTATATTTAAAATAGTTTTTCTTGAAATATTAATGCTTATTGCACATAAAATTATTATATTTAAAATAGTTTTTCTTGAAATAAAAAAATAAAAAGAAAGAGGAAGAAGTAAGAGGAATATGATAATTATTAGGCACCTAGTCTGTGCATCATCTTATGCTAGGCTTTTAAATTTCACTGAATTCCCATAACACACTCATTTGAGGAAGCGATGATCTATATTTTGTACAAAACGGAAGAAAGAACAGAAATAGAATTTGAATTCAGGTCACTGTAATTTCAAAAGGCTGTGATCTTTTAAATCTTATGATGAAAATAAGTATACCAGCTTGTTAGTGAGGAAAAGCATATTGTATGTGTGTGAGTGTGTGTATGTGTGTGACTAAATACCAGCAGAGAGACTAGAACTTTCCGCAGGCAAACAATCGCATTTCAAGTTCCACATCCTCCTTTCACTGGGAAGATTTCAGACCTAAGACTTGGGGGTACTAGAGTTTTATGTGGCAATCGACTTGTGTGTGCTTTGATGATAGAATGTATGTTTTTCTTTGATATATTTTCTGCTATGTCAAACTATCCTCCTTTGTATATAGAGGCCACTCAGGAAATAGTGGTTGACTGATTAGGTCATTTCAGATGTCTCAGAATCCAGTATATTTAAAATAAGGTAGACATCTCAGTTATGTTTGGAAAGGGTCTTGAGAAATCCAGTTACAGCATTGCAATCCATAGTAGCCAGCATGCATGTTTATAGGTGATGCTAATTGAGTACTTACTAAACTCCAGCTTTTTATGACTTTACCTTGTAATTTCCAAAGCGTCTGTTAACTTAGTCCAAACATGCTGGTCAGTTACGTCAAATTTTAATCAAATCAGCTCAACCAAAACCATCTAATCAAAATGGAAAGTAGACATGCTCAAATCTATTTCCTAGAGGCCAAGGATGATTCCGATGATGACGAGACATTGGAGAAGTTACCCTGACTGCCAGGCTATCCTGTCAACTTCTTTTCTTCTAGGAGTTTGGCATCTCTCTAAGCAAATTGCCAACGATCAGTCAAAACTAGAGCAACTGCAGGATGAGGCTCCAGGAGGCATCTGAAATAGCCTTTTACAGGCATAACCTGACAGGTGACGGGCGTCCTGACACTCGGCAGCCCTACATTGAAAAGGGCAATTGTCATGTTATAGGGATGATTTAAAAGGATCTTGGCATTTTGTATCATCTTAAGAGGAAATCACTAGTGAGATTAACCTTTTAAGATAAACATATCTTACAAAATAATTAATGCTGAAATTCGGCACTCTGCATTGTAAAGACATGTGCCTAGGGTTTTGTTTTGTTTTTAGTTTATTTGAGTCAAACAGACATATAGACATGCCACAGAAGCAAGATTTCAAATACTAAGTTTTTGTTGAGAGAGAGAGAAAGAGAGAGGGGGGGGGGGGAGAGAAAGAGTTCAATTTAGAGATAGTTATTTTTCTATCTCTAAATTCTGATAACCCCAGGTGGGGCGCATATGGGAGGCAACCATCCATGTTTCTCACATTGAGATTCATCTGACACGCAGCTCTAGCTCTGTAAACCACCCACCCATGCTCTATTTACATACTAAAATATCAATTTAGAGTGTGAAATGATTTTTCAGTTTCACTGACTCCTGAGAGATCTGCTGGGAGGACTCAGTACAGAAGATGTGTAGTTTGCTAGCTTAGAGATTTCTGGAATAATTTTGGGTCATTTCTGACTCTGCCCAGTTTACATAGCAAGCCTATTGTGCCCTTACGGGTCAGTTTTGCCTTAACAAATGCACCACCAGACCCGCTCCTGCCTCATGAAAATAATCACAGATGGACCCATAGAGGGCACCCTGGTGCTGGGTTAGGGTGGTGAGGAGAGGCCCTGAGATGAGGGAAGGTGGAGCTAAATGGAGATGAATCTGCCAGTGACAGAAGCAGGGACTCCGAAGAAAGAGGTGACAGAGAGCTCACTGTGAGAGACGCTGGCATAACCGTGGAGCAGATTCATGCATAAAATATTCTAGCTTTCTGGTGAGTCAAAATCAAAGGGGTATTGTCAGGCTTCGGAATTATGTCAGCTCGAAGCACTGATTAATAGTTAATATAGTCTGTGATCACTTATCTATAGCCGATCCAATATTAGGAGACAGGGTTTCACTTTCTTTAGACATTTATAATTGTATGTCTGAGCACAAAGTTTAGTTTTTAAGCGTAAGAGGAGTAAATTATTATTGTTAAAATGTATCAGGAATTTTGTTTTTATTCAGATAAGATGAGGCCCACAGATCAGGAAGTGAATGCCATTGAGAACATACTTCATCGCTCACAGTTCCCAAGAGGAGGGGGACAGGCCACAGCACACAGGGACACACTAGAGAGCACTGACCTTGGCCACAGGCAGAGGGAGCAAAGGGCACTTTGGAGGCGCCTTTATTCTGGTTTTCCAGAGAAGGAATGGGCCACACACAGCAGGCAGGCTAAGCAGGTGTAGGATTGGCTAGTTTGAATATAATTTTAGAGGTGGGGGTGGGGGAGTGGTGGAGAGGTTGCTTCTAGTCGTCCAATGCCCAGCCTTGAGGTGGTCAGGGCTGAGGAGTAGTGTCCCACAGTTTAAGAGCAGGGGAGGGGAAGAGAGGGAGGTGGGCTTTGGTTCGGTTAGTTTGCAGATGACAGGCATGTTCCAGGAAGAGTCAGTGGCTATCTCTAAATTCTGATAACCCCAGGTGGGGCGCATATGGGAGGCAATTATCCATGTTTCTCACATGGATCTCTCTCTCTCCCTTCCTCTTTCTAAAAAATCAATAAATACATCCTCATGTGAAGATTATAAAAAAGTCTAAAACATCTCAAAGTTATTTACTAAGTAAATGTAAAATAATGTTTTCACTAATTGAGACAACTAAGCCTGTAGGAGGAGCCGGTTATGGTAGAGTAGGTGGGTAGGTAGAGGTAGTGAGAAGACTAAGGAGTTCAAATTTGGAGTCAGTAAGTTTGACATCGAGGTTAAACCTGCAAATGGAAATGTTGAGTAGGCAGTTAAACATACAAGTCTGGAGTTTGGGGGAAATATAAAATTGGGATTAAATAATTGAAATGGTAGTTGAACTAGAATGTGGATACAAGAGAGGAAAACTTTCCAAAATATTTCTTAAATATTAAGGACCATGTTTCTCTCTCCTATCAACATAAGAATGTACAAACCTGTAAAAAATTTTTGTAAGAGTTTACTAGCGTTTATTTGTGCCCAAACAGAGGCTATACCTCAAAGCAAGATCTCAACAGACTAAGGAAATTGCTTCCCAGAATGACAGTTTGCAGTTTCTCTTATGCATTTGTAATTAAAGATGCAAGGTAAAGAAAATTATGTGAAGGTGGGAGAAAGCAAAGTTGGCATTGGATTACAGGTTAATAAGATTATGTGCTCTTTTTATGGTGGTATTCTTTTGAGGGGTCTGACAAAGAGGCATTTCAAAGATATGTTAATCTACAGAAATAATAGGCAGGGCTTGCTTAAGGCAAAGATTAAACTTTTTCTAAAGAAGTTATATGCCAGAGGGTTGACTACCCACCATGACCTGACCAGTAAGAAATCTATGATCAGATCACTCTATGAGGTTAATTTCTGTTAGATTTATTACAGCACCCTTTTTTTTGGTCCATACTCCTTACAACTGGCCCAGCATAGATGATCAACAAGTGTCATTGTGAGAATGGGTGGATACACTGTGAGATGTAAACCAGTGATATGCTGTATGTACTTCTTTAATATTGTTTCTTGGATATGTTTCTTGTTTAGTCAATGCTGGGTTGAGAACCACTAATCTAACATCTTCTATGAGAAATAAGGAAGATTGATTTGTTTGTCTGTGATTCCATATTGCCAAGGACCATGCTTATTAGTGGCATTTAAAAATGTTTATTTATAAGCAAGTAGTCAATTAATGGATTAATGAATAGCAAGTAGTATAAAGGTTTATGCTGAATCTATCATTGTTTGAAAGCATATAAACTTCAGAAAGAACAGCTCCTGAACTCTCAGAAACTTATTGCTAACTAGAGGCCCAGTGCATGAATTCGTGCACAGGTGGGGTCTGGCCAGCCCTCCCCAATCAGGGCCAATTGGGGGCTGGGCCGGCCAGGGGGAGGGTCTGCAGGAGGTTGACTGGCTGGTCCCAGCCACAATCAGGCTGGTTGGCCAGCCGCAGTGTGTGTCATAGTCTCTGGTTGTTCCAGTTGTTCTAGTTGTTCCGGTCACTTGGATTTTATATATATAGATGATAATACAGCAAGGGCAGAATCTCTGAAGAAAGTCATTCATGAAACTTTAGTACAGTGGTTCTCAACCTGTGGGTTGCGACCCCTTTGGGGGTCAAATGACCCTTTCACGGGGTCGCCTAAGACCACCGGAAAACACATATAATTACATATTGTTTTTGTGATTAATCACTATGCTTTAATTATGTTCAATTTGTAACAATGAAAATACATCCTGCATATCAGATGTTTACATTATTATTCATAACAGTAGCAAAATTACAGTTATGAATTAGCAACGAAAATAATTTTATGGTTGGGGGTCACCACAACATGAGGAACTGTATTAAAGGGTCGTGGCATTAGGAAGGTTGAGAACCACTGCTTTCATAGGTCTTGGAGACTTGAACTGGTTAAGAAATTACAAAACTAAAAAAAAAAAAAAGATTTAAAAATTGTTTTCTTTAATTTGCCAGACTTTGAAAATTCTGCTAATACATTAAGTACATTTTATTATACCAGTAATTAATTTGTTCTTCACAATTCATTGATCATAACAATTTAATTTATTAACAGGAATATCACTCACTGTAGTTAGAATTCCATTATTGTCCAACACTAATAAATCAGTTGCCACTAAAGTTAAGTATCACCAAAACCTCTAATTAAACAAAGCCAATAGTCCTTTCCAATCTTTGTCCCATAATGTGTTCCTCTGCAAGCTCAATTTTATGGTTTTGTGATCTGCAGACATCCAATTTAAGAGAAAGAGCTCAAGATGAATGTCCACGTTTGAGCTTCTGACTAAGCATTCTGACTCCACCAAAACCTGAAAGCAAGTCAGAAGCTGTTCTCAAAGGAAGAGTTATTTGCCAATGAGGGCATAGTTGCCACAAAAACCTTAGGAAAATGTACTGAGATTTTTTAGTGATACTTGTTCCCTATAGTGGTTGACTCTGCTGCAGGCACTTCAAGCCCAATCAGCCCCTGCGTTCCCAGTGACAAGGTTGCTTGCTGCAGTCTGAAATAGCAAGAAACTTCCTATTGCTCACGGTCCTCTGACCAGGCATTCTCTTCAGCTTGACTGAATTTTTAAAAAAATATATTTTTATTGATTTCAGAGAGGAAGGGAGAGGGAGAGTTCAAAACATCAAGGATGAGAGAGAATCATCCGCCTGCACGCCCCCTATTGGGGACTGAGCCCACAACCTGGGCATGTGCCCTTGACCAGAATCGAACCTGGGACCCTTTAGTCCAAAATCCAACGCTCCACCTACTGAGCCAAACCAGCTAGGGCCAGCTTGACTGAATTTTAGACTGATTTCTTCCTGCCTTTAGGCCCTTGACATCCCTTTTCCTAGAGCACTTACTTGAGAAAAATTGCAATTATAAATTTGGTCTCGACCCCTTTGGGATATAAATCTTCTTCCAGACTAACTACCAGCTTTACACTCTATACATGCCTTTGTTAAGGACCTGTGAGCCATCATTTTGAAATGCAATCATTGAAGGCGATAAGACCCCTGTCTCCCAGTCTCTGTGAAGAGTGGGAGCCGAACTTCCATATACAACAATTGACAGACACAGTTGGCCTGATCATATTGACCAACCTACCCCTTATGTCTTCTGGTACTTTTTCCTTCCCCCTTTTGTTTCAGTAGAGTTGAGTTCAATTTTTCTCCCCTATTGCCGTAGCCTTGAGTAAAATCTTCCTTGCCTATTTAACTCCATCCAGCACAATTTTTCTTTGACCATTGAGAGCTCATGGGTTATTTGGTAAATGGATTAAAACAGTACTACTGAATGTTGTATATGTTGCCTATAAATTAAAATAAAATTAGAAAGCTCCTAAGTATTGTGACATTGTTCCCAGTTGGGTCAGCAAGCATGTGAACCAAGGATCCATCAGTATGTTCATACTAATAAACTCTGCCCAATGTAAGATTACGGGTCTTCCTCCTTTGTCTGATAGCCTCCGGATCCATCCACACACATTTTTTATAGTTTCTACTGATATAAACCAGCAAAATTTTACAATTGTTTATGTCTTCTCCTTATAGCAGGGACTCTCTCTGGACTTACTCCAACTCTGGATATAGGACAAAGGAAAGAAAGGATGTCAGTTTTTATGCATAAGGGCAATCAACATCGTTGGGTAAACTAATTATTTCAGGTGAGGTCATTAAAGAATTTTCAAGCAGGACAAGACCATACTGTGCACACAGGAGCAAAGGGTTGTTTCTGCTGACAGGGGAGGGGGCCATTGGTTTGGGAGGTTCAGGATATTCAGACTCATCTGGAGTGACCCAGATCGCAGGTGTCCACTCTTGGACAACTGTCCCAGCTGACACGGCAGAGAGCTCCACTTACATTGTACAAAGCAACTTCAGATCCAAGTCCTCATCTAATTTTCAAGTCATGTCAATCCGTAACTATAAAGAATCAGAGGCTTTTTAAGGTGGTTGTAAACTCTCCCTGTACTTCTGACCATGTCTTGAAGCAAGAATTGTAAATGTTTGCTATTTCCTTATCTCTCAGTGCAGTGTGAAGCAGTTATCTCACTCCACAGCAGTTATGTATCATGTGATAATTGTCTATTAAATGTCATGTTTAAGCTCACATTTAATTTATGGGACTACAGGTGAGAATTGAAAAAACTGTTTTGCCGTTTTAGGGCTTAGATTGCTTGTGGCCTATTATCTGTCGATAGCTGGATTGCTGCCGCCCTTAAACCCAATTAAAAGAGTAACCAAACAAAAACTGAGAACATTTACTACCAGAAACCCTACCTAAGAAAATGCTGAACAAATGGTGGTTTAGGAATAAGGAAAATGACCTCAGAAGGAGTCTGAAATGTAAAAAGGAATGGTGAGCAATGATATTAGTAAGTTTGCAGGTAAATCCTAACAAACATTGTGTGAAAAACAATAATGGTAATAATAAATGTAATTTGAGAGATTAAAAATTAGAAACAAAATACTGGGCAACAGTACCAGCCTATATAATAATCTTATATAATAAAGAGATAATATGCAAATTGACCCTCACACCCTCACGTCGCAAGATGGCCGCCCCCATGTCATCACAAGATGACCACCCTATGTCCTCATAAGATGGCCACCACAAGATGGACGCCCCCACATCATCACAAGATGGCCGGCAGGGGAGGGCAGTTGGGGGTGATTGGGCTGGCAAGGGAGGGCAGGTAAGTGTCAGTTAGGTCAGCAAGGGAGCGGTTAGGGGCAATCAGGCAGCCAGGCAGGCGAATGGTTAGGAGCCAGCAGTCCTGGATTGTGAGAGGGATGTCGGACTGCCAGTTTAGGCCTGATCCCTGCAGTTGGATATCCCCCGAGGGGTCAGACATCCCCTGAGGGTCCCAGTTTGGAGAGGGTGCAGGCTGGGCTGAGGAGCATGAATTTCATGCACCAGGCCTCTAGTGAAAGTCATAAGGAGGGTGATTAGAATTTTATGCTTCAATGTGCTCATATTTTTTGGGACGGTTAGATACTAATTACCTTCAGACTTCATTAATTCCGCATGACAACATTTGAAGGATAACCACTAAACTAATAGAAATAGACTATATAACTTCCAAAATCAGCAAAGGAAATGCATAAAATGTGAAATCATATAAAAGCATGTTTATGAAATCCAATAAGCCAAGAAAAGAGGGGAGAGAAACACAAACACTAAGATAGTAAAAACCACTAAATATATCATTAAATATAGTAAATGTGAAGATATGAAGCTCACTGCTTTAAATAGAGAGATTCTCAGATTGATTTCAAAAATAAGTAGCTATCTTCCATTTAAGAAATGGGAAATTGGATGAAGGTGTTCAAAAGGTACAAACTTTCAGTTTTAAGATAAATAAGTACTAGGGATGCAATGTATAACACGGTCACTAACACTGTGGTATGGTATATTTGAAATTTGGTAAGAGAGTAAATCCCAAGAGCTCTCATTACAAGAATTTAGAAAAAAAACACACACACTTTTTTTGCACTTATATTTAGAACATTTGGTTCTGTCTAAAATGTTCACTGAGGCACTTGGTCCACAACAAAAGCTCTTTGATATTTAAGTCCTGCTCTTCTGCAAGATTCGAACCCTGACCCATGCACCATTTAGGCTACCAAGACAACAGGGTTACTACTGGCAATACAGCCACAACACGCTTATTAGACCAATAAAACATGATAGTATTTTTTAATCTCTTAATCCTATAAACCAAAAGTATAAATAAATGTTGTGGGCTATTTGAACCAGGAACATTTTCTGAACATGGACATTTTTCACAGGATCAGCTATCAAGGTTTATTTGCTTATCGACATTTTTTGACAAGCCAAATAGCCTTTTGGCATAGACAAACATCTCTGTAGACATTTTGGATAGGACCAAATCATGATCTAGTAATGCATTAAACACATACATGCTATAATTTATTCCGTTTCTACTTGTATTGGAACAAGAAGGGCTTTTAGAGAATCTTGTCTGCCATAATGCTGGAAACAGATGTCTTCAATCATTTCTTTACTGCATCTCCTTACTTTCAGTCACATCTCCTTAGTAATTTTCATTCTGAGGCCAAAGTGATCTAAAATGTGAATCTAATTATGTCACTACTCTGTATAAAGTCTTCTATGCCTTGCCATGACACCGAAAAAGTTCAACCATCGCATCTGGGGAAAGGGATTCGTCAGGACCTGGCCAGTCTGCCTGTTTCACCAGCACCATCTCCTTTGGGCTCAGTGCAGTGACACGTAAACTTGGCACCCCTTGGGACTCTCTGTGGCCTCTTAGCACTCTGTGTGTGCAGATGGTTTTCTCTGCTTATGAGGTCTCCCCTACTCAGGACGGACATTTAGTGAATATACTCAGCATGATGTTGGTGGTTAAAACAAAATGCCCTCATACAGGTGTGTGCATTATCACTACACTCATACAGGTGTGTGCATTATCACTACCCTCATACAGATGAGTGCATTATCACTACCCTCATACAGATGAGTGCATTATCACTACCCTCATACAGATGTGTGCATTATCACTACCCTCAAACAGGTGTGTGCATTATCACTACCCTCATACAGATGTGTGCATTATCACTACCCTCATACAGATGTGTGCATTATCACTACCCTCATACAGGTGTGTGCATTATCACTACCCTCATACAGGTATGTGCATTATCACTACCCTCATACAGATGAGTGCATTATCACTACCCTCATACAGATGAGTGCATTATCACTACCCTCATACAGATGAGTGCATTATCACTACCCTCATACAGGTGTGTGCATTATCACTACCCTCATACAGGTGTGTGCATTATCACTACCCTGTCTTCTTGCACAAGATTTGTGGCTGCCCTTGCCCCACCCTTAGTCACAGTGGTTCTCAACCTTCTGGCCCTTTAAATACAGTTCCTCATGTTGTGACCCCATAAAATTATTTTCATTGCTACTTCATAACTGTAATGTTGCTACTGTTATGAATCATAATGTAAATATCTGATATGCAGGATGGTCTTAGGCGACCCCTGTGAAAGGGCCACTTGACTGCCAAAGGGGTTGCGACCCACAGGTTGAGAACCACTATTCTAACAAATCAAACACCTGGCACACCAGGAGTGGGGGCAGGGGTTCCTAGATCCTGCTCTGGAGCTAAGATCTAATTGGTCAATGCCTGGGCTATATGGCAGCTAAACTTTTTTAATATATATATTTAAATTTATTGATTACCATACAGAGAGAGAGCCAAAGAGAATAAGAGAGAGAAACATCGATTTATTGTTCCATTTATTTATGTATTCATTGATTGCTTCTTGTATGTGCCCTGATCTGAGTTTGAACCCAAAACCTTGGTGCATTGGGAGGCACACTAATCAATTGAGGTGCACTGCTCCCACCCCTTCCTTCCTAGGTGAACCCTACTTGTGCATCAAGATTCCACTAAAGTCATCTCTTCCAATGTACATTCTGTCTTTGAATTACCTATTCTGGATATTAAAACAATTGTATAATATGTAAAAAAAAAAAAAAGATCCTCATGAAGCTTTCCATGCCTTCTTTTCGTACTCCTTCTTTGCTGTGCTAGCACTCTGTGCCTCCCTCTGCCGTTTTCTGTCTTTCTCTGTCACGGAAGTCTCTCCCACGTGAGTGCTCCTTGAGGACAGAGCTGTGTCTTCATCACCATGGTACGCACTGTGCTTGGCAGGGCATTTGATATGTCATCAATCCTCAGTGGAGCCTAGGATTTTGCTTCATGAACTTACATGAGCCCCACTCTTCCTGAGGAGAGAAAGAGACTGAGGCGATGTGAACTCAGTCTCACTTCGAGCATGAGGTCAGCGCTGCAGGTGGCACTGAGACGCCTTTTCCTGCAAGAGAGAGGCTGCGTAAGGGGTTCAGGGAAGTGTCTCTTCCGGGGCAGGAGACTCAACCCAATTTGAGCAGGAAAAGAGCACCCACAGAGCATAGTTGGTTTATAATTCTTACATAAAATTATTTGGGATGATTTCTGATTCTTTCTTGGCTGAAATTCTGGATTGTGAAAAATAAGGGTTAAAAAGGTAAACTATGGGCAAAAAGAGTGTGCTAGAAATTTTATTTTACTTTGGGGAGGTTTTTAATTTAGAAGATAATTCTCCTTAGGTCTCATTCCTTAGTCTAATGGAAAGACTGGACCACATTTCCACACTGCTTTTATTTTGGGTTATTGCCATGGTAACAGAGACTTATTTCCACATATATGCATTTTGAGCTAATCTTTTACTTAAGAAAAATACCAAGGAAAATGAAAAGGAAGAAAAAGAAGCAAATGGGTTCTGCTGAATAGGTTTTATGATGTTCTACCATTAACTTGGTACCACATAAAAGTGAGTAATTTCTCCTTTAGGTAATTAAAAGAAGGACAAAAACGTATTCATTTCAAAGGACTTCTAAATTTCACGGCAGTACAAAGAAAATCTGGTACCTAGGATTATAGATGAGAAAACTGAGTAAAGATGAATAAATTAAGATGAATAAATGAATACATTTATTCAGATGAATAAATTAAGATTAATGTGGCTTGCATTATAGTCACACTAGTGAGCCATAGAGCTCAGCTGAGCATTTTTTCTTCGGCTTGTGATCTCCTGGATGGCAAGGAATCCACACTAGAGGAGGCTTGGCTGCATGAAGATTATAAAGGGTTGGGTCATGCTGATTTGTTTGCATATGGATCCATTTACATTGAATGTGCCCGGCCCTATGCTAGGTTTAGGGATTACATGAGGAACCAAGCAATTCCTGTCCCTGTCTTCACAGAGTTTACAGTCAAGGGAGATATCTACACTAATAAAAGAGAAACATGGTAAGTGGCGTACGACCGCTACCCTTCCCATTGGCTAATCAGCGATATATGCAAATTAACTGTTAGCCAAGATGGCGGCCAGCAGCCAGGCAGCTTGAAACTAACATGAGGCTTGCTTGCTTCAGTGATGGAGGAAACCAACGTTCCCTGCCTGCGGCTGCAGGCCTCTGAGCGGGCAGTTTAAGAAACTCTGTAACAAATACCACCGGGCTTCAGCCAGCAGGATGGCAACATTGTAAGCAAAGGCCAGAAACCTACTTTCAGCCGCGAGGAGGCCTAAGAGCTGGAGCCAAGCCTCAAGGTAAAGCTGGCCCAGAATAAAAAAGAAAAAAAGAAAAAAAGGAGCGGCTGGGAGCTTCAGTCACCCCCAGCCTGAAAACAGCCCTCAGCCCCTCACCCAGACTGGCCAGGCACCCCAGTGGGGACCCCCACCCTGAAGGGTGTGTGACCAGCTGCAAACAGCCATCATCCCCTCACCCAGGCTGGCCAGGCACCACAGTGGGGACCCCCACCCTGATCCAGGACACCCTTCAAGGCAAACCAGCAGGCCCCCACCCGTGCACCAGGCCTCTACCCTATATAGTAAAAGGGTAATATGCCTCCCGGCACCGGGATCAGCATGACAGGGGGCAGCGCCCAAACCCCCTGATCGCCCTGCGGCTCTGTGTGTGACAGGGGGCGGGGCCACAACCTCCCTAGCCACCCTGCTCTGTTCGTGACAGGGGAAGGTGCCCCAACCCCCTGATCAGCCCTGCTCTGTGCCTGATAGGGAGGAGCTCCCCAACCCCCTGATCGCCCTGCGGCTCTGTGTGTGACAGGGTGCGGCTCCCCCACCCCCTCACCCCCCACGGGCCCTGCTCTGTGTGTGACGGGGTAGAGCCATAACCTCCCCATTGGCCCTGCCCTGAGTGTGAGAGTGGCGGTGCCCCAACCCCCTGATTGGCCCTGCTCTGTGGGTGATAGAGGGCGGTGTCCCACACCCTGATTGGCCCTGCTCTGTGCGTGACAGGGTACAGAGCCCCAACCCCGCTGATGGGCCCTGCTCTGTGTGTGACGGGGGCAGCGCCCCAACCCCCTGATTGGCCCTGCTCTGTGCATGACAGGGTACAGAGCCCCAACCCCCCTGATGGGCCCTGCTCTGAGCCTGACCAGGGGCTGCACCTAGGGATTGGGCCTGCCCTCTGCCACCCGGGAGCAGGCCTAAGCCAGCAGGTCATTATCTCCCAAGGGGTCCCAGACTGCGAGAGGGCGCAGGCCAGGCTGAGGGACCCCCCTCCCCCAAGAGTGCACAAATTTTTGTGCACTGGGCCTCTAGTTAACTTATAATTACTCAAATAAATATATAGCCCTGGCCTGTGTTGCTCTGTGGTTGGAGCATGACCTGTGCACCAAAAGGTCACATATTCAATTCCTGTTCAAGGGCACATACCTGGGTTGCAGGTTCCATCCTGGCCCAGTCAAGGCTCATGTGGGAGGCAACCAATCAATGTGAGACACATTGATGTTTCTCTCTCTCTCTCTCTCTCTCTCTCTCTCTCTCTCTCTCTCTCTCTTCATTCTTCTTCTTCTTCTTCTTCTTCTTCTTCTTCTTCTTCTTCTTCTTCTTCTTCTTCTTCTTCTTCTTCTTCTTCCTCCTCCTCTCTCTCTCTCCTCCCTTTCCTCCCTCCCTTCCACTTTCTCTAAAAATCAATGGAAAAGTTTAGCTACTGAGAAAAGGATATGAAGGTGAAGTATTTAGCACTATGAAAGCAAATAATATGTGGACATAATATAGCACAAGGCTGGTAGAAAAAGTCTGCTTGGAAAAGTTACATTTGACCTGAGTCCAGAAAACATATTATCTAAGTGTTGAGAGGACAGGACAGCATCCAGGAAGAGCAACCTAACGTATGATCGTTAGCAGAGACAGTGGGCCCCTGTGGGACAGAGTCCTGGAGAGCATGTGCGACGAGCACTGGGGAGATTGCTGGAAATAACGTGAGTGGATATGAAGCTGAAGCAGAGGAGGGAACAGCAACCTCTGGTTCCCATTAAGGATTTTGATGTTGACCTTGAGCTCTATGGGAAATCATTGGAGAATTTTAAGTGGGAGAAAACTACGATCAGATTTATGGTTCCAAAGTGCTCGCACTGGCTGCTGATAAGGGGGAGGAGTAGATATAAGAGCAGGTAGGATGTTTTTCCAAGAGTCCATGTAGTTATGGATAGTAATTTTCCTTAAGGAGGTGACAGTGGAAACCAAGTTAAGTGGATAAATAAAAACACATTTTGGAAGTTCAGAGTAAATAGGACTGTTGGGAAATAGGGGGAAGACAGGTGTCAAGGATGACATCAATAGCCTTGTTCATAATCTAATCATTTAGACAATATAGTCAAAGCATATTTTAGTTTCTTTCACTCTCTCGATACTAAAATGTGGGCACAGCTTACAAAGAGAATTTCCCGTAAGAACTCCTGGAAATTGCTATTTAGAGTCTGAATTGGTGGCATGTAAGGAGAAACGCTTTTGATGTACATGGAGAAAGATTTGGCAACAAACTCTGTGCTAATGTTTATAAATATTGTTTAGGGAGTACAGTTGTTAGCAAAAACTTATTATTGATACAGGAGCACACTTCTTATGTATTCACCTATAGAATTCCTTTCAGGTCCCCTTATCCTGTATAATAAAGATGTGATATGCAAATGGCCATGACGGACTGTGTAACAACCGGATCACGGATCAGCAGGAGGGTGGGGAAGAGAGCTACAAGTGTGCAGTGGAGAGCTACAGGAGGGGGCAGGGCAGAAAGCTACGAGGGGGGCGAGGGGGGGCAGCGGGGGCAGGAGGGAGCTACAGGAGGGCAGGGCAGGGGGGGCAGGAGGGAGCTACAGGAGGGGGCAGGGCAGAAAGCTACGAGGGGGGCAGGGGGGGCAGGAGGGAGCTACAGGAGGGGGCAGGGCAGAAAGCTTTGAGGGGGGCAGGGGGGGCAGGAGGGAGCTACAGGAGGGCAGGGCAGTGGGTGGAGAGCTACAGAAGGGCGGCAGCAAGCTACTGGTGAGCTACTGGTGCACGGATTCATGCGCAGGGCTACTAGTACTAAACCAAACTACAAAATTCATTTTGTTTTCATATTTCTTCTGATGAAAGTCAAAGTTTAGTAAATCATCAATCATGCTACCTTTCCGTATAAGATTTTCCAGTAGCATCTCGGTCCCTTTATGACTATGTCCAAATCCCTTCACATGTTGAAAGGGCCCTTCATGATTCAGTTCTTGATTATGTGTTCTCTCCTTTTGGATGATTTTAATTACATGTAACAGGAACTTCAGCTTACACCGACTTACCCACTAATATGGGATCCAGCTACTTATATTACTGTAAAATCCAGAGATTTGATCGGATTCCAGTACTGTTTCTCTGTGATTCCACTGGGTACCCACCTCAGGCTGATTCCATTGATGGTTTCAACAAGGCAGTGAAAAGAAAGTGATAGCATATTTTCTCATTTTTGCCTAAGGGGTTAAGGACAAAATGGGGGAGGATCATTTTTAAAAGTAAAATCTCTGTACTTTTTGGAAGGCAAGAGTGGGGGGTTGGGTGCTAGTTAGACAAAGGATACCAGACATTTCTAGTTTTTTCTCACTGTTTCTGCCGTGAAGTATACATTCCAGCCATGCTAAAGTTTTAGGTCCTCAGAAAGGCTATGACGTCTTTTCTGTAGGCCTGCCCTCACGCAGTTGCCTTTGCCTGGAGCACGCCTTTCTACTCCAGGATACCTGATGAGGTGGAGGTCATAAGGAAACTGGTTTCCCAAGTGGCCTGGCCTTTGTGGGAAGAAGAGTGATGAAATGATGGAAATAGATAGGGAAGTACCTGCCTCAGAGCCAACAAAATATGTTTCTGTGTGTGCTTATTTATTCATAATTTCGGAGAGTGTTTTAGCTGTTTATGTGGAGAACCTGAGAGGGAGGGAGAGAATACGGGAGAAAAGAGAAAGAAATATTGAAATGGATACAGGTTAGAAGATTAGCTTTGAAAAGGCGAAGGGACATTTCTCCATATAAAATCACAGAGAAAGAGCAGGTACAGAACCTATATGAATAAATTTACAATTGTTAAACATCATTTGATTTTTGGCGAGGTGAAACGTGCTGTATTCCATTTGCTATCTGTTGGGGGAAATTTGAAGGTGGCTAGATACAGGCTCACCTTTTCACCTTTCTTTTTCAAAAATGCAATTGAGGTGATTAATTTCTTCCATAATGCTATTTCTTTGACAACTCCTACTGTTTTCTCCTCGGTTATACAATCTGAAGAGGTGGGTTGTATCTTTGTTGGTGTCAGTCAGCAAAGATTGAAGTTTGTTGCAAATCTTTTTGAGCTCTGCTAGGCAATGCCCTCCAAACTCAGGCTTGTAACTTGCATTTACTTTTCAGATTCCCAAGGGAATGACTCAGCCAGCAAATGTATACCCTTTTGTCTTCAGTTTTCCAAGGACAGAGTTGGGGAAATGTGTCCAGGGGATGCTTAAAAGCACCTATCCTCTTCTTCAGCCTTAATGATCCATCTGGTTTTTAGACAACTATGCCCTGAAAAATCTGAACAGATGGTCTGTAGCAACTGAAATGGGAGTAAGCAATGGGGAGTTTAGGCAGAACCTGCAGGGCCCTTCAGGGATAAGATTTCATCTAATTCTCACAGTATCTCTGAGAAGTGGGCATTGTTATTATTACTGCTGGAGCCAAGCACCCACTGCTGGGATCAGGCTGATGCAGGCACAGGTTGAGGTTTTGGAGGGCAAGGGGGGCAAGCCTGTGTTTGGCATGAGTTGGTTCACATGCAAAGTGATGCCTGTTAGTGGACAGTGTATTGGTATCAGGGGAGGACCTAACCGTGCCTATTAGAGAAGTGCAAGAGAAATGCAGATGTGGCAAAGTCATATTGAGTAATTTGGTGTGCAAAGTATGGTACTTTGAACTCAGCAGCCACATAATGAAAAGATAATTTCCCGCTTCCTCACCCAGGGGATGGGGCACCGAGGGCCCGTGTTCTGAATTTCTGAGTGCTCTTACCCCAGAGAAACATTAAGCATCTTTTTGTTTCACAGTTGACAATTGCCAGGTGTTGCAAGATACTAAAGACAACTTTGCCATACAGTCTTTCCCGGTAAGGTCCAGGCCAGGGCTTGAGAAATCTAATGACTGTAGTGGCCAACCAGGTGTCATAAGTGAGCAAAGAGAGCTGAATGTAAAACAACAGGGGTGGTGAGGACTTTGGAAACCTGGAGGGTATGCGCCCCAATCTAAATGTGAGCCCAACTTGTGAGATCTTCTGGCTTATTAATGGAAGGCAATGATAATGAATTCTAAACGTAAAATCTCCTAATTTGTAATGTTGACTCAAATGTAAGGAACTCCTTTGTGAACGACAAAGGCACATGTGCACTGAACCAACAGACTGATTCTGTGATTTCTGGTCTGTGCCCTTCAAGTAGGTGAACTTGGATCATCTGAGGCAGGAAGGAGGTGGTTATAGAGCTGTTACCCAGGAAAAGGGGAAAGGAAAGGGAGGACCAGCAGAAGAAGAAGGGGTGATTCTGAAGACTAACTTCTCTGGAACTCCATCTCTTTATCCACTGAAGTGTGTCAGACACGAAGTAGCTACTCAGTAAACATTTCTTAAATGAATATGTATAGATGTATGTATGTATGTATGTATGAATGCAACTGTGATTGCTCTGTTTCATTCCAGAGCTGTAATAAGGAAAATCTGAAATTAAAATTGGGTAAATATTAAATTATGTGCATTTATTATCCAACAGACTTGGATCAGATCCTACAAACTACACCACGATGGGCATGTCACTAGCCTGTGCACAGCACCCAGCCCATGAGGAGCTCTCAGCCGCTGAGTGCTAGAGCTTGTGGAAGAGGTGCTGTGTAATGCAGGGTGTTCTTCCTCATAGTTGTCAACTGGCACCTTTGAAATATGATAATGTTTCTCTGCAGTTCTAGCAATCCATATTCCACACAATCCTTTTCAAGTGACAGTAAAATCATGTACTTTATGCTACAAATATTGTTCCCAAGCTCAACATTTCAAAAGCTAAGATAATGACTAGAAGGTGCAAGCCACTGACGGTCTGGTGTCATCTGCTGGCTATTTGGATTTAGTCAGTCATCTTTTATGAAGCTCCTTAGGAGCAGGGAGCTACCAGTCATCTTTGCAGCTCGCGCATTTACAGGCCTGAGTCTGGTGATTTAGCACCACGCACGCAGGACAGGGCCGTCGTGTGGCTCTGCGCAGTCCCTTAGTCATAAGTACCATTATTTATTCATGTCCAGGTGTTGTTGAGTAGAATGTCATTCACATGAACTCACTTGTCATTTTACACAGTTGTTAGGACAAGGATAAGGTTCTACCTATTCCACAGGTTTATTTATTTCTAAGAACAAAGGGCATTTAAGACAAAGGAAGCGGCTTGTATACGTTTGTGGAGATAAGACCTACTCTTCTGTCTCTCTGCAGTGTCTCATTAATGCTTCAATTATTACTGAAGGCTTTTTAATCTGAAAAGACATTCTTCCTACTTTATTAATAGAGTGCTACTCTAGTTCCCTGGAGACGTCAGAAAATATGCTGCATTATAAATAATATTTTTTATGTGTCTGAAGTGAAGCATTTTGGAGGCCAGTTTATGGAGGAAAACCATAGTAAACCCGAGTGCATGTGGAGTTTTCATATCCCCTGGGTCAAAAATCCTTCCCCCACATTCTGAGCATGATTTCTGATAGGGACAGTTGTGCTATGCTTGGTCGTTTTCCCTTATGCTAAAATAATCAAGCAAACCCAAATCCCAAACAATCCCAATGCTATGTTGATTTTAGAATTATTACTTTCGCTTTCACTATTTTTTTCTGACTGCTCTTTTAATATAAGGCTGTAAATTATCATGTTTTGCTTCTACTAAGCCATTTGCCTCTTGTCCTGATGCCATTCCTTTCCTAATTTACTGCTTGTTTCTTTCCTCCCCTTCCTCACTTTTTTCCTTCTTCAACATATTGTTGAGTGCCTGCTGCGGGCACAGGCTGTGCCCGGGGCTGATGGTGCAGTGAAGCACTAGGGAACATTGCTTTCTCCTGGCACACAGAGACTTGGGGGAGCAGACTTGTAATGCTGATTTAACGTATGATGTGTTCATTGATTCTAGAGGCAGTCTAGTGAGTATTTTCTACTCATAATAGAAAATTAAGATGCCGTATTAATTGATTTTAGAAGTGCATATCAAGAGCTAAGGCAGCATATGGGAAAAAATATATTTGGATAATCTGTCAAACAGAAATAGAGAGGTTTAAAGAAAGAGAAAAAAAAATTCTTCTTAGATAAAAGTGTGCCTGTCACCTTTAGCAAATAGGTGTAGTGACAGCTATTTTATCTGTTTCACCTCTTTTGTCATGCTAATTTCCTGAGTTTACTTGGTTTTGTGTGGCTGAGAAATTGTGGTGTATTGTCGTACTATTATTTTTGCAATAGAGTTGGAATCTAGGTCTTACTTTTCTTTCCCATCACCTACCTACCCAAAATTATAAGCCTTATTAGTGAGTGTGTCTGTCTCAGGGGATAATGTGTTTTGAAGACAGAAAATCACAGCTTTGGTATCTTTTTCATTTTGCTGGGACAGAATATGTAGAGTAATTGAGAATCCTGATAATTCCTCACGAGTCTTAGCAATTATAAAAAGTCTAATATAAATTCCCTTTCCTTCCATGTGTTTTACATTTTAGATGTGGTCGGAAAGGTTATTTTAAATTTGCATCTCCGTGTCTGGGTAGTTTTACATTAAGAACAGTTATAATTGACTTTTTAAGGGAAACCTGTATGAAATACCATCCTGATAAGAAAGTATTTAATTGTGCCATCCAATTTCAATGCCTAAGGGATCTTCTTCCAAATTATACTGAAAGATTTTTAAAGCCGATGAAGCTTATGTCAAAAACGAAAATAATGACATTTGCCCTACCTTCTTTAAAAAACTTTTAAAAATTCATAAGTCCACTTCTATGAGGATTATTTACAACGTAAGGATGGTTTGGAGGCACTTCCTGTATTACTTTATATGCTTTACTTATAAAAAAATTGATACTACTAAATTAGGTGTATTTTTTTCTTAGGAAGTTTCATATGATGCTTTCAACTTTGTTTAGTGAGGATAGTACACATAGAAAATCAAAATGATGCAAGCACCATTAAAATCAGCCATTTCCATGAGGTACTTACTGGTGATAAGACATCACTGTGTTATATTGCTGGTGGCGGGAACCACAACTGTCTGTGAATGGCTTTTTTTGCAAGTAGGGTCTTTGCAGAGGCAATCAAGTTAAGATGAGGATTGGAGTGGGTTTGGAATTATGTTGCTCCATGCCTACTATGTTAAGTATTACCAGCAACCACCAGAATCTAGAAGAGGCAAGGATGGATTCTTCCCCACACCTTGATTTCAGATGTCTAGCCTAACTCATGCAGTTTGTGGTAGTCCTAGGAGACTCTTATGCCAGTAACCTGCCTTGAACAGCTCTTCTCCTCCTCACTTCCCTTCCTTGGCAGTCTAATCCTGTCTTATGAATTCTTCTTGTATCTCCATTATGATTCATAACTTCTGAATCATGATTTATCCACATCTCTAACTCGCTTCTTAACATCTTCACCTACTAGTAGATTTCTCGCTAGGGCATCATATTCAATATATGGAATACATCACTTTACTGTTAAAATTGCACCTGAGTTGCTAACTTCTGTTTGTGGTGTCAGCCTCCTTCCAGTTACTCTGAATTAAAGTGGAAGGGTTGTTCTTGATTCCTTTGTCTTCTTTCACCCCTGTGATCCACTCCCATTCCACAGATGCAGTTGGTTTTCCAGCCCTTATGAGCCATAGTACATGTCAGCTCATTCTTTGCTTTTTATTGCCCCCTTCATTGGGCTAATGGTTTCACTTCTGTGCGTCTCTCACACTTAGTTCACATTCTTGGAAAATTATGCTGCATTACAGCTCTTATTGCATTACTTCCTTGCTTAAATAACTTCAGTGCCTCATCACTGTCTTAAAAATAAAATAGAAATTAATGTTAAGGTCCTCCCTGATCGGTCTCAACTCCCTTTTAACACATTTCCTCCTGATCTCCTTTATATACACTACTTAGCTAACTCAATAGTATTTTTAATATTTGTCTAGCTTTTTATACCTTAGTGTTTTCTTCTTCTAATACCTCTCTAGCTAAATAGTTCTCTGCTTCATTACCCACAACTTAAAATCTGACACCTCCTCTGGTTCTTATCAACATTGTTTCCATTTTACGTTCCATGCATGTCTTGTGCACTCTTCCACACTGTAGGCTCACTGAATGGAAGGACATGATTTAACTAATATAGCATTTAACTCAGAGCCTTGAACATAGCAGACTCTTAATAAATATCATTTAAATGAATTAGTGCTTATTTCAAATGAAAGCATCATCAGTTAAAAAGGATCACAGCTCACCCAAGCTGGTTTGGGTTAGTGTATAGAGTGTCAGCCTGTGGACTGAAGGGTCCTGGGTTCAATTCCGGTCAAGGGCATATGTCTGGGTTGCAGGCTAGATTACCGATAGGGGATGTGCAGGAGGCAGCTGATCAATGATTCTCTCTCATCATTGATGTTTACACCTCTCTCTCCCTCTCCCTTCCTCTCTGAAATCAATAAAAATATATATATTTTAAAAAAGATCATAGCTCTAATTATTTAATTCTGATTATTCCTCCTCTCTATTAAGAGTAAACTTTTTTCCAATATAAATATTTTTTCCCGATATAAATATTCTCCCCAAACAAACCGTTCTGAACACCTAATCTTCTTGTTCCCAAATATCACAATAAAATGTATTAAGCAGGGCTCTCTTAATAGTAAAGTATGTTACTATTTGAGACAATAGGCATACATTGTGTTTATTAAATACTAGAGGCCTGTGCATGAAATTTGTGCACTGGTGGGTGGGGGGCGGGGCATCCCTCAGCCCAACCTGCACCCTCTCCAATCCGGGATCCCTCTCGTGATCCATAATCACTGGCTCCTAACTGCTCCCCTGCCAGCCTGATCCCCCTAACTGCTGTACCCTCCTGGCCTGATCTCCCTAACTGCCCATCTGCTCTTCCTTCCTCTCCATGCCCTTCAGACCCCTGGCACAGGCATGCTGAGAGCTCTCTGCTGTGGCCTTGCCTCCATCCTGATTGGTCATTATGTGATGGCATCCTGGACAATTTGCATATTCCTCTATTATTAGTATAGATTCTTGGGAAACTCTGTGCTTATGTCAAATTGTTGGACAACACACAGGCCTTACAAAGGATCAGCCTCCAGCGCATTTGATGAACTGAGAGTGTGCTTAGTGGGAGACCGAATATTTTTTTAAACAGCTACTCTTGATTTTGGACCATCTCATACAATTCTTTCACATCCCCCCACTTATTGTGTGTCAGTTTCATCTTTTGGTTGAAAACCAAATACTCTCAAAGAATAACTTATCAACCCTTTTAGGCTGTGAGGACCGGCTGCGACTACAGTGGAGGAGCTGCTGTACAGGAGCCGACCCTATGGAGCAGGACTTCCTTCAGTGCGGCTTTGGTGCCCGCAAAATCCGCCCCTTGAGTGTGTTGCTCTTGGAGGTGGTAGGGTGGTAATCAGGGCTGGTCTGAAGCGGTCCACCGGGTGCACCAGCTCTGGGGCCTCCGAGGCTTGCTGCCTCTAGTGCCAGGCCTGGGGCCAGTCAGCACGAGGTACAGGGTATGTAGCGGCCCGATGCTGCTTGTTTGAGAGATATCAGGAAAATCCAAAACATGAGGCAAGATAGGCCATTTATATGGAAAAGCTACTGGGTGGCTTGCAAGTGGGTGGGGCAGGGCCTCAGGGAATCACAATGTGATAGCCAGGTTGATGGAGGCTCAGATACGGTGCCCGCTGCTAGTTCTGTGGGTGAAAGGCTCAGAAAAGGAGCAATGTCCTCTGCCAGCACTTTCGTCTGGCAGAAAACTGCCCCCAGCCCTTGCCCTGATGCCAGACAATTCAGTTTCTCCCTGCATGTCCCTGGCTTCTTTTTTTTTTTTTATAAATATATTTTATTGATTTTTTACAGACAGGAAGGGAGAGGGATAGAGAGTTAGAAACATCAATGAGAAAGAAACATCGATCAGCTGCCTCCTGCACACTCCCCACTGGGGATGTGCCCTCAACCAAGGTACATGCCCTTGATCGGAATCGAACCTGGGACCCTTGAGTCCACAGGCTGATGCTCTATCCACTGAGCCAAACTGGTTAGGTCTGTCCCTGGCTTCTTTCCAGCCGCTGCCCCAGTGCTGGAGCCCAGAGGGGGTGTGCCAGAGCCAGCAAGTGCTCTGCACAAGCTCTGCTGCTCTGAGTGGCTCTGAGAGCATATATTCTTCTAAATTCTTCCCGACTACACCAGGGCTGGTTCTTCCTCAAACACTGCCCACTGTGCTAACTGTTGGGAACTTAGTCCAAGTTCCTCCTTTATCCTCTGCTCACTAGTAACAGGTGTCAGGTCCGAGCCCCTCTGCCTGGGGCTGGACCTCCTAGGATGTGGGGTCTTAGATGGAGAACCCATGAGAGGTTGTGGGTGTATAAGAATGCGTCTTTATTGCAGAAGTCAGTGGCACAACAGTCCTGTACAGGCAAAACGGCTCTTCACAGCAAAGTCCATACAGGCAGGCAGCCGTGCACCTGCTGGTGAACAGATACATCTTTCCCACAAAAGCAGCATCAGTCTCCGTACCCACAGCTATGATCCGAGCAGCCACACGCTGCCCCAGACTCACCGCCTCACATTATAGCGGCACCTGAGCTCTCTCTCGGAGCTACAGCCGCAGTAGCCTCGCTGGCTCAGCGGCTTCTCCGGCTCCCCTGCCCAGCACACTGGCTGGGTAACATGGTAGCTATATCTGAGCTCTCTGGGACCTCTTAGGCTTATGTGTAGCAGTACCAGCTCTCAGCTCCCTCTGAGCTCTCCTCTCTCCTGCACACATAGGAGCTACATTCTCTGTGTCTCCTGCCTCTGCTTCTCTGAGCTCTCTCTGGCCTCTGCTCTGCCCAGCTGTGCTCTCTCTCTCTCTCTCTCTCTCTCTCTCTCTCTCTCTCTCTGTCTCTCTCTCTCTGTCTCTGTCTCTCTCTCTCTCTCTCTCAGACTTCTGGTCAGTGACAGCTCAAACAAGCTCTAACAAAAGAGGCACTTTGCCATCAGCCTTTGCTACAGAAAGGCATGCCTGTGCAATTCAGTTAGGATTCCCAGGCTCAGAAGCTGTTCATGGTTCCCAGGCTCAGAGTCTGATAATGATTCTCAGAGCAGCCTTGGCCATTCTGGTGTATTGGTAACAAGGCCTCTGTGCTCCCATTGGCCTTGATGGACTATCCGGGGACCCTGTCGTGGTTCCCACAGAGTGAGTCCTAGGAAGTCTGTGTGCTGCCTCTTTAAGAGGAACTCCCTGGGACTCCAGCAGCCTCCTGGTCACTCAGCCACAATTCCTGCTGGTTTTTACAGCCTAAAGTTGTGGGGACTTCTCTTCCTGGCACTGGGACCCTGGGCTGGAGGGGGCTGATGTGGGACGTGGACCCCCTCAATCCTCAGGGGGGACCTCTGCAGCTATGACATCCCTTCTGCTTTTTATCCACCAGCCTGCTCAGCCTCCCTGCAGCTCCTTCCAGTCTTGATGTAGCTTCTTTTTTAAGTCCCTACTTGAGGACTTCCGTTCGGCTAGATTTCAGGCCGTTCTGAATGGTGGTTGTTCTGTCCTTTAGTTGTTGTAATTTGGATGTGGTTGTGGGAGGATGTTTTTACCTACACCACCATCTTATCTTGGAATTCAGCATTTTGAAAGGTACTATTAAACCTAATGTTGCAATTTTAAGAAGCATTGAATACTATGTACACATAACTCAGAAACTCAAAAGTCTGATATTCTGAACTTAACACACTGTATAATGCTTACTGCCAGGAACCAGTGGACTTTAAAGAAAAGCACATTGATGTAGTAGATAATTTTATATTGTACTGTTTTACTCATCTGACATTTCTTCCCATGAAAAGAAATACTTCTTATGAAGCTAATGCGTATTCAGTAAAGGAAACCCCAAACTGAATCAAATGACATTCTTTATGATGCTTCTTCAAAGACGATACTTCAAGCACGACATGACATTAGAAAGGCCAACAGCAAGAGTAAAATTATTTTAAAGTAGATACTGTTTACACAGAAAACACTCAGGCTACTGGAAGGAAAGAAGAGGAAGCTTGTTAGTAGAGTGATTTTACGTTGCATTAACTTTCACAAACGTTGTTTCTCTACGTCTATTTATCTTGTTGTTTTAAAGAGGGTTTATTGAACACAAAGAAACAAACACTGGACTAGGCGTCCTGACAGGTTCACCTGCAGGCAAGGAGATTAAAGTCCCGTGTACCCTTGGGAAAGCACATCTCCTCTGTGGGTGGGTCTTGATGTCCGCACTTGTGTGTCTGGGGCCGGTTGCAGATCTGAGCATCTAGGATGCAGATTGAAGGGCAGCAGCAGCCCCTCTCACTGAGTACTCATGACGTGCCATGCACTGCACTACACACTTCACATACATTACGAAAGTTGGTCTTCTCAGCAGCCCTGGGCTGCAGGAGCTCCAGCAATCAGCTCTAGTTCATTCAGCTGGTAAGTGACAGAGACAAGATGTGAATAAGTTTGTACTGTTGACCACCATGCAACAAGGATAATGAGGGGGAAAGGGTTGGAAGGTTTTATTCTTTTTCAAAAGGGCTTCCCTTCCCCCAATTCTCTATTAAAATAAGATATTTTAGAATATATGTTTTCCATGAAAACATGGTGTTTCTTGAGGAATTAAAGAGAATGTATGCAAAGGACTCAATAGCAAAAATATAGATGCTAGAGTAAGAGTTAGAATGCCTGATATCTACTCTCCAGTACAGCATGAATAAATGTTGGTACCTTGGGAAAGTCTCTTATCTCCTCCATGCCTCAGCTTCTTCATTTGCAAAATTGAAATGCCGGTATTGTCCTGTTGAACAAAATAAGACAATGTACCCAAAATGTTAAAAGTTTAAAGTCTAAAGTAATAAGTTAAATTATTCTACACACACACCCTGCTTTTCCAACCATTCATTCCTACCCTCCTCTCTGAATCCTACAAGGAGAGAATGGAGACTTCGCATCAGCAAATGAAGTGGGTGGTGTGAATACCTGAAAAATCAACTCTAACTTCATCTGTGCCTCTGGAAAGTTAATCTCAACTGGACAGGAGCTTCTGGAGAACTTTAAGTTTGGATCATAGTACTGTGATGAAATTAGATGCCTAGTGAGCCAATCTTTTCATAGGAAGTAATTTAACTGTGCTAAACAAGGGCTGGAATTACCAAAAATGTCAAAGGAAAGGGAACAGGGAATGATGACTTCACTCAATTGAAAACACTCATACAATTTCATTTTTTCTTTGTGGTTAACTGTCAAAGTGTGCAACACAGGCTGACCGAAGGTGACCTGTGAAATCTCCTTAATGAGTTCTTGCTATGGATTGTTTGTCTCCTCTCCTCCCAAACTCCTAGGATGAAACCCTATCCCCAGTGCCATGCTATTTGAAAGTGAGGCTTCGGCAGATGATTCGGTCCTGAGGATGGAGACTTCATGAATGGGATTCCTGTCATATAAAAGAGACCGCAGAGAGCCCATTTTTCCATGCAAGACCCAGTGAGAAAGTGGCTGTCTCAAAGGGTAAGAGATCCTTTTTTCACTGCTGCATAGTATTCCATTGTGTAAATGTACCACTAAAAAAAAAATCCTATTAATCTACTGATGGGCACTTGGGCTGTGTCCAAGTCTTAGCTATTGTAAATAGTGCTGCTGTGAACATAGGGGTGCATATATTCTTTCTGATTGGTGTTTTGGGATTAATAGGACATATTCTCAGAAGTGGGATCACTGAATCAAAAGGCAGTTCCATTTTTAATTTTTTGAGAAAACTCCATACTGTTTTCCAATGTGCCTGCACCAGTCTTCATGCCCACCAGCACTGCACAGGGGTTCCTTTTTCTCCACATTATCGCCAGCACTTGTTTATTGATTTATTGATGATAGCCATTCTGACAGGTATGAGGTGTTATCTCATTGTGATTTTATCTTGCATTTTTCTGATGATCAGTGACTTTGAGCATTTTTTCATATGTCACTTGGCCATCTGTTTGTCCTCTTTGGAGAAGTATCTATTTAGGTCCTTTGCCCATTTTTTAATTGGATTGCTTGTCTTCCTTTTGTTGAGTTGTGTGAGTTCTTTATATATTTTGGAGATTAAACCTTTATCAGCTGAATCATTGGCAAAGATGTTCTCCCATACAGTGGGCTCCCTTTTCATTTTGATGGTGGGTTCTCTTGCTGTTCAGAGCTTTTTTTATTTTGATGTAGTCACATTTGTTTATGTTTTCTTTTGTTTCTTTTGCCTTAGGAGATGTATTGGAAAAAATTCTGCTACATGAAATATCAGAGATTTTGCTGCTTAAGTTTTCTTCTAGTTTTTTTTTTATGGTTTCACAATTTAAGTTTAATTCTTTTATCCATTTTTGAGTTTATTTTTGTGTATGGTGTAAGTTGGTGGTCTAGTTTCATTTTTTGCATGTGTCTGTGCAGTTTTCCCAACACAATTTCTCAAAGGGACTGTCTTGACTACATTGTATGTTCTTGCCTCCTTTGTCAAATACTTTTTTTTAAATTGTCTTAAGTTTTACATATGTCTCCTTTTCCTCCAATTAACCCTTCCCTCCCCCCCCCCCCCCAGCCAATGGCTTGGGTCAATTTCTGGGTTGCTGTTCTATTTCATTGGTCTATATGCTTGTTCTTGTGCCAGTACCAGACTGTTTTGATTACAATGGCTTTGTAGTATAGTTTGATATCAAGTATTGCAATCCCTCCAATTTTGTTCTTATTTCTCAAGATTATTTCAGCTATTTGGGATCTTTTGGGTTCCATATAAATTGTTGGAGTATTTGTTCTAGCTCTGTGAAATATGCCATTATTATTTTAATAGGGATTGCATTGAATCGATAGATTGCTTTGGGTAGTATGGACATTTTAATGATGTTAATTCTTCCAATTCTTGAACATGGCTATTTGTATGTTCCTCTATTCCTTTTTTTCAATGGTTATAGTTTTCTGAGTAGATGTTTTTTACCTCCTTGGTTGAGTTTATTTTTACATATCTTTTTTTTTTTTATTGTTGCAAAGGTAAATGGGATTGTTTTGTGTGTTTTTTCTTTAGTTTCTCTTTCTGAGAGTTTATTATCTATATGTATAAAAGCCTAAACGACAGTTATGACCAGTTGACCAGTAGCTATGATGATGCACTGACCACCAGGGGGCAGACACTCAACATAGGAGCTGCCCCCTGGTGGTCAGTGAGCTGTCACAGCCAACCTTCCACAGCCGGCCAACCTCCCGCGGTCCCTCCTCCAGCTGGCAGGCCCCAATAAGCCCCAGTTGCTGGTCAGGCCAAGGGATCTCACCCATGCACGAATTCGTGCACTGGGCCTCTAGTTAATATAAAAAAATACCACTGCTTCCTGGCCAGTATGGCTCAGTGGTTGAGTGTCGACCGATGAATCAGGAGGACACTGGTTCAATTCCCAGTCAGGGTACATTCCCAGGTTTCAGGCTTGATTCCCAGTGGGGGAATATGCAAAAGGCAGATGATCGATGATATTTCTCTCTCATTGATGTTTCTGTCTCTCCCTCTCCCTTCTCCTCTCTATCAAAATTAATAAAAACATATGTAAGAAAATAAAAATGCCCCTGCTTTCTGGATGTTAATTTGTGTATTCTGCTACTTGCTGAATTAATTTATTAAATGTAGTAGTTTTCTGGTGGAGTCTTTATGTCATCTGTGAATAATGATTATTTTAGTTCCTCCTTTCCTATTTGGATGCCTTTTATCTTTGCTTCTTGTCTCATCACTGTTGCTAAGACTTCCAGTACTACGTGTAATAAGAAGGGTGAAAGTGGCCATCCTTGTCTTGTTCCTGTTCTTAAGGGAAACACTTTTAGTTTTTGCCTGTTGAGTATGATGTTGGATGTAAGGTTTCTCACATATGACCTTTATTATGTTGCTGTATGATTCCTATACTTCTCCTTTGCTGAGAACTTCTGTCAAAATAAGGTGCTGAATTTTGTTGAATGCTTTTTCTGCATCTATTGATATATGATCTTCATCTTTCACTTTGTTTATGTGATGTATCACATCTATTTATTTGCAAATATTGTACCAGTCTTGCATCTCCAGAATAAATCCCATTTTATCATTGTGTATGATCTCTTTAATAGATTGCTGGATCTGATTTGCTAATATTTTGTTGAGGATTTTAGCATCTGTGTTCATTAGGGATATTGACCTATAATTTTTTTCCTTCTAGTGTTGTAATCTGGTTTTGAAATTAGGATAATGCTGGCCATTTAAAAAGATCATGGGAGTGCTCCTTCCTCTTGAAATTTTTAGAATAGTTTGAGGAGGATAGTGCTTATTCTTCTTTGAATATTTGGCAAAATTGTCCTGTAAATCCATCTGGCACAGGACTTTTATTTGCTTGGCGTTTTTAAATTACTGCTTCAATTTCATTAATTGTTTTTGGTCTATTCAAGTTTTTTATTCTTTCTGGTTGAGTTTTGGATGATTATATGTTTTTAGGAAGTTTTCCATTTCTCTCAGATTGTCTAGTTTGTTGGCATATAGTTGTTCATAATATTTGCTGACAATTCTTTGTATTTCTGCAATGTTTGTTGTTATATTGCATCTTTCACTTCTGATTTTACTTATTTGGATCCTCTCTCTTTGTTTCTAGATGAGTCTGGTTAAGGGTTCATCAATCTCATTTATCTTTTTAAAGAACTGGCTCTTGGATTAATTGTTTATTTATTATTTTTTGTATTTTTTTTTTTTAGTCTCTGTATCATTTATTTCTGCTCTGATCTTTTTTATTTTCTTACTTCTACTTCCTCTGGGCTCTTCTTGATGTTCTCTTTCTAATTCTTTCAGTTATAGGATAGGTAGTTTATTAGGGCTTTTTCTTATTTCTTGAGTTAGGCCTGTAGTGCTATGAACTTCCCTTTCAGGACTGCTTTCACTGTGTCCTAAGTTTTGGGTTGTTGTGTGTTTAGTTTCTTTTGTTTCCAGGAAGTTCTTTATGTCTTCCTTGACCTTATTGGTAACCCATTCATCTCTATATATAAAAAGCCAGAGTCCCTAATGACCAAGGCTCGACCAGAACACCGGAATTCAGTGCTGGGTTGCTGTGGCTACCCAGCACTGACTGCAGCGGGTGCCGGTGCAGTGACTGACTGTGAGGGGGCTGTGGATCAGGCCTAGAGAGGAGGCCTGCAGAGAGAGAGAGGCAGGGTCTAATCCCCAGCCTCTGTGGCAGCTGCTGATCAACTGTTGCCTCTCTTTTCCTCTCCCAGCTTCACCAGCAGCCAAGCCTCTGTTTCTCTCTTGGCCTCCTTGGGGTCTACTAATCAGCCCCGCCTCTTTGATCAGGCTCAGAGATAGGCCCAGAGATGCTGACTGGCATAGAAACCGACAAATCAGAACCTAATCTGGGTGAACTGCGAGATCAGAACCTAAGGTGGGGGCTGAGGAGGGGTTTTAAGGGCAACGGCTATTTGGTGTAAGGTGTAAAAAAGTGGTTCAATTTTTTCGTGACCAGTTTGGTAGTATAGTGCATATGGCTGGCTATCAGTCCAGATATAAGGATGATGTGTTTTTGTCTGCCAAAAGCATCTCCTCCTGCTGAAAAAGGCTCCCCCGCCATTTAAGCAATCCTATCCTATATAATCTATCTATACTATTAAAAGGGTAATATGCTAATTAGACTGGGTCGACCGGCGATCTTCCAGACATCCAACTGCCTTCCAGACAAAGCCATGGTGGTGGGGGCTGAGGCAGAGGCAGTTAGGGGCGATCAGGTTGGCAGGGGAGGGCAGTTGGGGGCAAGATCAGGCTGGCAGGGGAGGGCAGTAGGGGGCGAGATCAGGCTGGCAGGGGAGGGCAGTTAGGGGCAATGAGGTAGGCACAGGCAGTTAGGGGCGACATCAGGCCGGCAGGGAAAGGTTGTTGGGTGCAAGATCAGGCCAGCAGGGAAGGGCAGTTGAGGGAAACCAAGCCAGCAGGGGAGGGCACTTGGGGGTGAGATCATGCCAGTACGGGAAGGCAGTTAGGTGTGATCAGGCAGGCAGAGGCAGTTAGAGGCAAGATCAGGCCAGCAGGAGACGGAAGTTGAAGGCGAGATCAGGCTGGCAGGGGAGGGCAGTTAGGGGCGATCAGGCAAGCAGGCAGGTGAGTGGTGAGAAGCCAGCAGTCCCAGATTGCAAGAGGAATGTCCAATTGCCAGGATTGGGCCTAAACCGGTGGTTGTACATCCCCCAAGGAGTCCCCGATTGGAGAGGGTGCAGGCTGGGCTGAGGGAACCCCTTTCCCCCCATGCATGAACTTTGTGCACCAGGCCCCTAGTTGTGTAATAATATGCTAGTTAGTATCCATGTATTTGAGTGTTTTTAGGTTTTTTAAAATTATTATTGTAGTTGATTTCCAGTTTCATGCCATATGATCTGAAGAGATGCTTGGTATGATATCATTCTTCTTGAATTTGTATAGGCTTGTTTTATATCCTAACACATTGTCTATTTTTAAGAATGTTCCATGTGTGCTTGAGAAAAATGTATGTTCTGAAGCTTTGGGGTAAAATGTTCTGTAAAGATCAGTTAGATCCATCTGATCTAGTGTATCAGAGAGAGCAGTATTGAAAAGGCTGTTTTGTTAGTTGTATGTAAATTCAGTAGTAAAGGAGAGAAACAACATTTAAAGCTTTTTATTTTTAAAAAATCTTAAATGAACAGTAGCAAATAAAAGTAATTTAGCATGGAACAAATATTTCTCTAGAGGTATTGTGTCACTTTCATTTTCCCTGTAATTTTTGAGAATCAGTGTTATGATTTTTTTTCAATTTCACTTTCCTGGGCTACATTATATGAATAACAAATACCATTTCATTGTTCTCTTTATTGTATTCTATAAGAAATATAAGCTTTATGACATTCTTTTGTAATAAATCATTTCCAGAGGGAAAAAAATAAGTGCACTTTTAAATCATAAATTATTACTTCTTATTGAAAATACTAATCTAGTTTAAAGTATAAAATATGTTTATTCATAATGTTTTAAAATGATACTTATTAGAAAATATATATTCTGACTGTATTTTGGCCTAAGGAATATTACAATGATCAGAAGAGGAATATGTTATTATAGATAAATAATTAATACAGAGAAATGCTTTGTGCATCTATCTGTGCCTACAGAGAAGCATTTTAGGAGAGAGAAAAATCTAGTCACTTATATTATCTAATTCTGTTTGACTGAGCACATGAAGATGTCATTGGTATTCTCTGCATTCTCTGAAGCCAAAATTGCTTTGAGCTGAAAGATTCAGGCATCTTGCCCATAGTGATGTGTTCCACCAGTTTTCTTCTGGTTTCCGCATCTTTTTACTAAATGCAGAGATGCTCGTGATAATAAAAAAGAACAAATGTATGCTTTCAGGAGGAATGCTTCAGACACTCAGTAGCTTCACTTCTCATGCCAAATATGTTGCCTTCTTGATTAAGTAAAATGCATTCTTATTTATTCTCTTTCACAAATACAATTTCTTGTCATTTCCTTTGACTTCTTGACTTATGAATTATGGAAAGATTTTCTTCTGCCTGAAAATAAATCCACTGTTACTCTTTTGCCAAGAAATATCTTAAATGAGACCACATTACTTTTGATTAAGGACACATACAGCCCTGAACTTTATTGCTGTGCTTAGGAAAATGTGGCACATGTCCCTCTGGGTTCAGGGGGAGGGGGGAAGGCTCTCCTTGTACCCCTTTTCCTAAAATTTCATTTTCATGATCACTAGTCCGGTCCTCCACGAGGGCAGGGAGTATGCCTGTCCTGTTTACTAGCACAGTGCCTCACAGAGTGGAATCTTACACTATATGCGGTGAATGACATCCCTTCTTGATTCAAGGCAAGAATGCATGAGCACAGCTAGATTGTCTTCTCTTATTTAGTGACATGCAGGAAAGCAGTTGCAATAACAGAATATAGAATTACTTAATTACCTACAGTATACCTGACCTTTAAATCCATGTAGATACTGATATTCAATTGCTTGACACCAACTGAACAATAGTTGAGGATAAGAGCCAATATGGGAAGGACTGTCTCCCATTTTTTCATGTGAAGAAAATGAAGAAAAAAGCCAGACTATGTTAGCCTCCTAATAGGCAGAGGTTGCCACAGCTACACAATGGCAGCAGAACTCCCTATCGCCCCACCTTGAGCCCCACTCTTGTTTAAATTGGATAGGGAATGTGCATTCCATCTGGAGGGCTAATGTTTCATGATGGATAGATAGTGACTTCTTGAGCAACTCCGTACTAGGACCTGCAGATAGAAGGAAGGAATACATTCTGGAACATTGACACACATCTTTCATGTTGTACAGTTCTCTAATTTCCTATCTTATTAAGTCCTTCATGACTTGAGAAAGGCCAGCCCGATACTGTGCCACAGCATAATATTTACATAGGAAAGTTGAGACTCCCTGGATGTTGAGACTCTCTGGGGTGACTTAGGTCAGAGTGTCTGAGCCTCTTTGGGCTGTTAGAATTAGCAGAGACAGTAGTCACATTTTTTCCTTTCCCAGCAAGGCTTCCTTCAGAGTTAAGAGCTGAAGAACACAGAGTGAGTACTGGGCTAAATGAACAGTGGATAGAATCAATGTAATACAGACAAGACATTACCATTTTTTTTCCACATGGCTCTTTTTCTTGATATTTAGATAACTTCAGAAATCAAGCACCATACATGGAGTTTTTTATTGTTGTTAATCCTCTCCTGAAGATACTTTTTCCATTGATTTTAAGAGAGAGTGAAGGGAGGGGGAGAGACACACACAGAGCGAAACATCGCTGTAAGAGAGACACATCAATTGTTTGCCTCCTGCACGTACCCTGACCAGGGTCGGGTACTGAGCCTGCAACCAAGGTATGTGCCCTTGACTGTAATTGAAACCAGGACCCTTTAGTCTGAGGGATGGTGCTTTTCCCACTGGCTAGAGCTACATGATATTTTAAATGCTCTAGGTAGCTACTAGAGGTAAAGGTAATTGCTATTTTCAATAGACAAAATTATATTAATTAATTGAAATTTAATAAATAGAAATTAATATTAAATTTTAATCCATCTGTTTTAAAAACCAACCCACTAGAGCACTAGGGCAGTGGTTCTCAACCTTGGCTGCACATTAGAATCACCTGGGAATCTTTTTAAAATCCGGATTTCTGGGCCTCATCCTCTGGAAATTCTGTTTCTTTGTTACTAATGTTGTGGCCCCACCCCATAACAAAGAAACAGAATTTCCGGAGGATGAGGCCCAGAAATCAGGATTTTAAAAAGATTCCCAGGTGATTCTAATGTGCAGCCAAGGTTGAGAACCACTGCATTAGAGAATACCATTTATTCATAGCTTTCTAGCTTTCCTACTTAAGCTTCTAAATTGAAAGCTTTTAGTAAGCAGAAAAGGTTTCACCTGGTTAAGATGATAGAAAACAAATTTTGTTCAGACACTTGACTGTTGTGTGTGTCTGTGTTCTCTGAGTCTGCCATTTTAACCGTGGTACTCAAATATAACAAATTATAAAACTGGATTTTCATAATTATCTTTCTTATACAGCTGTAATGGAAAGAAAACCATTTGGCCACTGTTTCCAAATGTCTAATATTTTATGAAATACTAGCGGCCCAGTGCATGAATTTGTGCATGGGTGGGGTCCAGCCGGCCCACCCCAATGGGGGCCAGGTGGGCCAGGCCAGTCAGGGGGAGGGGATGCTGGAGGTTGGGTGGCTGGCCCTGCCCCGTGGTTGAAATCCCGGTCGAACTCCCAGTGGAGGGGACAATTTGCATATTAGCCTTTTATTATATAGGATTCTTCCAGGTAGAAGTCTTTTGAAGTCTCTTTTCTTTGGTCACACAATGTGACTTCTGTTTTTAGTATTTATGAAACAACTAGAGGTCCAGTGCACAAAAATCTTGCACTGGGGTAGTTCCCTCAGCTCGGCCTGTGCTCTCTCGCAATCTGGGACCCCTCAGGGGATGTCTGCCTGCTGGCTTAGTCCTGCCTGGCAGTCAGACATCCCTCTCTTAGTCTGGGGCTCTCACAGTATGGGACCCCTCACTCCTTACTGCCCATCTGCAGTGGAGGCCGGAGAGGCTCCCGTCACCGCCGTTGTGCTTCTGGCTGGGTGGCGCTCCCCCTGTGGGAGCACACTGACCATCAAGGGGGCAGCTCCTGCATTGAGTGTCTGCCCCCCCAGTGGTCAGTGCACATCATAGCTACTGATCATTGGGCTGTTCAGTCAATTCGCATATTAGCCTTTTATTATATAGTAGATTATGATTTATTGAACTTTTGAATGCCCTTTTCCACCTTGAAAAATGGAGACATTAAAAGACTTAAGCTTTTAGAGATAATCCTGAATCAGATCATTTTGTGGAACCTCTGGGAAGGTCACCTGAGGGGTAACATTGAGAATGATGTCCACTCCTTCACCAACTCTGTTGGAAAGCATTTGCTTTATCAGAAGGGCATCCTTCTGCTTCCTAAAATTGAATGTTTAAGCTGGAAATGACTTTAGAAATCATGTTGTTTAATGGAAGAGGCAGTTGAGGCTTGGAGAAGTGAAATGACTTCTCTTAGGCTACATAACTTAGAAAGCAGAGACAGGATTGGAACACTGGCAGGCTGGCGAAGGGGTTCTTTACAGATTTGTCATAGATAGCAGGATATAGCAGATCTCTGCTTTATTTTAATGTTTTCCTCTGCTGTATCACTCTGTGAACATGTTCAGTCAACTTTACAGTCATTCTTTGTAAATGCTGATTAGTCAGTGGTTTGTTTAAAATGTCCATAAAAGTGGCAATGAGGACTAGAAAGTAAAAAAATCAAGAAAAGTAACAATTCAATTAAAGATGACAACCAGTTGACAAGGCTTATGAGGGCCTACATGTTGGTGTTGAATGCTGTGTTTTGAGTTTGTACATTTTGACTAAATGTTGACAAATTGTTTTCTGATGTGGTTGTACTAAATTATACTCTCACAGGCTAACCCTTATTATGTGCTCATTATGTGTCAGGCATTGTACTAATTATTTTGCACATGTCAACTCCTTTGGTTTTCACAACAGTCTTACACATTTGGATGCTATTATTTTTACCCTCATGTTATTTATTTATTTATTTATTTATTTATTTATTTATTTATTTATGAGAGAGAGACATTGATCTTTTCTTCTACTTATTTATGCATTATTGGTTGATTCTTGTATGTGCCCTGACTGGAGATTGAACCTGAAACCTTGGCGTATCAGAGCAATGCTCTAACCGAGTGGTCGGCAAACTCTTAGTCAACAGAGCCAAATATCAACAGTACAAAGATTGAAATTTCTTTTGAGAGCTAAATTTTTTAAACTTAAACTATATATGTACGTACATTGTTATTAACTTAATTAGGGTACTCCTAAGGATTAGGAAGAGCCACACTCAAGGAGCCAAAGAGCCGCATGTGGCTCACGAGCCACAGTTTGCCGACCACGGCTCCAACCAATTGAACTACCCAACCAGGGCTTATTACCCTCATTTTAAATATAAAAAGATAGAGGTACAGAGAGATCAAGAAACTTTTTCAAAGTCATTCAGCAGGTAAATATCAGAGCCAAAATTTGACCCTTGGGAGTTTGATTCTGAAGTGTGTAAACAGTACTTTCAGTATGAGCTACTCCATGCTCAAATCAATAGTTGCTATTACTGGAATTTTTTATTTGGGAATACAATGTTTACTAAGATATATATTTTTTTGATCTGAGGTAGGTCTCTTGTAGACAGCATATAGTTGGGCCATGTTTTTGTATCTATTCAGCTACCCTATGTCTTTTGATTGGATAATGTAATCCATTTATATCTAAGGTTATTATTGATAGGTACTTATCTATTGCCATTTTAATTCTGTATGCCTAGGTTTCTCTCTCTGTTTCTTCTTTTCATTGCTGCAGTCCTTTTTAGCATTTCTTTAATGCTGGCTTGATGGTAGTGTACACCTTTAGCCACTTTTTTTTTTCTTGTGTCTGGGAAGCTCTTTATTTGACCATCTATTTTGAATGATAGCCTTGCTGTATATAGTAATCTTGGTCTCAGATCCATGTTTATCGGCCTAGTCAGGTTTTTTTATTCTTCCTTTTTGAGTTTTGGAAGCTTGTATTTTTCTAGGAATATGTGCATTTCATATAAGTTGTCCAGTTTGTTGAAGTAGATGTGTTTGTAATATTTTTTTTTTACAATCCTTTGTATGTCTGTAGGGTCTGTTGTTAACTTCACCTCTTTCATTTCTGATTTTGTTTATTTGGGTCCTTTCTCTTTGTTTCTTGGTGAGCCTGGCTAGACATTCATCAAACTTGTTTATCCTTTCAAAGAACCAGCTCTTGGTTTTATTGATATTTTTGTTTTTGTTTTTTTTTGTCTCTATGTTGTTTATTTCCTCTCTGATCTTTGTTATTTCCTTCCTTCTGCTTACTCTGGGCTTTTCTTGTTGCTCTCTTTCTAATTCTTTAAGTTGCAGTGTTAGATAATTAATTACCATTTTTTCTTGTTTTTTTGAGGTAGGCCTGCAGAGCTATAAACTTTCCTCTCAGCATTGCTTTCACTGTATCCCATAGATTTTGGATTGTTGTGTTTTCATTCCTATTTGTTTCCAGGATACTTTTTATTTCTTCTTTGATCTCTCTGTTGACCCAATCATTGTTTAATAGCATGCTATTTAGCCTCCAAGTGCTTGATTTTTTTCATTGTTTTTATTGTAGTTAATTTCTATTTTTATGCTATTGTGATCTGAGAAGATGCTTGATAAGATTTCTGTCTTCTTGAATTTGGAGAGGCTTTGTCTGTGTCCCAATATGTGGTCTATCTTAGAGAATGTCCCATGTGAAGAAAGTATAATCTGTAGTTTTGGGGTGAAATGTTCTGAAGATGTCAATTAGTTCCATCTGATCTAGTGAGTCTTTTCGGATTGATGTTTCTTTGCTGATTTTTTGTTTAGAGGATTTATCCAGTGGTGTCAATAGGTCTTAAGTTCCCTTACTATGATTGTATTGCTGTCGATCTCTCCCTTGATATCTTCCAGAAGTTTTTTTATGTATTTGGGTGCTCCTATATTGGATGCATATATGTTCACCAGAGTTATATCCTCTTCTTGAATTTCTCCCTTTACTATTATGAATTGGCCCTCCTTATCTCTTGTTATGGCCTTCACTTCAATGTCTATTTTATCAGATATAAGTATTGCTACCCCAGCTTTTTTTCATTTTCATTTTCCTGAAAAATTTTTTTCATCCCTTCACTATCAGTCTATGTAATTCCTTTGTTCTGAGGTGGGTCTCTTGTAGATAGCATATATATGTGTCATGTTTTCTTATTCATTTAGCTATCCTATGTCTTTTGATTGGAGCATATAGTCCATTTACAGTTAAGGTTATTATTGATAGGTATTTGTTTGTCGTCACTTTTATTTTTTATGCCTGTGTTTCTTCTTCCCTTTCAGCTTCTTCTTTTTACAGAAGTTCCTTTAGCATTTCTTGCATTACTTGCTTGGTGGCATTAAACTCCCTTAGCCTTCTTTTTGCTTGTGAAGCTTTTGATTTCAACTTTAATTTTGAATGATAACCTGGCTGGTAGAGTATTCTTGAATTCAGTCCCTTGATTTGCATCACTTTATATATTTCATTCCATTCCCTTCTGGCCTGATGTGTTTCTTTTGAGAAATCAGTTGATATTCTCATGGGAGATCCCTTGTAGGAAACTTTCTGTCTCTCTATGACAGTCTTTAAGATTCTTACTTTGTCATTGATATTTGCCAACTTAATTATAATGTGTCTCTGTGTCGGTCTTTTTGGTTTCATCTTATTTGGGACTCTGTATGCTTCTTGGACTTGTGTGACTTTTTTCTTCCCCAAATCAGGGAAGTTTCAGTCATTATTTCTTCAAACATATTTTCTATTCCTTGCTCAGCTTCCTCTCCTTCTGACACTTTTAGTATGCAGATGTTGTTTTGTTTCATGCTGTCCCAAAGCTCCCTTAGGTTCTCCTTCTGTGTTTTTGTTTTTTTTTTACAGATACTGAGGGAGTTTTAATAAGTAAATTCAACAACTTAGGTAAAATGGACATGTGAAGATACAAAGCACCAAAACTTTCAAAAGGAAAGAAACTGAGAGGCTGCATTTATTAAAGTAGTTAAATGCTCAGTGTTAGGACTTTCAGCAAAGAAATCCCAGCTGCTTTCATGAATTTACCAAACATTTAAAGGAAAAATAATACAATTTTTATGTCAAATATTTTAAAAATTAAGAGAAGGGAATACTTTCCAACTCAGTTTTTAAGACAAGCATTACCCTGATAGCAAAACCAGGTAAAGGCACTACAAGAAAAGTAGACTCCCATAAATATAGACACAGAGAATTTTAAGCAATTAAAAGAATTTTAACAAATTGAATTCAACAATATGTAAAAATAATGTTACAACCAAGTGTAGTGTATCCCAGGAATATGAGATTTAGTCACATAAAAATCAGTTAATGTAATTTGCCATTTTTAACAGATGGAAAAAAGAACAATTATATGATAATTACAATATTTTCAGAAATTATTTGAGGAAGTCCATTGTACATTTCTGATAAAAATAATTCTTAGCAAACTAGGGAATTTCATCATCCTAATAAAGAATGTCTTTTAAAAAACTGAAAGATTATATCATACTTAATGATGAAAGACTGAATGTTTCCATAATGTAAGGAATAAACCAAAGATATCACAGTTGGTGAGCACCTGGGTGTTGTTCTTGATGGACTGTGTGAACCCACTTATCCCTGGCAAGTAGGGGCTTGCTCCCTGCTGTCAAAACTCACTCCCCCATCCTGCAAAGACCCGCCTTTGACATGAGAACAATAAAAGCCTGGTGGGTTGTTTTTTTTGTTTTTAAAAAAATGGTGAGCAGAAATGAACACATTTTTAAATTTTAAAAAATACTGACAGTTTCACTAACAGTTGTTTTTTAGTAAACCTAGAAAAAATATTATTCAAGGAAAAGGAAACTGAATCTGGAAGTAAGACTTGAAGATCAAACAGAATTGTAAACTAGGAAACAGGCAAGTATTTGGAAATATCCAAACAAGCATTGACTATATAAAATAAAAATTATTATAGGGTGATGTTTAAGGCATTAAAAAATGGAATTACAATTCTGGTATTAAAATTCTGGAGAACCTATGATCATCTCAATAGATTCAGAAAAGCAATTGCTAAAATTTAATACTGTTCATGACAACAATTCTCAGTAAACTGAGACTAGATGGGAATTCTGTTAATCAGATAAAATGTTAATATCTTCATTTATTAATGTGACACGGAATACAAACACAGTATCTAGAGCAGAGAAAATTATCTACATACAACAAATAACTGTGCCTGTTCCTATTTGCTCCAATTCTTATCTCTAAGGTGAGGCAATGAGAACCTGATGATAAATCCTACATATAATGGGGTCTAATACAGACAAGGAATCCCAGGAATATAGACTTGGGCACTTATATAGAAGAGAGACAGACATCTCCTCACTCCTTCTGAAAGAATGGAAGAAAACCTTTGCTCCTTGAGCAGGATCCTAGGTCCTCATGCTTATCTTTTTGAATGAAAATAAATCTCTTTATCCATTCATCTACTGATAGGCACTTGGGATGTTTCCAAATCCGGCTCCCTCCTCTCTGGTTCTGGGTGCGGCACCTTTTAATGGTAAAGCTGGTCACTAGTCTTCTCTCTTCTGAAGAGTTTTATTTTCTTTTTGTTTTTGTAATCTATTCTATTATTTTATTTTATTTTAAATTTATCTCTATTGTTCAAAGTATTACATTTGTCCCCCCTTTGATCTCCTCCACTCTGCACTCCCCCCCCCTCCCCTGCCGCCCAGGCCTAACACACTTATTGTCTGTGTCCATGAGTTATGCACATATGCACTTAAGTTCTTCGGTTTACCTCTTCCCGTTCCCTGCCCCTTTCCTTTGAAATTTGTAAGTCTGTTCTATGCTTCTGGGTCTCTGGATCTACTTTGTTCATCAGTTTATTTGGTTCATTAGGTTCCACATATGAGTGAGATCATGTGATACTTATCTTTCTCTGACTGGCTTACTTCTCTTAGCATAATACCTTCCAGGTCCCTCCATGCTATCTCAAAGGTTAAGAGGTCTTCCTTTTATAGCTGCATAGCATTCCACTGTGTAATGTACCACAAGAGACATATGAAAAAAATGCTCAGTGTCACTAATTATCAAAGAGATGCAAATTAAAACCACAATGACACCACCTCACACCTGCCAGAATGCCTACAATTAATAAATCAACAAACAACAAGTGCTGGTGAGGATGTGGAGAAAAAGGAATCCTAGTGCACTCCTGGTGGGAATGCAGACTGGTGCATCCAAGATGGAAAACAGTGTGTTTTCTCAAAAAAAAAAAAAAAGTATCTACTATTTGACCCAGTGATTCCACTTCTAGAAATATATCCTAAGAATCCCAAAACACCAATCAGAAAGAATATATGCACCCCTTTATTCATAGCGGCATTATTTACAGTAGCTAAGATTTGGAAACATCCCAAGTGCCTATCAGTAGATGAATGCATGAAGAGATTTATTTCCATTCAAAAAGATAAGCATGAGGACCTAGGATCCTGCTCAAGGAGCAAAGGTTTTCTTCCATTCTTTCAGAAAGGGTAAGGAGATGTCTGTCTCTCTTCTTTATAAGTGCCCAAGTCTATATTCCTGGGATTCCTTGTCTGTACTAGACCCCATTATATGTAGGATTTATCATCAGGTTCTCATTGCCTCACCTTAGGGATAAGAATTGGAGCAAATAGGAACAGGCACAGTTATTTGTTGTATGTAGATAATTTTCTCTGCTCTAGATACTGTGTTTGTATTCCGTGTCACATTAATAAATGAAGATATTAACATTTTATCTGATTAACAGAATTCCCATCTAGTCTCAGTTTACTGAGAATTGTTGTCATGAACAGTATTAAATTTTAGCAATTGCTTTTCTGAATCTATTGAGATGATCATAGGTTCTCCAGAATTTTAATACTAGAATTGTAATTCCACTTTTTAATGCCTTAAACATCACCCTATAATAATTTTTATTTTATATAGTCAATGCTTGTTTGGATATTTCCAAATACTTGCCTGTTTCTTAGTTTATAATTCTGTTTGATCTTCAAGTCTTACTTCCAGATTCAGTTTCCTTTTCCTTGAATAATATTTTTTCTAGGTTTACTAAGAAACAACTGTTAGTGAAACTGTCAGTATTTTTTAAAATTTAAAAATGTGTTCATTTCTGCTCACCTTTAAGAAAAAACAAACAAAAACAACCCACCAGGCTTTTATTGTTCTCATGTCAAAGGCGGGTCTTTGCAGGATGGGGGAGTGAGTTTTGACAGCAGGGAGCACGCCCCTACTTGCCAGCGATGAGTGGGTTCGCAGGACCACAATGACGGAATCCCAGCGCAGGAACAGCTTGGAGATGTAGTGGTCCTTGTGGACTGGCTTGGACTTCTTGCCCTTGCCGCTCTGGGGGACCTCGGTCCACATCTCCTTCACATTCTCCGGCACCATGTTTCAGTGCCTGTCAAAAGCCTTCACCGGGACCATGAGCTTCTTGTTGTTGCGACAGTTGATGAGCACCTGGGTGTTGTTCTTGACGGACTGCGTGAGCACGGAGAGTGGGCCCGTGTTCAACTCTTCCTCCTCCCGCTTCTGCAGCTCCTCCGAGGTCATCTCACTCTTGGGCCTGTTGAGAAGCCTCTTGGTGGCGGTGGTTGCGCCCTCAGTACGCTCCTTTACTTTTTTTTTTTTTTTTTGGATGTGTTATAGTGTTGCTGTTTTTCTTTTTATTGTTGTTTTTAATCATGACCCAAAGATATACATTTTTTTTCCATTGCTTTTCAGAGAGAGCAGAAGGGAGGGAGGGAGGGAAAGAGACAGAGGAATGTCAATAGGAGAGAGACACATTGACTGGCTGCCTCCTGCTCGCATCCCAACTGGGGGCCAGGAATAGAGCCTGTAACCAAGGTACATGCCCTTGACCAGAATCAAACCAGCAACCCTTCAGTCCTCAGGCTGAACCAGTGAGCACCAGCTAGGGCTAGTTTTCCTGTTTTTAAACCAGTTTGATAATTGCATTCTCTCGACAATTTGAATACATTCATAGGCCATTTGGCTTCTATTATTGTGATTAACAGACTAATGCTATCAGTTTACTACTTTTTCTTTGCAAGGAATCTGACATTTCTCTCTGGTTATTTTTATAGTCTATATGTCAGTGGTGTCATGCATTATCGGTCCAGTGGGTCTAGGTGTAGATTGATTCTATCAATTCTTTCGGTACATTTTATGCTTTGTGTATCTGAGGCTTTATAAAGAATAAAATATTAATAATTGTTAGTTTTATAAAAATTGCTTCTCTCTTATTTCTCTGTCCCATTCCTCTGAAATTGCCATTAGTCATACACTGGGATTTTTATTTCTGTTAGCTGTTTCTGTGTAAATTTCCTGGATATTTACCTCTTCTTTATGTATCTGTTTTGCTTTTTTAGGTGTTATTTTCATTGCTTTTCTATATCACTTTTTTTTTAGCTTTTATTTTATTTTTTGGAAATACTTTCTAATTTCTAAATTATAGTTAATCTACAATGTTATTTTGGTTTCAGGTGTACAACCCATTTATATAGCCCTAGCTGGTTTTGCTCAGTGGATAGAGTGTTGGCCTTTGGACTGAAGGGTCCCAGGTTTGATTCCAGTCAAGGGCTCAATCCCTGGCCCTGACCCTGTGTACAGGAGGCAACCAATTGATGTGTCTCTCTCACATTGATGTGAAGGCTCCATCCAGTCTTCTTGTGAGCAAGGTGAGGGCACACCTCTATGCTTTCTTCTCTAGTTTTTCTACTTCTTGGTGAGTTTTAGGGCTAACAGAAATGTTGTAAAACTTAGTGTCTTCCTACGTAACTTAAATATTTAACAATTGTCATACTTGTTTCTCTTTCCAGAGCACTTGCATTTCTACAGCCTTGCTTTAAGTACTTCCATGGTAAGAACACATCAGGATGGGGTAGGGTGGAGCAGAGAGAGGAAGGGAATTTGGCTTTGCCATCAGGTAGGCTTGCTGAGCCGTTTAGAGGTGGTGGTGCTATTTGAAGGGAGATGTTTCAAAACAGAGACTTGGGCCCTTAAAATAGGGCATAGTAAGCATGAGAGATACACTTTTGATCCCAGAGTATATTTCAAAAACATCTTATAAAGGTGAGAATGAGTCAGGGAGAAATGAAAAAGGAAAATAGGGTTTCGTTCAGCCCCATTACTCTGCCTACAGCTGAGAATCTCTCCCTTCCTGCTTAGTCATGATATTTCTTTGGAAGAAGTGGTATCCACGTTTAGCAGTCTTGCCAAATGAGACAGATTCCTGATTTTTAAAAGAGAGTTCAATGATCTCGAATGTGTTTTTTTTTTCCACTTTGATTTATATATATGTTTCGGCTATTCCAGAATATATATATTTAAGTATTCTAAAATCTACACTAATAAAAGACAAACATGCAAATTGACAGTACCTTTGCTATGCCTTAAGCCATGCCCACCAGCCAATCAGAGTAACTATATGCAAATTAACCCAACCAAGATGGCGGCCGGCAGCCACAGAGCTGAAGCAAGCAGGAGGCTTGGTTGCCCCGGCGATGGAGGAAGCAGGCTTCCCGCCTGCAGCAGCCGGCTCTGAGCTCCACTCAAGGCAACAAAGTTTCAATTATAGAAGATAAATAAACCCCAGATACCTGCTTTCAGCCGGCCGTGGCCACGGAGCTGGAGTGAGCAAGAGGCTTGGGTTGCCCCTGGCAATGGAGGAAGCTGAGCTTCCTGCCTGCCCTGGCTGGCTCTGAGCTCCACTCAAGGCTACAAAGTTGCAATTATAGAAGGTACATAAATCCAAGAATAAAAAAGAAAAAGAAAAAAAGGAGAGGCTGGGAGTTTCCATCGCCGGGGGTCTTGGCCAGCCTGAAAATGGCCCTCAGCCCCTCACCCAGACTGTCCAGGCACACCTAAAGAGGGTGTGGCCAGACTGAAAACAGCCATCAGCCCCTCACCCAGGCTGGCAAAACCTTCAGGGGGTGAGGATCCCCACTGTGGGGGGCTTGACCAGCCTGGAAACAGCCATCAGCTCCTCACCCAGGCTGACCAGGCACCCCAGTGGGGACCCCCACCCTGAAGGGGGTGTGACCAGCCTGAAAACCCCCATAAGCCCCTCACCCAGGCTGGCCAGGCACCCCAGCAGGACCCCCACCCTGATCCGGGACACCCTTCAGGGCAAACCAGCCGGCCCCCACCCATGCACCAGGCCTCTATCCTATTTAGTAAAAGGGTAATATGCAAACTGACCCTAACAGCAGAAGGACTGGGAATGACTGGTCACTATGACACACACTGACCACCAGGGGGCAGATGCTCAATGTAGGAGCTGTCCCTTGGTGGTCAGTGAGCTCCCACAGGGGGATCTCTGCTCAGCCACAAGCCAGGCTGATGGCTGCCAGCACAGCGGTGGTGGCGGGAGCCTCTCCCACCTCCTCAGCAGCACTAAGGATGTCAGACTGCAGCTTAGGTCTGCTCCCTGCTGGTAAGTCGACATTCCCTGAGGGCTGCTGGGCTTCCAGAGGGATGTCTGACTGCCATCTTGGGCCCGATCCCCCAGGGAGCAAACCTAAGCCAGCAGGTGGACATCCTCCGAGGGGGTCCCAGACTGCAAGAGAGCATAGACCTGGCTGAGGGACCCCCCCTAGTGCACCAATTTTCTGCACCGGGCTTCTAGTCTATATATATAAAAGCCTAAGTGACCATCTGACTGTTTGATTGTCTGACTGGTAGCTATGATGCACAATGACCACCAGGGGGCAGACGCTCAACGCAGGAGATACCAAGCTGTGGTGACTTGGCAGCTGTGGTTTCAGGTGCTGCACCCAGAACCAGAGAGGAGGGAGCCAGATTCCGAGGTACATCACCCGAGAACTGCCCTCTCACAATCCGGGACCCCTCGGGGGATGTTGGAGAGCTGGTTTCAGCCCGATCCCTGCAGGCCAGACCAAGGGACCCCACCGGTGCACAAGTCCATGCACTGTGCCTCTAGTATACATATGTTTAAGTGTTAAGGATAGAATGTAACATACTAACAAGTAAATTCACTAACCTGCACTCAGGGATCAATGTGAAAATTCCTGTTTGTGAATCACAACACTGTTTTTTAGGTTGATTGATACTAAACAGCAAGGAAAGGAGGATTTAGTGACATAATTTAAAAACTTTTCAAGTCATTTAAAGAGAACAAATAAACCTTTTCACATTTATGTTTTCTTTCTGAAAATCATTCTCTGTATTCATCATAAAAAGAAGAAAGATATCTAATTTAAAAAGTGTTAGAAATATATAACACTTGGAAATATGGTGAGTTCTACTGCATAGTACATTCCAGAAATAAACCTGTACTTCTCATACAATAAAAAAGGGTTGTGCTGCAACCTTGCGAGATAGCAAAGGAAAACATATCTAGTTAAACTGAAATAGAAATAGCTTTTAATAAAATACCGATAGTGAAGGGATAAATTCAATCTATAAACCATAACAGGACACCATGACAGGCTGAGTTTTAATCCTGTTGAATGGGAAGAAGGCACATGCTAAGCTGGAAATTACTGCAATTACCTACCCTGGTGATTTACAGGATGGGTGAGAAAAAAGTAATGAAACCAATTTCTCTCTCACTTGCTCTGCAGGGCCCCTTGGGTTTTTGAATGTAGAGAATTCTAGACAGCAAAGGGACCTAATGCTAAAAAAAACACTACAAAAGTGTTAAGAAATCTAATAAAACAATCTGAGCAGAATAAGGAGAGGAAAGTTGAAATTTTAGAAAGTTGTGTTTCTGAAACCCTACCCACAAGAATTTTCACAGCCCTCCCTCTGTGCTGTGCAGCTAGCTCCTTTTGCCCCTCCGTCCCTTCATTTCACAGAGGGCGAGGCCTTCTCTTAGAAGAGATAGCATGGTCAATGTTCTTTGAGCCCAACATTCACCACGTGTCTCTGTGGATCTGAATGGGGAGGGTCCTCATTTTCTTATTTGGCCACTCTTAGTGGTTCCTAAAATAGACTTTATACCTTTAGGATAAAATCTGTCTCCTGTTTTATAAGATTGATATTTCTTATGAGATCTTTTTATCTATTTTAAAATCATTCTTTGTTAGGTGGAAATGAAGCAGTACTATGTTATAAAATGAGTCTGGGTTGGAGAGAAAACAAGTGGCTACAATCATATACACTGAGTGGCCAGATTATTATGACCACCCCATCAGTACTTCATTGACACTTCCAAAAATACTGAATATTGAAAACTTCCTAAGCAAATACTCCCAAGGTTTTATTATTATTATTATTTGCATAACTAATTCACTTCATTGTACTGATGGGGTGGTCATAAATAATCTGACCGGTCATAATAATCTGGCCACTCAGTGTAATTATCCTACACACTCTGCCTTAATCATCTCCAACCTGGGGCACCTGTCTCTGGGTCCTCATTCCTTCTCTTTCAAATTACCTCTTTCAGAACTTCAAAACCTTCTCGTGACCTCCTAACTTAACCCCTCTGGCCTGGTCCCACTGTGATTGGAGAAATGTCTTTGTCTGTTGCTAGTGGGAATGGGGTGCCATGTGAATAAGCATTTCTGGAGGCCTCCACAGGAGGATGAGATGTGACAGGAAGTTTTATTTGCATAGAATTATATTCCTGGGTTTCCAAAGTCCCATTTCCCTTAAACCAGTCTTAGAAGAGGTGCAGCAGGCCTAAAGCAAAGCCATGATTCCACATTTCCATTCTATGGTGGAGCTGGGTCCTACACAGGATTAGGCTAGTCATAGTCCATTAGTCCAGTGTGTGACGGGGGGTCCCATGGCTGTGGGCCTTATGAGCAAATGCAGGTGAGCCGAAAGAGCATGCCCCCTCCAGCAAGAGTCCCAAGAGAGCAAAAAGAGAGAACTCCTTTGTTTAGCATCTTAAGTGTCTCAAATCGTTCTGTGCTTGCAGTGGCCACGCCTACTCTGACCAGTAGCCTGTTCCCAGGTGTGACTGACAGACAAGTACCTTCCCTATGTCACTCAGACTTTACTGGGCATGTGTCTATTTGGCCTTCCTCTTGCTCCTCCCCAGTTAATTAATAACCAGGTTGTTGCAATACTATCACCACTACATATAAGTACCTTTCCTAATATTGATTCTCTTTCCCATTCCTGATGTGAATTCCTTTTGAAGACCTGGGCTCTATGAATGTGCCTTTTCACTTCCTTTTATCTCTCCCTGTCCTCTCTCTGTCCCCCTCCCCTGTCACCACATTCCCATTCAGTGACTCACAGGGATACCCTTCCCAGATAGCTAGCATTCAGCAGGTATGGCAACTGTCTCCTCCCAGCAATATCCTTTGATAGGCTTTGCCTTTGCTTAGATGTGTGGGGAGAAATAGAGAGCAACCGTTATTTGATCACCTAAGTTATTTATTCATAGAGGGACTTACCTGCTGATCTATGAACATAAATTCACAGGGATGTTAAAGAACAAAATTTAGCTGAGTAAGTTTGAAGACCTAATTGGCTTTATTAAGTGATTCATGAATCAGGCAGCATCCTGCATAGCAACTAAAAGGGTATTCTGAGAAGTTTTTCAAAATGGACAGTTTTATAGGAAGAAAGGTTGGGCAAGGAGACTATTTTTCTTTGGGGGGCAAGAGAACACCAAGCGTTTTTATCATACAGATTGCCTCTTCCTTCTATGGGGAAAGGTAAGGGTACAAATGACAGGTTACTTCATTAGTTTTGACCAGAAAATTCCAGAATCGTTGATTAAGATTATGCTTCCGGTAAAGTTGAAGCAGAAATTAGGTCAGGTATTAACTGTAGGTTTGATATCCTTGGCTTTAGCACAAGGGGCATCATTGTGTGATTTCCGCTTTAGCAGGGAAAAAAGGGCTTAAACCATGAGGTCCCAAGTCATTAAAATGAATGAAAATTCCATATCTCTTTACCCTTCTAAATTTACCAATCTTTTCAATTAGCTTCATAGCACAACTCACTTAGAAGCAATTATTATCAAGTTTGAATATGTTCTGGTAGTTTGTGGCGGATTGGTAACCTGTCTCTGGAGTTTTTTTTTTTTAATCTTATAAATCCAACTAAATTCTAATTGCCATGGACTGTTGGACTCCAAGTGACTCCGGCTTGCTGAGGTAAACAAATCTGTAACTTACCTGTGCCCCATGATGTCAGTTACATGAGAAAGGCTCCCTTGTGAGATGGCTTCCCTTGGGACTTTGGTGGCTCTTCTGATCACTTACTTGGGGTTCCTATGTCACCATTTTGCTTAGGAATCTGTTTAAGATCTTTCCAAGTTACCCAGCAACCACCTCCAGTGGCTCCCTTTTTGTCTTCCAAGTTCCTTAAGTATCATGGCCCAGTGGGATCTAAGAGCAGGTAAGGTAAGGTTATCATATGGCTCTTTTTCTTATTTTGCTATTTTTCAGGGGAAGGCAAAGACTAAAGCTGTTTCACTTCTTTCATTTTGACGAATATTTCTTTGGAACGCACTTGTCTAACCCACCCCGAGAGACTTCATTAAGGTCTGATTTAGCAATAACAGGAATTGAAGAAATTTGAAACTTAAATATAATAACTACCTGTCATGACTGGTTAAATATATGACAGTGATGCCTCAGTGCCATAATACTAGTACTTTCCATTAATCAGAACACTGTCTTCCCTATCTTGTGCAGCCTAATTAAAATCAGCCTCCACAGCAATTGTTTCACCTTGTCTTCCTCATATCGTTTCATTCCATCTGACCCTCTGAGATTCTAAAGCAGCTTTCTTATACTGTCAAGGTCAAGGTATGCTGTCACAGTCAGATTACTTGAGCAGTCAGTCATCACTCACTTGTTCACATACGATTACAAAAAAGTAGAGTTTCAGCCAATTAGAAAGAGGCTTCTGAATACATCAAAAACTACCTTATGCTTAAAGAGAAGAAATGAGCACACTTAAAATAAAGTAGTTATGTGAAAGCCTATTTTTCAAATAGAGAAATACTTTGTAAAAGTTATGAATGTTTAAAAACAGGACTCAATCACCTTATTTTTTTTTAGGATGAAATGGTTTCCTGATAGGCTATCTGAAACTCAGAGTGCCCTATATTCATGACCATTATATTTAAACTAGAGGCCTGGTACACAAAATTCATGCACTGGGAGGGAGGGGTCCCTTAGCCTGGCTTGCGCCCTCTCGCAGTCCGGGACCCATTGGGGGATGTCCTACTGCTGGTTTAGGACATTCCCTGGGGGAATCGGGCCTAAACTGGCAGTTGGACATCCCTCTTGCAATCTGGGATCCCTCACTCCTAACCACCTGCTTGCTTGCTCCTTAGCACTTGGCTCACCACTCCTTAATGCTGCCGCTGTGGCAGGAGAGGCTCTCGCCACCGTCGCTGCACTCACCAGCCATGAGCCCAGCTTCTGGTTGAGTGGGGCACCCACTGTGGGAGTGCACTGACTACCAGAGGGCAGTTCCTGCATTGAACATCTACCCCTTAGTGGTCAGTGCATGTCATAGTGACTGGTCATTCCAGTTGTTCTACCATAACAGTCGCTTAGGCTTTTATATATACTAGAGGCCCCGTGCACGGATTCATGCACAAGTGGGGTCCCTCAGCCTGGCCTGCACCCTCTTGCAATTCGGGACACCTCGGGGGATGTCGGACTGCCAGTTTCCGCCTGAAACCCGCAGGCCAGGCTGAGGGACCCCACTGATGCATGAATCCATGCACCAGGCCTCTAGTATGCATATAAGATCTTTGATTAATCTCTTCCTGCCCCCCCCCCCCCCCGCCTCCCTGTTCCCACTGAGATTCATCAGTCTGTTCCATGTTTCCATGCCTGTGCATCGAACGTCTGTCCCCTGGTGGTCAGTGTGCATCACAGCGAACGGTCAGATGGTTGCTTAAGATTATATATATTCCTTAGATAGGTGGAGAGGAGAAGAGCAGGACTCTGACCTGAGCTGGGCTTTTGAAACTCTTTGGGTTGGTAACTACTTCTAGGAAATGGCATAAGTGGGAAGCTAAATTTGGTGCCAGAGTATAAGTCAGTAAAATCTAGAACCAAACAACTAGATTGAACAAGACATTGGTCTGAAGGAGAAGAGGGAACAGCAGAGAAACGACTGTGGTGGGAGACAGAGCACTTGAGTTTTTGAGAGTGGGCGGTAGAGAGAGCAAGGCTCCACTCTGCAGGGTGTCCATGGCCACTTTGGGTGGGTGAGGGCGCTTCTAAGTGCACTGGGCAGATTAGCTTCTCCTTTATTGTGACTTAAGCTTGAGATATGCTCAAGAGCAGAGTGTAGGACAGGATGCTAATTCCAGCTTACAGTCTTACCTTGGAAGCTCCTGTAAGCTAACTGTGCTTGCAGACACCCAGGGTCATTAAAAGCCGGCAGAGACTCACAACCAAGATAAGCTATGGGAAAAATGTGAAATGGTGGGGTTTTTGTCAAAGTCATTCTCCCATCTTTTTCTTTACTCCCAAGCAGTAAGTCCCTTAGGTGGAGGTGGGGGATGAGATAGGCGGGTATCCACAGGCATTTCCTGCCTTTTAGATAAATGGTTCTTAAAATGAGGTCCCAGGACCCTGAAGAATCCTGAACCCTTTCAGGAATCTCACAAGCTCAAAACTACTCCTAAAAATACTAAGATATTATTTCCCCCTTTCCCATCTCATTTTCTCATTAGTGTGCAATGCGTTATGGTAGTAGATTGCATGCAGAAACAGATATGAGAATTTGGCTGCTTTCTATGAAGGCATTTATTATTTGCAAAAATGTAAAACCATGTTTCCCTTCTCAAAAAAAAAATATTTTGCTTTGGTAAATTTAGTTACTTTCTCATAAAAATATGTTACTTTTATGAACACATTGAATGTGCTTATTATTGTTAGTTTTAAGTAAATTTTTAAAATGTCTCAGTTTTAATATCTAATATTGTATATCACATAAATGAAAGCTTTTGGGTCTACAATAGATTTTTTGAGAATAAAGAGGTCTTGAGAGCAGAAAGTTGGAAATGCTGCTGTAGGTCTGTGACTCCCATGCTCCCTGTTCTGACATTCGGCAGAGTGGGCATCTGGTTCTGTGATGCAGTGTTGAGGGCTCTCTGTGGACTCCTCTTGAAATCTCTCCCAATCAGCTTATCACTGACATCGGAAGTACCACCATTTATAATTTCTTCATTTGGGTTAAGTGATATAATGATACCATGATCAGCACCGGCATAAGAAGACATTAGGTCAGCAATTCCCAAATTCGGAAGAATATACGAATAATAATGTGAATAATTTGTAAAATGGAGATTAGTCATCCCTTGTCCTTTGGAATCCATTCGGAGGCTATGACTCAAAAATCTGCGTTTTCACCTGGTCTTCAGATTATTCTTTGCTGGGCAGTTGCAGGGCCACACTTTTCTAATTTAATGGCCTATTTGGCTTACTCAACGCATGATCACATCTACAGGAAAGCACGTAATATGCAATGTGATTTCAATAAAGATCCGCCAATGCAAGGATGAGGTAGTACTGCTGCAGGTGCATAGGGGAGAGAATCTCAGCCACTGCCTGTGAGTCTGACTTTAGGAGGCGAGGTTGAAATCAGACGCCAGGACCACTCCAGGGCACTGTGAGCCTCAGGAAGGAAGGGTAAGGAGAACAGAAAACAGAGGAGATGGAGGGAACCAGCATTACTGCCTGAGTCTTTACTGTGGGTCTGACATTATGCTAAGACTATACATGGTTCCCCTTACCGTAATTCTCCCAACAACCTTAAGAGAGGAACATTATTATCTCCATTTGGCCGCCAGAAATATTCTCTCCCCACCTCCTCCCTTCAGCCTATAGCAGAAGTACTTAGGTGAGACGCTTGACCATAACAAATAAAATATTTTACTCTTTCCTCCTCACCCATCCTCTTCATCTGTCAAATGGAGAAGATGTTCTGAAGCTGGTGGAGGGATTTTGGAAAAGTCTACCCAATATCCAGTTTTCCATTTTCCCTAAGACGATGTGCTAGCTTTCTGGCTGCAAATCTGTGCATTACTGTTACCAGACCTGTGGGCTTCTGACGCTGAGCCCTTTCTTGTCCGTTTGATTAGAGTGGCCACTTTCACTGCTGCAGGTGTCAGATGGGTGATCCCCCAGGTCCCGAGCTGGGAATGGCTCATTTCTTACTACATCTATCCACATCACCCATCTCTGTCTACCTCTTACTATACCTTACTACAGCTATTTCTTACTACATCAGTTATGGCTCAAGCCAGTTCAAGGGCATCTACTTGTCTTCTCGCCTTCAGATAAGGTTGCCATATTTAGCAAAATCCAACAAAACAACAAAATTATGATGAATATTTAAATTTTAGATCAACAACACATACTTTTTAGTATAAATATGTCCCTTGCAACATTTATGACATACTTACCTAAAAATTATTCATTGCGTATCTGAAACTCAAATTTAATTGGATACCTTGTATTTTATCTGGCCATTCTTTAGAAAAAAAATTAGTGCTCCACACCTCCTTATCTAGCTGTACTCCCAAGAGCAGCAACTTTCTCCTCTTTGTTGTTGGTTTTTAAAAATGTCTCTTTCCCCAAATGGGGAAAGAGGCAGTTACCATGTTGCTGGGAAAACGGGCTCAGAGAGGTCAGCGTGTCCGTAGTCAGACCATTAGCATGTGGTAGTCCTTGGACTCAAGCGTGTGCACGCTTGCTTCCAAACTTATTTCCTCCCCCTTACTCTTCCTCCATACCACCAAATGCAATGGGGAAAAGGAATGTGTCAGTCAGATTCTACCCATTCCTCATAAAATGTCTCTTGTCTCTCTGTGTTAATTAGAGCATATTTTAAATCACTCAAACAAAGTTGCTAAAAATATAGCATTGCAGCGCTAGTCTAGGAGATCATTCTAAAACCCATGTTTCTTCTATTAAGTGGGTTCCCCTTCTCAGGGTTACCACCATGCCCCCCTTCCAGCTTTGGGAAGGCCAAATGCATAAGCAAGTCCAAAGCAAAATTGGTATTTTAAAGTGGCATAGAAATTGCACTTTCCACTTAGGAAACACTCCATCTAGTTACATATGATTGTCTTCTTTAATCTGTTAATGTAGTTAAATTAATTAGTATAATTTCTGGCATCACACCAATCTTGTATTCCTGAAATGAACTCAAATTAATCATGATGCATTATGACTCCGAATACAGTTCTAAATTTAGTTTGCTCCCATTTTGTGGGGACTGTTGCATTTATACACATGAGTGAGATGGTCTATAAGTTTTCCTTTTTATATTGCCCGTATGTTATACCAGACTTATAAAAAGTGTATAGAATATACATTTCTATGTTCTTGTCTCAGAAAGAGTTTGTGTAAATAGGAATTATTTTGAAATGTTGGTATAACTGTGGTAAATGCTTTTGGACAGTTTTGAAATGACTGGTTTTCTTTAGTTCCATATAGCAATTCATTTTCTATTTAATATTTAGTCAGCTTTAAAAGTTTCTATTTTCTTTTTTTAAAAAAAATATATTTTATTGATTTTTAACAGAGAAAAAGGGAGAAGAATAGAGAGTTAGAAACATCGATGGGAGAGAAACATTGGTCAGCTGCCTCCTGCACACCTCCTACTGGGGATGTGCCCACAACCATGGTACATACCCTTGACAGATTCGAACCTGGGACACTTCAGTCTGCAGGCCGACACTCTATCCACTGAGCCAAACTGGTTAGGGCAAAAAGTTTCTATTTTCTAAAAATATGTCTGTTTTATCTAAGTCTTTAAATTTATGGCATAAAACTTTTATAGTATTAACTTATTTTATAAATCCCTTTTAAATCTTTTTTTATTTTTAATGTTGTTTATATGTGTCACTTCTCTTTCCATTTCTCTCTCTTTTTGTTTGTCAGTATTATGAATATTTCATCTTCGGTTTCTTGATACTCTATTGTGGTGTAGTTTTTTAAAAAAATTAATTATTGCCATTCTCATCTTTATTTCATTATTACTGTCTTATTTTAGCTGATACTTTTCTAACTTCTCAAAATGTATGCCAGCTTACTGTTCTTCCTTCATAGTATAAGCATACAAGGTTATACATTTCCTTTAATATTGCTTAAGCTACAGTTAAAAGTTTCGGTATCAAGTTTTTCAGTATTTTCAGTTCTAAGTATTTTGTAATTTCCTTTATGATTTTTTTTGGCCTTTGAGTCATTTGGTCATGCTTTTTGAAATTTCCAAACTATGAAGTCTTAAAATTTTCTTTTTATTGTTAATTTATACTTCAGTTATATTAAGAGCAAAGCTTATAGGGTGCATGATCTTGGATCTTTAAAATATTTGCATTTTGTCCCATACTTTCACTTTACCATATATATTTTTAAATGATTGCTTCCTTTGGAAACATCTATTTCAAGAAATAAAAGGCATTAGTTCACAGTCCTAGGTAACAGTTGTGTTAAGTGAAAATAACCCCCTCAGTATTACACATTACATATTACACATTACATGTTACATGTTACACATTACACGTTACATTTCCCTTTTTCTACTAACAGCTCCACAGTAGCTATCGAGTTCTTAACACATCTGTGGCCTACGCAATGCTCTGTTACCAGCTTGGCCTCAATGTGCTAAAGCACAGCCCCTCTGATAGTAACTAGCCCCGAATTCCCACTCAGGGCTCTCAGGGCAGCCATTCCTGTCTATGCCTTTTAATCTTTGGTCACTACTGAGGACTAGCCTCCTGCTTCCATTTTTTCCTCTTCCATCCTCATTACCCTCTGCTGCCTCTCATCCTCTGATTCTCCGACCACCTCTGACCACTGTGTCCTCCAGCATCCCAGGATTCCCTTTAAACCTAGTTCTTATCACTCCCCTGAGACAAAACACGATGAAGACTTTGAGTCTAACAGCTAGAAAATTGTTGATTTTCTCTTTATAGTCTGCGACTTGACCAGTTGATTTCTCCCTCCTTTTCCCCATATCTTTGAACTATAATTGACCATAACATTATATAAGTTTAAGGTGTAAAAGGTGTTGATTTGACACCATGTATTGCAATATAATTACTACCATAGGTTTAGCTAACACCTGCATCACATCACATCACATAACTACCATTTCATTTTTCTGTGGTGAAAACATTAAAGATCTACTCTGTTAACAATTTTCAACTACATAACATGATACTGTTAATTATAATCACAGTACTGTGCATTTCATCCCCAAAACTTATTTACTTCTCACTGGAAGTTTGGACCCTTTGATCAACATCTCCTCAATTCTCCCACCCCCAGTACCTGGTAGCCACCATTCTACTCTTTATTTCTATGAATTTGACTGTGTTAGATTCCACAGATATGTGAGATAATACAGCATTTTGTCTTTTCTGACTTATTTCACTTAGTATAAAGCCCTCAAGTTTCATCCTTGTTGTCACAAAAGACAGAATTTCCTTCTTCCCTGTGGCTGAATAATATTTCAATATATATATTCTGCATCTTCTTTATCCATTCATTCTTTGACAAACACGTACTTGTTTCCGTATTTTAGTTATTGTGCATAACACAGCAATGGACCAGTGGAACAGAATAGAGAGTTGAGAAATAAAAGCCTGCTTATACAATCAACTAATGTCGGACAAGAGCTGAGAACGCTCAGTGGGGAAAGAGCATTCTCCTCCCAATCCTCTTCAAACGACTGTAGCAGAGCTCTAGCTGTCACTTGTTCCTGCAGAGAGAGAAGGAATATATCCCTAGTGGCCTCAGTAACACAGTCTGTCCACAAAACAACAAGTTATGGGCAACACAGGAATGATATCTTCATGTGTCTTTTCTTAGGTCTTGGGTCAATCTTCAGACCTGTCCATGAAGACAGAGCTAAAACCAGTCTTTTGCCAATTCTGCCAATTTACCTAGAGTTCAGGTACCGTTCATTCTGATATGCTTTGTTTCTAGAGATTTCTGTAACTATAATCCATTTACTACAGGGCATACCAGATCATCTTTCTTACATGTAAATCTAATTATTTCTCCCCACTACTTAAAACTTTTCAAAGGCTCTGTAAGGCCCCTAAAGTAAATTTCAGATACTTCAAAAATAGTGTATAATCCCTGGCACCATCTAGTCAAGGCTTCTCTCTCAGATTCAACTCCACTCCATGGTCCCATTCCTGGTGTACTCTCTATATTGCAAGTTCTGCACCAACTTTTTAAAAAAATATATATTTTATTGATTTTTTACAGAGAGGAAGGGAGAGGGATAGAGAGTTAGAAACATAGATGAGAGAGAAACATCGATCGGCTGCCTCCTGCACACTCCCTACTGGGTATGTGCCCACAACCAAGGTACATGCCCTTGACCGGAATCGAACCTGGGACCTTTCAGTCTGCAGGCCGATGCCCTATCCACTGAGCCAAACCTGTTAGGGCTGCACCCACTTTTTCTACTAGGCTTTGGCACACTGATCTCTCTGCCTGGAATGCCTCTCCCTTCCTGTTCACCTGGTAACCTCCCACGAACCCTTCAGTTCTACACTTACACGTCATTTCCTGCAGGAAGCTTTCCATAAAACACCCTCTCCCACCAGGTCTGGAATAGGTGCCTCTCCTATGTGATATGATAATTCCCTGGACATCCCATATGAGTGCCCTTACTACGCTATATGAAAATTGAATGCTCATGTGCCTGTATCTCCCACTGGACTCCAAGCTTTATGAAGGTAGTTCGCTGTTATTTCTCTTGTGTTTGGCACACAATAGACAATAATACTTGATCAATAGATATTATATTCACAATTCTAATAGTTTAATAGAGAGTGGGAAAGATGTCGCTTATCACTATCGGATATTAAAGAGGAGGGTGCTTTTGTTCTGGCTCAGCTTCATTTAGTTTTTAATCACACAATCACGGTGAGCCTCAGTTTCCTATTCTGTAAGTTAAGACAATAATTGACTTTCTCACAGGGATATTTAGATAATTGAAAGAGATAATGACATTGCTTTATGAAGCACAAAACACTATACTGGAAGGTGTTATTATAATCAGACATTTCTTCTAGTTGATTGGCTAATTACGTTTAACTAAAGATTATTTCCACTTGTGCTTTGAAAGCCAAGCATCTCTCTCTCTCTCTCTCTCTCTCTCTCTCTCTCTCTTTCTCTCTCTCTCTCTCTCTCTCCCTCCCTCCCTCCTTCCCCCTCTCCCTCTCCCTCTCTCTCTCTGTCTTTCTCTCTTTTCAAAATTACTAATTAGGAAATTAAAGGTTTAACCCTTTACTTGGGGAATCTTGAACATTTGAGATGAAATTTTTTAAGTAGGCAGATTGGGTCATGAAGTGAAGACTTTGAGGTTGATTGGCCCAGCAGTCTTTCATTAGAAGCCTCTGGGAGAGGGAAGCTCTGACCCCCTTTGCTCTGCTCAGCTCTCATGGGTCAGTAAGAATTTGAGTCCTGAGAATTTGAGTGCTTTCTCAACCTTGCTCTTCCTCGTTCCCCCTCCCCACCCCAGGTCATCCTCATTCCATCTCCATCTTCATTCCCCACATACTTTGAAATATCAATACCAATATCAATATCTATATCCATTTGATATCATTTGAGATAGATTTTCACATTTTTTTATATTGTTAGCTTCCATATTTGATATCCTAAAATATACTCCCATGCCTCTAATATAAGTTCTTCAACTTTCTATCCAAGGAATGCTTACCTTCATAGAGGAATTATAGTGTTTTAAACATTTATCATGTGGAGTCAATGCAACCTCTTGTGTCACAGTAAGAGCAAAACCCACCGTGGGCCTTTTATTGCATGACAGAAAGAGCATAGCAACTTGCTTACCCATCATCTCACTCTCCTTCCCTCTCACATTCCAGTAAGGGGAGACTGGGCATGAGATATATGATCTTTCCCCCTCTGTCCATGCTTGTCACGTGAGGATTACACATTCCCATGAGACCATGATCCCATCCCTAGGCTTTGCCTGGAATTTTCAGTCTGTTTACTCTGGTGCACTGCACACAGCAAGTCATTTGTGTGTGTGTGTTTCTTGAGAATGACTGCAGAGCATTGCTTGATGGACAGGACTTACATGGCAAGTAATTCAGGAGAGCCTAACTTGTATTTCCACGTTAGCAGCTCTGCAATGTTACAATAGGACACTAAGTGCTCTATTTTTATGAGAACCCTAACTGTTGGCTGGAAGAAATGTTGAAGAAGCCTTTAGGACTACAGACTGAGCCCTGGAACAATGGGGTTTAGAATCACACACAAACATCAAGCACGAACTAGCAGCAGAACAAAGACTTTTTAATCTATTGGGCAGGCAAGGAATGTACCTCAATGTTTCATAAAGTAGAGGTTTGAGCCCTGTCTTGGGGCACTAGCAGGCCATTAGGGAAGGCCTGTTTGGTTAGACACTTGGTGATATAAATATTCTAGAACTCAATCTCTAGAGATTTTGTCCAAAATTATATGTGTGTAAAAAAAAAAGGCTGTGAGGAAACTTACAGAGTCAGGCTGTCTCTGGGAAATCAAATAAAAGTGCTACAATGCTTGTAGGAATGACATTCCCTCTCATTTTACAGCAAGTTGTTTGGCCTCAGCACCATTGACATTTTTAACTGATAACTCTTGTCGGGGTCTGACCTGTGCTTTGCAGGATGTTAACAGCATCACTGGCCTACTCTCTAGATGCCAGCAGCATCTGTGACTGTTTGTGACAGAGACCCCCCCTACTGATCACAACCAAAAATGTTTTCAGAAATTGGCTTGTGTCTCCTGGGGGGCAAAGCTGCCTCTGTATTGAGATGCGCTGCAGTAGGGGAAGCAGTCTGTGGAAAAGGCTGGCCCCACGTCCTCAGGGAAGTGCTGTCCATGGAGGCTGCTGTGGTCCTCAGTGCCAAGGGAGATGACCAAGAAATGGAGGCAGGAAGGCCTTATTTTGTGTGGATGTGACGTGGGTAGGAAACAGAGGGGAAAAGGCAGCAAAGCCAAGACTCTGGCGTGGCCTTAGTCGCTGGGCAGGTCACTGTGTTTTGAGCTTGTCGCCTGATTCATAGGGGACAATGGAAGAGCAAGGGGTGAAAAATCAAGAAAAAAACCTCTTCCCAGAGAAAAGATCACATGAACCCATAAACCCTCACGGCAGCATGCCAGCTTCAGTTTTCCCTACAGCAGTTTACTTTCTAGCCAGTGTTTTGACTATTAATGATATTATTGATATTGGTGTGTGTGTTTTAATAGGATCCAGTACTCCTACTTGAACACTACAGAATAACTTTGCCAGCCTTCTCTTTTCCCTAGATAGTCCTCCTCCCTTGATTCACTTTGCATTGGAATGTTAATTTCTTCCTTAAATGAGTCACGAAGGATGGAAATGTTACTAGTAAATTAGTTGAAAAGACATTTTTACATGGTTTTGAAGGAAAGAACCAGTATCTTGAGTCAGCACAGAACTTGACAAAAACCAGAGTCACTGTTTTTATCCACACCGATGCGAGGGAAAGAGTCATGGAGATTCTAACAGTGGAACAAGAAAATATCCTGGCAAAACAGAGTCCAATAGCAATCCAAGTCATCGTCATGTCCATTCAATCATCCCATAGGATCCTCGTGGCTACTGCGTAATCAGGCATCGAAAGCCAAACCAGACAACAAGGCAGAGGTTGTTCCTGGCCTACTGTCTGGCTTGGGAAGAGATTCAGGCTTATTTGAATCCTGACCGCTTGTCTCTGTCCTGCCTCCATTATGTTCTCCTCTAACAGTTAAAAAATGACAGTAGCCCTAACTGGTTTGGCTCAGCGTTGGCCTGCGGACTGAAAGGTCCCAGGTTCAATTCCTGTCAAGGGCATGTACCTTGGTTGCGGGCACATCCCCAGTAGGGGGTGTGCAGGAGGCAGCTGATCAATGTTTCTGGCTCTCTATCCCTCTCCCTTCCTCTCTGTAAAAAATCAATAAAATATTTTTTTTTTAAAAAAAGGAAAGTATTCCATAACCCTGATTCTGAAACTGAATATAATTGAGATTGGATTTTGTCATAAAATTGCATTTTAAATATGAACCTCAGATTAATTTCCAAATCAGTTTCTCTGCATACAAATTATTTACTTATAAAATGTAAAAGAATGAAAGGCTTAAATGAATAAAAATTAGGAAAAACCCTTACAAAGTTAAAAATTGATTAGGTTTTACCAATGCTTGTCATGTTGCTATGTCAACCTCATATTTTCAGGCAATTTTCACAATAAAATTATCTATCACAATATCTATTTTAGAAGAAGTCTTACAACAGAATTCATTAATACTAATGTTCTGCCTCCAAATATATCTCCTCATTTGTTCAGAAGACTTTTGAAGGCCCTGACACAGAGTTGCTATTTTCTCCTCTTGAGTTGTACTTGCTAATATTGAACAAATAAGATTTATTTTCTCACTTTCAAATTGACTTATTTTTCCTTTAAAGGTGTTGCATGACAATATATGGTAAAATATGTTCAAAGAAATCTCAGCTTTTGACACAAATTAAAATTAGAAGAAGCTCAAAGCTACTGTTGCCACGCATTGTCATTTCAGCCTCCCCATGCTCTCCCTCCGAGGGGTCCTTCTTACACGTGGATGCTAAGCTTCTAACCTAGGATTACCTTGCAGTTCTAGTTCTTTTAAATGAGCATCTCTCCTAGAAAAGACAGCCTGCCCTTTCCTATGAGAAGCCGAAAGCACGGGCACTGCTCTGAGTCCCCTCCGGGGGGCTCTGCGGTGGCCTTGCATAGCCTGTTGTGAACAGGACAGGCTGCCTCTGAGTCACTCTGTGCCCAAAGCAGAGTGAAGAGGACACACCATCGTTTTGTGGGGGCCCATGTGTGCATTGCCCGCACGCCCTCCCTGCTGGGCACACCCTCCCTGCTGGGCACTGATGTACTTTTGGGAGGATTGCAAGCTTCATTCGAAATACAGAGCATAGAAATTTGGCTTCCTATAGTACCCTGTGAACTCATGAGGCTTGTGCAGAGAATGATTGGAATGAGTGTAAATGCAAATGTAAAGGGTGGTTATTAAGCGAGGCCCAAGGACCGAGGACCTTCTCATCTCTCTCTGGCTCCCAGAGAAGAGGTTAAGCTCACAGGGGCCAAAGAAGAGTCAAATATAAGGGCTTTATTTTTCACTGCAAAAATTACCTCAGAGTGAAATTTTTTAAAAATTTAAAAAATCTGAGCTCAAAAGCCCCATCGGTGTAATGTTCGCAGCGTGGAGGTTTATGGAAATACTTCGGGGCAGCTGCTTTCTGGCCAGCTGCCTAGATCCAAACGTCCCCCCTTGGGCCAGCGACTGGAAACTGACTAAGCTAATTTACTCTGAACATGAGGCGCACTATTCACATCCCAGGGATAGACTGTGTAGGGATAATGCAGGCTCCCCCCGGGGCTAGTTGTGCTTCGCTCTAGACAGGAGCTTGGCTGCCATCTGGAAAGATGTCTTAACTTCACTGTGGAGCCAGTAAAGCCCAAGTAATGTGGCATGGCATAAGCTTTTAAGTGAGTCCACTGGAAAGCGGACGCCTGCAGCGGGGAGTGCAAATGCAGTCCAGCCAGGCCAGCCCTAATTAAATTCCGCAAATGGGATTACTCCTGAATGGAATAGCGTGCTGTTCATGGCAACAGACTTCTAAGTCAACAGGACGCAGGGTCAAATCCCCAGCTTACCCCTTAGTCACTCAGACAACTTACTAGTATTTAAGCTTTCTGAACCAGTTTCCTCACACAGTGAGGAAATAATACCAAGCCCACTGGCACATACACATAAAGCATCTAGCGCATAGAGGTTTTCAACTCTAGTTGCACCCTGGGACCAACTAGGAGTTTGAAGCCCCACCTAAGTCCAGACATATTCAGCAGGATCTCTGGGGCGTGGACCTGGTGTTGGTATGTTTCAAAAGCTCCCAGGTGACTGATGCACTGTGAGGGTTAGAACCCGGTGAGTCCTACAGGAAACATTCAAGGAATAAGCCACAGAGGAAAGGCTTCAGCGAGAACATGCTGGAAAAGTACTTGCCAAAGGCTTAGCCCATAGTAAGCACTCAGAAAATGATAGCTCTTTCCTCCTCCCCTCATTTTATGAAGCCATATTAATAATGATTCATATTCATGTTTTAGTATGGATTGAGTATACCTATAAGCAATAAAGAATACAGAGCATAAATTTCACTCTGAGGAGTGTTGAATATGGTAAGAGAAAGCATATCAAACCTTAAAGATATTGGGGTTAAGAGAATATATTTCTAAGTGCCGTGCCAGATTGTTGTCAAAATAAGTCAAAGTTTGTAATTTCCTATGAAATCAGTGCTTAGTGGAGAGACAGGAGGACAGAGTGGCTAAGGGTGTGATTTTCTGATGTACCAACCCTGACTCAGTCACCTGTTAGCTGCATGGCCTTGGACAGGTTAGTTGGGTCATTTAACCTCTCTGTGCCCCAATTCTACACCGATAAATTGGAGAACAATAGTCCCTGCATCTGAGATGTTGTGAGGAGTAAATAAGTTAACATAAGTAAAGCTCTCTCAATATAGTCTGGCACTTAACCATCACAAAACATTAGCCAGTGTAATACAGAGGCGATTTCAGGTATTCTCAAATTTTTCCAGGTCTCTGTGTCAAAGGGCATCAAATTAATGAAGTAATATACTGTGATTCTCAAACTTTGGTATGCCTCATAGTTTCCTGGGAATCTTGTTAAAAATCAGAATTCTGGATGAATCTGACATGCATGAACTTCAAGAACCTCTACTATTATGGAAATACTAAATGTATCACTTTGAATTCTCCAGAAGAACAGATGAGAGAGAGAGAGAGGGAGGGAGGGAGAGAGAGAGAGAGAGAGAGAGAGAGAGAGAGAGAGAGAGAGAGAAGAGAGAGAGAGAGAGAGAGAGAGAGAGAGAGAGAGAGAGAGAGAGAGAGAGAACCAGTTAGGGGGACTGAGAAGTCTGAGATCTGCAGTCAGAAAGCTGGAGACTCAGGAAAGCCAATAATATGGTTCCAATCTGAGGTCAGAGAGCCAGGAGAGCTGGTGGTATAAGTTCCAATCCAAGTCTGAGTCCAAAGGTAGAAGAAGACAGCCAGGCAGGGAGAAAGAATCCTTTCTTACTTGCCATTTATCCTGGCCTTCAGGGATTAGAGGAGGCCCATTCACATTGGGAGGGTAACTCTGCTTTCCTCAGCCCATGGACTCAGATGCTACCCTCACCCAGAAACACCCTTGCAGACACACCTGGAAATAATGTTTAGCCAAATATCTTTTTTAAAAGCCAAATATCTTATACTCTGTAGCTTAGTCAAGTTGAGACATAAATTAACCATCATACTAGATTAGGAATCAAAATATGATTTATAGTCCCAATGCTGCCAGTGACATTTACTATTGTGTACTGAGGGAAGCTATAATCTACGAGACCCCGATTTTTTTTTTTTTTATGAAATGGGGTTGGCAGTTTTCTCTAACTCATCAAGTGTGTTTGGGGAGGAAATAAAATAATCAAATTTTATGCATGAACAAATTTGTAGTTTCTGAAAAATTCTAGAAACTTAACATTATCTTATTATTTGCATATAATAAAATGTGCAGGAGGCAGTTGCATGTAATAAAATATTTGTTTTAATAATTTTTAATCTCTCTCGTTTCAATAGAATTTAAAGTGCAATAACCACACAGATTCATAATAAAATAAGTTTCCACTAACCCATCCACACTTTATTATTTAGATCTGACAGTTAGATACAAACACAACTTTGATGAGAACAGAGAAAGTAAGAAAAATATGAAAAGGTTGGAGGATAAAGATTGATTAATATTCTTTCTTAAAATAAAAATTTTGTTGCATTCTCAAAGAAAATCTCATTTTTCACCCTCTTTCTCATTGTTTATAATGGAAATAGTGCCTGATATTGAGGAATAATGGTAACAATCAAGGTATTAGATATAATTAAAAGTAAATTGAGAGTTTAACATTAAATATATTACCTCCCTAATTCATTGCTAGAGATGTGATGTCTTAAAGGAGAATAATTTGAAAAGCTATACCATCCTATAGTTTCCTTATAGATTGCACCTCACACTTCTCAGCATTGTTTTAATTCTGTGAGAGAGAGCCCCACTTCATAGATATGTCATGTTTAGCTAACTTTTTTTTTTAAAGACCAATGTGAAACTAATCATTCCAGTGATGGAAATAGAGCTTGGATCTGCAAACAAGAGTATGAGATCCCTCTTTACTTCCTTCCACTCAAAAGGGGAGAGATAGATGGGAGCAGTCTTGGCAATTTTGAGCTTATAAAATCTTTTAGATGTCTTTCTTCAAGTAAGGCTTATGACCCCTTAGAATGGAGAAACCAACCTCAGATAAACGTTCCTGCAAAGGAGCTCCATCATTTGGAGTTTATGGCCCGTCATTTGGAGCATTAGGTCAGATCACCTCTCACCTGCATTTTGGTGGGGAGTGTCAGGCAGAGATGAGATTGAGAATTTTATACCTTTACTTGCAGGAGCATTGCTGGAGCAGGCTACACCAGATGCCATGTAATTCCCAAACTGAAATAGGTCCTGCCAGACCCTTCTATAGTGACCCTCGCTAGCAGTTGGATTTCCATGGCTGCAATGCCTCTTCTAAACAGTACCTAAAAGATGCTTATCATAGACTCTAAATTAATATTCAGGAAAGTATGCTATGAGTACAACTAAGCTAATGCACAAATGGCTGTATAATTTATGAATAGTACAAGTAAATGGACAAAATTATACTATCTATTTGGGCGTTATACACTGAAGTTTTCTTATTTAGTGTAATAAAACATTATTTTGAGAAGCTAAAGGACATTTTTTAATTTTTTAAAATTGATTTCAGAGAGAGGAAGGGAGAGGGAAAGAGAGAATCATTGATCGGCTGCCTCCTGCACATCCCACACTGGGGATCCAGCCCTTAGTCAAGGCATGTGTCCCAACTGGGAATCAAACCTGTGACCTATTGTTTCCTGGGTCGATGCTCAACCACTGAGCCACACCCCACCAGCTAAAGGAAATTTTAAAATGTCTTATTTTTTTTTATAATTAACTTTGAGTCATAATTTACATACAAAAAATGCCCATTTTAGGACCACAGTGCAATGAATTTTGCAAATATGTATAAATTGTGTAACCATCATCCCAAAAGTTCCAACTTGACCCCTTTGCAGACAATCCACTCCCACTGCCACCCCAGATAACCACTGCCCTACTTTCTTCCACCATGAATTTGCTTAGCATTTCTTATTTTGGTAGATTTCATACAAATCTACAAATAGCATGCATTTATTTGTGTCTAGCTTTCTTTGCTCAGTGTAGTGTTTCTGAGATTCATCCATATTGTGGTATATATCAGTGATGTGTTTATTTAAATTGCTGAGTGGTATCCAGTTGTTTGAATCTACCAAATTTTGTTTGTCTATGTTGATGGCCATTTGGGTTGTTATCAAGTTTTGGCTAATATGAATAAATCATTTATGTACAACTTCTCATGTGAACATATTTAAAAATTAAACATTTTCCCTTTTCTATACTCTATTCTTTGAAAGCAAGTCACTAAGTCCAACCCATACTCAAGGGTAGAAAAATTAAGCTCTACCACCTTGAGGGGAGAAATATCTACACATATTACTTTGAATTTTTCTGTAAGGAAGATTTATCCTTTTCCCCTCCATTTTCTTATTCAATAATTTATATCAGTATGGACTCATACTATTTATTTTATTTTGGGGGTTTATATTATTTTCCTATTGTTACTATAATAAACTAGAGGCCTGGTGCACGAATTTCGTGCATGGTTCGGGTCCCTAGGTCTTTCCATCTCCCTGCCTCCTCCTTCCCTTACTCCCTCAGCACCCTACCCAGCACCCTACCGCTGCCACTGGTCATCCGCTATGTTCCATGCCGCCCCCTGGTAGTCAGTGCACGTCATAGCGAGTGATCGAACTCCCAGGGGACAATTTGCATATTAGTAACTTAAAACCAAAAAGCTTGTGTGTCAGGATGGCCGAGTGGTCTAAGGCTCCGGACTCAAAAAGCTTAGTAACTTAAAACAACACAAGTCTATTATCTTATAGAGTGCAGAGGTTTGAAATGGGTTTCACTGGGCTAGAGCAGTGGTTCTCAACCTTCCTAATGCTGCGACCCTTTAATACAGTTCCTCATGTTGTGGTGACCCCCAACCATAAAATTATTTTCATTGCTACTTCATAACTGTAATTTTGCTGCTGTTATGAATCGTAATGTAAATATCTGATATGCATGATGTATTTTCATTGTTACAAATTGAACATAGTTAAAGCATATTGATTAATCACAAAAACAATATGTAATTATATATGAGTTTTCCGATGGTCTTAGGCGACCCCTGTGAAAGGGTCATTCGACCCCAAAGGGGTCGTGACCCACAGGTTGAAAACCGCTGGGCTAGAGTCAAGGTATTGTAGGCAGCCATCCTTTCTGGAAGCTGTAGTGGAGGATCTATTCTTGCCTTTTGTAGCTTCTAGAGGCCTTCTGCAGTCCTTGGTTGCTGGCCCGCTTCCATCTCTAACGCAGCAATGTCCAGTTGAGTCTTTATCACACTGGAATACCCAGACACTGGCTCTTCTGCTTCCCTTTCCACTTATAAGGATGTTTCCAATTATATCAGGTCTATCCATAATCCATGATAACGTGTCTATCTGAGGTCAGCTGATTAGCAACCTTAATCCTGTCCGCAACCTTAATTTCCTTTGCCATGTTATGTAATATATTCCAAGGTTCTGTGGATTAGGATATGGGCATCATTATTTTGCCTATGATATAATACTACATCATTTATTTTATGTTTGAGTTGTTTTGGTTTTGGTTCTTTCCGATTTTTTTCTTGTGTCCTTTAGACATAGCTCCAGTGTTATTTTAAGCAACTCCTTACTTTAGGGCATGACCAGATACTCCAGATGTACCTTGTATTTTCCTTATCCCAGAATTAGAATTAGCCATTTCTCCGAGGAGTTTCCTTTACGGGCGAATGGTATTTAGAAACCAAGATCTAGAGACTGGGCTTGTTTGTTGTGACTGGGATGTCACTGCTTCTAAGCCCTCACTGGACAGATCTGTGATATACATGTATGTACAGTAAGTAACCTGTGTGTGTACACACACTTATAATAATTTCTTCATCTGGCTCTCTGGATATAGTATATTAAACTAAACATGCATTTCTATTCATCTCGCCAACTCTGATTTAGTACTACCCGGTGTGTTCTAGACTTATCTCCTTGCTTGTTTGCAACTCCTTCTCTAACAGTGAGAAATCTTGCTCCCATTACCTACAATTTGTTTGTTTACTTCTTTAGTCCTAATATACATGAAAAGTAATTTCAGGATTGCTAACCCAGACCTCTGTGAGAAAAAATATTATGAAATAGAGGACAGTGTTTATGTACAGTTCTTTTGACTAGAAACAGCACAATTTCTTGTCAAAATACCATTTCCAAAGTTTCTCAGATTAAATCTTTTGTTTCCAGTCTCAGCAATGAGGTTGTATCGTGCTTTTGTAATAAGTTAGATTAATTTCTCACTCTTTGCATTTCACCTTGGGATCCCCTTCCTTCCTGAATGATTTTTAAAAATTTGCATAAAGTAAAGCTCACTCTTTTTAATGTATTTTTCTAGGATTTGTGACAAATTCATAAAGTCATATATACATCAACCCAGTACCATACAGAGCTGTTTCATCACTGTAAAAATTCCCTGATAGCTGTCTATTACTCATTTCCTCCTCCAAACCCTGACAACAATTGATTGATTTTCCATCCCTATAGTTTACCTTTTTAGTTATGGCATATAAATGGAATTATACAATATATAGCCTTTGGATCTAGCCGCTTTCATTTAGTAAAATGCATTTATGATCTATCCATCTTGTTTTGTGAAACAATAGCTTGGTCCTTTTTACTGATGAATAATATTTCATTGTATGGCTTACCATAATTTGTCTACTAATTCCCTATTGAACAATTTCTAGATTGTTTTTTACGAAAAAAATCTGCTATGAATATTTGAATGCAAGTCTCATTTTATTTTTCTATGAACATGAGTTTTCAATTCATTTGGGTAAATACCTATGTGAATGATTGCTGGGTTATAGAGTAAGTGTATGTTTAACTTTATAAAAACAATCTTCCAAAGTGGCTGTACTTAATTCCATCTGATCTAGTGAGTCATTTAGGATTGATGTTTCTTTGCTGATTTTTTGTTAAGAGGATTTGTCCAGTGGTGTTAATGGGGTATTAAATTCCCCTACTATGACTGTATTGCTGTCAATCTCTCAATATCCTCCAGAAGTTTTTTTTTTAATGTATTTGGGTGCTCCTGTATTGGATGCATATATGTTTACCAGAGTTATATCTTCTTGTTAAATTGCTCCCTTTAGTATTATGAAGTGGCCTTCCTTATCTCTTGTTATTGCCTTCACTTTGAGGTCTAATTTGTCAGATATAAATATTGCTCCCCCAGCTTTCTTTTTTTCGTTTCCATTCGCTTGAAGAACCTTTTTCCATTTCTTCAACATCAGTCTGTGTGAGTCCTTTGTTCTGAGGTGGGTCTCTTGTAGACAGCAGATATATAGGTCATGTTTTCTTATCCACTCAGCTACCCTTTGTCTTTTGATTGGGGCATTTAATCCATTTGCATTTAAATTAATTGTTGATAGATATGTATTTATTGCCATTTTATTATTCATATTTTTTTCTTATTTTTAAAAAAGATCCTTTAACATTTTTTGTAATACTGGTTTGGTGATGATGAACTTCCTTTAGCTTTTTCTTGTCTCCTTTCTTAGCTTCTATTACACTTTCACACCTTTGGCTATAGTCAATGTGAAAACTGGGCAATCTTTTCCCCTAAATTTATGCCTGGACCCTTGATATCTCTCTGGGAAAGGTCCTAATATTGCCTGACAAAACTTCCCTGTGCCCAGACAGTGGGGGATCCAGAATCATGGTCTTTTCCTTATCTCAGCCCAGGCCTCAGACCATTTTTAGGCAACCCATCCCTTTAACCTTACCTCAGTTACCCTGGTTGCTATAGATCTTACCTCTCCACTTCTCTAGGAGAATTTTATTCAAAGGCATTTTGTCTCCAAAGATTGGCTATAGATACATTTTCCTTAATAGAGCTGGGGTGACTTTGTAAAGATGCAAATCTGATCATGTCACTCTTCTGATTAAAAATCTTTAATAGCTCCTCATTTCCCACTGGATAAAGTCCAAATTTCTCAACATTAGGTGCTAGAGTCAGCTAGACTCTGTGAGAGTCCCAAGCTTCCCTCCCAGTTGATCTTAGATATACTGTGGTTCAATCAAAAGCATTTCCCCCTTACTACATAAGATTGTACTAAGTCCTAAGAATCTTCATAGTCTCTGTGCTTTCTGCTATTTAGGCACATTTCTGAATTGTGATTTATTTATTTCTCTATATCACTTTCTACACTGTGTATTTTTTTTAGAGCAGAGGCAGTGTCTTATTCTCTGATAAGTCCTCAGGAGCTGCTACAGTCTAGAAAATAAATACTTCTTGAGTTTCTTTTTAAATATGAATAATGAATGAATGAATGAAGATATCACTGTTTACTTGCACAAGACTATATAACTCAATATTTATTGGGGTTTTAATACAGTGCAGGTCTTTGGATTTTACAGGTTGTTGCCAATTTAGCAGCATGGGAGATCATATACATAGGGAAAGGAAAAGTTCAAAAGCATATTAATAGACCAAGACAACATTCTCAGTGCTCTCATTATATTATATGTCACAAAAAGAACAATAATAGTTTAACTGGCCACTCACTTAATGAACCTGCATCCATCTTGTCAAAATGACCTTGTAGGGCTATGTGGCACAGTATTGCAACCATAACAGCTATTGAAGAAAGATCGAAGGCCCAGAACTCATAAGGAAGAGATGAGGCATAAATTGAAAGCAGGCATGTGTGGCACCGTATTTGAAGTGCAGAAATGAATTAACTAAGTAAAAATAATACCTGCTAAATTGCCTGTCACATAGCTGAGACCACTGCAGAAAGAGTCATCTTTGAGTCATTATGACAATACCACATATAGACTGGTTGAGAAACAATCTGAGTAATGGCTCTTTATATTTAACTAGAGGCCAGTACACAAAATTTTTGCACAGGGGTGGGGGTGGGGGGGAGGCTCCCTCAGCCTGGCCTGCACCCTCTTGCAAACTGGGACCACTGGCTCTTAACTGCTCGCCTGCCTGCCTGCCTGATTGCCCCTAACCACTCTGTCTGCCTGTCTGATCACCCCTAACTGCTTGCCTGCCTGCCTGATCGCCCTTAACTGCCTCTGCCTGCCTGCCTGATTACCCCTAACCACTAGCCTGTCTGCCTGCTTGCCCCTAAGCACTTGCCTGCCTGCCTGCTCATCCCTAATCGCCTCGGCCTTGGCCCCCACTGCCTTGGCTTTGTCCGGAATGATGTCCAGAAGGTCACTCGGCTGTCTGGTCTAATTAGCATGTTACGTTTTTATTATTATAGATTAGAAATAATCTTAGTTGAGCTGCATATTTAAAGTTGTTTAGGTTTCAAGATCTGAAGGTTCATATGTACAGGTTTCCTGAAGGCACAGCAAGCTCTACCTTTAGATATATAATCAGATAGTCATTCCTATATAGCACAGCTTTGAAAATACTTGAGCAAATAAATGTAAAATTCTACCTAGTTTAGTGGAATGGAAAGAATGCAGCTTTGAAGCCTTTTAAAGATATAGTTTCTCTATGTTCACTAGTTGTGTGATCTTTGATGAACAAACTATACAACTACTCTTGGTTTTCTTATCTGTAAAATGGGACACAGTGGATCTATCTTAATAGTCCTCTGATGTAATGCTGGAGAAAAAGTACTGAACACATTTTTCTATTCAGAGCAGATTTGCCACAAAAGTCTCACTGCAGCTGCAACCATTTCTTACAATTTAGCAATTCCTGAGTCTTTTCTTTCTCCATCCCTTTGGCAACAGAAATGTTTCCCAACAGCAAACGTTTGCCCCTCAATATATTTGCATGGATAATAAGAAAATAACATCAAGTGGGAAAGTTGAATGTTGCTTAATTTCAATGCCTAATCCCTGTTAAATCCTCATTATTTTCCTTTTATCTTTCTGTTTTCTAGTCTTTCATATGCACTGAGCATGTGGACTAGTTCTTGTATTAAAATCTACACTGGGCATTGTTATCATATAATGAGGACTAAAATAAACCCTTATAGGTCGGCTTTATTTGAAAAAAGTGCTATAGGTTTCTGATTCCTGATAATAATAAACTCTAAGCTTAATGGCTTGAGTTCTAAAAGAACAAGTTGAAGCTGTTCTTAGTTATTAACTTTTTAGTACAATCAGTGTCTGATTCTTTCTCAAAGGCTGTTTTTAATAGAAAAGTAGCAGAGGGCACCGTTGTGAAGGAGGGAGTCATCTGCTTGGAAAGAAGACTGGCCAGACTGTGAAGACCAACAGCCTACTTACCACAGTTACTAAAAACCCAGGTTGGCTCCACCCACAGGTGCCATGTGGAACTGTTATAGATCGCTCCTTTAGCTGCTATATTTTTATCTTGTTTCAATGTAATATGTGCAGAATTTGGTAAATAATTTATGGAGTTGTATATAAGTGATGTTAGTATTTTACAGAAAAAAAGGCATAAAGCCACAAATTTTCACTGTCTTTCACCAGATTCTTTAATGTTAGTACAGTTTTTTGTTTTTTGGTTTTTTTTAGAATGGCAACAGAATTGTATATTTCTGTATTTCACCTTTGTCTGACCCATTTTTCAGGTAAATAAACATCTAGGTAATTATTATCCATGCTTTATCGTGTTACCTGGAGAGCATGGAACGTGCTAGGGATTCAGAATTGAATTGAATTGAATTCGCCAGTATCTGTTTTGCTTTGTTGTTGTTGCTTTTAACTTCAATGATTTATTCCATTTTCTAATAGCACTTTATTGTCCACGTATGTTGTTTAGATGTTAGATATGGCCTCTACATTTTAAACCTCCAAATTTATTTTACCTGTGTTGAAATTGAGTGCAATCATGTGGCACATGATTAATGCTGACGGTTGTCTTATTGCCTACGATATAGGGGATCATATTTTTATATGTCTTATGAATCTCTTAACAGCCAACCATATATACATTTTAGTAAAGCATCAATGGTCTATCACATGCACAATATAAATATTTCTTGTTGTTTAGATGTATTGAAGACAAAATTATAAATCCTGTAGAAAATGTAATTGTTATACTTAAATTACCAATGCTATTGCTTTCTTAATTGACTCATAATCAGGGCTTCTGGTGTCCTGCTCTTAAATATAGTAGAAATTCCCACAGCTTTAGTCTGCATTGAGTAAGTCTCAGGTGATGCTCAGGATGGAGAGGGCATGGTGATGGGCTGACAGGACCAGAGAGCCAGCTAGTTGCCGTTCATCGGCAACTCTCCAGGTCTGTTCTCACCTCTGCTGTTTACTTTGTGTACTTAAAACAAGTGGGTCATCAGGGATATTAGAGCAAACATTCAGAAATATGCAGCAAAGAAGAAAAAGAAAAAGGTAGACTCAACTGTTTCAAAAGAAAAAGAAAAAGAAAAAGGTAATCCACTAATAAAATAAATCATTGTTGAGCTTCTATGTACCAGGCACTATTATGTGGTGGGAACAAATATGTCAGAGTTTCTGCTCTGAAGGATCTTAAGTGTACTGAACTATGCAAATGAGAAGCCAAGAAATTACACTGTAGCATAAAATAGTCAAAACACAAGGTCCCAGCCTGGCTGGCCTGGCTCAGTGGTTGAATGTCGACCTATGAACCAAGAGGTCATGGATTAATTCCTGGTCAGGGCACATGCCCACTTTGTGGGCTAGATCCCCAGTTGGGGCATGCAGGAGGCAGCTGGTCGATGATTCTCTCTCATCATTGATGTTTCTATCTCTTTCTCCCTCACCCTTCCACTATGAATTCAATAAAAATATATTTTAAAAAAAACAAAAAACCACAAGGCTCTAAAAGATCAACTAGGTGAGACTTTTAAATGAACCTTTAGGGGATGAGGGAAACCTTCCTAATGATACTGACATCTAAGACAAGACAAAGATAGAGGAGGTCAGTGAGGGAGAGGTGGAAAGAAGCTGCTAAGCAAATGAAAGACAAAGGGGAAAGAAAAATGTGGTACATCACATCAAGGAGCCTACTACAAGTGGACCAATGTGGTTCCAGCTCAGGGGTGTGGAGGTCAAGCCTGGGTTTTACAGGTTCTACCCTGTGTCACTTTTCTTCTTAAAAGAAACTAGGAAGGCCTGACTTTAGATGCTAGTGGCTGAACATGAACTGAGAGTTGGATCCAGTGTGCTTGAATCAGAATATATTGGAGGGGTTAGTCTGCCACAGAGAAAAGCAGCATGCTTATAGTAAACCCAGGAAGGTGAGCCTCAAAAGTCAGGAGACACACACACACACACACACACACACACACACACACACACACACACACACACCTCTGAAGATCAAGGTAGTGAATGGGAAATGGAGGCAAACCCAGGAAACTTAAGGGATATGGCAGGTTAGGAACACTCGTGGAGGGTTTGATATGATTTCTAGTCATTGTTTTCATATTCTTGGCTTGTAGGCTGGCAAGTGCTGGCTCTGTATGTCTACTAAACTGGCTAACAATCGAGATGGACACTTTCTATTTAATACCTGATACTGTATTAATTTTATTAGTTTGCCCCCTTTAAACCGCTTATTTGCTAGTTAAGCATCATCAGTGGTAGGTTGAAACTATCTTGCAGAAACTCAAGAGAGGTGTTTGTTAAATACTACATTTTAAAAGCCAGTTGTTAAATCATTATTAGCTTAAAAACAGTCATGGTGGGAGTATTTACACCATAGAAATTGGCAGCAAACACTATAAATCAGGGATTTAGTTTTGGGGTTTGTTATAAAATTGGTTTACCAGCGTACCGTTGATATTGCACCATGCGCTAACTTATTTTTTACAGTAATTCTGCGAGGTTTTACTACTGGATATACATTTATCACATGAGGAAATTGAGCCAGAGAGAGATTATGTAATGTTTCCACCATCACAGCTTGTGAATGAAAGAGTAAGGCTTCATATGCAGTTGGTCTGATGCCAGAGCCTACAGTTTTAACTGCAGACTTAGGGGCCTAGGAGGTCTCTACATTTTAAACTCATACTTTCTACACTGTTTTTCGTGGAGCAAGTATTTTGAGAGAGGGATTTTCTTTTATATACTTAGGAAAACACATCTATTTTCTTGTGATGAGGAATGTTTTAAAATGACTCACTTTATGTTGTTTTATTACCTTTAAGTGAAGTGACAAAATAGATGGGAAAAGATCTAGGTAATTACTTTAAACTCACTTTCTGTATGACTATATGAATTAGTTCCTTTATAAAGTAATTCTATGTATCACTGTCTTTATACTGGACATGATTCTAAGTGCTAGAGAAAGAGTTGGAGCTTATAGTTTAGTGCAGTGAAGGCGAACCTTTTGAGCTCGGCATGTCAGCATTTTGAAAAACCCTAACTTAACTCTGGTGCTGTGTCACATACAGAAATTTTTTGATATTTGCAACCATAGTAAAACAAAGACTTATATTTTTGATATTTATTTTATATATCTAAATGCCATTTAACAAAGAAAAATCAACCAAAAAAATGACTTTGCGTGTCACCTCTGACACGCGTGTCATACGTTCGCCATCACTGGTAGTGAGTTAAGAAAGATATGTATGAAATAAATAAGTTATTTACACATTAAACTGTATTATAAGAAATTAACCTAGAGACAATGAGGTTGATACTAAGTGGGGAGATATACGTGAAGAGATTTAGTCAGCCACATGAAGAGCTGGGGGAAATGGAAATAGCTAAGGCAGGGAACCCGTTTAAAAAGTCCGAGGGCTTAAAAGAAGGCCAATGTGTCCTGAGGAGGATTGCAGTGGAAGAGGTAGGGAGGAAGGAAACCAGGATCACATGGGCAATGGGAATGCTTTGCGTTTTATTCTACTGGTAAGGGAAACCACTTAAGGATTTTATTCTGGATTGAAAGGACATTAGTTGTGCCTTGAGAAGGTTGCTCTGGCTACAATGTAAAGTGAATTTATGGGTGTGAAATGGAAGCAAGATTGATCAT